>NC_051157.2:231549149-232149149 GCF_013339745.2 Dermacentor silvarum
CCTGCCACACTAAATTACCTAGGAAAGTTGGCAAATATTCTAAACAGCACAGAAAAGAAGAAAAATTAAGACAAGGAAACTATGGGCAGGCTGGCGTGTACTTTTGGGCTCTCATTTCTTACTGTAAGAATATTCTAGGTTCATATGTGATGTCAGTGTGATGAGAGAAGAAAGAAGTTAGGCAAGGGTTGTCAGCTGCTATGGGGTGTGCTTTATTAGAAAGTATAGGCTGCATTAGTACCTGTGCGGGTACACCAGTGTGTTCCCTGATCAGCGAAGCTATTTTAGCATACAATAGCTGCCTTGAGGCTACTTATTTTGCTTCAATTGATGGGCGGAAGGTATCTTGCTTTCTTGGTGCATAAGGTGCATATGATATCTAAGGCAACATGTAAAGCTTTATTTTAATAGTAAAGCCTCAGCCATCACTAACATCTGTGCTGTAAACTGATATGGCAGTACCACGCTTACACTTTGAGACGTTGTTTGCAGCTAAGCATGCCGGAATGCAGACAATTTTTTTTCTTTCTTTGAAAATCTTGGTCACAAACCTGTCTCATGTACTGATGAAGTTAAAATTGTCATTGTCCAACATCTTCATGCTACTTAATATGAAAACTAAGATTTCAGCTCCATGTGCCAGGTGGCATGTGTGGTACCTGAGCACTAAAGAAAGGAAACTCAGGGCTGCCTTAATAATCACCAAAAATCTCTTGCGTATTCTTCTAGTGAACTATTCAAACATTAGGTTACGTTCACATACTTCTTCATAGCTTTTGACTGACAACATTCCTTCTACTTTATTCAACATAATGGTTTCAGGAAAGACCTTTCGGCTATCACACAACTAGCCATGGAACTACACAGCTTTGAAGAGTTGTGAATAAATCAGGGTTATTATTTCTGATGTTTAATAGTACAAGGGCCTGGAATGACAAAAGAGTGCCATGAATGTTTCATGATACATACAATAATTAAATATGGATTGCTGTGAATAATAAATATTGGCTGTATACAGGCCTAAAATTACTAGCTGTATAGGAGCCTAAAAGATATATACTGACAAAATTACAATCCTATAAGTGATGTTTGTGTTTACTAAAATGCATGAGGAGATGGGAAAAAACATTTGAACTGGTGTGGTCTTTTACCAAGCACTCTGGGCCTTGCCATAGCCCTTACACACAAGGGTCTGGAAGCCAGTGCTCCATGTGTACTGCAGCATTGCAGCTTAAGCCTCCAACAGGACGCAATGCTATGATTTAAGACTTTGAAGAGACTATATATATCTGCATACCTACATCATTGAAAAAAGTACATGACACCTTTGTTATTGAAAAGCAGATTGTTGCCGAAGAAAAGGGCTATGTACACAGGTACACTTTATATCCCACTTCCTGTCACAGCCTATGCAAGGCTGACAGTATTTGTCAAATAAATAAATAAAAACAAAATTACAATGTCTGCAATAGAAAAAATACATTGTTGTTATGTTGTTTTATGGATAGACCTTCTGTGAACACATGGAGAACAGGTAGTCCCTCCACACTTGTTGCATATGTTAATGGCTCACTGCTCATCAGAAGGTAAGAATGTGTACATGCCACCTATTTTTAATCTACACATTCCAAATTCCAGCCACCTTGCTTGTCTTTCCAATGGGATGAGGCTGCACTAAGCGTAAAAGGTAAAACAAAAAAGCACAGTATGGTTGCCAAACAAAACACGCGTCCAAGTGTATATGCTGCTAACTAGACGTGGTATGCCTGATCGTGTTATCTTGCGGTGAGGTCTAACATGAGAGTGCAGGAGCACCACCGCTCCTTCTCTTCAGCTCAACCACCTTAACATTTGGCCAGTCACTGTCACTCAAGTGGCTGTAACCCCATGCTCAATCACACACTTATGCTTTCCCGTTGTTGGAGATTTATATGAAGAAGACTAATGCTCCTCGCGCATGCCTTTCTTCTTCTTCAGTCTTTTACTGTTCCAATAAACACCGAATCGTGGTGTAGACAGGTCTGTGACTTCTTTCATTCCTAAAACCGGTCATTGTAACAAATTAATGAGCGAAATAAACAAATGTATTAGTCAGGCTTATTCTGCAACCTTCGTGACCAAGGAATGTGATTATCTAGATGACGTGTGTACGAGAGTGAAGTTATTGGTTGTTACTTTTTTACTTTTGTCCCTTCTTTGGTTTTTACACGTCTATTCTACCATGTTCTGTCATTGTTTTGTTATCATGTGGCTTTGTGAATATACTTTTTAAATTTGTTTTTCTTCTTGTTTACTGTTGCCTCGGGACAAGGAAAAGGGAACTCCTATAGGAATTGTCTTATACATAAGACAATGTATATATATGTATGTATATGTATATATATATATATACACACACCGGATGTTCCACATTAAGTTTTAAGGAATTTTTAAAGATCACCTGTGGCAGGTAGCATCATTCTTATCATTGAGCTGGGTTATTCGAAGAGGCAGACATAATTAGTAGCACAAGAAATTGAAACACATATTCAACTAATTAACAAAAATTGACTAATGAAGTTCTTAGTTAAATACTTTATGACACATATTGCAATTTACGAATGGTAGCCGGTGAGTTTGCAAGACGCATCCACTTGAAATTAATATCCAGGATGACACAAGTTTCGAGATATTATTTCCCAAAGTGTGGGACGAAATACATGGGCATTCCAGTTACTTTAGTGCTTCAATGTATGAAACAGCATTTTGGTAAAAAAATAAGTGGAACAACAGTGATTTTTACGGTGAGTTTAAAATAATAATAACTTTATTTCCATCAACTTGGTGGAGGAGGCTGTAAGTAAAAGCTGCTGCAGTAGAGGCAGCTTGACGAGGCCCGCAGCCTCCTTACAGAATATTCGGCAACAACAAATCATACATGTATACACCTGTGCATTATACATATATATATATATACCCACATGTACTCACATACACGTATCATCATCATCAGCTTATTTTATGTCCACAGCAGGACGAAGGCCTCTCCCTGCGATCTCCAATTACCCCTGTCTTGCGCTAGCGTATTCCAACTTGCGCCTGCAAATTTCCTGACTTAGTCAACCCATCTGGTTTTCTGCCGACCTCGACTGCGCTTCCCTTCTCTTGGTATCCATTCTATAACCCTAATGGTCCACCGGTTATCCATCCTACGCATTACATGGCCTGCCCAGCTCCATTTCTTGCGCTTAATGTCAACTAGAATATCGGCTATCCCCGTTTATTCTCTGATATGGGGCAGAAACTTGGAGGTTAACAAAGAAGCTCGAGAACAAGTTAAGGACCGCACAAAGAGTGATGGAACGAAAAATCTTAGGACTAACGTTAAGAGACAGGAAGAGAGCGGTGTGGATCAGAGAACAAACGGGGATAGTCGATATTCTAGTTGACATTAAGCGCAAGAAATGGAGCTGGGCAGGCCATGCTGAAATTATGTTGGCTTCCAGAAATAAGTTTATAGTATGGGAGTTGTAGGGGACATTAAAAAGCAGCCAATTGAACAAATTTCTTTTGCAATACAAGTAATTTATGTAAATTAACAATTAAAAGTAGTTGTACCCCATACCAATAAGCAATAATAGAGGTATGAATAAAAAACAGAATTATAAATTAGAAGTTTAACTTTAAATGGCAACAGTGATTTACATTTCCACGTCATGCCAATGACTCCAGATAACTGGATTGTAAGGGCGTCAATATGCTCGTCCCAAAGCAATGTTACTCGAAAACGTTATGTCGAGAGTTTTCATACTAGTAATCATTTCTATTGTTTTGTCCCCATACATAATGTTAATATTTGAATTCACTGGCTTATTTTTAGACCTAAAGAGCACAGCTGTGTTTTTTTTTAACACGAAAGTGTTTTATGCCGGGGTCCACCAAGACTTCACTGACGTACTTCCGTCACGGAAATACGTCA
Source organism: Dermacentor silvarum (assembly GCF_013339745.2). Classification (NCBI taxonomy): domain Eukaryota; kingdom Metazoa; phylum Arthropoda; class Arachnida; order Ixodida; family Ixodidae; genus Dermacentor; species Dermacentor silvarum. The sequence continues at coordinate 231,553,108 of NC_051157.2, forward strand.
CACGAACATACACGAACATAATACAAAGAAAGAAACCAGAAGAAAAAGTTCCACAAACATGCAAAATTTGGAAATCGAACCCACGACCTCTCGGTCCGCGACGATAGATCGCCGAGCGTTTAACCCATTGCGCCACAAACGCATTTGCAGAGAGCTACACAGACGCGCCTTATATATCTAACACTCCTCCGTGTACCCGCGCTCTTGCTCGGGGCGGTGCCGCCGCCTACGAGCAGAAAAGAGAAGTACTGCATTATAACACTAACGCGCACCGACAGTGAACGCTTCGGTGGTCTCAGCACTACGACGCCTCGATGCCAGCATTCGAAGGGACGCTGGCATCAAGAAGCACTACCAACATCACCTAGGTGGCGTTCACCGTACTCAGCACAGCGGAGCGTGGCCTCCGCAATTAGCTCTGAAAATGTTTCTGAAGTTGATCGCGGAGGCTGCAATTACGACGCGCTGTACGCGCTGATTTGACTCGGTGACGATTCAGTTACGTGCTTTGTCTTGCGCGTTGTATTAGTGTGTCAGTTACGTGCTTCGTCTTTCGCGTTGTGCTAGCGTGTGCAGCGTAGTGCAGCTTCCATATGCACGACGGTTGCTCATGGTCATCGACGTTGGTAGTCGTGATGGAGGAGACGTGCCACCAGGCGTCAGCGTGGGTGCATCAACGCCTAAGGGCGCTTTAGCCACAAAACACCAATAGACATTATATATCAATGTGCAATAAACATTACACTACTTCTGTGAAGACACGTTTCACTTTCGTGTTCTATACCGATTCCTATATAAGAGGGATCAACCACATTTTTTTTGTATTTATTTCTAATTGGTTCATTATTGACCAGTCCCTCAGCTTAGAGAGCATATGAGGCTCGTTTCAGACTCTATATCTGTACAGTTTGTTCCTGAAACAAATATACTGGCATCATCAGCATACAGGATATATTTCGCGCGTAGGTAAATGTTCATTAAATCATTGATATAAGCATTAAAAAGAAGGGGCCCCAAAACACTTCCCTGCAGAACTCCTTTTGAAATAGGCTTCATACTTGAGCAATGCATATCTATCTGAACAAATTGCTGTCTGCTTGCCAGGTAAGATTTAATTAGTGCTAAACAATGACCTTGAATGCCATAGCTATAAAGTTTTTCAAGTAATGTGGAATATCCGGTGTGTATATGTATATATATATATATATATATATATATATATATATATATATACGAGCATTTTCCTTCAATACAAGAATTTCTTGTGAATACGGTCCATCTGTTTATTTTCTTCACCTTTCTTTGATCTGTGTTGCATCGTGCTGCCAAGGCATTGCTATAAATCTGCACCAACTTACCCACCTTTCAATCATCCTGCCCTAAGTGTAATTCATTACTGACTTTTCTATTTATTTATTTATTATTTATTTATTTATTTATTTATTTATTGTACCCTCAAGACCGAGGTATTACAGAGGGGAGTGGGTAAAAAAAATAAAAAAAACATACATAAGTAACTAACAAAGCAGCAAAAGTGGTTTAGTTAATACAGAAAAACTGATTAGTTAATAGTATCAAGGAGCGATGATGTCGGATATGGCCGAACGAAACTTTGAGTTGTCCTTGATTGCAACAACTGCGCCGGGAAGGTGGTTCCATTCTTGAGAGGTCCTGGGAATAAATGATTCTTGACAGGTTCTGGTGTGGCAATGAATTATTCCAACCTTATGGCTATGGTCAATGCGAGAGGAAGTGTAGGTAGGAGATGATATAAGATTATCGCGCAGGTAGGAATTATGGAAATATAGTTTATGAAATAAAGCAAGGCGAGAGCACTTACGTCGGGCGGAGAGTAGAGGAAGTAGCAAGGAATTTTTCATCGAAGTTACGCTTGAAGTGCGACTATAATTACTACAAATGAAACGGGCAGCATTGTTTTGGATTAGTTCAAGTGATTGAATAAGGGTTTGAAGGTGAGGGTCCCAGATGGATGAGGCGTACTCCATTTTACTCCTAACAAGCGTTTTGTATAAGATTAACTTTAATGACATAGGAGCAGAAGAAAAATTTCGGCAAATATAACCTAGCATGCGGTTAGTATTGTTGATTACCTTATCGATGTGTAATGACCAGGAAAGTGTCGAGGTTATATGGACGCCTAGGTATTTATAGGATGTTACGGCTTCTAGGGGAGTATTATTAAGATAATAGTTCTGCGGAGGAATATTGCTACGAGTTACACGCATACATTTACATTTACTTCCGTTAAGTTGCATTAACCATACATCACACCAGTTAGAGATAGCGTTAATATCGTCTTGTAGGAACTTGTTATCAGAACTGTCTGAGATTTCACGGAGGATAACACAGTCATCTGCGAAAAGGTAAATGCTAGAAGAAATATCATTAGGTAAATCGTTAATGTAAATTAAGAAAAGAAGAGGGCCTAGAACTGATCCTTAGGGCACACCAGAGTCTACGGGGCTAAATGGGGATATATGGTTATTTGACGCAACGTACTGTGACCGATTAAGAAGAAAATGTTCAAGCCATGAAAACAGGTTAGGATCAAGATTAAGTTTGGTAAGTTTAAATAAAAGCAATCTATGACACACTTTGTCGAAGGCCTTGGCGAAGTCAAAGAAAACACAGTCAGCGAATGAACCTTTGTCAAGAATAAGATGAAGGCTGTGAGTAAAAGAAAGAAGTTGAGTTTCGCAAGACAAGTTTTTTCGGAAACCATGTTGTACTTTGGTGAAAAATGAGTTATTGTCTAAGTGCTTTGCTAAATCCGAGTACAAAATATGCTCAAGAACCTTACAAGGAATGCTGGTGAGGGAAATGGGGCGGTAGTTGAGGGGCGAATTTTTGCTGCCGGACTTGTGAAGTGGGACCACCTTCCCGACCTTCCAATCTGCAGGGAGCTGATGGGTGTCTAGAGATTGCTGAAAAATTCTTGAAAGTAGAACAGATGAATAAACAACAGTATTTTTCAGAAATTTTGCGTTAATCAAATCAGCACCAGGACTTGATGACAACTTTAGACCTTTAATTACATTTTCGACCCCAAGAGGTTCAATGATTATAAAATTCATAGCTGGGTAATTGCAACACTCAAAAGTTGGAAGCACAGGATCAGTACATGCGACGAAGTTGTTACAAAATACAGAATTAAGTACATGGGGACATACATCATCGGGTACCGGTGAACCACTGGAATCGATCAGCGTGACCGCATTATCTTTTGAGGGGTTAATAACACGCCAAAACTTTTGGGGGTCATTCGCAAGCATTTTGGGCAATGTGTATACGTGGAATGCCTGTTTGGCAAGTTTTAAAGCCTCTATGTAGGTATCGTTTGCCTCCTTATAAGCATCCCATTTCGAAGCCAGCGCACTTTTATTTGCTATTTGATACAGTCATTTTTTCCGGTTCGAAAGCCTTTTTAACTGGGAGTTGAACCAGGGCTTCTTAACATTACATGACATTTCACTTGATTGAATAAACTTGTCGGTGAGCTCGTATATTTTATTTTTGAAAACAATCCAGTTCTCATCAACAGTGCGATCATCAAATTGGCTGAAAAAAGGATCAAGAAAGTTAGCTAGCTCAATATTAATATCGTCAAAATTTGCCCTGTCATAGTGATAAATTACTTTTTTTTCAATAACTGGTTTTAACACAGGAGACAATATGTTGAAAGAAAGACCCAGGTGATCGCTTAAGCCCGGTAAGCATGAAACATTGGTAACCATGTCAGGATGAGAGCATAAGATTAAGTCAAGGATGTTAGCAGCGCTGGTGGAGATCTTTGTTGGTTTCAGTACTAATTGCGATAGGGAAAATAAAGAGCAGAGATCAAGAAAGTAATTACTTTGCGAAGAAAATGAAGAACAGCGCGGAGGATCAGTAGTCCAGCATATGTTGGGGAAGTTGAAATCCCCCAGTAATATAATGGGGTTTGAAGGATGCCGCAAAGTAAGTGTGTTAAGCACATCGTGAAGCTCAGCGGTAAAAGTGGGTGGGTAGGAGGGAGAGCGGTAGCAAACAACGATCGTAATTTTACGATGACCGATATCAACGCAAGCACACACAACTTCAAGGTTACAGTGAATGTGGACTTGATGACACAGCAAGGACTTTGAAATAGCGAGTAGTACGCCTCCGCCTTGGCGAGCAGTGCGATCGCAATGGAAGATACGGAAACGAGACAGGTCAAATATTTCACAATCTTGCACTTGAGGTTGTAGCCACGTTTCTGTTAATGCAATAATACCAGCATCACAGCTATCGACGAGCGAGTCAAGTGCTTCGCGCTTGCTAATAACACTTCTGGCGTTAGCAACGAGCACTGAGGCTTGTGCTGTTAAAAATATACCGTTGCCCCTCGCACGTTCTTACGTAGCAGGCTGATGACGCAGATTGTCAGGTACGCGTGCGTGATCTGGAACAACACTTTTAACCTGCTTAACGCTGTCACTTGTTGGATCGTACATGAAACATTTCCTATCAATGAAAAGCTTGTTAAAACGTAGTTTAAATGAGGGGGAATCAGGCTGGTTTTTACCAAATTCGAGAAGCTTTTTCCTAGCGAGTCTTGTCGCAGGCGAGTAGTCCTCAGATGCTGAAATGTTGATACCTTTCAGCTTGCTGCGCGATGAAAGCAAGCTCTCCTTAATTTTAAAGTTCGATAGTTTCATTATAACAGGGCGACACTTCGTGTTCGACAAAGTCCCAATTCGATGCGCCCGTTCAACTGAGTTTGGTGGTAAGGCACTTCCCATCACAGACGATAGAGCATCTAGGGCTTTCTGTTCAGTTTGCAGCCATGATTCACGGGAATCGGGTATGCCGTGAAAGATGACGTTATTACGCCTTGATCTGTCCTCCAAGTCATCCAAGCGCGAGACTATTGTGTCCTGCTGCTTTTCCAACCGCTCGGCGCTCTCTTGAATTATGGCGAAATCATTGCAAACAATGTCTAGTGCATCAGATTTACTTTCAAGCGATTCAAGGCGGCGGAAAATATCGGTTAGCTTGCTTTCAATTGCGTTTTGGCTAGTTTTCACAACCTTCATATCCGATTTCAACTCGGACTGACCTTTAGCAAGCTCAGCTGTCGTCTTCTTTATGTCTTTAAGCATGGATAAGACGGTGCTCATCTGATTAGACTGGGGTTCGGAAACACTACACGAGGCAGGGGCATCCTCAGGTGACTTCTGCACCTTTGGAGGCCCCGGGTTTTCCTCGACATCACCGCATTGCAACAACAACAGCACCACATCGAGGCAATCACACACAGTAGCATGTAGGACAAGTGGGCATGGGAGCAGCAAAAGGGAGCGATTGTCACTCCGTTTAGCATACAGAGCCAAAATGTTACGCACCTGTGGAGCGAAGAAAAGTTGCGCATGAGGCATTGTGCACCCATTGCTGCTCACATGCCCACTGAAGGAGACGCTCATCAGCAAGCTGCTTTTGAAGGGGCTGGGAAAGGGCGGTAAATCAGCCGATGCTGTCGTTCTGGAAGCGATGAGGTGTCCGTCTAGCGGCACATCCAGGAAGGACGGAAAGTTATGCAGACCACACGTGGGGGTGACGAACTCTTGCCGATCTCGGGCAGCATCAACGCAGCCGCCTACGGTAGGGCAGATATGGATGGGCGCAGAAGGTGAAGCAAGGGCCAGCATCAGCAAAATCTGTGGAGCGAAGAAAAGTTGCGCATGAGGCACTGTGCACCGATTGCTGCTCACATGCCCACTCGCCCGCTCACATATTCCATGTATCTTGCCAATAGCTTCTGATCATACTACACAAGAATAGCTTTAGGTCCAGGAATGAAACAGGAGCTCCACTTTCATGGCCTCTATAAGTGATCGACAGTGGTGCACCGCCGGGGGGAGGGGGGGAGGGTGTTGTAACTCCCCCCCCCCCCGAGACCGAGTTAACCCCCCCCCCCCACGCGTCCAGCCCCACCAGTCCAACATGTACCTTCAGTGCTCTGTTCACATTGTCATTACAATTCAGGAGGTGGCTTAAGGTCGAATTTTCCTGATTAACAAAGACACTCTATCACTGTCTTGTATTTATTCATTCACTCTTAAATTAATTTGAGTAAAACGCTGAATAAATAGACCTCGTCATCATCCTTGGTGTCATTATATTATTATAATTATTAGGCATTTTATTTGTTGTTGGATTCCTCTTGCTAAAACAAGGAAATTGCATATTATGCAAAGTGCTTGCTCCCCCCCCCTCCCCCCACCACAAGAATTTAACCCCCCCTTGCAGAGATCCTGGGTGCGCTACTGGTGATGGATGCCGCTTCCTGATCCGCAGGCCAGAGGTGGAACCTGGGCAGCCTTCATGGGGAAGGGGGCCCTCATCAAAATATGTAGAAGAGAAGGGGAGACCTCACTGCATACTATGAGCGCTAAAATTCCTACATTCTAAGGGAATGCCTGGGCCCCCAGGGCTCAGAATCTGCCAGTGCCGCAAGCTCATTTCATTGTAAGCTTCGGCGAGCAGGCACCAAACACAATTAAGCCATGCACAGATACTTGTGCAACTAGCTTAGTACCATGTTTTTGTGGTTTTTGTATGTTTCCACTACTTTCACTGTGCTAAAGCAGTCAGTGTGTAGTAATAGAGCTTTATGAATGCTTGTGCCTATAATATATTTTATGGCGAAAGTAACTGATAGTGCTTTAGTTGTAAGAATGCTTGTTTGCAGATTAACAGACTCACATGAAATAAAAGAAAGTCCCAGTGCTGCAAACAACGCTCTTGCTTGTGAGTTTGAGGCGTCAGTGAAAAACTCTGAGCATGCATACTTATATTTCAGTTCTAGATAGTGCAGTCGTATAAATGCAAACCTAGCATATGCTTGGAAGTTTAAGAAATGAGGTGTCACACTCTTTGCACTGCCACTGTCAAGGTGGCAAATGTTTAGCAGGGGTCATTAAACTATTTTTAAGGATCGATATGTCTAAGATCTGTCAGCAATGGTCCTAACATGCATTGTGAATGGCAGTCTGCATGTCGGCCATGTAAATAGATCAGAGTATTCGACATATCCTCTACTACAGTGTGGCAGCGGTGTTCAGGATCTGAGTGAAGAAGAAGTAGTTTAATGATTTGAAAATGTAGAGAGGTTGGCCGGAAAATGGAACATCTGGCCTGCTACTCTACGTAAGGGAAGGGGAAGAGGGGAAGAAAGAGGGTCACAATGGGGGATGACAATGGGAGGAACGAGGTGAAAGGACACATTGCATAAATGTTGTCACAAGCGTGAGTCCAGGCCCATGTCGCCTAAGAAACGTGAAATAGCACGCATTGTCTCTATCGTCTGCCAACTCTGTGGCCATGCGCCCAGCAAGAGGTCCTCCGACAGTGGTCCATTGTATAAATGCCTCAAGGATCTGAGTGAACTATAACATTAGTCTACTAAGTGACGCACTTGACTGGGGACTGGGAGGTGGGGGAGGGGTGGAGTGGGGCTTTGCCAACCACAAACATACACAGACATTTCGGGGAGGGGACGCGTCCATTGTGACCCCCCCCCCCCTGGCTATATGCAACTGACTTTGCTACAGGAGCCGAGCATTTGGGGCACATTTCTTAGTCAACTTTAGGCGATCCCTAAGGCCAGTGGATGGATGGTGTAAGGGTCACTCCAGGCTAGAGATACTTCCTATGCCCATGTAAGATCACAGGGAACGAAGCAGACATACCGAGGAAGTAAGGCGCATATATATGTGTGCCGCCAGAGGTTAGATTTCAGTGCGTAGTGGAGAGCATGGCGATCAAATGGAAGGAATACAGCTAGGTGTCACATATGAGGCAGGTGATTGAGCCAATTGGTCTGCCCAAGCGGTTGAACCAATTCCATCTATGCCCTTGTACTTAGTGCACCTCAGTTGTAGGGTCTGTAGATTTATTGACAGATTTGTAGCATTTTTAATTGTAACTTATTTGAGGTGCTTCACTGCAGTGAGTAATTGGGCACGTTAAGTTAAGGCGCTCGAGCGCGCTCTAGCAAGCAGAGTGCACTCTTTTAAACTTAACAGCTAAAAAGCGACTTCCGGTGCCTAATTACGGAGTGCGCTCTACACGCTCCACCCTGGAAACGGTGCGCGAGAGAGCGTGCCTGCACGGCTTCCGGAAAAATGACATTAAGTTAAGCTTCGAAGGCGTTGCACTCGAGCGCACTCGAGCGTGCTCCTTTGGAGTTCGGAGCGTGCTAACTTAATGTGCCCATTGAGTCTTTTGTCGTAAGTGATCAAGGAATGATTTGCACTATTGTGATGTTGGGTGCTGTACTGATGGATTTGATGGCATCGTGTGAGGTTTGCAATTCAAATAGTAGTGAGTTGGGCGTTTCAGCCTTGTGCATGATGGAAAATATAATATCGGGGTGAGATGGGCTCACATAGTTTTGCTATGCTCGGCATGTCACAGATGCCCATTTCTGGTAATTCTCTCAAGATGCCACAGCGCAAAGTTGTGTCACGTACACGCTTTTTCCATATCTCGGAATGTAGATAGAGAGAATCTCATGGGCTCAGTGTATACCAATTGTGGTTGATCGTTAACTTGCCCTCCCTAAAGCCACATTCATTAAGGATTAAGTAGCTTAATTTATAGAAATGCATAGACAGCTATAGTAAGTACCACAGCCATGTAGCTAGCTGCCGAAGATGGATCCCTTGCTTCCTTGAGAAGAGGAATTACAATGGATTTTTTTTATGCAGTACGAAGATGCCCGCAATGACAGATTTTGTTATAATTTAAAGGATCATTATATAGTGTTTCAGGGTGCAAGTGTTTTAATGTCTCGTGTATTTATAATCGATCAAGTTCGATCCAGGGGCAGACTTATTACAGAAATTTAAGGAAGCTTTAAGCTCAGAATGATAATGGCATTGTGGAACATACTTGCAGTTGAGTTGTTTTTGTTGAGCCATTTCATATAAAAGAATCTTATAATGTGCATTACTAGGAAACATGTTCAAAATTTGCAGCTCCCACCCTCCCAGGTGAATTCTTTGCCTGGCCTCATAATGTGTTCCCTTAATTGATAATTTGCCAATGGCAAAGCGCGGCTTCGCTTTCGTTTTAGCCTTTCAAGAGCACCAAAGAAGACCCACGACTGAGTCACCTTTCAGTACAGTTTTGAATGCATTTTCAAGACCTCCGCGATCGGCCCAGTTTACTATTACTCTATCGAGAATCGGCTCATTTTACTGAACGATACGCACGAGGACGCGGCTAATCCCAGGGACGCGGGAAAATAAAGCTTCTGAGCTGTGGTGCAGTGCGTGCGCAATGGTGACTGCCGCATATCGGTTTCTCCGCGGTCCGAGTCAGTAATGTTTGCGCAGCTATGATGGCAATAAGACGCACAGCGCTGCAGCAAACGCGGTATCAAGAGGCCAGTGGATGATCATACTACACAAGAATAGCTTCACTGGTTGCTTCGATCTCGCAAACGACTCGCGGTGACAGCCTTTCCTAAGGTAGACAGCTAGCCAATATGGACCCGACCCTTTGAGGTAACATTCGAGTGACAGTGCAAGGGCTGCAGTTTCACGTATCCGTCACACTGTATGTAAGTCTATATTGCGGCATTCGGTGAGTGCTGTAAACACAACATGTGGCTGTGTAAACGTCGACATGTAGTGTACGCTTGCAGCGCTTGTTGTCGTCTGCTGCACACACGCTCGCCAAGTGACTTGCGCCTGAGAGGAAACGGGGGAGAAGCGTGCCTGTTCCCTAGGGCTCTCGGGTGCCGCGCGGGGAATACAGCGCGCAAGATGGTCAATAACATTGCTTTCTTTCTCTGCAGGCACCTAATAGCTAATATAATATTTTGCTGTCTTGTAATACTGAACGCTAACTATTATTATACAGGAACCCATGACTAGTATGGTTGAAAACATTTTGCGATGATGTCCTTAATCAAAATGTGTATATTAATTAACGCGTAAGACAACTTTCTTTCATATCGATGTAAGTTCAACGCATTGTCTAGTAAGATTTTATATATTTCGCTTGTTTTTAGTTTAATTTATTAAAGTGACGTCACTTCCGTGCGTTGCTGGAGCCGTGTCTGTGTGGACTCGTCTAGAGTGCACTGCGGCACAGGAGACGCTGCCGTTTTTTTTTTTTTTGTAGAAAAACAAAAACAAAAAACAAGCATTCGTGCTTACTAGTGCTCTGTTATTGTTCAAATTTTGCAGCAAGGTCGAATTTTATGGTTTAAATTGTTCTATATAACAATTCACACTGTAACTTGCCTGGTTTGCCAAAAAATCACTCACGATTGCGGTACTCCCTAATGCGAAATATGAGCGCAGCTCTACACGTGTTTTGATTTGGCGATATATTGGCTGGCGTGGACATTCTGTCTCGTGCGGGACGTTCCAAACGGAGAGAACTGTGACGCGAATGTTTCGCTAATCAGGAGGCAGCGCGTGGGTGACGCGCGGGCGCGATTCACAGCAGCCGCTGCCAGACAGACCTCCGCTCATGTAGCGATTTCTTTCCACACAGACGACGCGCGCTAATGTGGCGCCATCTCGTAGCCATCGTCGCCGCGTTTCCTTTCTTGTTTTTCTACATCTCCTGTGGCGTTTGACAAACGCCTGCCCTGCGTCAAAAGGGATCAGGACTACTTACTTACTTACTTACCTTACTTACCTTACTTACTTACTTACTTACACAAACAAAACCATTTAAGAGCAAATTAACGAATTTCAAAAAGATAGTTCCTTGTTAAGATAATGAAAGTAGTTCAGATACATTTAGGTGGAACTGATACATGATCTATGGAAGTTGCCATATAGGATGATTTTAGCATATTCAAATTGAGAAAAAGTGCCTATTTTATTGTGAAACAAAAGGGTGCGAAATGTATCAAATATTTGCTAACCAACCCACATTGTCAAGGCTGCATATTTGCATGCAGTTTTTCTTCTGCGGGAGCAAGCAGAATAGTAGTACAGGCGCACAAATATTTTTAGTTTAATTGAAGACTAGGTACCTGTCAAATTTCAGAAGGGGCCAGCCCCCTGTCAAGACACACAAATATTTATGTCTGTTCTTGTATGTGTGCCAACACATCTTTGACTAGTACAATATGTACAATTCATAAACAGCAACTTGTTTACCGATTTGGAGAAACTGTTTCATTGCATAATTTTGTGACATTTATATGGAAGCAGTGTACACATTGAGATCAGATGCTCCAGGCTCTCTATTTCATGTTTGAAAGAAAGAAAAAGCATGTGACGTGTTAGATGAACAGCACAAAATGTTTATTCATCTAACTACATTTATCCAAAGGCACATGAGCAGGGTTACATTATTGATGATGATGCTTGTTAGAGTTTATTGGCGCAAGGGCCAGATGTGGCCAAAGAGCGCCAAGGCGATGATAATGGCTTGTCAGTGGTATGAGTAGTGAATAATAAGGTGTGAATAAAACAGACGTGGCATGGCTGTAAAGGGGCCTAAAATAGTCACTGTAAAGTGTGTAAAATCTATAGGTAATAAGAATATGGCAATAAGTAATGAAGTGTGCTATCGACACGAGAGATGCATTGTGAAAGAATGATAGTATACTAAAATATGTCAGAGGCGAAAGTTCTCAAAAAGCACTTCTGCCTTAACAGAGCCCTTGAAGTGCAAGGGCCTGGAGGCATGTGCTATAGATGCTGAACTACTATCACAGCAGCATCCTCTAGAGAGAGGATGCGCTACGAAACGATTGGACTATTAACATGCAGGACCACATCGTTCAGGAAGCCTAGGACAGCTTTAGTGCTAAAAAGCGGCTCTTCACCAAGAAACATAGCAGGATGGAGAGGAACACAATGGTGGTATGCTAGGGGAAAATGTTTCTTTCTCTCTCTTTCGGCTTCCCGACACTCCAGCAGGACGTGGAGGACGGTCAGCCTCTCTCCACATCTACCACAGGTTGGTGGTTCATCACCAGTCAGCAAAAAACTGTGGGTGCCGTACGTGTGTCCTATTCTGAGACGACAGAATAGGACGTCAGTTCGCCGTGTTTTCGTTACGGGGGGCCAGAAACCTAACTGTGGTTTAATCAGGTGAAGCTTATTATCTGTTTCAGCGTCCCATACGCGTTGCCAGTGGCTTCGCAGTTTCTTTCGCAGGAAAGGCTTCAAATCTGTTGCGGGCACAGCAGCTGTAGGGAGATGTAACGCCTCAGATGTCACTGATGTGGCCATTTGGTCTGCTCGAACATTACCCTCAATGCCTCTGTGGCCCGGCACCCAGCATATAATCACATGCTGGTTAGAGATATAAGCTTTACACAGAATGGAATAGAGATCATTAAGTACAGGGTTTTTCTGTTTACAGAGTGACTTCAATGCTTTCACAACACTTTGGGAGTCTGTAATATGATAGCGTTTTGAAGTTTTGATCTCATTATATACTTTACAGCCGATAATAGTGCATAGGCCTCAGCCGTAAAGATACTTGTCTCCGGGTGCAGTACACCGGATTCCGAAAGGATGGACCGATGGCTGCATAAGATACCCCGGCATGTGACTTGGAAGCGTCTGTGTAAAACTCCGTACACGAGTACTTGTATTGAAGCTCTAAGAATGCATTTTAATGTGTGCCTCTGGCGCGTGTTTGTTGACCTTACAAACGATGTATCACAATCTATGAGTTGCCACTGCCACGGCGGTAACAGTTTCACTGGAGCCATAGGACGATGATCAAGCAGCGGAACACCCATTTCCTCACTGAGGTTCCTCACACGCAAGGAGAATGGCTTTCTCGCTGCAGGTCGATTATGGAAGAGTGTGGCAGCGGTAACGTCATTTATGGTTGAATAAGAAGGATGTTCATTGTTTGCTTGTACTTTCAGAAAATATGTGAAACTGCTATATGAACGCTGCAGATAGAGTGACCACTGGTTAGACTCTACATAGAGGCTTTGGATCGGACTTGTTCGGAAAGCACCGGTCGCGAGGCGGATACCCAGATTGTGAACGGGGTCTAATATTTTTAATGCACTTGGCGTTGCAGAATTATAAATTATAGACCCGTAATCAAGCCGTGAGAGGACAAGACTCTTATACAAGTAAAGCAAACACTTTCGATCACTGCCCCATGTTGTGCGCGACAGAAGTTTCAGAACGTTCATTGTCTTCAGGCATTTTGCCCTCAGATACTTAATATGAGGAATAAATGTAAGCTTGGAATCTAAAATGATTCCTAGAAACTTATTCTCGCTGCTCACAGAGAGCGCATCTCCTTTGATTTGTATACTTGGGACAGGCGTTACGCCTCTCTTGTTTGTAAAGAGCATGCAAGTGCTCTTCTGAGCGTTAACTTTAAAACCATTCTCCTCCGCCCATTTGGACAATCTGTTCATTCCCAGCTGTACCTGTCGTTCGCAGATGGCAATATTACATGACTTAAAGGCTATCTGCACATCGTCGACATAAACCGAATAAAACATTGTGCGTGGAATGACTGTGTGCAGGGAATTCATTTTACAATAAATAGTGTGCAGCTAGCACACCACCCTGCGACACACCAGTTTCTTGTGTGAATGACCTAGACAAAGCTCTGCCCACCCTTACGCGAAATGTGCGATTAGTGAGGTAACTTTCGATTGTGTTAAGCATATTGCCACGAACACCCATCGCCGAAAGATCTCGGAGAATTCCGAAGCGCCATGTGGTGTCGTAAGCTTTCTCTAGGTCTAGAAATACAGACAGACAGAACTGCTTATGTATGAAAGCATCTCTAATATATGCCTCAATGCGGACAAGGTGGTCTGTTGTAGACATACCTTCTCGAAAACCACATTGGAAGGTGTCCAGAATTTTGTTATTTTCTAGGAAGCATATTAGGCGCCGGTTTATCATTTTTCGTACAGCTTGCACAGGCAGCTTGTTAGAGCTATTGGCCTGTAGCTGCTGGCCAAGGACGGGTCTTTGCCTTGTTTAAGTATGGGGATGACTATGGCTTCTTTCCATGAAGACGGAATACAGCCAGCCGCCCACATGGCATTAAAAAGAGACAAGAGTGTTTTCAGTGTTTCAGGGTGTAAGTACCTAATCATTTCGTACATGATACGATCCCCACCTGGCGCTGAGTTGTTGCAACAAGCGAGAGATGCTTTAAGCTCAGCTAAAGTAAATGGGGAATTGTAGGCCTCACTCGATGAGCCTTTGCGATTTAGGGGTCGCCGCTCTTCGCGTTCTTTAATTCTCAGGAATGTTTCGGTATAGTGCCATGCACTTGACACATACTCAAAATGTTCGCCTAGACAATCCGCCTGATCTTCCAGGCTATCACCTTGTGTACTTACTAAGGGTAGGGGATGCGACTCCCGACCTGTTAGTTTATTTACCCGATTCCAGACTTTTCTTTCATCGGTGTACGAATTTATACTGGCGATGTACCTATCCCAACTTTCCCTCTTTGCACGTCGACGTGTTCTCCTACCTTGTGATTTGATCTGTTTGAAATTAATGAGGTTTTCAGCAGTTGGAGAATTGCGAAGCAATCTCCAAGCTTTGTTTTGATTTTTGCGCGCTTTCCGACATTCGTCGTTCCACCATGGGATGCGACGCTTATTAGCTAATCCACTACTTTGCTTAATACATTTAGCTGCAGTGCTAATAATGAAATCTGTTAGGTATGCAACAGCGTCTTCTATATTAAAAACAGCAATTTCATCTCCGCCTAAATACGTAAGCTCTCGGAACATTTCCCAGTTGGCCGAGTCCATGTTCCATCGAGGAAAATGTGGCAAGCATGTATCTTGTTTTGTTAAGTTTAGCATAACTGGGAAATGGTCGCTCCCAAAGGGGTTCCTGAGAACAGACCACTCCAGATATGGAATTAGAGTACTCGATACTATACTTAAATCAATGGCTGAGTATGTGTTATGTGTAACGCTGTAATAAGTTGGCTCTTTCTTGTTAAGTATAGATGCACCTGAAGAAAAGAGAAAATTTTCTATAAGGCGTCCTCGCGCATCTAAACGAGAGTCGCCCCATAAGGGGCTATGAGCGTTCACATCACCGACAACTATGTATGGCGGAGGAAGTTCATCAATGAAGCTTTGAAACTGTGTCTTGGAAAGTTGATAAAAAGGAGGACGTAAATAGAACTAATTGTGACTAGCTTACGAACAGTATTGCTCGGACAGCAACTGCCTCAAGGGAAGTTCGGAGGTTCAATTGCCGACAGGCAACACCTTATCTACTATTATAGCGACACCCCTACGAGAGCGGTAGCGTCGTCGCGTCCTTCCGAAAAATGGCATAGTGCCTTAAAAAGTTTGTGTCTCTGCTTTGAGATGCGTCTCCGGACAACAGCATCCTCGGACTATATTAAGAAGGAGCTCTTTGACATCAGCAAGGTTACAAAAGCGATACCCTAACGTTCCATTGTATATTGCGTGTTCATAAGAATAGGATGTTTGTGCTGTGTGTTCAGGGAATGCAAATCGTTCACAGACCTTTGTCGGGCCCTGTGTGCGGGATTTTTCTTTCTGGAGCGATCGCGAGAATCTCGACGCTCACTAGACGCTGATGGCGCCGTCTGGCTGGTTGTTGTGCCATCGCTCTTGCAGGGCGCTGGACACGCGTTGCAAGGCTGTGTTGGACGTGGGGGCCTCGTCTCAAGAGACGAACCCTTGAGGCCACCAGCCCGGAGGTCGATGGCCCCTTTTCTGGATGGCGGCGCAGCGCTAGCTGCAGCCGCCGAGGGGGCGGATGGCGGCACCGGGCCGGCTCATGTGTGCGGGCCGGTTACGGCCTGAGGCCGGGTGGCGCTGCCCTGACGCTCCACTTCGCCAAAGCTATTCTTCGGCAGGTAGGAAACCCGCCTTCGCGGGCTTCTCTGAATGATATGTTCTCTTGACTTTGATCGTTACGATTCCTTCTCCTTCTTCCAAGATGGACAGGACCGCGAGTACGCGGCGTGCTCCCCCACAGTTTACACAGTGTGGCGGTGTCACAAGACTCAGACGGATGTTCATCGCACCATTTGGCACAGGTTATTCGGCCTCGCGTTCTGAGAACTGTGGCGCAACCTCTGGCATTTGAAGCAGCGGAGGGGATTCGGATTAGGGCCTGACTCGGATCTTTACATAGCCTGTTTCGATAATCTCGGGAAGCACACTTGAGCCGAATGTTAGGTTTAGATGCTTGTTTGAATCTCTTACCATCACGTCTCATCTTAATTCTTTTCACTTGATGACATTCTGGTCACTCCATCCCTCCAAAGTTTCAGTCTCAGTAGCTCCTAGATCATCTCAGGATGATGACACCACGAAGGTGTTCATAGAACGGTGGGGGTGACACTCACAGGAATGGCCCCGAAAGACACAAGTTTAGGTAGCTTTTCATATTGCATTTTATCGCGGAGTTCAAGAAGTAGATCCCCGCTTGCCAACTTGGAGACTTTGTAACCTGGGCCAACAGTTTCATCAGTGATTTCGCAACCAGGAAAGGTGAGGAGATGATTCTTGCTGACTTTTCAGTTTTCTCTGAGTGTATCACGTGAAACGTGGGAAAGTTATGTACTTGGTGGCCCATGACGAGCTGTTAGGTCGCCGGACGGCTACCTTATCACTCCCGGGGTAATTGTAGCGAAGGGAGACGCTAGTGTGTCCAGCGCTTTTGCTCGCAACGGCTCTCATGCTTGAAAGTAGAGTGTACTAGACAATGGTTGAGTGGGCCGAACCATACTATAAACGTCGGGCCGAACAGCGCTCTCCCGCTGAGGCACCGCGTGTGGAAAAATTGTGCGAGGGCGCTGCGAGCGCACTGGATTGGGGCGGAGACGTGCTCCGCGGCATATTCAACGTACTTTCGCTGCGGGAGCCGAGGCCGATTGCAAATTGTACGCTCTTAAAATAGTGCTTTATTTCAACTGCAAAATTATTTTTACACCATTTTGCCAAACATATATATTTGAGGCTTGGATAATACAACGCGACGTCTTCAATTTTGCTGCCGTTGTCAAGCGCGTCGTCTGCTAGCGAGCGCGCGTTCGCTATGCGGACGCTGGCGGACGCCCAATTTTTCTCGCAGAACGTCTGTGCAGTACATTTTTTTATGTTTTAGTTGCTTTTGTGCGCCCATGACTCTTGACGGCCGGTACAAGATGTAGGTTTAGCCAGGTGAACGCTGTGTTTACCACTGTCTTCTAAAAGTAACTGGTATCTCTGCAACATTAAGCTACGTAAGAACATTTTATTATTGATGTCGTGTCATTTTGCGCGCGCTTCTTGTTGGTGGATATTTATCAGGGACAATTATCGAAGAAAACAATATTAGAGTGCAATAAATCAGGCTTATTAACTGCGTGGCGAGAAGAATGGCAAATATACTTCTAGACAATTAAATCAAAGGGTACATAGACTTATATATCCACGATATATGTGTAAGGAAAAAATAACAAATATTCTAATTGCACTAATTGAAAAAGTGAGAACTCCCGACCGGGGGGAATAAGCGCACATGTTTGCAGTAACAAACACACTTATTAGTCAATACTGCACAGAAAACTCTCATTCGCAGAAATAATATGCATAGCAGGAAAAACCATCGTGTATATATATATAAGCAAGTGTTACCGATATACCGTACGACAACGAATAGTCGTTTCCGTTCGAATACAACGCATAACAGCACCATTCAGGTCTCGATGGTGAGTGACCGATGCAAGTCAGGACTGTTATTCCGTATGATTGTGCTGCCAGGGAGTCGTGGCTGTTGCGCAGAGGCGCAGTTCCCGAGAGAATTAACGCACGGGTATTAATCAGTCCTGCTTAACAAGTTCCTAGCTGTCATTCAATATAAACGCCCCCGTTTGGGGGCAGCCTGTAAATCTGCTCACTTGATTCAGGCAATGAAAACTTTTTTTCACCGTCTCACCATGTTTGCAACCCATTAAAACTGGGTGCCCCATGTGGTACCACACTTATCTTCTTCAACGAACGCAACAGATCTGCACATATCTCTACGTGTAGGTATGCCGTTCTTTTAATTGTTTCATCCGTTTATATTATACAAGCTGCTGAGTTGAGCAGTCATACATTTGCGAACGGCATTACATTTATGTATGAAATATAGAATAAGCGTAACATGTTTTTCTCGGAAATCAGACTTGAGAATAATTTACAACTATTTTGTTTACACCCCTAGAAAAAAGCCGAAGAACGCAGCCACATGCCTTTCTCACTCTTTTTTAATTTAAATAAATTCTTGGGTCTACGTGGCAAAACAAAGATATGATTATGAGGTTTAGTTTTCACCACCTAGGCTTCTTTACCGCGCACCTAAATAGAAGTACACGAGTGTTTTTCGATTTCACTCCCGTCGAATTCCGCGACCTGGATTGAACCCGCGAGTTCCATGGAGTTTAGCAGCCCAACGCCGAATCCACTATATAGCCACTAATTAGGCTACTGTGCCAGCGTTCTTTCTTTCTTTCCTTTTTTTTTTTTTTTGAAGTATTGACAGGGGGAAAAAAATCCACGTACGGCTTTTACGGCCAAAGATGAGCATATAGAATGACTAACTAAAGCTGTTTTCGGCGCTCGAGGTCCTACCACAATAAATGACCCCGTACCAATTTTACTCCGCTTTCTGTTACGCGAGGAAACCGGAAACGTGAATGGAATGTTGCGCTGTAGTTTACTCTTTTTTTATCTACAACAATGCTTCCCGTAAATCTGAGTACAAGGCGCAGGATGGGGCAGATATGCTGTATACCTGTTTGAAGCTTCAAGCAGGAATGTTACATGTGTTTCTCCGTCTGCGTTTCGCAAGACCTACTGATGGAAAACTATATGCGCAACAATACACACGAGAGATACATGCTGCTTGAAGAACGAGAAAAATATTTGTTCTCCAAAGGGAACCGTACAATAACATAGTAGAATGAAAGCCGACACTGCGGCCGCACTGCACGCGCATCACCGAGTGGCATTAAAAAATAAAATAATGAAGAGAAAGCAAGGAATTTATTCTTAAGGCAAAAATACTTGTCATATGCAATTATGAACACTATTTGAGCGGTCTGAACGCAAATATCAGCGCGCGAAGTAGTACGAATGGCCCTGCCGAGCAGTGTCGCCAGCAGTTTTCAACGGCGATACCTTGATGCGACCCAATCCACTTAAAGTCCCTATATAAGAAAAGTACCGCCATCTACTCTTTCCTCCGCCGCCTCCTCTCCTAAAGGGCTTGCTTTTATTGCAATAGCAATTATATGGACACTTCAATCGGATTTCTGCCGTCGGCGTCGCCGTGAGGTTCCCTATAGATAAAATCTTCGCCGCGCGCCGTATGCCCGAGCGGAAGCGTGCGGTGACGCGCGCTATCACGGAGAGCGAACGCACTCAATCTCCCACGTGCAAGCAAGGACGCAGGAAGCCAGCGCCGGAGGGAGCGGGGGGGGGGGGGGGGGTGCGCACTTCTACTCTGCCAACAACCGCGCTCGTCCCGCACCGTCTCTTATCTCCACACGGCTCTGACCTTTATGCGCCGTGCATTCGCCGCTCAGTTTCCGTTGAAGCGATAGACCGCACGTACCTTCGCCTGCTGAGGCGTATGCTTGCTGCCAGCGTTTTGACAGTCGTTGTCTGCAGTCATTCAGTGTGATCTATTCGTGTTTGTTTGTGCGCGCTCACACCACGCTTGTTCATTCAGTTAGTAATAGTTGGGCCACATTTTCCAACGCACGCTACACATGCAATGCTGCCCGGATCGGCAGTGCAGCGCTACAGGTGTGTCCCTTCGCACGCGCTGCCCACGGGAAGCGCTTCTCATCAACACCACCGTTTCACACGCGCCTTCTCGTGGTCATCGAGTCTCTCTTCATGTCGGTCTACTTACGGCGCAGCACACCTGCTTACTTAATCAACTCATGTTTACTACAATTCATATTGCTACCAAAGCCGCTCACCTTACTTCGTATGACAGTGCTGTGTTGCTATCGCATTCATTGCTTCGCCCTTAGGGCGAAACCGTGACATTTTTTTTTCTTTACTTTTTGCTTGCGAAAGCCAAGTCGACGGTGGCGCACCTAGAAAGTCCACGTTGAAGCTTTCAGGCCGGGCGCGCGCCGCCGCGGCCGCCGGCGACTGCGGCTGCACAGAGGACTTTCAACATGGCTCTGAGGGAAAAAAAAAAGAAAATATAAAGAAGTGAAAAGCGCGCTATCATCGTCCAATCGGAGATACAGGAGAGAGAGAAGCGGTGTTTATCAAAGAATGGCGGTACTTTTCTTATATAGGGGTTTTAAATCCACTTCGATCGCAGCGCCGCCACAGTATTTTTCCACATCGGGCGCCTCACTGCAAACCATGCGCCGCCCCAGCCATAGAGTTCTATGGCCCCAGCCGCTCGACCCACTCGACCATATTACAGTGTACTAGAAGGGGGCAGTGGGCTTACTCTCCGGCGGAGGCTATGCGATGCGGCGGCTCCACGAATGTCGCAAATATGAGCTTCTCCGATAGCCCGAGCGGCGGCGCTGGCGTCAGTTTCAATGGAGCATGGGTGCGACGGCGCAGCTAGGGCAGCTGCCCAGTGCCCGATCATATTCGTTGGAGTTGCAGAGCTGCGTTGTTTTTTGGTGGACGTCGTCGCGTGTTTTTTTTTTTTTTTCATTCAGTGTTTTTTTTCGCACATAGCCTGCAAGAGTATGCCTGCAAGAGTAGTATGCCTTGCAGTAACTGAGCCATGCCGCGGCATCGACAAAATCACTGTTACGCGCCTGGGTGCCAAACAGGCTATGTTTATGTGAAGGATGGGCCGAAGTTGTCCTTGTTTGGCGTCCTGAAGGATAAAAATAGGCGGAAAGAGTGGGAAAAAAACCTCCACAGAGCTGACAAGCCCCTGGATAGAGTGACCTAGAATATGGGAGAGTGTCCAAAGCGCCGCGCGAATGCATGGGAGGAGCGAGGGCCTTTTTGTGTGAACTCCCGCGCCGCGGCGCTGCTGTACCGGACCCGTGGGCTTTCTACGCTGCGGAAGCCGCGTCAAGGCGGCGGGCGTCTGCTACAAGCCTGAAATTTTGGTTGCTATTAGCCAACATCGCGATAATTTGGGATATATTAAGTACCACGTCACCGCAAGGTGATACCGCAGTGACTCACCGCACAGAGAACGCGTTTGCCGGCTGTGAATACGGGTATTTTGTCTATTTCCTTCTAGCTCGCTTGGTCTGCGCTTACATGGCTGTTTAAGTAACGCATTCCGCGCGCTTACTTCATTTAGTTATGCGTGGAATGAGCAACGTGAACGTGCTGCAGAAGAAAATAAGCTGGAGACCGCGATAATAAATAAGAGAACGTAGCAAATATGGCTAGCTCATGCTAACGCTTTTACACCCTATCGTTTCCTTTCTTTTATTTTATGCATTCGATGTGCTTTAGAAGACTGCATCCCGCGCTATGTTGTTTCTTTATTAAGGCGAAATCCTTAACTTGCTCTTGGGAAGCGGAATGTGTCTGTTGGCCGATGCCGCGGTACCGAAAATAAATACAAACCGCGTAACTCTCGCGGCTCGTTCACTTGATATATATGCCAAAGTACAGTGTGGAAAGGCACAAATGTGTGACTAAGATGACTGATGGGTCATGGCATTAGTAACTTGACATACTTGCACTCATTCACGATCAACGATAACAATATGACGTGTGGTCATATGACGACGGCCAGAAATCCCTCTGATGCTGTGGGTGTGACGATAAAAACGTGTTCAATGCCAATCTCGATCTCAACGTGTCGAACTTACCCATATATCATGAAGAACTGAGAGCACAGGTAAAGGGTAGTAATAGTAATGATAATTTCTGGGATATTACACCCAAAAATCACAATATGGCTGAGAGACGCCGCAGTGGAGGGCTCCGTTAATTTCGAACACCTGGGGTTCTTTAACGTGCACCTAAATCTATGTACACGGTGTTTTATGCATTCCGCCTCCATCAAAATGTAAGCCGCCATGGCCGGGAATCGAACCCGTGTCCTCGAGTTTAGCAGTCCAACCTACCAAAGCCACTAAGCTATAGAACGGCGTGTATAGGTAAAGGGTACGCGAGAAATATACGTCGCAAAAAACAAGGCAAACCAAAATAAATGAAACGCTAACAGTGCCATTTCATAATTACGAGCGAACGTCAGAAAACGAACATGATGGATTACGTATGTGCAACTCGTCTTTCGCATTCTTGTGTTGCAAGAGCGCAAATACTAAGCGAATTTTAACATGAAAGTAATTTTAGGAATATTTATTGCGTATGCTCGCGGGTTCGTACACAGCAAATATACTTACTGATCAATAATTATGTACTTGTAGTTAGGTAATGAAAGAGGCAACTAATCACCGGAACATAAACTTTTCATGTTTTACTGTTATTGAAGGTAACTATTTTAGGGATATGTAGAATAAATTGCGATATCTGTAGTGCATCAAAGACAGTAAATTTCGAGACGATTTTCCACTCAATATAATGCAAGCAGAAACATCGTCACGCGCCATGAATGCTTGTTAGTTTCCGTAAAAAATCACACGTTAAGCAATAACTATGATATCACCGCATTACCTCATCGATTTACCTGTTGGTAATTTCAGAGATGATTCACGGTTTATTAAAACAAGCTAGGCTATTTCAGCAATAACCTTTACATAACAAACGAGTAAATGGCTAGGTCCCGCAGTAGCTATCTATTCATTTCAATGTAGAAAAAGATATTTGTGTATAAATGCAAAATTTCTAAGGAGGAGGGGCCGACAAACGCAGATGACGCAGATGTAAGATTCTATAAGCTTCTTGCTCGATGGCCGGGTGTCTTCGCACCATATCACCTCCAGTCCACGCCCCTTCCTCTTCTCGTTAACCTAAAGTACAGCGTCTGCAACCTTTTACTCGCCGCAGTGGTCTGGCGCAGTTATGACACTTGACTGCGGATCCGACAATCGCGGATTAGGACCTGGCCTTGGCGGCAGCGTTTCCACGGAGGCGAAATGCTAAAGGCCCGTACGTGTACTTAGATTTAAGTGCAGGTTAAAGAAGCCCAGGTGGTCAAAATTTTCCGGAGCCCTCCACTCTTTTATTCCCCTCCCCCTCTTCCATGCACGCTGATTCGTGCTCCCTATATGTGCTACAGAAAATAGAGTCTCTTCCTTGCGTCTCGCCGGGAGAGCGAAGTGCCGTCTCTGCATTACATCATCACCTCCAGTCAGCTTTCCTTTCTCGTAGTGAGCTAAAATACGCCGTAATATTGTAACCACCGTGCGATTGCATCATCGAGCTAAAGCATAGCTTGTTATGTCATTCCTACATTGCATCATCAAATACGCCGCAACGTCGTCCCTACATTGCATCATCACTCCCGATGTTCTATACCTTCCCTCTCCCGTGGTTACTTGCCTCCTCCGCATTGCGCATCGCCTCCAATCTCGCTCTCTGTTCCCTCTCCACCCTCTCTCACGAACTGGCCTTTTTTTTAGCTCGCTGCGCCGGTATAGCCTTTCAGTTTATTTTTTTCACTTTGAAGCAGCACTCGTGCTTGGTCGGAGCTCATGTAGTCTGTCACGGTTTTCTCGATGTTTGGCTCCGGCTGTTCCATATCATGAAGAAGAGCAAGACGGACACGTACTGCTACGCGCCGGGCTGCAAGACCGGCTACCCTGGCCATAGGGAGCAGGAAGGACGCACATTGTCGCTTTTTAGAGCCCCAAAGGACGCGGATCTCAGAAATCAATGGGAAAGGAACATGCACCGCAAGGACAAGCCTCTCTCACAGACGTCGGCGGTCTGCGAGAAGCACTTCGAGCCCAGTCTTATTTTACGTGATTATGTGCATGTAATTAATGGCCAAGAGGTACGCATTCCCCGAGACAGACTGGCGCTGGTCCCGGGCGCTGTTCCGACGTTGCTTCCCAGTTTGCCGTCTTACCTTTCGAAGGAAGCCGGCTCTAAGAGATCTGGAAGAAAGCGCGCCTCTTCAACCTCTACAGCCTCATCGAAAAAAACTCGCCTGTCTTGTCGGGACTCCAGCAAGTTGGCTTCGCCAGAGGAGGCCTGCTCGCAAGACGCGAGTGCGAACGAAAGCGAGACAAAGTCTATTGAACCTCTCAACCTCCAAACCATTGCTACGACATTAACTCTTCCGGAAAAATGGACGAGACTTAATGTTCAAGGTTTTGACGGCCTACTGTACGCGACGACAAGCATCATCGAAAGTCCCTTCGCCGTCTTTCACGAAAAGCTGCTCTTGCTTGTTTCGGAAGACAGCAACAGGATTTCCGCCTGTTCTTACTTCCGGGGTAAACAAGGCCAGAAGGTTCACGTCGAATCCATGAAAGACGTTGCTGAGTTCCTGCGCCAAGCAGATGTTTCCATCCTATGTGAGGGAGCGGTCGGCATGAAGGAGTACAGTAGCAGGTACAGCAAACATATGACGGACAACATGAGGGCTTCCACTCATATTACGCAAGAAATCGTCTTCAGCAAATCATGTGCGGGAGTTGTTACGGTAAACGGTAAGCGTTTCAACTTTTTAAGCACTTATTGGTTAATTAGGTGCATGCCGATTCTCACCTTTAGTTCGTTTCTCAACTGCTACACGATTACCAT
Organism: Dermacentor silvarum; assembly: GCF_013339745.2. Taxonomy (NCBI): domain Eukaryota; kingdom Metazoa; phylum Arthropoda; class Arachnida; order Ixodida; family Ixodidae; genus Dermacentor; species Dermacentor silvarum. The sequence goes on from NC_051157.2 coordinate 231,577,769, forward strand.
ATAATAATTGGTTACCTGCATCAATTTTATCTAGTAATCAATCACACCGGGTTAATTTAGACCATGCACTAGGTGCACGTAAATCTAACGTGCGCGTAAATCGAAGTTCACGGATGTTCATGCATTTGGCCCCGATAGAAATGCGTCCACCATGGCAGATTGAAATCTAGCATGCGTAGTACGCATAAGCAGTATCCGTATAGGTTTTGTACTGTGCTAATTAAAAAAGATAGCTTCCTACATACAATTTTACAACTACCATTAAATTGTTTGTCAATACAGAGCCGCATTATTAGCAGAAGTATAAGAAGCACTTATTATATATTTTTTTTCCTTGCAGGTATCACTTGTACAGCATGCAAACATTTGAATAAGGTGCTTCAAAAAAGGAAGTCACGCGTGACAAATGTAGCAAGAAAGTGCGTTGCAAAACACCTAAGATTGTCAAGGCGAAGAACGAAACGGCTATTGTCGCATGTGAGCGCACTGAGGCAGCAGATCCGCAGGATGCAAATCGAAAACGCTCGAATTACTACGGAATCATTTCGAACAAGAATAGAAAGCCTGTCGCCAAAGCAGAAGGAAGCAGCGCTTCATATGTTCACAGCAGCGAAGCGCAAAAGCATGCGTGGAATGACATATTCGAGGAGTTGGATTTTAGAATGCATCATAATGAAGATGAAAGGACCGCGCCTTTACGAACATATGCGGAGGCACCAAATCCTTGCTTTGCCCACAAAAGAAGCGCTGCGAAGCTATATCAAGTCATACAGAACAGGATTTGGCTTCAACGATAAGGTACTGAGAGTCTTGAAGGAAAAAAACGCGGAAAATGGATATGTTCAAAAGGCACGGCGGGCTCCTCGTAGATGAAATGAAGCTCTCGGAAAATCTCTCCGTAACAGCGGGGGCTCACATTGAAGGATTTGTAGATCTCGGCTCCTTTACGCCAAAAAGCCAAATGCACGCGGTATGCGACCATGGGATGGTGATTGCTTTTGTTCCGCTCGTTGGCGATTGGACGCAAATTCTTGCGGCATTTGCCACACATGGAAATGTGAAAGGCGACCTGCTTGCTAAAATCATGATCGAGGCAGTCATTCTAGCGGAACAAGCAGGCTTATTTGTCGACTTTATCACCAGTGATGGCGCAGGATGGAACAGAAGAATGTGGTCTGTCATGGGCATACAAGCGACTTCACAATCCATCAACAGCAGCGTGCAGCACCCTGTCGATCCAATTCGTCCACTGTACTTTGTGTCCGACTTCCCACATCTTTTGAAATGTCTCAGAAACGGACTGCTAAGATCAAGTTACAACACTCCAGCTGGCCAGGTACAGTACCTCAAATTTGTGTGTAATTTGTAGCACGTGTGCGAGCAGAACACGAGAGGTAATGAAACTATACGCTCTCTTGAATTTCAGGTGTCACTGCGACCTGTACGAGAGGCTCTGAAACTTGATGGTTCCAATGTGACGTTGCAAGCCATGCCTGCGATTACAGCCTCCCACACAGACCCTAACAACTTTGAGAAGATGCGGGTAGGTTATGCTTTCAAGCTCTTTGGTGACACCGTGTTAAATGGACTTCGCCTCTATAAGCACGACATTGAAGCCCGCTGTGGAAGCATCGAGCCACTGCTAATATTTTTTGGGTAAGACGTCATGAATTTGGTCCTTGTCGTGTCATGAATTGTGATCATTTTAAACTTTTTTTTGTATACGTTAGAATATTTGAAATGCTGACTTTTTTTTCAGAATGATTCGAGATTTGATTGAAGTCATGACGTCCCGGTCACCTGACAAAGCTCTCCGGCCTGGGTCAGTCGCAGAAGACCAACTCGTGTCCTTTTTGGCCTATCTCTCAGAATGGGAGCTCCATGCAGGGAGACGAGGTGGCTTTCTCTCGGCATCTACGGCACTTGGTCTTAGAGTCACTATTTCAAGTGTACTGTCCATGTTAGGCTACCTGACTAAACATGTCAATTACAAGTATTTAATGACAGCAAGGCTCAGTCAGGATCCAGTGGAAAATTTGTTCGGTATAGTCACACAATCGAGTGGTTGCAACACGCATCCGACGCCGCAGCAGTTTCTAGTAACTATTTCTTGCTTAAGCTTTTATGGTCTCGCTAAGTCTGTAGTAAAGAGCAATTCAGAGCCAACTGTACTCACTGCACTGCTTGATAAAGAAGATGCAGGTGGCGGAAAGCCAGATAAACATTCCTTGATCGAAAGGCTGATAGAAGAAGGCAACCTGTCTGGTGCAGAACATCACGTCCAACAGTTGCGTGACGCAGCTCCGGATCACGCCGAATGCGTGTCTCAAAAAAGTGATGAAAGGCTCATATTCTACATTTGCGGCTATGTGGCCAGAAAGTTTGTACTGAAAGCAAAGTGTGAGCAGTGTCGGGAGATTCTACTAACTAAGAAAGAATGCATTGGTCAGCTCAGAGCAGCTGATTACACGCGTCTGAGGGACAAAGGAGGTTTGCTTTACCCGTCTGGCCACCTCTTTAGATTTATTAGAGATTTGGAAAACCTCTTTACAAGCTGTTTCAGTACTCGGGAGCTCCACCACGAAAGCGTGATGGACGTTATTGAACTCATAAGAAAAAAGCAGGAAATTGCGGTCGGCTGCCCTGTTCATGCGCATGCACTTGCTGCGGAAATAATTGCATTCTATGTAACTACTCGTCTACATTTTTTTGTAAAGTCTCTGAACCGCACTAACGCTAACCGCCGCGAAACTTCAAAGTATCTGAAGTTGAGCCGCTGCACGTGAGAATGAGTCGCTTCAATCTATTTTCACTTCGTACATATATGGTTAAGCAATTCACGCATCTCCAACAAACATATCATACTGGTGTACAGCGATCCAGTGTAGATATAGTACTTCTTGTTTCGGCAGTTACTTAGTTTGTACAGCAAGAACACTGGTATTTATATCTTTAATATAAATCTATCACGATATATGTAAGGCATTGTTTCATATTGTGCCTTTGGTGAAAAACTCGTGGAATAAAGTTTGTTCACCTATTGGCTGGAATGGTTTTTCTTTCGAGTGTCTGAATTTGAAACAAGCTTCGCTCGCGGTGACCCTTAAGGTACATCGTGCGCGATGTTTGTGTTGAAGATATAGCTTACAGCAACATTTGTTCGTGTACGCTATGTCTGAAGCGAAATAAGCCAACAATATATATTGCGGTGTTAGGGCCGTCTTTGCTCTTTCTCTTGCTACCCTTACTCCTTCTCACTCTGCTCTGTTCATAATAAAATATTGTCGTGGCTAAAAAATATTCGAATAAATACATATGCATATAGCTGTAAACCACTACTGACCGTGAGCGAAGAGCGCGTAATGGTGAGCGAAGCGGTCACTGCACGCGCTTAAGTATTTCACTTGACTCCGCGAGTAATTTACTTTTTTCGTTACTCTTATTCTTGCAAGCATGGTGCTATTGCCCACTTACCCATGCGAATAACGTTTCTTTTTTACGTTCTTTCCTTGCGCAGGCTCATTTAGCGCGTTTCTACGCACGCACAGTTACCGTAATACCGTTCCCGAACTCTAGCACCGGAGCTAGGCCGCGCTGATGAGTTTGATACGTTAGTTATTGCATTATCTTGCTGCCCAAGCACAAAGAAACGCTCAAAGATGGGTAAGCTCCATGCAGGACCACACCCTTGAAGTTAAATAGAGTTTAAGTGCTTTGCGTGGAAAATGAACGCAAAAAACTACAGCGCGTAGCAGACGACCCTCGCTTCCCGCGAGCTTCGCGAGCGCGAAAAGCCCACGGGTCCGGAGCAGCAGCGGCGCGGCGCGGCAGTTCACAGAAAAAGGCCCTCGCCGGAGCCGGCGCTTTGGACACTCTCCCATATTCTAGGTCACTCTACCCTGGACGACACGAGCGCAGTATGCGAGCTCCATTTCGAGCCACGTTTTGTGCTCATGTCCACCGCAGTCCCTGATCACTGTGAATTGTCTTTTTTTTATGGTCTAGTTAGGTCAGTTAGCGAAGGAAACTGCGAGGAAGGTACACTGGCCTCCTTACTGGAAGTTGACTATCTCGACGCATCATGTGACCGAAATGAGTGCAGTCAAACTGCTGCTAGCGCTACTGCCACAGAGGCCACACAAAACGTGGTACCCCAGCATTGCACGGGCGTGCGGGTTTCAAACGACCATAACCAGCACGTGGCCAGAAGCGACTCGAGGCTCACTTACCACATTGCGGGCTATGTTGCGCGGGAGTGTATTGTCAATTCCAGCACAAAATGCCAAGAATGCATAAAGCTGCTTACTATGACGCCACCAGGCGAAAGTTTTCAACTTGCCCGGCTAACAAAATTCTGTGACCGAGGAGGCCTCCTTTATCTCTCCAGTCAGCTGTACGGCTTCGTGAAAAAGCTAGAGGATCTTTTCACAGAATGCTTCTGTCAGAGTGAGCCACACTCTGACAGCGTTATGGACATGCTGGCAGTTGTCGAGTAAGCTTCCCCTCAAAGTTGGCTGCAATGTGCACGCTCTTAGCCTCACAGCTAAAATAATTAGTTTTTACATTGTCACACATCTGCATTTTTATGTTAAAGGAATTAACTGTGACAAGGCAGGAAAGCGGCAGAGGGCCAAGCAGCTGAAGTTGAACCATTGCTATGAGTTCAAGTGCATGAAACATTGGCTTCCTGTACTTACAAATAAAAGCTTTGTGTCAGCAACAGCCCTGTTATCTTCATTTTGCTTACCCTTATATAGCTGTACATAAGCATAGGCCTGAGCCTAATTGTCAAGTGAACTAGTTTTCACTTTTTGTTCAGGCCTCCCTTCATTTATTTATGGAAAAAATCAACCTGATTTGATTTAAGAAATGTGTGCCAGCGTAATGATGGTTAATAATAAACGCAGAAGGCCACTGTGAAGCATGGAACAACTAAAGTGGAACAATGAAATATTGAAGCCATATTACAAATTCATTGTGGCTAAGCAAAGCACAAACCTGGTTAGCATGCCTGATGTTTTTTTTTTTTTTTAGCCTAGCTGGGTAGTATGTGCACACTGTTTTCTGTCTGACAAAATTTTACATTAGGTCGACACGGCATGAAACCGTATATTTGGTCACATTCAAAATTTTCTTGCATACGATTGCCCGATAATTCGGAAAATTCGAAGGCCCCTTCCACATAAGCAAAATCCGTCAGCGACGACCTCTTTGCAAAAATAGGCAGCAAATTGCCCAAGAGTTGCCGTCTTCCTTTTCCATAAGGTACTATTATGGCAAATATCATGTGGCCTAAACAAATATAGCGCTTGCTAAAGATATGTAAAGACTCTCAAGTATGTCAAAATTAAAAACAAATAAGAGTGTTAACTGCTTCGAACTGAAACCGTCAGAAACGCAAGGAAAATCAAAGCTCCTGCAAGCAAAGCTTCCATTGAAGTTGCCAGTGGCGCCACCTCTTGGATGCGACGCTGACTGCGTCAGAGGAGCGGCTGAGTAAGCCCACTGCCCCCTTCTAGTACACTGTAACCATATTCTAGTACACTCTACTTGAAAGCTGTCTATCGTTTAACTGTCGAACGCCTTTACCGACAAGGACGTGTGGACAGCCCGTCCTGTACGTTTTTTTGGTTATATATATATATATATTGACACCTGTACACGTTTATCTTACATCGGCGACCGCTTTGATCGTCTCTCGCAGGTCATCGGCGCCTAGCACTTGAACTTCGGCGTAGTTGGTCAGGGCACGGCGGTTGTATTGCTTGCCGCGCATTTCATACGTCTTCTCGATTGTTGTGGCCTCCGAAACAAATTCTGCGAGAGTCTTGGGCTGGTTGCGCATCAATCCGGAGAATAGTTGCTCTTTGACACCCCGCACCAAGAACCGAACTTTCTTTTCTTCAGGCATGTCGGGGTCCGCATGGCGGAAGAGGCGAGTCATCTCCTCCGTGAAGATCGCGATGCTCTCGTTCGGCAATTGAACGTTCTTTAGTTTCTAGGAGTTCTAGGAGAACTTCAGCCCTTTCCCTTCGTACGACACTCGTGAAGGTCCTCACGACGTTCTCACGAAATAGGTCTCAAATCACCAGGGTGGTCTCTCTCAAACCAGGTCCGAGCAGCGTAATCCAACGAAAAATAGACATGGCGTGCCGAAGAAGGTCGACAGCTCACCCACCTGCACATTAAGAGCTAGCAGAGGACCGACAGCCGACACTACAATCTTCGACGACGCTACGTCGAGTACCTGCAGCCCGGCGACCGTGTTTGGGTCTGGCCTCCGATACGCCGACGAGGACTTAGCGAGAAACTGTTACATCGCTATTTCGGACACTATAAGATCATCCGACGTATTGGCGCACTGGACTATGAGGTCGTGCCAGACGGCATTTCGCAATGACAGCGGCGCCGCGCACGACCTGAAGTCATCCACGTGGTGCGTCTTAAGCCTTTCTACGCCTGCTGACGAACCTAGGTACTTTATTACTTTGTTATTGTTGTTTTGTTTTGGTCTCTAATACGCGTGGTTTTGTTTTTGCTTTTGTGGTTGTAGCATCGGGACGATGTTTTTTTTTTTAAGGGGATGGTATTGACATGTACGCGTAGATGTTTATCTTTCACCGGTGACCGCTTTTCACCGACTAACAAATGTTAAACGTTATCGCTAGGCACAGGACGCGCCTGCATGTTTCCGAAGTTTCTCGAACATTATCGATGCTTCTGTCCGTTGTCACCAACGCTTACGTAATCTGATAGTATGACCGACGCGAATGGTCTAGAACTTTCTGGAAGATACGCGGGCACCAGGGAATAATCTGGAACCTTCGATGGCTCATGTATGATGACCGACGTGTTTCGCCGCTGATGAGATTTTCGACGATCGCCGACTGTGTTCGCCGCTCTCGTTGTGCTTCGAGTGTAACTTGCTTTTGTGGGCACAGGTTCGCCCAATAAAGAATCAGTTTCGTTATTCACAGTTTTACGACTGTTTGATTCATCGTCACTACTACGTGACAATATATATATATATATATATATATATATATATATATATGTGTGTGTGTGTGTGTGTGTGTGTCTGTAATTTTTACCAAAAGTGACAACAGGACAGCTCGAACGCATAGTGCTGTCGGACAAAAGTAAATGCTCGTCGGCTAGCCCGGAAACCAGGATATTTTTCTTGTGTTTATTCAAATGCTTATGTACACACCCTGCTTGGACCTGTGCAAGGTCTGCAGTATTGTATAAATAAAATAAATAAAATAAATCAGAATCATTTGCACAGCCGAAATGGCTCCTTTTAAGATTTGAGTAATGAATTCAGTGTTGGAGGTAGCACAATAGACTAAAAAAAAAAAGCGAGATGACCTACATGGCATAAGCTTCGTGTTTGTTGTCTGGTTTTCTTCGTCCCTTGCGTTGCCGCTGACGCCAAATCAAAAGCAATGCGCATTTTCTGTTCTTCAAAAAAAAAAAAAAAATAAGATCAACTGCTTCAAGTCGAGCATCTGCAGGCATGCCCAAGCACATGTTAAGTACGGAATGTCGCGAATGCTTACATTTGTGGGGTGCTTGTGCTTCATGAAACGAGATATTCATTTTGATATATAATAGCGCACAAAAATGGCACCGCCACTACCCGTGTTGTGTTTCACGCGCGCACACACACACACACACACACAAACATTGTGCCCGCATGGTTGAACTTGTGTGACATGCAGGGCTATCTGTGGATTCGGAGCAACGGAGCAAGAATTTTTTTACTGCTGCACACAAATGAACTTGCTTTCATTGATTTTTCTAAGGATCATGACAAAACCCGCTTCACTGTTGTTTCTCACCCAAAAAAACCTACAGTGATTATTTGCATGCCTTCATTTCTTGCAGGTTGCAGTAAGCGCCAGGTAATTATAATTATATTCGCGTGCGTCGTGGCTGCCAGCGCCAAAGTCGCATATCTGCACTGGCGCGCAGTTTGTACGAGGACTAGTACAAACTGCGCGTCGCACATTTTGACTTTTCCTTTATGGCGAGCCCGGATTGGCCGGACAAACCTGTCCATGTACAAAGGCCGAAATTCGGGGCTTCTAACTTTTGCCATCGCACTGCACTGCAAACGAACGGCGAACATAGAGCGGCATACAAGCGAGGTATCCAGCAATGGCGAACGGTCAGTTCAGACGACGAATGTGACGTCACGTGAAAACTATGTATTCTTACACCGCGATCAAGGGCAAGAGTGGGTCGAGCCTAAAAGAACAAAGAAGACCGCGCGCTTCTTCCCTGCTCGAGAGTTGTTGCCACAACCACTCAGGTCAACAACAACAGCCAGCCCCAACGGACGCATACGTTTTCCAGGAGCCAGCTGCTCTACGGTTTATTAAAACCCAAGAGTACTTCTGAAGGCTCAAGACAATATAAACATTTCATTTAAATGAAAAATAGTCTGCACCTATATCCGAATGCACCTATGCAGCTGGAACAACGTTTTTGCATTCGCTGCTATCACCTTTTATCTTGCCCCTTTCCAAGTCTTTTTTATATTTCACGATGGTATGCAAGTAATAATGCTCGTGGTGAAACGATTTTTCAATAAACATCTGTTTCAAGTGAGTGTCTTACCTGTAAACTTCTCTATAGCCACCTTTTGGTGACGCTTTAGTGCTCCCCTTTGCAAAAATTTACTTATTACACTTCTGGCCCTACAAAACCAATATTGAAGAAGAGTATTAGCATAACTCCACATACATTCATCTTAGGTCGCAGCAAAAACATCTTTATTGCCAACTCCCTTGATGTATCAACCCACCAGGTGAGTCACCACAGATTTTAAAGATGCAACAGGCAGAAAATTGCATTGCACTGTGGAAGAGTACTTGGATTACAAAACGAAACAAAGAACAGTAACACATTTTGCAAAGCTTATGCAGGTGCTTTCATGACAACCATTGGGTGACAGCCACACAAGCTGCCAACCTCCACACCTCTTGACCCTACACAGGGCAGAAATGATATTATGCACATCAATAAAAAGAAAAAAAATCTTATTTTCTCAGGCATTTTCTGCCAGAAACACAGTTGCTCATGTGAAGAGCAAAGTGGGCATATGTGAGATTAAAATGTCACAACAGAAGGTGCACAAACATGTGCACCTTTCATGCCTATGAATGACTAACATTCAATCGAACTACGATTCATGATAGCACTGCTGAAAGTAAGGCTGCAGTCCCATTATTGTTTTCCTTCAGCAAAATTTTCTGGTGATGTGATTATCATCAGTGATATGGACTTGACTTTACAGGCAACAATACAGTAAGAATTGTTAAATGGTATACCCTCACTAGGTTACGAACCAATCACTAGCGGATCCACAGGGGGCTGGACCCTGCGGGCTCAACTCCACGCCCCCACCCTTCCTGAGGAAACATACCAGCTGACAGTATTGAGCATGCAGTGGTGCCCTCCTCCAGCCCCCCCCCCCCCCCTCCCAGTCTGTGTATGCTTTGATGAGCCCCGCGTCCTTGGAGGCTACCTTGGGTTTGCTCCTGTACCGGATGCATATGTTTTGACACTATGTTCGCAATGCATTGTGCAATGTATGTATTTCCTAATGACTAAAGCACACAAGGCCAAGAACTATTAAACACATCTCCAATTTTTAGTGCCCACAATGATGTGCCCACAAAATTTTGCCAAGCCCGTGGAAATGCAAGAAGCACAAGAAGCTTTGTACACCAACAGGACTACTTATTATATGGAAAGGGTCATCTATTCAGAGCCTATGGAAAACAGAAAAAAGAAAATGTGCACTGTTCAAGATGCTCACAATGACAAGATTCTCTGTAAGGTCTATAGTTTGGTCCCATTTACTACTTTGGGTCTGACATAAATGACAAGAACAACAACCAATCCTTATCTCACATATAGGGTAAATACAATACCAACAATAGATATGTGTTTACCTTTTAAATACAACAAATCTTTTATGCCCCACATCAAAGTGCACTAGAAGGAAATTAGGGAATTATCAATATAAAGAAAAGGCGATCAGCAACAATATTCCCCAAGTTTTCTAATGAACAGCTGTGACAAGCACCAGAAAATGTGCAACTGTTGCACCCAGCCTATTTTCTGTAAATGGTTTTTCTCTTGCCGGTCCATGGTCTGGAAGACATTAGTTTCAAGAAAGTGGATAGTGAAACAAATTGTGCCATTGTTTTATGGTTCCGGGACCATCTAAAAAGGTTCACATTGCATGAGTACAGAAGCTTATACACCAGTCAGAAAATGTGTTGCAGTTACTTGGGATTATGTCAAAAAACAGTAGAGATATCAATGTATACATACCATAGTTGTGTAAAGATTGAATGAAACTGCACACCATTGGACAAACCTTGTAAGGATCATGTTCATTAATTGCAGCATAGATTGCATACTTTCCTTGAGAACAAATCCAGAACTGCAGTATGTGCACACATGGCACTCAATGCATAGCTCAGCTCCATCGTTGTAACGGATGTATGCCATATCTTATAGCACTTGTGACATGTTGAGAAATGTAATATATCGCACAGCAACATTCATGTGGAAAACAATACCTTGATTCACAAAGCCAGCACCAAAGGCATATCTACAATGTAGTCTGCATTTTTCTTAACAAATACTCATACTTGCTCTTCATATCAGCTGCCTTTAAAGGGCTCCTTATCAGGTTTGGCCATTTTAAACAGACAAGTGCAGCGCACACTTCACACACCGACGATCGGGTCTGCAAAGTATTATAGCGCTGTGTGTCACAAGAACTGCAGACATTTAAAACAAAACGCTGCACGTCCTCCTTCTCGAGAAAGCTCCCAGCTAGAGAGTCGAGGTGACATGTACAAATGCCGTGATGTAAAATGCGGTGCTAGCAACATCTTTCACCATGACAGGTTACTTTGGTCAATCGTCCAATGTGGAAGAAACAATGCTGCCACCGTAAATGCACCATGCAGCAAAAAAAAGGAAGAGAAGAAAAAAAATAAGAGGCGGGGCTTGCCACGTGAAACTGACGCGGTCCCTCGGCTCCACCATCGGAGAAGGCGGGAACGGAGTGTTGCTTGCGGATTCTACTTGAGGCAGAGAGTGTCTCTGTTGACAGTGACGCTCACCTCCTAGAGGTATGGTAACAGGGCATTCAGTTTCCTCTATCTCCTCCAATAACAAACCGATATGAAATATTGTTTTGGTGGAGCGATCCGGACCCTAGACAGGGTTTTAGAACTTCCAGTGTATAACTAAAGTTTGAAATGGGGCCTTGGTGAGGGGCTCTTTAAAATGTTTTCACCCATTCACAGCCACTTTTAAAATATTAGTGCTGATCTGACGGTCACCATGATGTGAAATCACAGTGATAAAGCAGTAAATGAAACTTGCACCTGGCTGCTCAAAGGCTTGCATACTTTGAAAAAAGAATAGAAAAGATGTGCAGCTGGAGTAATTCCGAGCTTTCTCAGTTTCCATACTCCAACATTCGATAACCATTTTATATTGGAAAGAATGGGTGCACAAAAATTTTGACTAATGCAGGGGGAGATACATTCACCTATGCCAGTATCGAAACTTAAAACCAAAAAAATTGGGAATGCAATAGTCTTTATCGTGCAGTAGTAATAGCCATCAACATAAGCTTTAAAGATATGCAACAACAATACTTGCCAACATCAGCACAACAAAACAAACAGTCAAGTGCCACATTCATCATATAACAGCATTGAACATTTTATAAAACAACGATGAAATCCATACATGCGGGTGCGATAAATGAATCAAAGAGCTTCAAGCGTTATCCTGCCAGAACTACCACATGGAAACAAGAAATAATGTGGTGTGTGGGCTTGCTGATATGAAGTGTAATTATTAACACAGCCTCTAACATACTTTTCGCTGCTCTAAAAGCTTGAGATCCGAACGAAACACATACAATCAACGGTGGGTCTCAGGCTAGAGCCAACGTTTCAACACCCTTGTTGAAATATTGGCTTTAGCAACATCCCTTGTTGATCACACTAAAATATTGGCTGCTCAATCTCACCTTTTAAGATTGGTGTTGCTAAACAGTATTCTAGTTCCACCACAGCAAACATGCCAGAAACAAAATATTTAGGGTGGGAGAAATCCAATAATGTTGTGTATGCCTTATTTTTGCCTTTGAAAAGACATCACAGAAAAATAATAAGTCAAACTGTATTAGACAACTATGCTTGTGCAATATCATAGCAGCCACTTTATTGTGAGAGGGGGCTTGGTAAGCCAGAAACAATGCAAGAATGAAAGACCAGTGGAACACCAGCTTGTTCCTGCACAAGTTGCCACACCAGCTTGTTGCAACATCATTAATTTTGATAGGTTCTACTCGGGTGTAGTTGGCTGTTTACCAGTAAAATAAAGACTACGTTGCATTTATAAGGTAACTAGAGAGTCGACCCAGCCATTCCAAGTTTTTCTTGTGTCAAAGCAGCTACAATCTGTGATTTCATGCCGACATGCCAGCAGTGGGGTTCCCGTGCAAATTACAAAAAGGGGCCTCCACCAGATGAATGACAATAATATGTTGAAAGAATATCTTAGCTGATTTAGTGTTGCTCTTCAATTCAACAGCTGCTACCAGGATGTTGCTTTTCCTTGCTTTTAAAAATGAGACTGTCAAGTTCAGCTTCCAGAGCAGGTTTTCAGAAACCAACTCAACATGCAAGACCATAAATAGCATGATATATAAAAAAGTGAAAACAGCGCAAGAACAGCAGTACACAGAACAAGAAACACACGCTACAGGTGCTGACTAACAATTGCAGTGCATGCATTCTGGACTTTGAAAAGTGCCAGGCATTATAAAGGTGCATACGGCTGCCTGATAGCTCAGGCCTTTGCACTCAGTGAAAAAGAGATTAGCTACCTTGAAAGTGCATAACAAATCAGCGCACATGTTTCAGAGCATAAGACACTGTACTGGTGGGCTAGTGAGAACGGAATATGGCAGAGCACTTCAAGACAACAATGAAACACAGAATGTACAAACAAGACAGCGCTCTTGGTTGTTCATTCTGTGTTTTTTCATTGTTTCAAAGTGTGCTGCCATATTCCATCTTTCTGAGCATGCTCTTTAGTTTGATTGGTCTTTCACCCTGCCTGTTTACCATGCGCCAACAGCTTGCTGGTCACGTGTCGGTCGTTTCCCCCCCCCCCCCCCCCTTTTTCCTTTTATAGCAATGCGCCACAATAAACTTCGGTCGTTAGTCAGCGCCTGTGGTGTGTGTTTCTTCTTCTGTGTGTCGTCATTCTTGCGCTGTTTTAACCTTTTTATAGATCATGCCAAACCAACTAGCCCAGTGTTGCACACTTCTGCCATAAATAGCATATGATCTTCTGACTAATAAAGAAAAGTTTGCCATTAAATAAGTATGTGTTATCGAGCATACATGCTTAGCCTGAAAAACTGAAACTACATCCTCTTCCTAGGGTTCCATGAAAAATGAACATGAGCCAGCTTTTAGATTGCTAAATTCATTGCTGCAACTTCTTTCCTCCCTCTGAAACCAACCAAGACAACACAAACCATCCTGTGGATGTCCCGGAAAGATCCGAACGTCCTAGCTTTTTATGGGACGTACTGAGGACGTCCACAGTAACGCCCACGATGAATTTTAGACATATATCTACTGTTGGACTTATTGCGAACCTAACTTGACATATATCCGAGCAATACCCTCAGCAGGATATTCTCAGGACGTTGCTTCCAGATGTTTATTTGGGAGCTTCATGCTTGCCCAAACGAAATTTGGTATACAACCATGACAAAATACAAATGGAGACCTGCAAAAAAAAAAAAATGTTTATTTGTACTCTATTTCGTTTTAAACATTTTCCTTCTTCTTCTTCTTCTTCTTCTTATTATTATTATTACATTATTATGATTGGTCATGGTATCCAAAGCACAACTACCACAGACGGTTTTCTTGAAGTGGCAAAAGCAGATTTCAAAGGCTGTGATATAGGTGATGCTGCACCTGAGGTAGTTCAATTGATACCAAACTGCTTTTTAACGATGGCAAGAAAGAAAAGCGCAAGATTTCAGAGCTTTTAGAGCACATGAAAGCATATAAACATCAAAACGGAGCACTACAATATGGGTTCTCATATTCAAGCCACATCAAGCATTTATTAACCCAATTTAAATAATTAATTGTCCTCTAATTACAGTGTCAAACATTAGTGCATTGGAACGTGTTCCGACATCATCCTAAAATGGTCCTCAAATTATGTACCTGCTATGTCCTCAGTATCTACTAGGGACAGACAAATGGACTTGATCAGGAGCCTTTTAGGATTAGTACAGGACATCCTTAGGATATATGAATGTCCTGATGCCGACATCCCAGAGACTTACTGAGGATGCCTTTGCGTTGTTGTCTGGGAAGTTACAAAGGTAGTATTTAGCATTTGCCAAAAGCCATTTCCATATTATTTTTTCTTCCCTTCCCCGAGAAGAGTAAATAAATAAAAACTTTTTCAAGGAGCCTAAGAAGGTGCAGCATTATTTTGCCAGAGCACAAATTTAGCTGTGACTATTTGTTGCTTATTCACAGATACCAGAGTTTGGAGCCACATATCATACATTACAAGTGCTTTACGGGGTGGTAGCCTAATAATCCTTCATGCATATGCAATGAATGCAAACTGCTATATGTAGAACATGTGAGCATTGTAGAACCACAAGTCCTTTACCTGCTATATGCATCCAGTAGCTAGTATTCTAGACCCCTCTCCCACTTACAAGCAAGCAGGCCTGTCCACAAAAGCTCATGGACTGGTAGAAGTAACAAAAAAAGCTCGGATGTCTTGCCACCTAAGCCTGCAGCATGCCACTAAGCATTGTGCACTCATGCGTGAATTCTATGCAGTGCACTTCTTAAAAAGAAGCTTTATCTTACAAGTAACGTTGATTTCCTTCTTCCAATACATGTGAAAAGCATAAGTGCTCTCATCAGACAACCTCTGAATGAACTTGAATAAAATGTGGTGCATTTGAGAGTGAAATATAAGCTCTCCGAACTCCTCGAACAAGAATTTCAATTTGGGATCTCATGGATTTTACAAAAATTACAAATCAGTGCATTAAAATATGTGAGGCAGTTAAAGTTTACAACTTAGTGAAAACCAAATAAACTACTGTGAAAAGTAGTAGTTGAGCTTTGTCACATTTGAAACAAATTTGTGGGAATGAGTAGGTATCTAATGTAAACATAATAAGTTTAAGAAAGTGAGCAGCCAAAACACCACAAAATAGAACATGATTCATTCTGCAACATGCACCAAGAGAACAGGTAAAATTATGTTCATTTAAAATACTCATGGGAATTGCACTGCTTCTGCATGGAATGTTGTAGCTACAAGAAAAACACATCAAGACATTTTTTGTATCACACAGGACTGAAGCACTACTCACTCAAATTCAACTCAACAGGCAACTGGCTTCAGTAGCTCACATACTACCTCTTAGACAAAGAAATGGTGTGTTTTGTGGATTATAGTAGTTTTGACAGCATAGTTCCAGCTATGAGTAGCTGAAAATACATTTTTTGATAGATAACTGTACTTAGTAGAAAATTCAGTTCCACACAACTGTATATTTTACTGTTATGAACCTAAACGTCAAAAAAATTGAATGGAGATGAAGATAAACACTCTGCACCATCCGCATTTAACCTCAACTTTTTTGGATGCATACTAAAGCTGCAAAAACAGCACAAGAATAGCCATACTGGGTAATAACATGATTTGCCTGGTTTTCTTGTCATATGTGTGCTTTAATTTTTGTTCACATTGAAAATCTCTACTGAAAAAGATGCAGGACACCATCTCATAAAAAATTGTTGAAACAGTATGAAATCATCTACATTACGTTTCTTACATAATAAACAATACAGACAAAGCCTACCGGTTAAGCAAGTCATGAGTGACTCTGCAAATCACTATGACTTCCGTTTTTAAAATAAAAGCAGAGAAAGCACAGCCTATGCACAAGATTGATATCCCAGCACCTAAGTAATAAAAGATAACTTCAGGAAAGTGAAATCAACCTTTCCACATAACATATTCTTTAAAGAAATTTGAAATGCTCATTATGGCTATTCCTGATGTGTGGATGCAATGTTAGGAAGTGATATGAGAAACTTGGCACTGATGATAATTCTCAAGTTTTGCAAAAGACTGACAATGCTGTGAGTGATATGTCATGCTAGGCTGCCGACTTAAATAAAAAGAGCACTACAGAAAACCTCAGTTCCTGCACTGAGAAATGAATTTGCTAAATAACAATCCCACATTAATTTTTTGACAGCATAAAGCCAACACATTTGATCTGTTACAAACTTCCACCGTAAGTCAGCCACAAAGCCAATGTGGTCCCAAGTGTAGACACTGCCAGGAGCAGTAGTTTATTCCATTTCACTGAATTACTCTTGACTCCTCACACCGTCCTGACACAGCGAACACTTCTACATGTGGATAAATAAATCTCTTTAAGTACATGTTTTCAGAGGCTTCTTTTTTTCTTGTGTGTTCTAAAGGAGAGCTAGCTGTGCAGTCTCTTTACAGTAGCAACTGTGGTCACGAAAGATTCTATGTATGGTGCAAGAGTCTCTTTTTGAATATATATATACATTATGCTAACAAGTTGCAAGTGTGCAGATAGGCCTTGCTTTACATTATGCCTGCACATTTCATCTCCTGCACCTCGCGTATGGTGTACAAGGTGACTTCTCAAAAATATAAAGGGCATCGCCTTGCTGCCATAATTTATGGCTATTTTACACTGTACAAGACAAACCAAAGTGCCTGCCTTGTGGACAGGCACTGTCTGTGCTTCGTTTCTCCCATTTCGCTCCTCTCAAGTTATCACCATTACGCACAATCATCTGTGAAACCATAAGTTGCCTCATAAGTTTACCACTGATATGTTCTAGCTGCTCTTGCTAACATTGATACATATATATATATATATATATATATATATATATATATATATATATGTGTGTGTATAGTGTAAGTTGTTATGCTGAAACAGGTTGGTTAATGTAGAAAAGCAAGAAAGGTGTGATGTATGGTGTGTCTCTCATTACAATCAAGAACTATATACAAACAATGTGAATGTGTAGATGGATTACCTAGACTCCTTTTCATCATGTTACCTCATAGCCAACATGAAGGCAATCACCTGCAATTTGGAGAGCCTCAGCTTCATGCATATTTCTCGCCTTCAGACCACAACAGCCATTGCCATCTTATTTTCCTGCCATAACAATGAAACTGCCCCATATATCATCACTTTTGCTATATACAGTTCGGTCAGGCAAACATTTCTGCCATGGCTAAATACGTGTCAGGCACACATGATTATGAACAAGGCCAAGCAGCCCTTGCAGGTGCTAATCACAGCTAATGCCATCCCACGTTAATTATGTCATTGCCATGTATATAAATGAAGGACATATGGTCCGTTCATGACCACAGTAAACAGGAGCATTAGGTATACATGACTCTTCTAACTGCCTAATTTGCACTAAAATTTTGCAGAGAAGTTGCTTTTCACAGTACGTGTAGCTTCACGCTATGTTTAGGTGCACTGCTTGCTTTTTGTGCCAAAATAAAATTGGAATTAAGCAACTCAGCTGCATCAACTCACTCAAAAGGCCAAACAGAGCACATGTTGGGTGCAGCGTGCATACCTGATGCTTCGATTTACACATTTCATATACGCAATAAAATTCCATGCAACAAAAATCTGCAGCTGTAACCCTACTACCACCATACAAAAAATTCAAAACACATGCACCAATTTTGACAGTTCATCTGCCAGCAATAGCTCCTGTAAAAACAGCTCTCCGTATGCAGTTGCACTGACATTTGGCACAAACAACACTTGCTCATGGGTTTCAGCACTGCTTTCATGTTGCTTTGCTGGAACTTTGCGCTGCACGTTTCGAAGATGATGATGTAGTGGGTGGTACACTCGAGGATGCAGAACGCGTGCCTGCTTTCCTCAAATGCTCTTGATACCTACAACAATAAAAGGGAAGATAGTAGCACATTTGACGAAAGGCATTCTTCACAAGCTTCACAGATCATGTTCAATGCATAGCGCATGTTTGTGGCACAAATAGCCTATTTGATGCATTTAAGTGCACCTGTAATTTAGACAAATTATTACATGTAAATAATCTTACTTTTCAGCTAGGTACTAAAGGAACAAGTGAGTCAACATGACAACACAGGGAGGAGACTAGAAGACTATGCGGTTATTCAGTACCCACAGTGAAAGAAAATGTCCTGTCAGATGCTGTTACCACTACACCTCAATATAGGTTCTAGTGGTAACTTACTGGAACTCTATGGGTTTTATTTGGGTTCTATTGGTACCAGTAGGGTCCAATAGGTGACAGGATAGTATTATTTACCGTACAATTTACAACAATATAGTGACCATCTCGCCCTTCAGCAGGACCTTGAATGTACAGGTGAGTGGTGTAAGACCTGGTTAATGACATTAAATGTTTCCAAGTGCAAACTAATCATCTTTAGCTGTAAGCTTCATAACTCTAGCGGCCTATATGAAATTGGTAACAACATTGTTACTACGCAGTACAAGTACCGAAGCACTAACCTAACCCCGACTGTTTCTTGGTCCACACATATCACTTCCATCTGTGCTAATGAATCAAGGTCATTAGGTTATCTACGCTGTAACCTGTATAATTCTCCCTCCAGTGTACATAAACAGGCTTATCTTGCTTGAGGAGTTCCAAATTGAGGAGTTCGCCTCCTCAATTTGGTCCCCATATAAACAATATCTGATCAACATGTTAGAAGCGATTCAGAACAAAGCCAGTCAGTTCATCACGCATTATTACAGATACCCATCCAGCATACCACAAATTAAACAAGACCACTTGAGCCATTAATTGCTCGTCGTGGCACTGCTCTTTTATCATCCTCATCATCAACATCATCAGCCATTATTTATGTCCACTGCTGGACGAAGGCCTCCCCCAACGATCTCCATTTACCTCTGTTTTGTGCTAGCTGATTTCAATTTACGCCTGCAAATTTCCTAACTTCATGACTCCACCTAGTTTTCTGCCATCCTTGACTGCGTTTCCCTTCTCTTGGCAACCATTCTGTAACTCTGATGGTCCACCGGCTATCCATCCTACGCATTACATGGCCTGCCCAGCTTTATTTCTTTCTCTTAATGTCAACTAGAATATCCACTATGCCCATTTGCTCTCTGATCCACACCGCTTTCTTCCTGTCTCTTAACGTTAGGAACCGCAACTAGGCTGATTTCAAAAGCAGCAATTGAAGTGGGAGGTAAGTAAGTAGGTAAGCTCTCCCAAGTAACAAAAGATCTAATAAAGAAACAAAAAAGCATGAAAGTGTCCAACTCAAGAGATCAGATAGCTTTGGCTGAACTGTCAAAACTGACCAACAAGAAGAACGTAAGCGATATTCGAAATTATGATGTGGAAAAAATTGAGGAAGCAGTAAAATATGGACGCAGCACGAGATCAGTCAGAAGAAAATTTGGCATAGGACAAGGCAAGATGTACGCACTGAAAGATAAGCAGGGTAATATAATCAGCAATTTCGATGACACAGTAAAAGCAGCGGAAGAATTCTATATTGATCTGTACAGTGCCCAGAAAAGCCAAGCTACTTTCATTCGAAGTAGTGATGAACAGGATACAGAGGCTCCTTCTATAACTAGCGATGAAGTTAGAAGGGCCTTGAAAGACATGACCAGGGGAAAAGCTGCTGGAGAAGATGGAATAACAGTCATCATCATCATCATATATTTTATGTCCACTGCAGGACGAAGGCCTCTCCCTGCGATCTCCAATTACCCCTGTCTTGCGCTAGCGTATTCCAACTTGCGCCTGCAAATTTCCGAACTTCATCATCCCATCTGGTTTTCTGCCGACCTCGACTGCGCTTCCCTTCTCTTGGTATCCATTCTGTAACCCTAATGGTCCACCGGTTATCCATCCTACGCATTACATGGCCTGCCCAGCTTTATTTCTTTCTCTTAATGTCAACTAGAATATCCACTATGCCCATTTGCTCTCTGATCCACACCGCTTTCTTCCTGTCTCTTAACATTAGTCCTAAGATTTTTCGTTCTATCGCTCTTTGTGAGGTCCTTAACTTGTTCTCGAGCTTCTTTGTTAACCTCCAAGTTTCTGCCCCATATGTTAGCAGTAACAGTAGATTTAATCAAAGATAGAGGAGATATCATGCTTGAAAAGCTTGCAGCCCTTTATACGCAATGCCTCACAACTTCAAGTGTACCAGAGAGCTGGAAGAACGCCAACATTATACTTATCCTTAAGAAGGGAGACGTTAAAGAATTCAAGAATTACAGACCTATTAGCTTGCTTTTAGTATTGTATAAAATATTCACCAAGATAATTTCCAATAGAATCAGGGCAACACTTGACTTCAGCCAACCAAGAGAACAGGCTGGCTTCAGGAAGGGATAGTCTACGATGGATTATATCCATGTCATCAATAAGGTAATTGAGAAAGCTGTGGAGTACAATCAACCTCTCTATATGGCTTTCATAGATTATGAAAAGGCATTTGATTCAGTAGAGATATCAGCAGTCATGGAGGCATTACGCAACCAAGGAGTACATGGTGCGTACGTGAATATATTGGCCAATATCTACAAGGATTGCACAGCAGCCTTGGTTCTCCACAAGAACAGTAGAAAGTTACCTATTAAGAAAGGGGTCAGGCAGGAAGACAAGATCTCTCCAATGCTATTCACTGCAGGCTTAGAAGAAGTATTCAAGCTCTTGGACTGGGAAGGATTAGGAGTGAGGATCAACAGCGAATATCTCAGCAACCTTTGGTTTGCAGATGACATTGTCCTATTCAGCAACAATGGAGATGAATTACAGCAAATGATTGAGGACCTTAACCGACAAGGTGTAAGAGTAAGGTTGAAGATTAATATGCAGAAGACAATTAAACATAATGTTCAATAGCCTGGCAAGGGAACAAGAATTCAGGATCGCCAGTCAGCCTCTAGAGTCTGTAAAGGAGTATGTTTATATAGGTCGATTACTCACAGGGGACCCTGATCATGAGAAGAAAACTTACAGAAGAATAAAACTGGGTTGGAGTGCATATGGCAGGCATTGTCAAATCCTGACCGGGAGCTTACCACTGTCGTTGAAAAGAAAAGTGTACACTCACTGCATATTATCGGTGCTAACATATGGGCAGGAACTTGGAGGTTAACAAAGAAGATTGAGAACAAATTAAGGACTGCACAAAGAGCGATACATCGAAAAATGTTAGGCGTAGCGTTAAGCGACAGGAAGAGAGCGGTGCTCTTTTATCCCTATTCTGCAAATTCATTCACACCAGTGTGACATCCTCTGTGCACCTTAATCTCACTCATCAAACTTCATGCAGACTGCATAACAACTTTAGCTTAGCACGCGTGTATGGTGATACAGACGCATTTAACTTATTGGCTCTTCCACAAGCTATCTGTTTGTGGAATGACCTTCCGAATAACCTTGCATCACAGCGAGATCATGCAAATTTTCACGATAATCTTAAAAAATATCTATGCTCCAAAATCTGATGTTTTGAATATGCTACTTTCACCATTACCCTTGCCTATAGTACTGTTGCCAATAGGTCCACCTTTTTTCTTTTCTTTTTTTTTTATGTGAAAGCGATTTTGTCAGTTGTCTTTATTCTCCATAGCACTGTTGCCGCTGAGTTAGAATTGCTTTTTTGTTCTTTGTTGCGTTTTCATTTTTGTTTTTCCAAGTTTAAATGCCTTGCTGTCATAGTGCATCTTGTTAATTTCTTGGGTTCATTTGCATCTTTCTGCACTAATTTATGTTTTACTTTGTTAAGGTGCTATTGTAGTCTAATCTTTATGTGTTTACTATATACTGCCCCCTTTACACAATGCCCCACGAGTGCTCTGTAAGGTACTTATAAATAAATAAATAAATAAATCATCATCATCATCATCAGCCTATTTAGATACACTGCAGAATGAAAGCCTTTCCCTGTGATCTCCAATTACCCCTGTCTTGCGCTAGCTGATTCCAATTTGCGCCTGCAAATTTCATAACTTCATCACCCCACCTAGTTTTCTGCTGTCCTAAATAAATAAATAAATAAATCTATTTGCCATCCATCGGACCAAGGGGGATTGTACTGACACCAATAGGGTTCAATAGGTGACTGCGTTTGACCAATAGGTTTATATTGATACAAATAGCATTTGATAAGCAGGAAATATTTCTTGCTATGTTTTTCCTGTTGTACCAATAGGGACTGGAAAACTAAGTGATGCAGGTGGCAATGCACCATAACAGCTCAGTTTCCCAAATGAGTTCACTGTACAACATGAAAAAACATACGATAGAGCAGTATTGGTCATAGAACGTGCCTGCTGGGAATCTATAACAGTTTCGTATATGGTCGACTTGATTCACCAGTAGTCTCCTTCACTTTGTCATGCCAGTGGAGCCCATGTTCGCGCAGTAGCGTCGATGGCGTTTTAATAAGACGATTCTGCTACGCTAAATGCCCTAATCGTAAGTGAGACTAAGCAGATGGGACTACAGTACTGTGCCCGTCTGCGCTCCACCATGACAGGCAGCGAAGGCACAACAAGTGCTGGCAGTAGGCACTTTCCTCCTCAGTCTTTCAAAGTTTTTTCCCCCTGTACTCACTCTAATAATAATAATATTTATTATTATTATTATTATTATACCCAACTAATTAGCCCAATTATAGTCATAAATAGAAATTTCATACAACTTGAGGTACTGCAGAAAAAAAAAATATCAGAGCCCTCCCACTACTGCGAAGATGGAAGCCAGTGAAGCTGTGACTGTGGTGGGTCTGCTGTAGTGAATGTTGCCCCCCCCACGATGAGAATGGGCATATCGTCATTTGGCATCACCCAACCGAATTTGTCTATCATAAACGTTCTGGTTGAGAAACTCGCGTTGAAACCTGGCCGTCCCGCCGGGGAAGTTGGTGCTGGCGTTGCCAAGGCGTGCACCACCGTTGCCGTTGTTCCTGGAGGCAAGACGACGCTGACGTTTCGCCTGGGCTTCGACAGCCCTCATGCTAGACTCGGCACGTCGATGACGAGCCCTTTCCCGAGCGCGTTCCCAGCGACGTTGCTCAAATGCGTTAGGAAACGTTGTCAGTTATTCATGAATGGCTCATACCCCTATAAGCAATGGCTCATACCCCGTAAACGCGGCCTCCCCATTACGATGACAGAAGAGAAGTGAAATTCTACGCTGGAATGATTAGAGGCAACGCAGCCAGCTGTGGAAGCAGACGATGATAACGAAAGCGGGAGCAGTGGTACAAGCGCATGCCCAGCACGAGCGCAAACTTCACCCCTCTCCCAGTTCACGCTCTCCCAGCTTGGCGATGCTGCGCACGACAACGAGACCGACCTAGCGAGCCTTCAAAATCTCTGCTGTAAAAAGAGAATGAAATGCGATCAAGTCAAGGGTAAAAAGACAACAAATAGGTAATAGTAGCATGGTTAGGCAAGATCAACATTTTGTGTGGAAATAAAATAGTCCTGAACAGCGTAATAAATGATATTGTGTAAGCTAAGAATTTTTGCTGGGATTTGTGCCGTCGATTCGCGGTTGTTGTCTGCAGTCTACAATCACACAAGAGCACCGTTCTGGCACCCATACGATGAATACAATGAGAAGTATCGGCCACACCAAACCTGCCAGCATGACTTGGGCCTAATGACTACGATGATGTGACCTACGATATGGATCCTCACGACCGTGTGATCCGCCTTAAACGTGCTCACTTTTGTAGTAAGAGATGACTATTACTACAAAGGTTGCCTGGAGTCTTGATATATTGTGTGTTGTGATGGCCGATACGCTGATGTGACTTGACGCGGCATCATTTACGAAAGTAGACAGCGTACCCTGACACAGAAGTGACAGTTCACTTGAAAGTGTGCTACTGAGAGTTTCATTGATTCGTAGCAGATGTGTGCCTTTTATTTGCTTTTTTAATGTCTCTGCGGGCACACCCAAGCTGTTTCGAGCCTGCAACAGTAGTTTCCCAACTGAGCTTTGCCACAGTTTGGCAGTTCTGAACTTAGAATCACCTTTATGCCTGCCTATGTGATTTTTCTGTGGCTATTGTTTGCCATGTTTGAGACAAGTGCCATCCTGCAGAGTGCAAATAAAGTATTCTAAGCTTTATCTTTGTGTAAATGTTCCTATCACACTAGCATGTATGGGACAAATTGTCCCTGCCAATGGATTCTATTGGAACAATAGGCAAACTGAACCAATACACATACAGAACCAATACGCTTCAGAACTAATACCTCTATAGAACCGATAGACCTATTGGTGTCAATAACCCTGTAGGAAGGCGTGAGGCGATCTCTTTCCCACATCTTTATTTGGGTTGTCGCTCGAACGTAGGCAATCACGAGCCCGGTGCACTGATGTCTAGATGCCCCGGATGTTCTCCTCGCGTGCCACCTGGCTCGAGTGCGAGGAACGGGCTGTGGCGCAGCTTCGTCATCTTGGTGCTGGCTATTATGGCTCGCAATAATCCAATAGGCTTTCTATTTCGAGGATTTATAGTGGAACTTTTTGCTAGGGCAGTCATAAAAACAATGGTGTTTAAAGCATGTTGCATGCTTCTTAAGATACCTAAGGGCCAATTGCCACAAAATTTTGAACCACATAAATGGCCTACTAGTTTAACATAGTGTAGATATAGAGGAGCCTCCGCGCAAAATTTCACATTTCCATTACAAGCAGAAGCGGAATCAGAAGCTTGCAAAAATAGCTGCATTTTATACGAAACTGCAAAAAAAAAAAATGCTGCCATTACAGCTCGTTAAGAGACGCATAACCTAGAGCACTCGGCTCCGCGGTATGGCCTCCGAGATAAGGCGGCGTGTTGTCATAGCAACAACCACCAGTTGCACACATTGTCTGCTTAGATGCTGTTTAAAGGCTGTTAACAAGAAAACTATGCAATTATCAGCCGTGCGACATTGCCAAGATTGCTTTAAGGGTATATACTACTGATTTATAATAAATTTAGCCAGAGTGAAATTTAGTTGCACTTGGTCTTTAAAATCCTGGAATACCTAGGTCGGTCAGGTGCGGTAGGGCACCTTTTGTTTCTGGCCTTTTAGTTTTCTGGATGCAGGAAACAGAACTTTGAATAGGTAAAAACAGACTAACTGACTAACTTTTGGTTGGTGTTGCGCCATGAAACTGATTGCTATGCACAATGTGTGTTAGAGAAAGAAATTGGCAGTTTCACTCGACGGTGAAGCATTGAAAGCAATTGAAAGGTTCAGCGTTGCGCTCGAGATATGGCAGACGCAGCACGCACATCACCCTAGCAAATACAGGTGTACGAGGAATGCAGGCACTGAAAGAACTCTATAGATTCAGCTTCACATTTACAGTCCATTCCGATCAGACTTTGTTATGCTATGCACACGGCTCGTCAGCAGGAGTGCTAATGCGTGAGCATGCAACGCTTCAGAAGCAAAAGCCAGAATGCTGTTCTGGCTCTGGCAGAGCCGATTGAGCAAAGTATGATGGTGTGTCCACTTGGTTTCATCGCATTTGCAGCCAAATGCACTGCGAGTCTCTGAAGGTCTTCTGACCTCCACACACAGGCTGTGCAATATGTGGTGTCGATGCAGGACAGCACGGCAGTATTGGTGCCAGCGGTGCCTTGAGTGTCTACCACTATAGAACAGTTTGAAAATGAACTTGCAGGGGTTCGCTATTGAAAACAGAACTTGGTCATGAATCGAGTTCTCTTTCATGGCTTTTGACATACAGTGCAGTGATCTGCATTAGGGAAACTTCTTAAGTTCTCCTGCATTTTCCAAGAACATTACCCATGACATAGTTAATTTTGTACCAGCACCAAAGTGTCTAAGAGGAGCATGTGCAGAGTCCATATTTTGGGACAGAACAAAACTCATTGAACAATTCAAAAGTATCACTGTATCAATCTGTTCTGGTGCTGTACATCACTCTATTGTTTCTGAATGTAAAAAAAAATCAGAACTAAATTTAGAACTCCCAGAAATAAGTCGTACCTGAAGGGGTCACCAATTCACGAGGACACAAAGCAAACACTACAAAGTGCAACCTGCTTATGGAGAGGACCACACAGTAGCCCCAAAGATGACGATTTTTCAACATACCTACCTTCACTGCAATACAGCTTTCCCATGATATCTCAAGCTACAACATACAACACTGTTCTTGGTTTCCAGACCCTTATACAGGGTGTTTCAGCTAACTTGGGCCAAGCATTAAAAATACAAACATAGGCGTTACGCGTGTCGTATTGGCGCAGTATTGTTCTGAGCCGTATGGAGCACGTCATATTTTTTTCCAATCCGCCAAGCTGGGTAATTAACAAAGATGACTTAATTAACTTTTTAATTATTAGCTAGCGACGAATCCTGAATACAAAAGTTGAAGCGCTTGTTCAGAAACATCAAATTATTTCATCTGTGCTAAGATAACTGCCCTGTTTAATGTTTTTCCAGCCTTTCTTTAAAGTGCACGAAATTTTAAAAAATACCACGTGACTGCCGGCTAACGCACCGCACTTTTAGTTCCCTCAAATGTAAGTTGAACGAATTAGCAAAGGCTGCTCCGCGCACAGCGATTGATTGAACAGGCTGTCGGTGACCACGTTTGAATTGTGCATCGCTTAATTTAAAAGCTCACTGCAACGTAATTTCAATTCGGGAAAATTTGTTATAAATGATTAGTACTATACATAGGCGCCGACTACGGGGGGGTTCTGGGGCTTGAGCCCCCTCCGGAATTTTCCCGGGGGGGCTGAGCCCCCCCCCGGAGATCCGTAGCCTACACCCCCCCCCCCACCCGCCCCTAAAATGTCATTACCGGAGTTCTGTTATCCACATAATTTGAGGATTCTTTTGCGATGCCTCCCCATTTTCACTTTTGTTGTGGCTAAAAGCTTACGGCACCATTGTTGGTGCAGACGTGCACGGCTTTTAATTTATACTTTCACTTTATTTCAGCAAATCCTTGCAATAGGAGGACAAGCGCATTAGAAGCACCCAGCGGCGGCTTCCTCATCCGCGTTTCCTCACTTAAACATTTTTTTTAAATTTCCGCTGAGAACACCACGCACAGTCACAATATATTTATATATATATATATATACAAAGGACAGAGTTTATTATATATTTTAAAGAGAAGGAGGTAGCCAACTAAATAGATAGCCTATACCTAGAGAATGAATATGTTGACATATGTTCACCTCACTTCAAATTACTTTGCATGCTTTTTTGACCCTGAAAAAAACCTGCATACTTCAGTAACCCCTTCGGCAGAGTCTTCTATCAATGGCGTGTGAAAAGCACGTGAGTAATATGTGCCTCAATATTGATTCTCTTTCCAGTAGGCAATGCTAACGACTGGTCACAAAATAAAAGAAAAAAAGATCCTTCTAATTAGTTACAACATTTGCGCATTAGGAATGGAAGCATCGCCGCTCGCATGCAGAGGCCATAAATACGGGGTGTTTCAGCAAACTCTCAAAAAAATTTTAAAGGTTCCCTGTGGCAGATATCACGATTCTAGTTCATGAGCTGGTCTACTCGAAGAGGTGGACATTACTTGCACAAAAAATTGAAATGCCTAATCGACTAATTTAAAAAATCACCAATTAGGTTTTTAACATACTAACTTATGGCCCGTGTTGCAATTTACAAATTCTAGCCATGAAATTCGCAAGGCGGATGCACTAGGAACTAATTATCAGGATGGCACCAGTTTCGAGAGATTAATTCCCGAACATTGCAGAGAAATGCATTGGCGTTCCAGTTACTTTTGCGCTTACCCGCCGTGGTTGTTTAGTGGCTATGGTGTTGGACCGCTAAGCATGAGGTCGCAGGATCAAATCACGGCCACGGCGGCTGAATTTCGATGGGGCGAAATGCTAGAACGCCTGTATACTTAGATTTAGGTGCACGTTAAAGAACCCCAGGTGGTCTAAATTATTCCAGAGTCCTCCACTACGGCGTGCCTCATAATCATATCGTGGTTTTGGCACGTAAAATCCCATAATTTGTTCTTTTCATACTTTTGTGCTTTGATGCATAAAACGACGTTTTGTTGAGAAAGTGACTGGCACGCCAATGTATTTCTCCGCAAAGTTGGAGAATTAATATTTACTTCAAAGTGGATCCACACTCCACGGCTAGAATTTGTAAATTGCAACATGGGCCATTTATTTTATTTTATTTACAAATACTGCAGTCTCAGTGTGAGACATTGCAGGGGTGGGTACATAAGTAGCCTAAATAGGCAAAATCAAACATTATATAGCATACAATCAGTAGAGCATGTTACATATGTGCATGGTCAGTACAAACAATATTGCGTGTAAAGAAAGGCATGTATTCAAAGCTACAAAAAATAAAGAGTACACCAGCAGGTCTTAGAACTAATGAGAGATATGATAGATTTCTTTCGCGAATTGTGCGGGAGGTAACTGTCGAAGTGAGCCATCAAGACCATTCCAGAGTTCGACTGTTGACGGGAAAAATGAAAATTTAAAAGTGTTCAAGCGTGATTGACATGGAACAAGGTTAAGGGGGTTAGTGCTTCGAGTTGCACGCGCAGGACACTTCACAAATGAAACCGGTGTCACAATAACCGACGACCCGTGTATGATTTTATGCAAAGTGATAAGATGCTCACACGTGCGTCTGTGTGCAAGTGTGTCAAGCGATAGGTCATGGGCATGTGAAAAGGTGAAAAATGGTGGTCATATCTGTTATAAATATATCTTATCGCTTTGTTTTGCAGAGATTCCAATTTGTTAGCGTCACAAGAAGAATACGGAGACCAGACAACGGACGCATACTCCAAAACTGGCCTGATCAGTGTCTTCTATGCAGTTAGTTTGCAATCCTTAGTAGCATCTTTTAATGCATGTTTTAAATATGCTGATTTGCGAAGTGCCTTCGAGTGGATGCAGTCTATGTGTTTCTGCCATTTCATGTTATGAGCAAAAGTTACCCCGAGATATTTCAATTCATCTACATGTGCAATTTTAGTCCCGCTGAAACCATAATTAAAGTGCAAAGGTGTTTTCTTATTCGTGAAGGTCATCGAGACTGTCTTTGTTAGGTTAGATGCTAGTTGCCAAGTATCGCTCCAAGCACAGAACTTATAAAAAATTCATTTAATACTGACTGGTCATTTGCATTTGACACTTCGGAATACAATACACAATCGTCTGCGTATAACCGTAGCTTAACTGGCGAGTTTTCAGTGACCTTCACGGCGTCATTGATATAGATTATAAACAAAAGCGGGCCTAACACTGATCCTTGGGGCACACCAGATGTAACTTCGATAGTATTGGATGGATGGATGGATGGAAAACTTTAATGAACGTCCTGAGGTACGCGACTCAGCGCGCAGCGGGCCGCTCCCACGTTGGGACAGTCAGGCCATGCCCGACCGCCGCATCATGGGCCCTCTGGACAGCCCATAGTTGCGCCCCGGCATCGGGGCTCTTGATAGCGGAGAGCCACTTGTCCTCATTTATTTGTTCCGTGCCTCGTAACGAGGGGCAACGCCAGAGCATATGGTCTAAGCTAGCGAAGTCATTGCAGTGCCTGCAAGAACTACTGGCATAAGTGTCGGGATAAAGCTTGTGTAATAAAGCCGGGCTGGGATACGAGCCTGTTTGCAATAATCTGAGGGTCAATGCCTGCGCTCTATTTAACTTCTTGTGAGGAAGGGGAAAGTCTCTCCTGCCGAGATAAAAGTACTGCGTAATTTCATTGTATGTTGTCGGTTGATCTCTGTTCTCCACCACTCCTGGCTGGCCGGGGAGTTCTCCATGGTCGCGGAAAGCGAGACCTCGCGCCTTGGAGTGGGCCAGCTCGTTGAGGTTTGTGGGGCCTCCCATGATGGATCCCATGTGAGCGGGGAACCACGTGAGAGTGTGGGTGGCAATGCTTTTACCGTCGAGGATGCGACAGGCTTCTTTACACACGGCGCCAACGCTGAAGGCGCGGATGGCTGCCCTGGAGTCGCTGAAGATGTTGGCATGTTTCTCGTCCAGGAGGGCCAAGGCAATGGCCACTTGCTCGGCCGCACATGACGACGTGCCTCGTACCGAAGCTGCGTTAACGGTCGAACCCTTATGGTTGATGGACACTACTGCGAAATTTTTGCTGTTGCCATATTGGGCCGCGTCAACGAAGCAGCTGCCGCCAGGGAGTTCTGTCGCCCGGCGTAGGAGCGCCACGGCCCTGGCCTTCCTTCTTTCCACGTTGCGCTGGGGATGCATATTGCGTGGGGCGGGGGATATGATGATGTGGTCTTTCTGCTCTTTCGGAAGGCCCTGGTAGGAGTCTTTGACTTTAGCCGGGGGGACGCCCATCTCTGTTAGGAGTCGTCTGCCCGCCGTGGTGCCGGAGAGTCTGAGAATCTGTGCCCTTTCTTGTGCTTCTGCAATTTCTTCTAGTGTATTATGAATACCCAACTGCAGAAGTCGGTCGGTGCGTGTGTAGTTTGGTAGTCCGAGCGCGCTCTTGATCCCCCTCCTTATCATGGCATTTAGTTTGTCTCGCTCGGCCCTCTTCCAGACGTGCATGGCCGCTACGTACGTGAAATGGCATAACAAGAAAGCGTGGACTAGCCTTATCAGATTCTCTTCACTCAGGCCTCTCCTTCTGTTAGCTACCCGCTTGATTAGACCGATGACGCTATCCGTCTTCTTTGCTAGTTTGTGAATGGTGATGCTATTTGTGCCCGCCCCTTCGAGTGTCATTCCCAAGATTCTAATGGACGCGACTTTGGGAATCGGATCTCCGCACTTGATGTAGAGATTAATGTCAATTTCGGTGGGGGGTTTCCAGTTCTGTGGCTTGCGGCCCTTTCTAGTGGGGCTGTAGAGAAGGAGTTCCGATTTCTTTGAGGAGCACCGGAGTCCCGTGTCTGTTAGAAAGCGCTCTGTAGTGTCGACAGCTTCCTGGAGAGCGGCTTCGACTTGTCCGTCACTGCCTCCCGCGCACCAGACAGTGATGTCGTCCGCGTAGATCGTGTGACCGATGCCCTGGATCTTGCCTAAGTATCTCGAGAGGTCGACCATTGCGATGTTGAAGAGGAGCGGTGAGATGACTGACCCCTGGGGGGTGCCTCTTCCACTCAGCTCCATTTTCTCTGATTCCAAATCTCCAGCCTTGAGGATGGCGCATCGTTTGCTCAAGAAAGACTTGACGAAGGCATGGAAGGAAGAGCCCAGGTCGAGTTTGGAGATGGCGTCGAGAAGGAACTCGTGACGGATGTTATCAAAGGCCTTCTCCAGGTCCAAACCAAGGATGGCTCTCGTGTCCCGAGTGCAGCGTTCCAGGATTTGGACCTTGATAAGCTTCATGGCGTCCTGGGTGGAGAGGCCTGGCCTGAAACCTATCATGTTGTGAGGGAAAAGGTCGTTGGTCTCGATATACTCGGCAATTCTGTTATGGATGGCGTGTTCGGCCACCTTCCCTACACATGATGTCAGTGAGATGGGGCGGAGGTTGTCCAAGCTCGGCGGTTTACCGGGCTTTGGGATGAGTATGACCTTCGCCACTTTCCATTGTTCCGGTACAATTCCCTCCTCCCAAATGCGATTTATCTCATTTGTGAGAAACTCGACTGATTCGTCCTCTAGGTTTCTGAGAGCCTTGCTGTTAATGTGATCAGGGCCGGGTGCCGACCTACCATTGAGGTCATGTAGGGCGCGGCGGATTTCACTGACTTGGAAAGGCTCGTCCAGCACGGAGTTCGGCTTCCCTTTGTATACTGGGTATGGCGCCTCATCGGCCACAGTTTTGAGTGGCAGGTACTTCTTAGCTAGCGTCTCCAGCACTTCTGCTTCCGAAGACGACTTCTTGGCTTCGTGTAGCGCTTTAGCGAGGACACTTCTCTGGTTTGATTTGGTGCCCGAGTCGTCGAGCAAATGTTTCAGAAGATTCCACTTCCCTCCCGTGCGCATCTGCCCGTCGATTGAATTGCAAATTTTGTCCCATTGCTGCCTAGACAAGGCTTGGCAGTGCTCCTCTATCTGTTTGTTGATCTCGGCTATCTTTTTCCTGAGCTTGCGATTCAAGCGTTGGCTTTTCCACCTCTCGAGGATTGATTGCTTGGCCTCGAGTAGGTGTGCTAGCCTGCTATCCATTTTGTCTGTCTGCAGATCCGTTTCTATGATTTTGGTGGTGGAGCAGACGTCTTGCAGAATTAGTTCGGACCACTGGGCGAGGCTCTCGGGCTTTTCTCCACGGGCGGCGCGGGCCTTGCGCACCTCACGGAATTTGTCCCAGTCAGGGACCGAGAAGGCCTTTTTTCTCTTCTGCTCCACTTGTAGGCTGGTGGCCGTGATGTAATGATCGCTACCGAGGTCTATGAGCAGATTCGACCACACGGCTGAGCCAGCGTTTTTAACAAATGCGAGATCCGGGACAGAGTCCCTGGTCGAGGAGGTGCCGCGTCTGGTGGGAAATCGATAGTATTGGACTTACTTTTATTAAAGGAAACGTACTGGCTTCTCTGATGCAAGTAATCAGCAATCTAAGTAATTAGTTGGTCATTTTTAATAACCTCACGAAGCTTGATGAGAAGCAGCTTTCTATGACAGCAAGAGTCGAAAGCTTTAGCATAGTCTATCAATATAGCATCCAGCTGGCCTCGACTATTTAGCACCGTAGAAATATCATGCGAAAACTTAATAAGTTGTGTTATTGTCGAGAAACCGGGCCGAAAACCATGTTGACACGCTGAGATAACGTTGTTCTCTGTTAAGTAACTAACAATGTGTTTGTGAATAATGTGTTGAAGTAACTTACAAGTACAGTTAAACCTGGATATAACGAAATTGACAAATTCCCGAAAAACTTCGTTATAAAGAGGATTTCGTTATATGCAGGTCGGGCAAGAAAATTGGAAAAATAAACGCTTACCGTATGTACTATCGCTCAAGATTTACCCCCAATACACTAAAGTTGCGATGAACAAGAAAGTCCCAGTTTCGCCTGAAAGGCGAAGGTCTTTGCGATTGCGACAGCAAATTATCAGACAGCTATACGAAGTAAGGATAGTACAGTCAAACCTCGTTAATACACACCCGCTTAATGCATAATTGCAGTTTAAACGTAGTCGCAAAGATTCCCCCACCCAGCCCCCATTGAAACCCATGTATTGGCTGACCGCTTAAGCCGTAGTCACTCATTGCCCACCAAACGGTTAGTGCGTACTATTTTTCTTGTTCTACACGCACAGGCACAAAATCGGCAAAATCTCATGTGCGCAGACGTTCGATTCTCGAGTTGCGACGCCCGGACAGTCGCCAGCGATAGTGAACTTACAACATGGCCACCATGACATATTTTCTGCCGATTTGCTGCGCACAAAAGCATGGCCTTCAAGATAAGTTCTCGGTAACGCAGAGAAAGTCCAAACACGGCAACATCGTCGCCGCGCGCGAACGCAGTGTGTGCGAGTGAAAGAGCTTGCGGAGGTCAGCCGACTCAATCTCGCGCACGCGAGGGTGAAGGGGGGAGGGGGGCGGAAGCGCGCTTCTGCGATAGGCACGGCGGGGCAGGCGAGAAAGGGAGGCGTTTACTTCGGCGGCGGCCGCCGTATCTTGAAAGCGATCTGCGATGTGGAAAACGTGTGCGCCCGCGCGGGCTCATCTTCAAAGCGAACTGCAGACAAGGTCAATAGGGAATTTTAGTATAGCGGAAAACAGCAAACGCAAGGATTTAGCGTTAGCGTTGCGTGCTGCAAACTGCGCATGCGCAGAACGTAAACGTAGCCAGAGCTCTTACGTACGTACGCTATTTCCGGAATATAGCGTTCAACGCTAACGCACGCAAGGGATTCCGTACGTAGGGCAAGATGGCGGCGCCTGTTGAAGCGAGAGCCGTCGACTTCGGATCTATCGAGTCGTCGGCCTGCACTGTTCGGCCCATTCGTTCCCAACTAATGCTCGTGTTTGCTTTAGATTTGTGTGATGATGCTTCGACAGCAACGTACAGGTGACAAATGGACGTTGTTTTCGATATACGTTCTCGATTAGCGGCGGAGTAGGCTTAGCGAGAGGGTTTGCTCACGTTTGCTGTATCCTTCTCGAGATGGCGCCTAAGTGTATTTGCGTTAGCGTTAGCGTTTTGCTCCGTTCCTCTATTCTAAAACACTACCTTGTACCGCGCAATGCAGCCTTTCTTTGAGTTAGCGTGCGACGCAACGCTAACGTAAGAGTTTTCCGCTATTCGCGACTCCAGTAGGGTGCCTCGATGCCAGCGCCGCCGTTCAGGGTGGTGCCAACCTTTGACTGCCCCCGCGCCGCCGCTTTCTGGCTGCGACGCCATGTTGTGTCACAGCGAGCCGTTGCGATTGCTTGGTGCCGGTGCTGAGTTCGAGGCACAGTGCGCGCGGATGCTTCGCGGACGCTTCTACTTGCTAGACAGTGTTCAGCCGCATGACTGACAAGCTCTTAAGTGCATCGTGTCGACATGACGGGCTGTTGTGTTCCCAAGTGCGCCGGATCGACGCGTAAAGGACTGCGTTGTTTTCGCTTCCCCCGGGACCCAGAGCGACGGAAGAGATGGGAAGCCCAAGTAAAGCGCGATCACTGGAAGGCAACGGATAACTCCTGCATTTGCGAGGTAAGTGTCAAGAATGTTTAGACTACCGCACCGTGTTTTTCATTTAAATAAGAAAGTATTCTCTGATCCTCGCTCACGTACCTACGTTCGCTCACGAACTAAGTAAGCACTGCACCGATGCTGTCTGAGTAGCGTATGGTTTGCGAGCGCGCGTCGCATAGGCTTTTTTCGTTTTGATGGGCGCAGTCTGTACCCTTATTTGAAGGACTGACGAAGATGCTTAGCCGCGAAATAGTCTTACATTAGCTACGAATCGTCACGTAAGTCACCTATTTTCCTTTTTCACGGGAAGCACACATCGTGTGTGTCTCTTGTTTCTTTTTTTCTTTTCTTTTTTCGGTACTGGTTATTTGGGACTAAATAACGCAGTGCTTCGTCTGGGGAGAGCGGCTGTTTTGTACGTGGTAAGCGAAACATTGTGATTTTTTCTGATTTCTCAGGAGATATCTTGCGGACCTCAGGGTGTTACGTTACATAGCTGATTTTTTTAGACTTGTACATATTTGTAGCGTGGTGATCGTCAGCCGATGGTCGTTCGTGCTCATTCCCGATCGTAGTGGGTACTGTGACGGTCTTTAAATGCCTGTGCACGGTATGTCCAGGTGTAGTAGAGTTAATGGGCATCATGGGACCAAAATGTTTCGGCGCTTTCTGGCATGGTGTCTGTTGTAGCCTGTGCATTTCTTCGAAACGTGTGAAGCGAGGTAATACAGCATTGCTTCTGCTAAAATTTATTTTTAAGCACTGTAATGGGTTCTCTGTATTTACAAGGCAACTTTTCATATCAATAATCACGTTTGTTGTTTTACCTGTACTTAGAAACACTTTGAAGAGGACCAGTACGAGGGAAATCGACAGGATGGGCGCCGTCTGTTAAAGTCAACAGCCCTACATCATCATGGACTATATTTTCGAAGTGAAAAACATTGCTAATCTGTATTTGACTGTCTTAGTTTCATTTACGGTTTTTGTACGTGATATGTATGCAGTGTTGTCTATTTTTTCAATGTAGTTATCAGTGTTCTAATGGTTATTTATGAAATGTTCTGTACTCGCCATCGATGTGTTTGGCTGATGCGACGTATTCGATGGTAGCTGATGTATGTATTCTGGCTGGATATCTTGATTAATATTACCCGCGGTTGCGTTTTCTTGTTTGCATTCTTGTTTTCGATTTATATTGTGTGTAATAAGGTTGATGTACTCACTTGAACCCCCCCCCCCCCCCCATGTAATGAATAAATAAAAAAAAACCTCTCTCTATCCCGAATTGTGTGTCGAGCCTACCTTGCGAATTAAATTTTTTATCTCGTCTTTCAACATGACCTTCATGCGCCACACAGTGCATATAATTTTTCATGTTTGATTGTACTAGACATTATAAGTAAATGTATTTTGTGCATCGTTTGATTTCTTGTGTGTACTACGCAAGATTGACACAGACAAGTTACGTTACATTTTTCTCTACAGCACTAACTAAACCTTATTTTCACATCGCAGTTATTTTTACACCAGCTTAATCCTGTCAGCACACAGTTTGGTGGGCAAAAAAAAAGCAAAAATTGCGCGTAGATATCGTCAAATAATTGCAACGAACGCGAAGAGCATGCGCAACGCAAGGGAAACTAACCGCCGTGCGCGAGTGGCTGGCTACGGTAAAGGAGGCGTGACGTGTAAACCAAAATACAACAGCGAAAAAGAAAAACTTCCACACACAGGGGGTCGCAAACCTTATATACCAAGCATCGAAGCGCAAAAAAAAATTGTGCGTATTTTAAACATACACACGGCATATTAAATGTGATTGAATTAGGCAACTTGGGGCATGTTCCCGGTGCCATACATTTCCCGGTACCATACAAGAAAAATCCACTCTCGTGCACAAGTGCATTGCACAATCTTTGTTTTTGCTCTATTCTTGTTTGTTGTAGTCCTTTAGCGGTACTTTGAAATGCTATGGTACCGCTAAAAACATTCCCCACGGTGGAGCCCGGTGCATGTCTGACAAGAGAAGAACAGTCCTTTTCCTGCCTCCCTTTGTTTATCAATCACTGCAAACAACGCAGTTGGTTCCATCGTTGCGCTCGTAAATGAAGTCAGGCCTACCATCCAGCTTTTGTTCACAGTGCACACATGCGCAAGGACCTCTCATTTTGGTCGAGCCCTAACATCCCCGACGAATTGCTCAATTAGGTTCCTCTGATATGTCAAGTGTCACTGCTCCTTGAGTCCCTGTTTCTTCAGCTACATTTGCATAAGCAGAAAGCTGTTTGCCACAAAAGCTTCAACAAGCCAGAACAGAAGCTTTCGCCATCGTTTTACAGATTTTTGCGAAAACACGTAGCTTGCGCAATAGTGGTCAGCTCTGTCAACGGCACCCATATTCTCCATGTAGTCACAAATTATGACGCAGGTGAAATAAGCATAGTGCAAAAGACG
Organism: Dermacentor silvarum; assembly: GCF_013339745.2. Taxonomy (NCBI): domain Eukaryota; kingdom Metazoa; phylum Arthropoda; class Arachnida; order Ixodida; family Ixodidae; genus Dermacentor; species Dermacentor silvarum. Next base: position 231,615,039 of record NC_051157.2, read on the forward strand.
GGGACAAGATAGAAAGACACATATGGTGGTGTGTGTGTATTCTGTGCCCGTCTTTTGCACTGTGTTTTGTTATGATGAATTACCAACACGCTCAACAAGCATCTACCCTTGTCAGCTTCTGCAGGGTATCACTGATGCCTTGCGCTTTCTTTCTGGTCACTTCTTTCAGAAGTATTCTGAGCAGAGCTCGGCATGATGACTTGGCGTGCCACTCAAGCACCATGTCGGAATTACCTTTCCAATAGGCAACCACTTCGTCTGCCTTCATTTTCTTTTTCAGTGCTTGGGGCATCTTCTTCCTGTTGGTCATTGCGGTTCGGGTCAGCAGTATGTTCTGTGAAAGCAATTTTTCTACAAGCAGTGAGGATGCGTAGAATCTGCCTGTATAAAGATGATAACCACTTCCTGGTGACACGAGCTGCAATTTCTCTAGCAGGTGCAAGTCTGTACAAGCTCTGAACGACAAAGGGTGATGGTGCTGCCATAGTATGGTTCAAGGGCCCAGATGTAACCTGTTTGGCAGTCATCAAGCAGAAAAATTCGGAAGCGCCATATAGTCAGCTTTTGTAGCTTATAGCACTTGAAAGAGACTGTTCCTTTGAAGCTGACAGTGCTCTCATCAACACAAATTTTTGGCCTCGCTTTGACACACTCAAAGACATAATTGCTGTAAATAAGACACACAAGAACGTAGACACACAGATGACAACATGGGTGCGTCTACCTTTTTGTGCATGTCTTACATGCGGCAATTATGTCTTTCAGCAAACACCAAACAGGCCAAGAAACAGTTCGTTTCAAATGCTCATGGTATTTAGTATCAATATATTGACCAATAGCCCTGATCTTGTTGCACTAGGTTGGGGTGGCTGAAGAAGTGTAATTGCAGCAATGTGGAACATCCAAACGATTTGGAGATATCTCATTCGCGTGAATACGTGTGGGAAGAATTGCATCTTCCTTAGCAGATCATGGCTCAAGTACCTCTGGCTGGGGAATAAGTGTTATGTCCAAATAACTCCGAGAAAAGGTCTGAATTCATCTCCAGTTATATCTTGCCAGTTCTTTCCTATGGAGTGCTCAGGAGGCACGCCAGAGTTGGAGATTCTCTCATGCACAAAGCGGTTCATCTGTGAAAAAGAGCTGTAAGTATAACTCCCAGTTCAGATTGGTGGATCTGAACTTAAACTTACAGCGCAAACGCCTAAGACGAACCACAAAAGGAAGATACGACAACTGGCACTGACTAACAACTTCTTTATTTCTTCGAAATAAAGAAGTTGTTAGTCAGTGCCAGTGTGTGTCGTATCTTCCTTTTGTGGTTCGTCTTAGGCGTTTGCGCTGTAAGTTTAAGTTCAGAACTATGTACCATCATCATCATCATCAGCCTATTTTATGTCCACTGCAGGACGAAGGCGATCCCTGCGATCTCCAGTTACCCCTGTCTTGCGCTAGCGTATTCCAACTTGTGCCTGAAAATTTCCTAACTTCATCATCCCACCTGGTTTTCTGCCGACCTCGACTGCATTTCCCTTCTCTTGGTATCCATTCGGTAACCCTAATGGTCCACCGGTTATCCATCCTACGCATTACATGGCCTGCCCAGCTCCATTTCTTCCACTTAATGTCAACTAGAATATCGGCTATCCCCGTTTGTTCTCAGATCCACACCGCTCTCTTCCTGTCTATTAACGTTAGTCCTAAGATTTTTCGTTCCATCGCTCTTTGTGCGGTCCTTAACTTGTTCTCGAGCTTCTTTGTTAACCTCCAAGTTTCTGCCCCATATGTTAGCACCGGTAGAATGCAATGATTGTACACTTTTCTTTTCAACGACAGTGGTAAGCTCCCAGTTAGGATTTGACAATGCCTGCCGTATGCACTCCAACTCAATCTTATTCTTCTGTAAATTTCTTTCTCGTGATCAGGGTCCCCTGAAAGTAATTGACCTAGATAAACGTACTCGTTTACAAACTCTAGAGGCTGACTGGCGATCCTGAATTTGAACATTATCCTTGTCTTCTGCATATATTCATCTTCAAGCCCACTCTTACACTTTTTCGGTTAAGGTCCTCAATCATTTGCTGTAATTCGTCTCCATTGTTGCTGAATAGGACAATGTCATCTGCAAACCGAAGGTTGCTGAGATATTTGCCGTTGATCCTCACTCCTAAGCCTTCCCAGTCTAAGAGCTTTAATACTTCTTCTAAGCATGCAGTGAATAGCATTGGAGAGATTGTGTCTCCTTGCCTGACCCCTTTCTTGATAGGTAACTTTCTACTTTTCTTGTGGAGAACCAAGGTAGCTGTGGAATCCTTGTAGATATTTGCTAAGATATTCACGTATGCCTCCTGTACCCCTTGATCATGCAATGCCTCTATGACTGCTGGTATCTCTACTGAATCAAATGCCTTTTCATAATCTATGAAAGCCATATAGAGAGGTTGATTGTACTCCACAGATTTCTCGATTACTTGATTGATGACATGGATATGATCCATCGTAGAATATCCCTTCCTGAAGCCAGCCTGTTCTCTTGGTTGGCTGAAGTCAAGTGTTGCCCTGATTCTATTGGAAAGTATCTTGGTGAATATTTTAAACAATACTGAAAGCAAGCTAATGGGTCTATAATTCTTCAATTCTTTAACGTCTCCCTTCTTATGGATTAGTATAATGTTGGCGTTCTTCCAGCTCTCTGGTACCATTTGTACTGGAATCAACTGGTTCCAGTTGGATTCCAACTGGAACTTTGACCAGTTGTATCAGTAGCAACTGGAACCAACTTAAACATTGGCCAGTTGTTCTGGTAGCAACTGTTTCCAGTTTGAATCCAAATGAAACGGTGACCAGAAGTTTAAATGAAAGCAAGTAACATCCAGTAACATGCAGCAGCTAGTCCTACTTATACTGAGCAATTAAGTTTGGCAGTTTTAGCAATCCTAGCCAACATTCTAATAGAAGTCTGTAATAATTAGTCTAATACGTCAGTTTTGTATTAGTTGTATAAGTTTTGTATTAGACCAATAGAAATTTCTATTAGTCGTACTGATTTACCTATAAGACCAAGAGGCCGTGTGTATTAGACTTATTAGTCTTTTACAAGCAGTGTAGTAGACACGCGCGTGTCTACTAGTTTCTCTATTAGACTAACAGGTCCTATTGGCCTTATGCAGATTGTTACTGGTCTGATACAACATGTACTGCTAGATTCCACAGCTCTTGTTTGCTGGTGAAAGTTAATTGACAAAAATTAGAATAGCGGACCGCTTGCTTGCATGGAGGGGTGTTTCTAATTAATCACTGAATAATTAAAAATTCTGCTGTACAATTGTGCAGCAGATTGCGTTCGCACGTTTGCATTAGTTTCAGCACACCACCTCTCAGCGACGTACGCCTACATGGTCTTGCCAATTTTGCTTCACTGAGCCTCGTCGCGATGAGTCGAGGAAACAGCTAGTGTTTACAGCACAGCGAATACTCCCCCGCGAAAAAAAAGAAAAACGCGAACAACCAGCCGTCAGATCGCGGTGCCCGGTCAGCTTACGAACAACCATATTTGTTTGGCACTGAAGTTTCGTCAGTGTCGTATTTTCTGTTGAAGTGCGCATAAAGTAAATGTTAAACTTTTAATCTAAATTGCTAACTTGATATCGCATATAAAAGGCCGTAATATTTATTGACATCAAAGAGCAGTATCGCAGAGAAGGGAACGCGGCGGGTGGGAAGGATATAAAACTGCGACCATAGTCAGCGGTAGTTGCGCACAGCACGTGTGCAATGGCGGCCGCCATGTCAAGGCGAGGCGTCACGCGAGGCGTGCGTGCGTGTTAGTGAATTAACGATGTGTTTTTAAGGAACCCGTGGTGTTAGCGCCTGCGCAGTCTCATTCGTGGAGTAGTATATTTGGATAGTTTTATCTATGGCTGCTGTTGTGACTTCCAAACAACCCAAGGCAACTGTTTTACCCCTGTCCTTCGCGGCTTTGTGGATCTATCAGCGTGCATCGATGTGCAGTGTTCTCCCCGGCGCCGATTTACCATTTCGAGGTAATTATACTTCTTGTTTATGCTTCTATAGTACAGTATGAGGTGTTTTCTTCTTTTTTTTATCCTGACGGTGGACGTAAGTACTTCTGAACAGTGCCGTCGGGCCGATTGCTGTGTGCGTTGCAGCAATGATCGACATGCCTGTTTCCGACAACGCTGTGCAAGATTTGTGTCTAGAGTTCTTTATATCTGCCTACTGTTTCGATGGAACACACATCTTATGTTGATTTTGTGTTCTTTATAGTGGTCCTATCGTGTCACGTGGCGTCATTTTTTATTATGATAAACATTTTGAGCTAGCATATATCACACTGTCCTAAAATTAGTTTGGTAATTGCGGAGCCACATTACTCTAATGTGGAAGCAAATATTGCCAGCTTAAACGTTTAGTGGTAGAACTAGCACCCCTGTTTCTAACTGCTTCTATATGTGTGTATTTTTGTGCCCAGGTTTTTTTAACCACTTCCTCAAAAGGACGCCCTTTGGTCGAAGTCAACGAAAAGCTCTCAATCAAGATTGCTGACCTGACGAAGATCTCGAAGGAGGAATCTGTAAAAATACATGCTGTGCTAATAAATGCTTTTAGCAATTTTACCTGTTTTTCGTTATGTATCTGGAACATTACAACATTTTATTTCACTCCAATAGACCTATTACACTAATACACTAAGAGACCTACTAGAATGTATTAGTACCTAAAAGTCGTGAGGCATTGCGTATAAAGGGCCGCAAGCTCTTGAAGCATGATATCTCCGCCGTCTTTGATTAAATCTACTGTTATTCCATCTTCTCCAGCAGCTTTTCCCCTGGACATGTCTTTCATGGCCCTTTTAACTTCATCGCTAGTTATAGAAGGAGCATCTGTATCCGGGTCATCACTATTTCGAATGAAAGTAGTTTGGCTGTTTTGGGCACTGTACAGGTCAGTATAGAATTCTTCCGCTGCTTTTTACTATGTCATCGAAATTTCTGATGATATTACCATGGTTATCTTTCAGTGCATACATCTTGCCTTTTTCTATGCCAAGTTTTCCTCTCACTGATTTCATGCTGCGTCCATATTTTAGTGCTACCTCAATCTCTCCTTTATAATTTCGAATATCCCTTACTTTCTTCTTGTTGATCAGGTTTGACAGTTCAGCAAATTCTATATGAGCTGTTGAGTTGGACACTTTCATGTTTTTGTCATTTCTTTATTAGGTCCTTTGTTTCTTGAGAGAGCTTACCTACTGGTTGCGTTGGTGCCTTACCTCCCACTTCAATTGCTGCTTCTCAGATCAACCTAGTTACGGTTTCATTTATTACCTCTATGTTGTCTTTATCTTCCTTTTCTAAAGCTACGTATTTGTTTGCGAGCACCAGCCTGAATTGGTCTGCTTTTACCCTCACTGCCTCTAGGTTGGGCTGTTTCCTCTTGACTAATTTCACTCTTTCTCTCTTCAAATTGAGAGAAATCCTAGACTTCACTAACCTATGGTCTCTGCACTTTACCTCACCTAACACTTCTATATCCTACACTATGCTTAGATCAGCAGAGAGTATGAAATCTATATCATTCCTTGTTTCTCCATTAGGGCTTTTCCAGGTCCACTTCCTGTTGCTGCGCTTCCTGAAGAAGGTATTCATTATTCGGAGCCTATTCCTTTCCGCGAATTCTACTAACATCTTTCCTCTTGCATTCCTAGAATCGATGCCGTAGTTGCCAATTGCTTGCTCACCAACCTGCTTTTTCCCCACTTTACCAACTGTACCAACTAGGCCCAAATGAAGTTTTACCGATTGGTGGAGTTCACTTGTGATCCCGGATATTTTTGCTGTTGTGAACGCAACAGCAAAAATATGTGGGAGATCATCTGCGCAACAATTCCAGCCTGTAGCAAGTGGACCTCTGACGCTGCTGCCCATTGTGTTGTTTTCTTCATTGCTGTCACTGGCACACTCATCCAATGAGGCTCCTCCTTTGTACGATGGAGGAACCTAACTTTCCTCTTCGCTAAAATCACCATAACTTTCAATAAATCAAGGCGAATTGTTCCCATAAAACCAGCTTGTGGAGCATGCCACCATGCTCCAACGGAGAAGAAAGAGCGCCAGCTGACCATGCCTTTTCACATTTTGTTTGCTTTGCATCTCTAGGGAACATGGTAGAATAAAGGTCGTATACGTATACACTTGTGTGACTGTCCAAAAGATGGCACGAGATATCTTGCAAGAAAAAGAATGCACACAGCCAATATGCCTTAGTGGGCACCTCCTGACAGCGGACCAGAACAACCGTTCCCTAATCGTGGGAGGCTCCCAACAAAAGACCGCAGAGGGTTAAGAGGAAGCTTTAGACGCCGCCTATTCAAATAGATGTAAAATGCAGAAACACTTTTCAACCATTCGGGTGATTTTAATGAGATTTGTTGCACTTCAGAGAGAAAGGTAAATTCTAGTGACTGTTGGATGCAGAATTTCGATTTGGGGCCTGAATTTTTAAAAATTTCCGAAAATTTGTAAGTTTGAAAAAAATAGAAGCACTAAGTTGACAAAATCGTACCTCTGCACCAAGAATAGATATCGCAGTTCTCTAAACTGCATCCATTAGAGCATCCAAAGCAAACAACTTTGATATGTCAATTTTTATCTTATGTGAATTTCTTACATAGCTTGCAAAGGTTGCAAATATTAGTAGTTTAATTTAGAGTCAGGTATAATATACCAATTTTGTCCGCTTTAGATGTAATATTAGGTGCAATTTACAGAATTGTGATATCGTTTTTCATTGCTGAGTTACAGAGTTGTAAACTTGATAGTTCCATTTCCTGAAAATTTGCTAATTTTGCCACTCTTTATTAAGAAACTGGCAACCTAAATTGAAAGTGCACCACCAACAGACACTAGAATTAAACTATTACCATTAAATGCAACAAACCTCATCAAATTTGGTGCGCTGGTTGCCAAGAAAAACGATTTCTCCTTTGCCATGTATTACAGTGAAGCTGTAATATGGCTAGCCGATTCGTCCCTCTGTCGCCTGTATGCAGAAAACTATCATCATCAGCAACGGCTCGAGCGTTGTCGTGTTCTTCCACAGCTGGCTCATTAGCACCCCTTGGCGGAACCGCGCGAACAAGCTCGTGCCACTGCTTCCGCATTCGTCGTCGTCTCCCACAGCTGGCTCCATTGCTGCTCATCATTCCAGCCTAGAATTTCACTTCCCTTCTGTCGTCGTAATGGGGAGGCCGCTATTATGGGGGTTATGAGCTACTGCTTAAGGGGGTATGAGCCATTCATTATCTTACGTACGTGATGGACAGATTTAATTTTGAAGCAATTTAATTTTTAAAAATCGCAAGTGGCAATGTAACAATGGCAGACTGCAGGTATACCGTCAGTGACAACGTTTTCTCTGTCGCAGCCGAACGTGTGTGTAACCTCATTAAGAAACAGAAAGACGTAACCAATAATTGAGAAAGACTTTAATGTACCGTCTGGATTAACCCAGTGATAAACACCGGGGCAGCACATGTCAGCTTCGCTGGTTAACCATCTGTACGGAGTGCTTGGGCGGTGATTTTTTAGATAGAAGCCCCCAGGCTAAGGTTTTCTTTTAAACTAGGCTTTTTACGTGGTCCAAAATTTCACTGCAGTTGGCCTTCAATGTACGTTGCACATGACGGCACTTGACCTCCTAGTATTTGCACTGTGTCCTCATGAATCTGTTCCTTGGATGAATCCTTCTAGTACAAATACCAAATGATGGCACATTATTCTTTCTTGTGCTGTCATGGTTATGCTGACTCACTTATTCCTTCAGAACCTGAAAAGGACAGCTCATCTCAAATTCATAATTTGTGCAAATTACTATGATGCTCTAAAACATAAAACTGGCTACTTGCAGGATATCAAACTGTACATGAATCATTATTCAAACCAAGATTTTGGCCAGACATGAACTGAGACCTATATACCTATATTTTGAAATTACGAGCCAAGCCTGTCTAAAAAAAAGCAGGCAAGTTTGCACTCGGTTGTGCAAAGCTTAGGCCCAGTGAAAGTGTCAATCGTCAAGTCTTACTGACTGCTACTGCTAGGTATTAACTTGGTTGCTGCTAGGCCTTAACTTGGTTTAACTTAACTACGCATGTAAGGAAGGTATTCTCGAGCGATCATTTTCGGAGGTACCTTCCCTCTTGCGACATTTCGCGTGACTAGCACTGGACGCGTCGGCTCCTACGAGCGACAGTGTTCCTGGCATGCCACAAACGCAGGCAGGCAGGCAGGCAGGCAGGCAGGCAGAAGCCGTGTCTGTGTCGGGCGAAGCGAGTGCGCACCTGCGCCGATGGTTACTAGGCAATGCGAGGTGACGTCATCGCTATGGCATCGGCAGCAGCTCTGTGCGTTGCCTCGTTGGTGCTGCTACAATTTCTTTCTCCCTCTATCTCGCTCTCATTTTCTGTTTCCCTCTCTCACGCATTGCGTGCGCTGCGCGCATGCTCTCCTTCCCTCTCCTTAACGTCCCATGTCTAGGCAACATGTGCACGGCACAGAGAGGAGGCGAGGCACACGCCGCTCCGCGAGGTGGTTGCTAGGTAACGCAGTGACGTCATAGCTCGGCGAGGTTTTGCGACAGCAGGCGTCACTTTTTACGGTTAGCTAGAACAGCTTCGCTGTTCAAATACTAACTGTTATTGGTTTGGAAGGAAATGGTTTAAGCTCACTGGGACAATTAAGAAGTGCATTGGCAGTTTTGCTTACACAGTCGCTCTCCTCTTTCCTGCTGATGTAAGCTGCAATCCTATAGAAGCAAAAATAATTATTTGTGTACTGGTAAAAACTCTGGACGTTAAAGAAATTAAAAAAAAATCTGCGCCATACATAAAGCATAAATTCACAGGGTCATTTGTACTTCTGGGCATGATGTAATATATTTTGCTTGACAAAAGTTGTCCTCCCAACACGCAGATGGTGATGACATTTTGCAGACACGTTGGCTTGGTTGTGCCGTTTTGCATACACCTTGTCAGTTCCCTCAGTAGTAGCAAGCCGTCACAGCGTATCACGTAGGAGAAAGCACAGTGCCCTCAGCAAACATCCACTCACTTGCGTATGCGATTGCGCACGATGGCCAAATGCTTGGCAACGTAGCTCTCGCCCGGTGCAAGCTTCAGGGCTCGCAGGAGGCAGGCCTCAGCCTGGTACAGTGCACCCCTCTCGACTTGCACCACGCACAGGTTGTGCAACGCCTGAACATGGTCGGGCTGCAGGGACAGGATGCGTTCGTAGCACTGCACAAAAGAAATTCAATCAAACAGGAGCCCCACAACAATGAGCCGCAAGAGTGACTCCAACCAAAAAGCCCATCACTGCAGAGACAACAATGTGGCTCTTTCCTCAGGCCACCATTCTTTGTCAAGCCCCGAGGCGGGAGCTGAATTGGTTCTCAAACATCAGGTCTAACAAATCCACATTTTGGTTGGAGTCACTCCTAAACTCCTAATGAATTGTCCCAGCCAGACAGGTAATTCTGTTAAAATGTTTAGGATCCACCACAATGAGTGCGATAAAAAATAACAAGTGGACTTATGTAACCTTTATTAAGCAAAAGCCAACGACAGTGGCAGCTTTTCACACGCTGAAGCATCAGGTACACCACCACCGTATTCTTTCAATGGCATTTTCTTAGTGTTTCTAACAACTTTTATCAATAACATTACATTTCTTCTAAGAAATAAAATTCTGTGCTTGGAAGAGTTGACTCTAACCTCTAACTCCCTGCAATGTCTTGGAATCTCTCAGTAACACAAATCTTCCTCAAAGCCATGACAAACAAATGCTCCACAAAAAGTGCACGCCCATAATTTTATGGGCACAGGATGAAATAATGAGTTTTGGCACCCCCATGCCATGGTTTTCAATGGCTCGCATGGTTCTCAATCATGCATTCTCCAATGTTCGTTCGTACTGACAACCTACAAAATAAAAAAAAAAAATACAATGGCGTGAAAGTCGTAAAAAGAATAAGTCTCTTTCATAGATCATAAACTCTCACAGATCACATTCTTAATTCTAACGTATACCATTAAGACATAGTAACACTAAGTTTAGACACCTGATTTATAAACCTGATTTATAAACTTAACACAATGATCCAAGCAAAATTGGCCGAGTGCCGACCATATGGCGGTGATTGGCAGGGAGGTGACCATATCGGCATGAAGAGCTTAGGCCACAAAAAGGCCGACCTATGTTGCCGATTCCTGTCGGCACTGGCTTGGCTACAGATGTCGGCGTGGATGCGTAGGGCAGCCATAGGTGAACAAGGTGCCACAAGAGGGGGTCACCAGAGCACCCCCCTCACATTTGTGTAATAATGTTATTCCCCTCCTGTGCGGCACCATTGCATTTTAACACCCACTGAAACCCAAGTGGACCAAAATGCCAAACTTGTTGCCTCAATAGTTATGTTAAAGCGTGAACACTAGCTCAGCCCCGCACACCCATGAAGTTTTAAAACATATTTTGGACGTACAGCCCTGCCATTCTGATGGCACCGCTTCCAACGTGCAGCGGAAGGCCTTAATGCGCAAATGAGAACCCACGCATATATTTCACAGAAGGAAGCTAGAACTGTACATCAGGCTCTCCCAGAGTGGATGCCGTGTATGGGAGTCATAAACTTCAGCTGTGCTCCGACACCAGGCTTGGCGCCAAATTGTGAAGCATCTTGCTCAGTCTCATCATTGACTTGTAAAGTGAAGCAAAATTAGCGCCTCGTATTTTGCAATGCTAACACAGTGTCTGTACACTGCAGTAGCTGGGTATGGAAGAAACCTGCGGTGAATCAAATGCGCAGGTGCTGAACATCTAGGCGTGTTAATGAAACAAGGCATTGCCTTTGCTGCAATCAAAATAATTTATTGCAATAACTGCGCTCGTGTGACCACCATGGCAAAGGAGCCACAACATTTTGTGCATTTTGGCACTGACACACGCACTCGAAATGCAGTAAAACTAAGTATTAAAGGGCAGTATATTCACACCCCAACATGCATAACCTGATGCACTTGAGTGTGCTCAGACAAATGTGAACCTGAGCCCATGTAGACCGTATCTTACAAGCAGCAGTGTTAAAAAGATGAGGACGAAGAAAAGAGGGCAGCAGGTCACCGCAACCGTCTGTGGCAATCGGGTCAGGCAGCACACATGGGGAAGGAACCGAAAGGAGAGGCGGGCGCATAGATGGTGATTCTTTCTTTTGTCTTTTGCTCACCTTCCTTTCTCCTCTCTGTTCACCGTTTTAGGCATGATGGGAAAGAGCAGTGAGGAGATAAGGAGGACCTTTTGGCATGAAAAAGCGCTCAGTGGCTGTTTGATCGGCGCAGCTTTGCACGGTTTCTTCGATGCTGTGCTTCTTGTTTGCGAGAGGTTCACTTTAAACGTGGATGTGAAATTTTCAGCCTGTGGATTTTTGCCCTCTGTGGAGCCCCCCATTTACATGTCGCACGTCTTATTTACACTATTCGAGCCTATACTGTTTAGAGTTAATTTGGAAAGAGTTTAGAGTTAATTCGGTAAGTACTGCCGGTCACCCAGGTAAGGCGCAAATGCGTACATGAGTCAAATAGTGAATAAAGCAGAGTGTTTTTTTCTTATTTCAAACAATATTTCTTGGAAATTCCTGCATTCCAGCATTCCCCGCTTCTTCAGCTCGGTTACATTTAACAGGCGGACATTACTTTCTAGTAATGTAGTGCAGTAGTGCAGAGGTTGCAGAGTCACAAACTCACGCTCATTATGTTTTACAGAGAAGCTGTTATAGGCTAGGTTCCAGGAGATCGTGTCCAGCAACGGAAGTAGATAGATAGATCGGAAGTAAATCAACAATTTTCGGCTCCATGCGCATGGTGGTTTGGCTCCATGTGAATGGCGGTTTCCCACCAGCTGTGCCTTAGCACAGGTGTCAAAATGTATGATGGATGGCCCATTGTTATACCCCTCGCCACCGCCAATGCCTCTTTCACCAGTGTCGCGATACTTGGCGGCAGCACGTCCTGCCAATCGTTGTGCCCCTTTTTCTCGTGATGTAAATATCGCACTAGCGCTGTTATCAGCAGTTGCCCTTTGGACTCGCTATGGGACGGACGCTTGTTTAACCACATCTTCCAGGATCCTGGCGATGCCGTGCAGTGTGCCACGGCTATGAACGCTGCGGCTCATATGCTAGTCTATGACGATGGGGCGGACTTGGCGCAGCAAACGCACTACTTGTCCATCGCACCGAGCAAAAACAAGATGCCGGTGTCCTTGCTCTTTGACGAACATGCCGAAGATGCTCAATATAGTCAATAATGTTAATATGTAAACTCACTATAGCAGACCCACCATAGCCACAGCTTCATTGGCTTCCATCTTCACAGTAGTGGAAGGGCTCTGAATTATTTAATTATTGGCTTTAGGGTACATGTTGTAATGGCAGAATTGGAGCCTGTCAACATGCAGGGCCTCTTCAGTTGGAAACAATTTTGGAACTAGTACCAGTTTTAAGATATACATTAAAGTGTGTGGCAAAAATGCATTGATGTTCTAGCTATTCTCCTACTGCACTGCAAATATATGCAGAGCTCGGGGGAAGAAATTGGGACATGAATTCATTTGGGTGATTTTGACTTTGTATATAGTACTTGTTATTTCTTATCTACAATAATGATTTACCTAATAACATTTCCCCCTCAATAAAGATATTTCAAGACTGTGTGATTACTGTGCACAGGAAGGTGGCCTCCTGTGCCCTCCAGTGACCTATGCCCTCACATTCCATAAAGAGAAAGAAAAAAAACAACAATCTCGGAAAACAAACTGACATCATGCAGTGTGCATAGCATACACTTTAGCCATAGCTTTGTGCTCGTGCATACACAGCTTCTACTTCATCAGTATGCATTATTTTCACTTGTGCTCCCAGCCGCATCCGATGTCCCCTTCCTCAGTTCATGCCTTTCTCCTTGCTGGTTGCCTGCTCTGAACCAAGATGTACCACATCACCTGTCAACATGCAGCAAATTGATAAGAGAATATAGCCAAGCGGCAAAGGAGAGTACCTGTTGTGCTTTGTCCAGATCCTTTATGTGGTTGATGTAGATGTCACCCAGCAAGATGAGTCCTTTAATGTGGTCTGGGTGGGACTGAGAAGAAGATAAGCCAGGATATCAGGATATATATGCCAGGCAAGATATACACATGGTGTGGTATATTAGCAAGCAGCACTCAAAAACAGTTAATAGAATTACTCTTATTAAAGACCACGTGTAAAGATACTTGTGGTCTTCTCCAGTCCAAAAATGGACTAGCTGCAAAGATAGGACAAGCAGCACTAGCTGTGAGCTCTTTGCAGCATGTGATGACAATGCCCTTTATTCAGTTCCACTTTCCTGTGGCAAAGGCAAAACCCATGTAGATCAAACGAGCAAAGGTGCCTCAACGATAAGAGCACAACTATAATGTCACAAATGCTTTCTCAGGTCATCTTGCACGGCATTTGCAGGGTAATGCAGATGCAATCCATGATTTCATGAAGCAAGAGTGGCACAGCAGATAATAGATGCCTGGGTGTTATGTGTGCATCCACTTCACTGTCAAAAAAAGGACTTGATTTTCTTTCTTGGGCATAAGCCATGTATGCTGCAAGGTTTGATGTGCTAAAGGTGTGCCCTTTTGAATGTCATTCTTTCCCTCTCTAATTATGGCATCAATGCAAAGTACGTAGTGACCATGCAGTTACCTTTTTTGCATTCAATTAAATATATATATATATATATCCAAACTACTCATATAATGTCACACCCAAGGAATCCTACCAAGACAGTCATTCAGAGGAGGATAGAGGCTTGAAGCGAAGAGCAGTAGTCGAACAAGCCAGAACAAGCCAACGTTTGGATGTTGGCTGCCCTACAATTAAGTGCCCTTATCGAAACATTGGCTTTTTCAGCGACTTTCCTTGTTCGACTACTGCTCATCACACCCAAGTAATATGATCTCAGCGCCCCTTTGTGTGTTTTGCGCAATATTGCTTGTGCATTTTAATTTCATTTCGCCCTCATAATGCACATTTTCTAGTACAGTTGCTTTTGTGCTTCTATTCAATGCTGCCCCCTAGGTCACTTTTTACGTACATACATGCTGTTTACGTACATTTTACATGTCTGTAGCTGCGAATGCTGGTGGCTGCAAATGGGACCACAGCGCCCAACAAACCAGCATCACTGCTGGTGCCTTGACTGCATTAAGTTGACAGTATCGATCTAGATATAAAATAAAGTTGATGAGAACTTTACTTTATGAAAAATGCTGCTTGCATCCACATTATTATTTTATAAGTCCCCAATTGATGAACCTATCACTAAAGGGGCCCTGGAACACTTCTTGAATATTTCAAATAAACCTGCTCAATTAAATAAAACAAAAATTTGGGATAGTTGGTTTACACTAAGTAAGATGGTAAGGATGCCCTGGAGCACAAGAACGAATTGAAGGGACAAAGAGTTGTGTGTGTGGGACCCTTCTTCCTTCTTGTGTACTGCTTAGTTTCCAGACAATGCTGTCATGAACATACGGGCTTAATAGTTATTCATTAATAGTTGCAGCAGGGAGCCTACAGTCTTGCCAAAAGATTGCCTGCATGCTTTTTCTTTGAGAGAAACATGACGATTTTCATGCTTATTTCATGCACTTATAAACATAATGGTGCCATCTTGTGCAGGAAATGGTACCACTATGCCGCTTGATCTTTAGGTCATGTGATATTAAAGCTCAGCGCAATAATGGTGAGTAAGGTGGGCATTACTTCTGCATAGGTTCGGTGGGGCAGCATCGAATACAGTACAGGAACAACAATAAGTAAGCAAAGGCAGTGAGAAGGTGGCTGCCAATTACTCATTTCATACAAGGATCATTCATAAAATGTTTCATAGAAACGATTTACAATGAGATGTCTTTTAATTCCGGACACATTCCACACCTTTTACAAGAGGTGTGCCAGGGTACTTTTACCCAGACAACACTAGACGTCCACAGGACGTCCTCAAATGATACAGACCTCTTCACAGTTTTTACAGCGTCCTTAGTACGTCCTCAGGATGACATTCACTGGTTGATCCTGAAAACATTTTTTGCAGGATGTCTGAAAGTCTAAAGAATGTCCACTACAAGACATTTTTAGGACATGTAGCTTTATGTTATAAGAGACCCTGAAATTGAAATTTTTAGGATTGTTTCGGTTGATGAACGAGAAATTACATGCTATACTTCATGTAACCTCGTTACTAGTCCATGAAGCTTGTTTTTGATTTTTTTTTTATACGCGCAGGTAAACTCTGATCAACTGGTCTTGATGTGTTTGTTTGAACCATTTTGTGCAACTTGTATTGTTTTGAGGCGATAAAAGTTGTGGTGGGCAATGAAAGAGTGAACCAGCAAGGTACCCCGTGGTGTCAATGGCCAAGCCACCCCTTTTTCTTTCCTTGCTGGCACATTTTGACTTTGAAAAGTTAAGCCAAGTCATCCGAAGCCAAGTGCAGCCCTGAAGAAAAACATGGCAGCAGACAGCGGGTAAGTCTATATCTTGTGATTTTCTCGGTGGAAGAAAGTGGAACGCAGATTTGTACGGGGAAGAAATAGATGCATTACCTTAGCGTGGACAGAACCTTCATCAATTACTTAGTGAATCGGACGGCTTCGCATGACTTTGCCACGAAGGTCTTTGTGTCGGATGAAATAGGTGCTGGAACTCACGGCATCGCTTCGGCAGTATCACCAACGCTGCTCTCCACAGGTCTGTGACATTTTGTGCCTGGTCACGAAAGTGAACAGTTTCAACGTGATTATCTGAGCGTTTCTGGCCATCGCTTCTCCATGGTTCAATGGCGTTGTAGCATCACTCACAACCTCTCCGCTACCGCAAGTGCCTTTCCACGCTGTTTAGAGCATTGCTGTAAATGCCCAAGCAATCCGACATTTTTAGCAATGGCAGGCAGCAAATATCGCACTATGTCAGCCCCAAAGCTAGATGCGGTTGTGTCTAGTTGTGCTTAATTTTTTTTCCAGAACAAGTCATGACTAAGAAAGTGAGAAGTATTATTAGTTACGAAAAATATATATATATTGAGTGGATTGGTTTTGCCATAAACAGCAACATTAATAACCAGAAGTTGCTTTGGCGCTTCATACATCAATTTTGTGCTGCAGAGCTTCCAAATACAATATAGACCACTTATAACGTAACCGCTTATAGTGCAGGACCAGATATAATACGGTCTTTTCAGACTCAAGTTAATTTTCCCATAGCACTCTACGTATACGCGTATCGCTTATAGTATAGTTGTGGGGCACGAAATACCGGTTACAGTGTGGCTGCTTGGAAATTCAGCAGTCAACCTAGACGGCAAATGCTCTCCTCAAGCCACAAGTACAGTATTTACTCGAATCTAACGCGCACTTTTTTTAAAAAAATAAAACAGGTCCCAAAATTGCGTGCGCGTTACAATCGAGTACGACCCTAAATCTGCATTACCATATAGCCGTCGGCATTTCAAAATGGCCGCCTCGCACGCACGTCGAGCCTAGCTACTCTCGAGCCTAGCTACCGTAGCTTCCTCCATGTGCTGCAGTACATGTGTCTGTCTTAACGTTGTCTGCATCTGCTCTATCAGCATGACGTACCGAGTTCATCGTGATGCCGCATTTAAAAGGAAAGTGATCATGTGTGCGGACACGGACAGAAATCGGGCTGCATCACGGGCGTTCGGAGAATCCGATACTTGCGTTCAGGACTGGCACAAACAGAAGGAGAGGATTTTCGCCAGCAATGCAATGCGGAACGGTTTCAGTGGACCGAAGCAGGATGTAATCTGCGACGATCCACTTCGGCGATACGATCGCCTTGGCCCGATCTTGCAAGGAATCTGCGACGGGTAAAGTCCGCCACGCGCCGTGTTTTCGTCGCTTATAGGTCGCGTTGAAGCGAGAGGCATGATAGGACAAGGGTCAATTCGCTCTCCACGCTTTGTCACTCGAGCATTTTGACAGTTCGTTTTCACGGTCAATGAGCAGGATGTGTTCATGTTTGCTTGTGCGCGCGTGACACTGTGCTTGTTAATTTATTTAGTAAGCGAATACAAAACCTAGAGCACAGTGACAGCGACTGCAGAAATGTGCCTGGAATGTCCATTATCGCAATAAAATAGTTGTTTTGGTTATAGTGCGGATATTCGCGACTCCAGTGACTTACGTTATAAGCGGTCTACACTGTATGTCTTTCGTTTGTCATTTGTAAAGTGGACTAGATCTGGAGAGTGGGTCCTACGCAGGCTCCCTGCTGAGGCTTGTTTTATTGAAAAGTTGCTGGCACCACCGTCGCTTTCTCCCGAATGAGCGGCTCCACGAGCTGGCCGGACGCTTGTCGCGTCGCAGACCCTACCGCAGCTGCATGGAGCTTTGACAGGCGGATACTCGGTGGCGGTAACACTGAGATTATTCCCCACCGATCTATTGTAAATAAAATGGAAAAAGAGCGGCGGAAAGAAAACAAACGACGCAACAACGACGGTGCGTTAAGCAGACAACAGCTACTTAGCCCATGAGCTCGCCTCAGCCAATGAGTGCTGCCGAAACAGCCAGAGCTAACGTTTATTGGCCGCAGATTCAGAATAAGACGACGGCAGCACCGCCAAATTTTCCGTGTTTTTTGCTTCACCCTTGGCGCTTGCCAAGGCGTCCGTTGGACCAACTCCCCCATTCTAGTACACTCTAGTCATTTGTGCTTCAATTTAAGTTGTTTTTTCGACGATGGCTGTCTATTATTTCTTTCAGTATCTCCTATGGGCTCTCGCTCTTCAATGTTTTTGAATGAAGACATTTGAAGCGGTGAAGTCTCCTGGCTTTACCACACACCTTTCAACCTTTCTTGTCAGTGTGGCATGTGCCGTTAAGTAAAAATAATAAAATGGCTTCATGTGCACACTATGCATCTGCGTTTTCATTTCGTGTGGCCATGTACCGAGCCCGTGCAACGGGGCTCAAAAGTAGGCTCTGTCACGCAGTAAGTGCCTGTTGTAGTTTTAAGCCTGAATTTCTCACTCTGTGGATGGAAAAGAGGTGACTTCAGTCAATAAAATAAAGGATTTACACTTGGTGCAGCGAATGCCTAGGTATGTAAAATGTCCTGAATGCGTATCCACAAGATCCTCGAACGCTCTTCGAAGGACGTCCTGAGAATGCGCTGAAGCCGGACAAATGGACTAGATAGGGATGTTTTGAGGCCAGAAATTTATTTCAAGGGGGGGGTTCTCCGCCGACAACTACTGCTCGTCCCCCTCTTTCTCCTCTCTCTCTCTCTCTCCATATATATATATATATATATATATACACAAACGGCGCCCCACGTTGGGCGCCAGTGCGATAGGAAACTTAGTTCCTTCTGCATCAGTGAGATAGAGGTAGAACTGATGCAATTATCCCCTTGCATGTTGATATGGTAAGCTTCGAGGATTTCACGCTCGAAGCTTACCATAGGATTTCACGCCGGGTCAATGGTGTCGACGACCTAGTAGCGTCCTTTTGCTGGCGTAGTCGCTAGTCTAGTTAATCAACCCTAGTCAATTTACGCATTCAATGGGTACAATTTCCCAAGCAGCCCCACTTCTGGTGTATGAAATTGTCCCTCAGAATAGGGCAAAATCAAAAAATGGTGTCAACTTTGCACTGACGAGTGCTGTGATGACGCGAGGAGTATGCAGGACAATGACACTTGCAAGGAAACCTGGAGTTATTCGCCTAGCAGAGCACAGTTGACCTCTGGTTCAAGTTGTCAGGGGATGTAGATTCGAGGGCACTGCAGCTTCAGTTCAAATACAGGTTAACCAGGTCACATGCAGACGTATCTCTGCGGGCAACGTGTTGCCATGTTTTTCTGATCACTTGTGAAAAAATATTTTTAATTTTTGGTGAATCCACTCTCGATTTTCCAAATTGCTTGGTGATCTTCGCCAAGTCTAAATAATTGGTTTATGTATTGTTACGGGGTGTGTAGTAGGCGTTTAATGCAGAGAGCTGTAGGGCAAGTGGGTGTCGATACTACACGTCGTCCTTCTCTTCCTCGCTGCTCTCCTAATGTTGTTGTTGCTGCTGATGCTGCCGCTCCACTACCTTTGACACACTGTAACAGTATGTATATATATACAATGCAAAAGACAAACTCCTAGTGCTCCTCGGACAAGAATGCTTTAACAACGAAAATGCATGTTCTTGCGTTACCGAAACAACCCTTTGCTTAACTTCTGACAACAGTTTTTCATTGCTAAGGTGCGTAGCAATTGTGCTATCATCATTATGCTATTTTTAAAAATTATGATATAAAAAAAAAACTGAAATTTAGTTTACGAATTGATGCATTTACATAATGTATGTTGATGCCCTATAGCTCGTACATGACTTGGAAAAACAAACAGCACTAAGGACGAAGCCAAACAAGAACAAGACAGCGCACTATCGTGCGTCTTCATGTTTGTAGGCTGCAGCCCAGACTTGTTGCAACCCAGGTAACAGTGGAAATAACCATTGTTTTCCAGCCAGATATTCTAGAGAGTGGTACGTCCACAGAGTGGTGGTACCACAGCAGAGGGTGGGCACTATTTTGCAAGTCGCCTATCACTCAATCACGCTTTTAACGTTGTGGGCATGCTGTCATCATCATCATCATCAGCCTATATTTATCTCCACTGCAGAACGAAGACCTCTCCCTGCGATCTCCAATTACCCCTGTCTTGCGCTAGCTGATTCCAACTTGCGCCTGCAAATTTCCTAACTTCATCACTCCACCTAGTTTTCTGCTGTCCTTGACTGTGCTTCCCTTCTCTTCGTATCCATTCTGTAACTCTAATGGTCCACCGGTTATCCATCCTACGCATTACATGGCCTGCCCAGCTCCACTTTTCCTGCTTAATGTCAACTAGAATATCGGCTATCCCCGTTTTTTCTCTAATCCACACCGCTCTCTTCCCGTCTCTTAACGTTAGACCTACCATTTTTCGTTCCATAGCTCTTTGTGTGGTCCTTAACTTGTTCTCGAGCTTCCTTGTTAACCTCTAAGTTTCTGCCCCATATGTTAGCACCGGTAGAATGCAATGATTGTACACTTTTCTTTTCAACGAGAGTGGTAAGCTCCCGGTCAGGATTTGGAAATGCCTGCCATATGCACTCCAACCCAATTTTTTTTCTTCTCCAAATTTCCTTCTCATGATCAGTGTACCCTGTGAGTAATTTACCTAGATAAACGTACTCCTTTGCAGACTCTAGAGACTGACTGGCGATCCTGAATTCTTGTTCCCTTGCCAGGCTATTGAACATTACCTTTGTCATCTGCATATTAATCTTCAACCCCACTCTTACACTTTCTCGGTTAAGGTCCTCAATCATTTGCTGTAATTCGTTTCCATTGTTGCTGAATAGGACAATGTCATCTGCAAACCGAAGGTTGCTGAGACATTCGCCGCTGATTCTCACTCCTAAGCCTTCCCAGTCAAAGAGTTTGAATACTTCTTCTAAGCCTGCAGTGAATAGCATTGGAGAGAACTTGTCTTCCTGCCTGACCCCTTTCTTAATAGGTAACTTTCTACTTTTCTTGTGGAGAACCAAGGCTGCTGTGCAATCCTTGTAGATATTTGCCAATATATTCACGTATGCACCATGTACTCCTTGGTTGCGTAATGCCTCCATGACTGCTGATATCTCTACTGAATCAAATGCCTTTTCATAATCTATGAAAGCCATATAGAGAGGTTGATTGTACTCCACAGATTTCTCGATTACCTGATTGATGACATGGATATGATCCATCGTAGAATATCCCTTCCTGAAGCCAGCCTATTCTCTTGGTTGGCTGAAGTCAAGTGTTGCCCTGATTCGATTTGAAATTACTTTGGTGAATATTTTATACAATACTGAGAGCAAGCTAATGGGTGTATAATTCTTCAATTCTTGCTGTATTATTCTAGATTTCAGAATACAGGAAAGAAGATTTGCACTAGAACTTTCATATTAACATATGATGCAAGTTTCACTCACTTTCGGTGACCTGCTGTCCAACTTGTTTCAAGAGATGTTGGGAAGTAACTTGCGATTATGGTATTGGCAGCCATCACACGACGAATATTGTTATTTGATGACCCTTGGGAATTGACGAGGTAGACAGTCCGAAGCACGGAAGCCTTCATGAAAATTACGGCATCTGCAGTTCGCAGTAAAATAAGGGCCAGTAGCTCCGAGAGATTTGAAAGTGTTGTGTCTCCTGACACCTGGCTATTCTGAAAATTGCCGAGAGGTTTAGTTGGGATGGGCTCGCTGCAGCAAGCAGCACGTGTTACGACGGGGTAGTTGAGACTGGCCACGGCCGTCTGGTGCTGAGCGATCGGGCAGTGACGAGACGCTCGACCTAAGTGCATACTTATCCGCCAACTTAATTCTTGACGCCTTTTATGCCCCCACCTCCTCTGTATCCATCACCCCACTCCCCTTCTTAAAATTCTTTTCTGTTAGTCACTGTCGCACTCTACAACATTCACCGGGTTGTTGAACGGCACAGCGGCCCCTAACATTCCTATATATTTCTGTTTCTGCGTGGACTTCGAGGCTATTCACCTACCTGCCCTCCCACCTGTTTGTAGTGGCCGTCTCCTAGCTTCCCTGGCCCAGCACCCATGTCCTTGATATATTTTGCCATGCGCAAATCAGCGTTCTGTAGGTCTTTCCTTCACGTAAGCTCTTCTCAAGTTTATTAACATAATGAAAGTCAGAGACAAGAGGAAACAAAAAGAAGAAAAAAAAAGGGGGGGCGAAGCGTTTATGCGTTTCCTAGACAAGCGTGTCGCAATATTTTCAGAATGCTTTTGTTGGGCGTAGCGTGGTCGACGATTCGGTCAAATACCAGAAATGAGAAGCTCTTCAACAACACGAAGGCCTGGTGGGAAGCAACAATGGCTCCAAGTTTTATGCACTCGCTCGTACCATCTTTATCCGTGTGTGGAATTTCTTAGCGTTGAAACCCCTCAGGAGGTATGGTTCACACGATCCGGAATGAGGCAGAGGTGTGCCATGAGTGGGTACGCAATGTTCTGTGCATGGAAAACGGGATCATCCCCACGACAACTCCCCTCCCCTTTCTTCGGTCCGCCACAAGCCCTCGTCTTGCTTTCTTACATTCAAGCTTTCCCTTTCATCCGTGTTGCTCTTTCCGAGCCCTCATCTTAAAACTTTCTGTTCCGTGGCAAATGGGGGGGTCAGAAAATTTCAGGGGGGGGGGGGGGTTGACCCCCCAAACCTCCACTGTTTGGAACAGTGGCTACACCACTGTTTCGAGGCTCATGTGGGGACGTCCTGAAAACGTACTCAGTTGTATGTCTCAAGGATGTCATTGTGTTGTCTAGGTAAAGCCCACATCAGAAAGCACTCATACAAGGACAGCATTGCACCTAGAAATATAGAACTTCATTTGTACTTTTGCATGTTTGCTGAAAAGTTAGTTTAACAAAAATGTTCCACGTGTACATTGAATTCACATTTAGCAAACTGCTGCATAATATCTGACATTTGACCTTATATGGAGAGCACACTGACCTGAAGAAGCTTTTGAAGGTGTGGAACAGCATCCAGTGGCCTGTTTGAATCAGTTAAAAGGAGGGCCAGGTTGAACAAGGCACTACGAAAGTCAGCTTTGACCTGTAAAAAGCATGACAAAGGGTTACAGCACTTGCAAAGTAGAACAAAAAAATATTTTCAGCCCTGACAATAATGAATAGAACAAACAGTGATGAGCAGTCAGTGTAATCTTTATGCTGAAAAAACAAAACAAACGAAAGCCCAATTAACTAGCCACTCTCATCTTGCCACATAAGCAACACCTAAATGACAGGACACTTTTACTGCTATGCAAGCAGCATTTCTTTCGTCTCACATAATCTCTAAGACACCTAATGTGCGAACAGTGATGCACATACCGGGTACGCGAGGTATTTGAGAACACAATTCCTTATCGCCATAGACATCAGCAGGCTCATCATATCTATCTAGGCATGTGGCTTCTTGTTGGTTGACCCTTTATCATTCATACTGCGCAGTTTGTTCAGAGATGGAAGCGTACAGGTTAAAGCAGAAAATGAAATGTCATGCAGTCCTCGTCACCCTGGCTGCACACCACAGCGACTTGGAAATTGCCACCTTTCTGAACATAGCGAAGTCTTTTGTTTACAATGTGCGGACAGAACTGATGTGTTCTGGTGGTGACTTGGCATCTGTGGCGAAAAGGAAAAAGCACAGTCAGTGGTCAGATGTCGTCGTAACCTCTAATTTTCTCCAGGCAGCTGCAAGTCATCGTGAGTGACGACCCAGGGAAGTCAATGTGGGCCATTGCAAAGGAGCTCCAAGTCGCAGAGTCGACTGTCAAGTTGGCTGTGCACGAGGACTTGAGGTTCCACTACTGTTTCATGAGGAGGAGGCAATTCATGTCCAATAAAACTCGGGAGAATCATCTGCTCCGGTCCAAGCACTTGCTAAGCAAGCTGAAGAGACCTGGGGAGCCTGGAATGCTCATTTTTTTTTTCAGATGAGAAGAACTTTGACCAAGATCAAAACGTTAACCACTGTAATGACAGATGGCTCTGTGCAAGCACTGATGAGGTGTCATAGTGATGCACACAAAATTTACATCGTCTGTGATGGTGTTAGCCGTCGTCAGCAACAAGGGTGATGCCACACTTTTTTGCTGAACTCCGCGTTAATGCTGCCACCGTTGTAAAGCCCTGGATAGAGACTGTTTCGAGAGGAAGAACTTATGTCTTTCAGCAAAATTCAGCTCTCACCCACACTGCCTGCGTCACCCAGGAGTGGCTGGCTGGCTGACAACTTCTACGATCACATCACTCCAAACTTGTGGCCTCCTAGTTCTCCAGATTCAAATCTGCTCAACTACTATATCTGGGGCGTCGTTTAGAGAGAGGCCAACAAACAGCCACATAATACAAAAGACTCGCTGAAGGCCACCATTGCTGACTCAGTGGCCAACATCTCTAACAACCACCTGATCCGTGCATGCAGCCGTTTTCGAAGCCGAATTCAATCGGTTATTGCTGTGGATGGCGGATTCATTCAGTAATTGTGAAAATAAACCGTAAAAGAAGTATTTCACAAAGTTTGGTGAAAATATGTCTATTTTTGGCTGGAGATGTTCTTCTCTGCCTGAAGCCAACATTGTGTGCTCAAATACCTCGCCCACCCGGTATAATGCCACAGATTTACTTGCTGCTTGGTACCACCACAAACTGCATAAAATTTTCATAGTGAAGTGCATGAGGGAGGACGTAGTCTAGCAGTGCTAAGTGACAAACCAGTTTATAGGAATGCTTCATGTTCAATCTTTATAAATGAGGATATTTTTTTTTTGCATGAAATATACTTGAACTTACAAATGCTCATCATTCATAAATGCTTTACAGACCAATGGGAAATGCATGGGTATTTAATAAAAAACGAGCAGCAGGCAACTCAACTGAAACAAAAAAATAAAGAAAAGCTTAACAATGTCACCCTATCTAATTGCATACTTATCACATTAGAAAGCATCACAGCTAATATCATGTGGCAGCTCCTTAAACAGCTCATATGCAGAGGTGAGCATCACAATCTGTGTACCAGTAGGGTGCAGTCACGTGGTCTTCCTAAGCCTTTTGCCTTTCCCACTGAAAACTTCATCCATAGGGCAACCAAATCATGTCCCAATGTGTGTGCACAGTTTTGGAAACATACACTGAATGTCCAGTTTTGGATGTCCTACCACGGATGTCCCAAGGACATTGCACATAGACCTTATTCAGCATAAACATGAAATCTTTCAAGAGGCTTTGTCTTTGAGTTTCCTTGTAGCACAATTATGTTTTCTTGTATGTTCAAATAACAATTTGAAGCTGTCATGTCTGCAGCCTGTACGTACGTCACAGTTGGCAAATTTTCTGCCACAGTTTACTTTGAAAAGTTCAATTAGTGCAATGAGCCACTTGTACATGGCAGAAGGCCTAGATGAATGAGAAGTTTACTGTAATGGGATGGCTAAGTGGGCTAGTTGGTACTGCATTACAGTATCGAAACTTAGAGAAGATCACTTAGTTAGAAAGCTGTCTACATCCCATTTAATTCCCTACATCCATTAATATGCTTTTATATAATTCAATGTGTTCTTGTTAAATGCAATACAGAATTCTCGTCAGGGGAATAACTTCAACGGAAAACAGGCATAAATTGGTAGTTTTGCAAAAGAGAGCAATATGTTAGTCTCCAAAGCATCATATCTCCCCCACACAGGTAATTTATTTTCAAACCTTAGGGTAATGAATATTGAATGTTTATTCACCTGCCGCTCACATAGAGTAGAAAAAAAAAAGAAAAACGATGACAGATTAACAAAACTGTCATCTTTACAGATGCATATCCCCATTTATGTACATAATGTATGTCAGTCAGAACCTTGGAATGTAAAGAGGAGCAGAACTAGAATCGGCCAAATGTTAAGGTTTTCTTTACCAACACTGTTGATCTAAATGCACAGAAAAAATAGTCTCGATATATCTGTCTTGCCTTTAAGACACGCTATGCGAAATATTTGTATGATGGGCTTTGTTGCCATGACAAGTTCATGTTCTCTTTTGTTTCACCTCTGTCATACCTGTTTCAACACGCTGTATGAAATATTTCCAGGATTATTTGTTTACGTAATTTGATTTGGTTTTTGTGTTTCAATCTGTCTTATTTTTATTTTGGTTAACACCGTTATGTAAAATGTGAACTTACAGTTAACCACTACGAAGCTGCACTGTGTATGAGGTGGCTAGGCTCAAGCTGCAACCTGCAGCTTTTTCGCCTGTTCATCCTGGCAACATTGTTACAGAATAAATTCAATTCAAAAAGGACACACCACACAAGTGTTTGTGTCCTTTCTTCATCCTTTGTCTTTTGCTCTGCTCTAAGGAGTATACTGTACTTCTACTCGTGTGTGTGCGTGCAGGACATATTCGATACATCCCTAAGATACACCCATGTCCTGGCAGTGGATATCCATAGGACGTCATTGTTGTCACTGGGTTACTGCTGCTGTGTGAAGCTCAAATTTGCAAACAACAGCTTGACAAGCTAAAATGCTGTAGCCTTTAAGACTACACAACTTGTGAGATCAGTTAGGCTTTTTCTCTGTCAAGCTTTCTGGCTCGATTTTGGGGCTCACAAATGGCATGTAACCTGCTAGAAGCAATTTAAGTTATCCCACTGCTTTTTCTTCAATTAATGACAGGGCCTTTCTTGGCTCAGCTTGTATGAACTCCTGAGAGGGAACACACTGCACTCTTACCTAAGCTAAAGACAGTGATCAGTGCCTGTGTAACTGCTACAGGACATGTCTGTCAGTAGTCATGTCTTGAATACACCCGACGAAAACGCCGATACCGAAGTCCACATCGACGCAAGCAGTTTAGGACTCGGTGCCGTGCTTGTGCAACATCCCATGGGCACAGCCCATAACCCTTTCATGGAATCCAGATAAACACACTTCTCACACATGTGTAGAGATAATTTGTTAAATACCATATTTTTCGTTGTACAAGTCGCACCCATAAGTAGCACCCCCCTAAAAATAGCCACTTTTGCAAAAATGTCGCAGTTTCACCCGAAAGGCAAAGCATCAATTGCGATAGCAACTTAGTAGAGAGCTATACGGAGTAAGGATAGTAGTTTTATCAGCTGCATAAACTTGGACATGCAGCAGCACCAGCAACGCGCAGAACTGTTGTCGACGCCGTCGCCGTTTTGCCTGCGTTCGCACCGAACGCGCGCGGAATTGGTGACTGTTGCCAGGGCCTCTGGGGGCGGCTCGGAGGTTTTCGACGAGATTAGAACGGGAAACTCGTCGAGCAGCGTCGGAAATCTTTGCCATCTTCTTGCCTCGCAACGTTTTTATATAAATACGCATTTGGTGCCGCAGCTAAACGTCGCCTCCTCTCCCTCCCTCCCGTCCCCCCACGGCCTTTCACGCGACGGAAGAAGTCGCGTTTGCTCTTATATATGGTGATTGGAAAGGAGGAAAGAGACGCTTAATTCTGCAGCCCTTCAGGCAGCACGGCGCAGAATGCGCATTTGTTCTCTGCCGTGCGTTTGCTCCTGGTGAAAGCACGCGTCCGTCGAGCCCTTTCACTCGCACATACAGAGTCCGGCGGGCGGCGACGATTTCATCGCCGTTGACGTCATACGGAACCTCACGGCGACGGCGACAGCAGAAATCTTCTTTGAGTGTCCGTATAATTAATGTCGCAATAAAAAGTTAGTATATCAGTCACACCTTTGTATAAGACGTATGCGTTTCATGCATTGCAGCTTCACAATGCAACGGCTCTCACAAGCTCTCACAGCTTCACAATCTTGAACGGCTCTGGGACTCCAAATTTGGACACTAAAAGGACATCAGCTCCTGTAACTGGGTAGTTCAGCAGCTTCAGTTACAATGTGCCTTTTGAAAGCCTGTGCAAGACCGTGCAAGACGGAAGAACCTTACACACTGCTGCGCATGGCAATTCACTACTGAAATTTAATTGGGGAGCATTAATCAGTACTTTGCCTAGGAAGCAATTAATTTCCATAACACCTGAGTTCACCGTGTGTTACATGTAGTTTTGACAAACTTGAGCCCTTACCACCCACGTACGAACACCTACAAGAACAGTTATTTCCCTCAAACAGTAGGCCGTGGGAACTCCATAGCCTGGAACATTAGCTCACTTCTTTTAAATCTCGATCTGTGTAATTTTCCTTCATATTTTTTAGGGTTCTTTGCCAATGCCTGATGTCAACGAATGTAATTTGCTTTTTTTTGTTTTACCTTTCTTTTTATCTTGTTCTGCCGTAGCCCTTCTTTTCCATAGGGCTGCAATGTGTACAAATAAACCACAGGCAGAAGAGAACACCTACTTGTATGGCCGAGTGAAACCATCGTTCTGCTTCTTCCACCTTCTTGTCATCCATGGAGAGCATGCCAAGGTTGAAGTAGACGCGCTCATTTGCCTTGCCCTTGCGAAGCAACAGCTCCAGTCTGTGGCATCACAACACAAGAGACTTCACTGGAGTGAACGGACAGCACGCTTCACTCAAAAGAAAGTTTTCAACAAGATCCAACAAGCTTCAAAAAGTGCATGCAGTTGTAGTAAAACACATGTTTGTACACAAAGCTAGATGACAAGCATTGAAAGAAAACATAAAACTTGTTTAACTGTTTACTTATCACAGGAAATATGCTCATTCTTCATTACTATTTTTATTTTATCCTTTTGAATAAGGAAAAAAGTGTTATTTTACGACTTAACACACAGAAAAACCCACTAATGCACATCAGACTTACAAGACGTTACTAACTACAAATACTTGGGACTAACCATTACTATCTATCATGGAACACTCATATTGACAACATAATGCATATCAGCCTTTCATGAACTCTGTCTACTCCAACACAAGTTAAGAAACACCCCAGCTAGTGCAAAAAAAAAATTCTCTGTCACACATCCTACACAGGTCCTATACTTGAGTATGCATGTATAGTCTCGGATCCCTATACCGAAGTTAACATTAAAAAGCTTGAAAGAATAGCGAGAAAAGCAGTACAATTTATTTTTTTTTCTAAATTTCTGCAGTATGATTCTCCCACGAAACTTACGGCAACGAATGGTATACAGTTACTAGCTTAACAGAGAAAAAACTACGCCCCGACTTTCTTTCGCCACTTATTAGTAATAAATTAATTATTGAGCCATCAATCCGCGAGTCCCTGGGCCGCTCCCGTCATTCTTGTGAAGAAGAAAGATGGTACGTGGAGATCCTGCGTTGACTATCGCCAACTGAATTCCGTAACCAAGAAAGACGTCTATCCGCTGCCCCGTATTGATGACGCCATCGACTGCCTGCATTCCGCTTCCTACTTTTCTTCCGTGGATCTGAGAGCCGGTTATTGGCAAATTCCGATGCACCCAGATGATAAGGAAAAAACGGCATTCGTTACGCCGGACGGGCTGTACGAATTCAACGTCATGCCGTTCGGATTGTGCAATGCACCGGCTACATTCGAAAGGTTCATGGACACTATTCTGCGTGGTTTAAAATGGCAGATTTGTATGTGCTACCTTGATGATGTCGTAATTTTTGGACGGACATTTCAGGAGCACAACATTCGTCTCAATATTGTACTCGACTGTATTGAAAAAGCTGGTCTTGAGCTGAATTCAAAGAAATGTCATTTTGGCGAGCGCCAAACGGTGGTGTTAGGACATCTCGTCGATAAAGATGGAATTCGACCCGACCCACAGAAGACGGCAGCCGTTGAATCATTCGAGCAACCTCAATCTGTCAAACAACTTCGTAGCTTCGTAGGCCTCTGCTCATATTTCCGTCGGTTCATACCCGGTTTCGCGGATGTCGCTCAACCCCTGACGAATCTTCTGCGTAAGAACTCTCCGTTTCAGTGGACTCCTGAGTGTGAAGCCGCTTTTCGCCAGCTGAAGTTTTTGTTAACTTCACAGCCAATACTCCGACACTTCGATCCTTCGTCTCCAACGGAGATTCACACAGACGCAAGTGGCGTCGGCATCGGTGCCATTCTCGTTCAGCGCTCTGGAAACAAAGAACATGTCGTCGCGTACGCAAGCCGTTCTTTAAGCAAGCCGGAACGAAACTACACTGTGACGGAACAAGAATGCCTAGCGGTAGTATTTGCCGTGCAGCGGTTTCGCTCGTACGTATATGGTCGCCCGTTCACCATCGTCACAGATCACCATTCTCTGTGCTGGCTGGTCAATCTTCGTGACCCATCCGGTCGCCTCGCGCGATGGGCCCTTCATCTACAGGAATATGTGTTCACTATTTCGTACAAGAGTGGTCGTCGACACGCTGACGCGGACTGCCTTTCTAGGATGCCACAACGTACGACGGACTGTGAAGCCGACAACTTTGACCACCTTATCGCTTCGCTGTCGCCTGACTTTCCCGATGCCTTGACATTCGCCGCAGAGCAGCGCAAAGACCCAAGCTTGAACGCTTTTTTCTCTGCCACCCAAGGGCCTATATCCGAAGGCCGATTTTGCGTCCGAGATGGTCTTCTTTACAAGAGGAACTTATCAACGACGGGCGCCCGTTTTCTACTTGTGGTTCCGCAGTCTCTTCAAACATCTGTTCTGCGCGTTACGCACGATGACCCAACCTCTGGTCACTTAGGGACCGCGCGAACACTTAGTCGCACAAAGGAACGATTCTACTGGCCTCAAATGCGCAAAACAATTGACACCTATGTGGCCAGTTGTACGCAGTGTCAGAGCCACAAGCGACCTAACTCAGCTCCAGTCGGTCACCTACAGCCAGTAAAGCCCCCCAGTTCCCCTTTTGAAAAAGTCGGCATAGACCTGATCGGGCCGTTTCCGCGTTCTTCGAAAGGAAACCGGTGGATAATTGTGTGTGCCGACTACCTGACGCGGTATTGTGAAACCGCAGCCCTTTCCTCCGCCACTGCTGCGCAGGTTTCTGATTTTATGCTTCATGCAATCATACTCCGACACGGGCCACCTCGCGTGATAATAAGTGACCGTGGTCGCCAATTTATTGCCGATGTTGTGGAGGAATTGCTGCGTTCGTGTGCCTCCAAGTTCCGACACTCAACAGCTTATCATCCACAAACTAATGGCCTCACCGAGCGCACAAACCGAACGTTGATCAACATGTTATCAATGTACGTTGCTTCGGACCACAAGAATTGGGATGAAGTACTACCGTTCGTGACGTACGCTTTCAACTCTGCGAAACACGAAACGACCGGTTTCAGCCCTTTCTTCCTTCTTTACGCGCGCCAACCTCGTCATACGCTGGACACTATCTTTCCTTTTGTGGTCCATGACGATTTGTCTATCGCAGAGACATTGTGTCGTGCAGAAGAGGCTCGTCGACTTGCGCGCTTACGTACATTGGCCGCGCAAGACCACTCTAAAATACGCTACGACAGTCAACACCAGCATGTTACCTACGTTCCCGGTGACCTCGTGTGGCTGTGGACTCCAATACGCCGACGTGGCTTGAGCCAAAAGCTACTTGCAGACTATGCCGGGCCGTACGTTATCCTCGATCGTCTAAGCGAAGTGAACTACACAATTGCACGTCTCACTTCAAATGGCCGTCGTTCATGCAAGACTGAGGTGACGCATGTCGCCCGCTTGAAGCCGTTCACACGAAGGAAGCAGGAGTGACTCGCCCGGGGGGCTTCGTCTGGGAGCGGAGGAATGTTACGCCGTGGTCACTGCCAGTGAAAAGTGAGGGAAGCGAGGGAAGGGAAAAGAAGACGACGTTGCTCCTACGATTGACTCCGGCCAGCATAGCCCAAGGAGCTACATCTTTGTGTCTCAATCAGTAAACACTCCCTTAACCCTCTCCCGAGGCCGTAACAATATATTAAATCCTTAACAATTAGGCACCACCAATCCCACACTTTAATCCCATATTTTGCATGTACTGAAGTAAGTGTTTAAGTATTCCTTTTTCCCACGAAGTATAATTAACGACTGGAACTCGATGCCATCCCCAGTTGTACCTACTACTGACTGACATGTGCAACTTTTTTTCTTTTGTACACACCCTGCTTGGACCTGTGCAAGGACCGCAGTACTGTATAAATAAATAAATAAATAAATAAATAAATAAATAAATAAATAAATAAATAAATAAATAGTCACGTAGTAGTGACACAATGTGCTTCGGTGGCAACAGAAAACGAATGGAACTATCGATAACATAGCTAAGTGATAACTTTAAGTTGTTAGTGGGTGAAATGCAGTCCCCAAGAAAAGGATAAATATCATAAGTACATGTATCAATATACTGTCCTCGAGACCACAGGTAATATTTAGTGTTTTATTGTCTTATTTCAAAAAGTATTAGAACAATGATGAATTAGGCGAGCTGGTATTCGTTCAATATTTCTACAGCACAAGGGATAAAAATTGGAGGAGACGCAGCAATCACAGGACCGTGTGCTGACTGACAGTTGATGTTTTATTGATCGGAACAAAGCCTTCTCTTAATAGCAAAACCCAAGTGAAAATTCCAATACACACTTATATTAACCTAATTTTTATATTTGATGTGTAAAATGTTTGTTAGTCTGACAGAAGTTAAACAGTCCAGTACATTTGTTTATTAGTTTCCTGTCAGTCCAATAGGAATGTACATTGGGTACACACTATAGTCTATACGTAATTTGTATTACTGCTTATATACATATCATAAGAAGCAAGACTAATAAGATATGACTAATAAAAATAGGACCCTTCAACTTTTTTCTTATCTACAACCATATGTTAGAACCAGTAGAATGTAATGATTGTACACTTTTCTTTTCAATGACAGTGGTGAGCTATATACAGTCTGACACATGGTACTTGCTTAGAGGCGAATAGAAATACGCATTAGACCCACTGTCAATAAGGACTGCTACAGATACAGCTTTCTGGCCTTGTATGTTGTAATAACGGACCACTATAAAGTCATGCATATTTGTGTTAAAACCTATATTGAAATTATAGAACTAAATCCCAGTTTGTCTTGATGGGGTTAATATGTCAGTTGGCCGTTGCAATTCGACCGTTGAGTGTTGATTGTTGTGTTGGCCTGTGAAGCAAAAAAGTAGTTAAAGAATAATGATAGAAAAATTATTGCTTGAGTCCTCAAATGAGAGATTTTTGTAATTCAGTGTGATGAGTGGAGTGTAGCATTTGAATTTTTAGTTATCATCATCATCATCAGCCTATATTTATGTCCACTGCAGGACGAAGGCCTCTCCCTGTGATCCCCAATTTCCCCTGTCTTGCGCTAGCTGATTCCAACTTGCACCTGCAAATTTCCTAACTTCATCACCCCACCTAGTTTTCTGCCGTCCTCGACTGTGCTTCCCTTCTCCTGGCACCCATTCTGTAACTCCAATGGTCCACCGGTTATCCATCCTACACATAACATGGCCTACCCAACTTCATTTTTTTTTCTCTTATTGTCAACTAGAAAATCGGCTATCTCCATTTGATCTCTGATCGACACCGCTCTCTTCCCATCTCTAAACATTATGCCGAACATTTATTGTTCCACCACACTTTGTGTGGTCCTTAACTTGCTCTTGAGCTTCTTTGTTAATTACCCTCCAAGTTTCTACAACCATATTGTCACGTAGTAGTGACGGTAGAGAAAACAGTCGCAAAACTGTGTATGACGAAACTGGTTGTTTATTGGGTGAACCTGTGCCCACAAAAGCAAGCTACACTCAAAGCACAACGATAGCGGCGAACACAGTCGGCGATCGTCGAAAATCTGATCAGCGGCGAAGCGCGTCGGCTTTTATACCTGAGTCATCGAAGGTTCCAGATTTATCCCTGATGCCCGCGTGTCTTCCAGAAAGCTCTAGACAATTCGCGTCGGTCATACAATCAGATAACATAAGCGTCGGTGAAAACAGGCAACGGAAAGAAGCATCGATAACGTTCTAGAAACTTCTGATACAGGCGCGTCCTGCGCCGAGCGATAACGTTTAACATTTGTTAGCCGGTGGAAAGTGGCCACCGGTGAAAGGTAAACATGTATACGTGTCAATATGTTAGAACCAGTAGAATGTAATGATTGTACACTTTTCTTTTCAATGACAGTGGTAAGCTCCCAGTCAGGATTTGGTAATGCCCACCGTATGCAGTGCACCCCATTTTATTCTTCTGTAAATTTCCGTCTCATGAACATGATCCCCTGTGAGTAACTGACCTAGATGAACAAACTCCTCCACAGACTCTAGAGGCTGACTGGCGATCATGAATCCTTGTTCCCTAGCTAGGCTATGCGTTATATGTTCTCGGTTAAAGTCCTCAATGATTTGTTACAATTCATTCCCAGTTAAGCAACAAAGGGGATGAATTGAAACAAATGATGGAGGACCTTAACCAAGAACGTGTAAGAGTAGAGATGAAGATTATTATGCAAAAGACAAAGGTAACAGTCAGTGCTTTGAGTAATCCAGTGTAAAATGCATGCGTTTTAGCCGAGGCTGGGAGAAATTTTGAATAAAGCGATAATTTGGGTTAAGCGGCTTCATTATAACGAGGGATTACTGTGTAACAATGCCCACAGTACTACTCATGCTGAGGATTTGACTGAACTTACAGGTCAAAGCAATAAAAATGAAATTATTACCTTTCAAATGCCAGCTGACGGAGCTTTGAGTTCCCACTTTCTTGAATGAGAATGGCAGAGTTCATCAGCGCTTGCTGGACAAAGAGCAACAAGAAATCACCAATTTAAATGTCTGTTGTACTTCAGGCCAATGAGTGCCAACATAAGTCACC
This sequence comes from Dermacentor silvarum, assembly GCF_013339745.2. Taxonomy (NCBI): domain Eukaryota; kingdom Metazoa; phylum Arthropoda; class Arachnida; order Ixodida; family Ixodidae; genus Dermacentor; species Dermacentor silvarum. Next base: position 231,649,555 of record NC_051157.2, read on the forward strand.
AATTGCACTCCCCACCAACTTCTGACTTTCAAGAGCAGTGAAATGGCAGAAATCTTAACGGTCCTTACACCATTTCTGACATTTTGACCACACATGTTTAATAAAGATCCATATCGCGTACAGTGTTGTGACAATAATCTTTGGCGATTGCACGTTCTAAGGTGGGGGGGGCTTGCCCATGCACTGATCCTTGCGTGAAGTTTGCTTTCAGTTGGTCTCGCGTGGAGGGCAACCAGAGGTGGACAATGGAGAAACCTGTCTTCCGATTCTTTTGCCTGGTTGACTCACGTGACCTACAGCTTTCACTGCATTGCATGGAGCACAGTATGGAAAAGTATGCAGCGAGGTACAGCCCGTGCGGAGGGAATCCAAGGCGAATGAGAAACTGCGGTGGTTGTGCAGTCATTCATCAAAAGCCTGCAACTGTGATATTTTTCAATCATTTCAAAACAAATTCTTGCGGCTGCACGTGCATTCTATACTGGCACACGGCTGCCACTATATAACATATTTTCATCCTCAGAGGTGTTTAGAAGCCCTTAATGTAAATGCAGCAACAAAGTTAATCTAGACTGATACAGCACCGTTAAAAATAAAAGATGGCCAGTGACAGAGTTGTGGTAAGAAAGAAAATGATGCAAACACCACTTTCTGATAGTCTCAGTCTCCTTGCTTGCCCTTTGTATACTCTGGCATCGTTTGCTGCCATAAATAATTAAACCAATTTTCCCAACAATACATTTTGGCCACTCTCTATGGCAACACCTGAAGCTTGTTCCACCTACTGACTTTGTTACCACAGCGAAACAAGATTGCACTTTTTTTCTGCCTTCCTCCTTGAACTCCCTCAGCAAAGACTCAACCACAACGTGAAGGGCAACTGGGAAGCCTGCAATTCTTAGGTGGTCCAATTGCTTAACAAAACTAGCTTGCATAGGTAGTTTTGTTAGCATAGTGAGGGTTTCTTAACACATCTTTATTTGCAAGTTAGTGCTTGTGTTGTTTCATTTCTGTCCTTTGCATGCAGTTTTATCTTTACCAATGCTACAACCTGCGTTTCTACGCATTTGAAATAAAAGGTGCTTTGCTTACATCTCAGCAAACACAGTATAGGTGACTGCCACAAGTAGCTGAGAAATCTTTCTGTAGCCAGCAGTAGCGAACCCAGGATCTCTGCCAGGGGTGGGTTGAATTTTTGTGGTGGGGGGGGGGGGGGAGCAAGCACTTTGCATAATATGCAATTTAGACAGAGGAATCCAACAGCAAATAAAATGCCTAATAATTATAACAATAATGACACCAAGGATGATGACGACGGTGATTTCTTAAGCGTTTTACTCAAAGTAATTTAAGAGTGAATGAATAAATACAAGACAGTGATAGAGTGTTTGGGTTAATCAGCAAAATTCGACCTCAAGCCACCTCCTGAATTGTAATGACAATTTCAACAGAGCACTGAAGGTACATGTTGGACTGGTGGGGCTGGACGCAAGGGGGGGGGGGTGAACTTGGCGACAGGGGGGGGGGGGGTTACAACACCCAAAAACCCCCCTATCGGTGTGCCACTGGTAGCCAGTCTCAATCACCTCGTGATCAGGATCCAACTCCAAGGCCTTGTTGAAGTACATGAGGGCATCACCTGGCCTGCCTTGCTCCAAGAACACAACACCAAGCTGAAAATAGTGGTGGGTCACATGTGTACAAGACCTCTCAAAAGAGACAGGTGAGCAGACACAACTTGAAATGGGTGTGTGGTTTGGCTACACATATGCAACAATGTGCACACCAATTAACACACACGTGCTGATCTGTGTGCCCTTGTGTCTACTTTTTCTATCCTTGTCGCCAGATCTGTGCACATTCTAAGACACACACCTAAGGAGTTTAGGAAAAACGAAACATATTTTTTTCTAAGAATTGTTTTGGAAGTTTCAATTCTATGCTGACTGAAATTTCTTTCGATAATATATATAGTTCTTCTGGCCTTCCTACAGACGCAGTCAAATGCAGCATAAAGACCCAAAGCATGCTTCATGAATGTCATGCAACATTGTATTTCATTCATTTTGGCAGCTTTTGCAATGTTACAGGACAGTAACCCAGTCAAAAAAAGTCAATGGGTCTAATTGGAAAAGTACCAATTGCCACCACTTGGTTCTCAACCAATTGGTAAACCAGTTGGTTAACCTATTAAAGCTAACTGGTCAACCAGCTGAAGTAGACTGGTATCCAACTGCAGGGGTGGCACTGCCCAAAGTCATTTCGGAGCAAGTAAAATTGCAGTTTGCAGCCGACAAAATTGCATTTTGGAGCAGAGAAAATTTTATTTTGGAGCAGTTTGGAGCAGGCCAATCCGAATTTTGGTGGAATAATGGAATATGGCAGCACACTTCGAAACCACGATGAAACAGAGAATCAACCAACACAAAGTGCTTAGTAGAAGCACGCTTTGTAGCTATAGCGTACTAGAATATGGTAGAGCGGGTCGAGCGGCGGCACGGTGTTTGTTTTTCTGTAAAGTCGAAAACATCCGTGGAACTGCAATCAAACTATACATTCCCGCGCTGACGCTCATGATGATAGCGGAAAATGTTCTCAAATTATGCGGTCCAATCGACGCGCCAACATAATTTCTGCGTCACCATATGTCACTGAAGACCCAGAGAGCCGCAATCAAACCTGGGTTGGTATAACGTAAAACTATTCCAATTAGTCTTTATTGCGATATCAATTATATGGACACTCCAGGCGCATTTCTGCAGTCGTTGTCACCGTGATGTTACGTAAAAAGTCCAGGGGCGATAACATCGTCGCCGCGCGCCTTATGCTGTATATGCGAGTGAAAGCGTGCGAGGGTGAGTCGCCGATGGTGGCGTCGCGCGCACGCAAGGCACCGGGGGGGGGGGGGGGGGGGGCTCATACCCACATATCCACATATACCACACATCAGCGGCTCATACCCACATATCCAACATGGGTATGAGCCACACGTGATTCCTTTCTTTCCTTCTCTCTTCTTTTTTTATTTCCTTATTTCTTGTCCCTGGCTCATACACGCATACCCAAGCGGGTATGTGCCACATGTGATTTTATTATCGCTAATCGTGACGTAACTGATGAGCATGTGATGTTATTGAAGTCATGATATATCAGTCATGTTAGTCATACATTCGTACCCTTCCATGCCAATTTTGGTATATAATAAGTGAACGAGACGGCACAAAATGAGATGCCACAAAATTGTTGCCTACTTCCGGTGTACATGGAGGCGATCTCCTGGAACCTAGCCTATAACAGCTTATGTTTTTCCCACCCGCCATGTTCCCTTCTCTGCGATACTGCTCTCTGATGTCAATAAATATTACGGCCTTTTATTACGGTATCAAGTTAGCAATTTAGGTTACAAGTTTAACATTACTTTAGGCGCACGTCAACAGAAGATACGGGACTAATGAAACTTCAGTGGCAAACAAATATGGTTGCTATTGCACCACTGTTTACTGTCACAGTAAGTGGACTTCATCTGTTGTGCTTGTGTGTTAACAAAGCAGTACAAAAAGCCAGTTTACATTTTCAGTGTAAGTGCAACATTACAGCATTCATAATCATCATGACCATCAAAGGCCTAATAAAGGCACAGGTATTCTCTTTGTTAATGAGAAGACTGTGCTAGTTGACATGCTCATCACATATTCACGGCACAAAAATTTCAGCCCTCATCCTATCTACTCTCTGCTGTGTTTCTATGTTCTTAATACAGGTCCCCTAAGGCCCTCTTTAGTAGACAGCACTTGGCAAATGGTTGGCATATCTGTCTGAAGTTTGTTCAAATGAAAGCAGACTACATAGGATGGATACTTAGAATGTATGGGCTTATCTTGCAAACCTGATACATAACCACCATGCATAGGGTTGATGTTGCATTGTTTCTGGAACTGTCTACACCTTGTACAGCAACAGAGAGCAATAATTGAGTAGTTTGACCAACATACATTGTAGAAGATGTCGGGGTTTGTGGCATCCAGTGAAAGTGCTCGCTCATAGACCTCCTGTGCTTCTTTGGTCCTGATTAAAGAAATGCATAAATAAATGTAATTTGTTTCACAAAAGAAAATCAATGCACAGAATAGGCTCAGCAATAAACAAGAATTGATGTAGTATTCAATGTTGGAAGTTTAAAAAAAATTAAGGTCTAAATGATTTCAGAATCGAAACAGGCAAATGTAATCCACACAGCTAACCGGGATGCTCAGAATACCTCTAAGTGGTCCGAGTGTACCAAGCCTAAAGAGTGCAGCGATACAGATGTGCGACCTTTGTGATGGAACTTCCGCAGCAGATTTTGTTGGCAAGGCCTAGTAATATAAAATTTTCCCATGTTAAAGAAGATCTTGGTATATAATGCACCTACCCAACCCCAGACTATGTGATTAAATATTTCACAGCTATTATCATTTACTTTAGCATAAGCAATGCCACTCCTTTTCTTCAGAAGTGCACAGCAGAAGTTACCCAGTGAACCACCGATATCCTATCAACATCCAGGTATGATCCATCATCCATTCGTCCACGTCTCATTATAACATTCAAGGATGTTTTACTAGCATGTTTTCTCCAAATGTCAAGTGGCCGATGCCTTGTTGACATTCATTCTACTTTAGAATTAGACTCTTTATGGACATTACATACTCGCGTCGTAGAGATGTACCCGCTACGCAATATCGGTTGACTTTATGTTAAGTTTTCTTGAAGATTTATTTAGGATGCCGAATGGGTTGAGGGTGCAATGAAAGTTTTGTACTTAAATTTTTATGCCACTAGATCTTTGAAAATGCTCAATTCCCGGAGCTTTATTGCACATAAAATGCCATTCACATTGAATGTGGTACTTAAATTTTGCAGAAGCAAAAGTGGAACAATAGGCTCACGTTAGACAATGAAGGCTCGTCGAAAATTTTCGGACAATTTTCGTTCCGAAACGTGGTAGCCTGTGGCTATGGTGTTGCACTGCTGATCACATGACGTCTAATGTACGATTTTCGTAACAACATGAAAAAAAGACTTTTTTTGGACCACACATGAATAGTTACCTCCCACATAGGCCTTTTTTTCCAGTTTCCCTAGGCATAATTATGTTTTCTCATTTGTTCAAATTATAGTTTCAAACTATCATGCCTGCATCTCATATGTATACACCTACTCCGCCTATTTTCTGATACAATTTACTTTTAAATCTTTCGTTAATTTAATTTAATGAGCATACGCTGTGCTTTCTCGAAATGGGCATGTGCATTAATGTGCGCATGCGATGTATCCGACCTTGCTATGTAGGTGTTCTGCCGCACAGCTTCTGCTACAAAAATAATATTGAATTAGTCCTTGACAGTACATCTCCTGTGGCACCTGCAGGTATAGCTCCCTAGGGTGAACTGAAAAATATCCACTAGATGTTCTATAGACATCTGCATACCTACAGTGAGTATCTATTAGAGGTCACATATGTCCAGCTGCGATAACCTTACAACATTACAATGTGATTTGGATGGGACTTAGATTATCCATGGTATGTATTTGTAATGTTGTTTGGACAAATCCAGATATTGATGGGATGTGTGCAATGTGTAAAACATTATGTTCTATGGACATTTATTGAACATAAATGGTTATCTGGGTAGTGACCACAAGGTTCACTAAACAGAATGCCAAAGAAACCACTGCTGTGCATATGATGATATGCATAGCCAAGAGTTAAAAAGATTAAAGACGAAAAAAAAAAAGATATGCACAGTGCACCATGATTCAAGCATTGGTACTTTCACTAGCATAAAATTAAGGCGTGTTGAAGGCCTGAAAAAAAGTGCATGTATCATTCCTACCTGTTGAGTTTGATAAGGATATCTCCCCGGTTTATGTATGCTTGGATGTAATCTACACGCATGCTGATTGCCTGGCGGTACAACTGAAAGAGAAACATGAGGAAATTATTAAATGACACAGTAACCGCCAACTTAGATGAGATGATGCGCAGGGCTAAACAGAATGTTGCGAAGTAAATCGTAGCTAGAATTGCAATAATGCAGTAGGCGGCATATCAGATTGTGTGCCATATGGCTTCAAGGCTTTCTGAAATGATTTCTGCCATATCTAAGAGTACCATGTTGACAGAGGGTATTAGAATGCTTTCTCACTCAAATTTTGAAGGAGCCACAACTGGCTACACATTACCCTCCTCTCAACTTGTATTGCATGCTGTCATGCATGTCCCGCCTCCTTCGTGTACAACTTTGTGCAGTGACGCAAGTGTTGTCTACTTGCAGTAGACTTGAACAGTGTCTGTTCCCCCCGTCTCTTTCTGATGCAATTTTTACGTAGGTAGGGTTGAAGGAATTCAACTGGAGAGGTTGGCAGCAGTATGCCTGAGCCTACTCCATTTCACTTGAATGCAAAAAATAAACTTGCTTTAAAATAAATTAGAAAAAGTAATAGCAATCAAAATAAAAGGGAACACATACTTACAAGAGTGAAAAAAACAACACCAAAAAAAAAAAAAAAAAAAAAAAACACACCTAACAACGAAGCCGAGCTACTGCACAGAATCATCCCTAGTAAATTTTGCGCACATGTCCATAATGCACTGATAGGTGTTCTTGCTACTCTCATGATTGTGGCCTCGGAATGAAGATTACATGCAGTGCATGTGTCTTCTGTAACGTGCGGTCACTGCACTTTACTCACTGCACACACCTGCAGCACAGACAGACACTCGTGGTGCGATTCCAGCTACACCTATGTTCATGCACGTTCACCCCTCCACGGGCCGCCAATGCACTAATAATAATGACAGTACTTGCGTTGCTGGGCACAGTCACTTGTGGTATGCTACTGTTGTTGTTCACCGGCACTAGAACGCGACAATATTAATCTCTGTCACATTTCCTTTCAGTACTGGGGCAGTGTCAAAAGTCTACCAAGCCTTTTGAAAGAAACTCCTTGTTCCACTCATTTCCTTCGATGCATGCACAAAAACTGCAACAAACAATCTGCATTCTCATGTGAAGGTACACCACTGGTTTGAACAAATGCCTACATTTATTGCCATGGGGTTTTGATCTTTACAGGTACACAAATTATGTACAAATATATTATTAAAAAAAGGAAAAGCTTAGTGGAGAAACATGCTTGCCCTGGTGACATCACCCGGGAGATCGCTCACTCGAGTGTCATGTAAAATTGACAGCAGTGGGTGAGAACGTGGGCCCTGGGCAGTGGTACTGCTGTAACTTGTACTGATGTAGGTGTTTAAAGCTTCACAAGAATTAACATGGTTTATGCACAGTGCTTAAATTTAGACCTGGATGGTCTCAAGGAACAACCCTGACAACTCAGTGCCATCTGTACGCAACAGTCAAATTTGTTTCAGGGTCCCTTTATGTGTAAAATTAAAAGCCGGCAACAACATAAAGACCACAGATGCCACACTTAGGGCCAATTTTAACAATTGGTGAGTCCAACTACACAAATATTGCTCAATTCTCATTAGGAAAAAAAAATTGTTATACTGAACGTTTTATTATAAGAATTCCACCAAAAGCACAGCGCTGTAATGGGAAAGGTTACATTGCAGTATGACAAATGTTAGAGTAAAACACTGCTCACACCATCAGCTTCTTCAAGACGTGAACTATTCCTTGATATGAGGTTTGCTAAATTCAGGAAGACATTGAGATGATTCGGAGCTATTCGGGCCTTGTATGGCTCGCCTGGCTTTGGTCGAGGTAGCAAATCCTTGGCCTACAGAGAGGGAGAAAGATAAATGCAAGATATATAAGAAAAGTGAGATTAAAATATTGGTAAATGTCTTGGTTATCCCTTTGAAACTGAAATGCGCTGATGAGCCAAGCAGTATACATTTCCACTCAACCGTGGCCATCTTCACCAATTTATTCCCAGTACTTCCTTTGCTACTTATCCTTACTCATTTCATGCGACAGGCTCCCTTGCATTTAAACTGCCTATTGCCATGCACGTGAAGACATGGATTGAACTGACAAGATTGGACAAACCAAGTTTTCACAGGTTTATATACCCCTAAATTTTTTTCACCAGATAGAGCGTGTATAATAGCATGGCAAACAATACAGACGACCAGACAGGGAAGAAAGACAGGACAGAGGAAAACTGGGGGAAAATCGGTGGTTTTGTTGTCTGGCACAAAAACAGGGTTGAAATCGGGGGTTTTGCTGTCTGGCAGCAGAAACTTTCAGAGTTTTCTGGTAACCTTTACGAAGACATAACACAAGCAATGTTTGCCTTTTGGACAAAAACATTCTATGTAAACAAGCAAAGTCACTTATAGGAAGATGTATGTAAAACGAGAGCTGTTCAAAAAACATGTGACGAACTCATCTGTACAAATTACCATTATCAGGCATTATTATTACATTTAAAGGAACGCACATTTACAAAAATAAATAGATGCGTATTTGGCGAGTTCCCTTTTATTTTGTTCTCTGCACCTTTCAACGACAAAAAAGTACATAAAGTAGTGCACAAGGACATGCTTCGCCGGAGGTGTAATGCTTTTCCTCATCTTACAAGCTCTTCTTGATGTACAATCACCATCCTTCTCGGCTTGCCCTCGCACGCTTTCACCTGCACCCAAAGCATACAGCACGGGGCACGAAAGGATCTTATCGCATTTGGACTTTGTACAGAACATGACGCTGCTCCGCTTCGGTTCTAAGTCGCGCAGCGCATAATTTGAGAGGTGCGTTCGCAAGCAGCCACTTGTAATTCAACAATTTGACGGTCTGCGCCTGCAGAAGTTTCCATTTATTGTCTTGGTATTCGTTCACGAGGGCAGTGAAATTTCATTCTATTAAAATTGTGTAAAACCCAAATTGCTATATAGAGGTTCTAAATACATGATGTTCTATGAAAAAGAAGTTATAAAAAGTTTATTACGTCGTTAGATCAAGAATTTCGTTATATTGAAGTTCAGTATATTGAGGTTTAGCTGTATTATATTTTTGCATATGTGGGTTTTTGCTTACATGTCAAGAAAAAATGACGCATATACAATACTGCATTCATATATCAATAATAATAATAATATGATATATCTCGACCACTTGCTCAGAGAAAGTTGGCAGTGTACATTAGTTCTGTAACACCTGCATTTATTATTATCCTGAACGAAACGGCAAACTTGAGGAAGAAGTTGTGTTAAACCTGCTTTTCATAAATTTCATTCAAGATGCAAAAATCTGGAATTATTTTGGGTTTTACCGGAATACAAAGAACCTTAGTCATAACCTGTCTCGTTTTACCAAGATTTGACTGCATTTTGAAAAGCTGTAGAGTGCTCAGAAACACCTTATGAAAATGTTTCCATGATGTTATACTGCATACTTCTCTTTTCCAAGGCTCTTAAAAAAGCATGTGAAATTTGAAAACAAAAACAAAATAACAATAAATAATAATTTGTCTCCACACATTTGTGCATTGGGATTGCAGCACTCTCAATCATGTTTTCAAAGTAAGAAACATACGTGTCCGTAGCGGAAACAAATGAGCAATTGGCCATGGTGTCCAGTGTAAGCCAGCTGTGTCAGCACCGTCATCGCAAAGATAGAAATCCACCACCGGTACTAAATGATAAGCCCCGTACTTATGCTAAAAGCAGATCTGAACACTCTCATTGACTTTGTTTATAAAAGGCATATAAGCTTCTTTCTTTGGAAATGCTACTGATGGTGCTACAATCAAGAAGCTCAAGCACACAATGAATGAATTGTTTAAAAATATTTCATGTGCTCCCTTCGAGTCCTGGAAAAAGAACCACATTAAAGATAATGTCACAGAAACAATTTCTTTAATTGTCTCTGAGCATGTTCAACAAGCTTTTTATGCACGAGTTATGCTTCCAGACAATGACTAAACATGTTGCCCTTTGAACGCCACAAATTGTGCATCTTCAAACAGCTTTTCCAGTGCAAGAAATGACACGAACGACAAAGAAGCACACACGGACGCCGCTGTCTGTGTTCTTTGTCATCTGCATTGTTTCCTGCACTGGAAAAGCTGTTTGAAGATGAATCAAGACTAGCTAGCATGACTGTCAGTTGTTTTACCACTCAACTGAATCGATCAATCAAAATTTCATTCAAACAAGATAGTTGGGGGACACTCAGGTGAAAAACACACAAAGGTAGCTTGAGGGTGTCTGGGGGCCCCTCTAAATAATCACACTTGAAAAAATAGTCTGAGTAACTCAAGACGCTACAGATAATATACTCTTGGCCCCTGTCGCCCAAAACGCCAAAAATGTACAAGTTATTGGAGTTACATCAAACAGCAAGTATATTTTTTTGCTTGTGGAGTAAGCTTTGAGTGTTGTCTGTGTGTACTATCGCGCTCAGTATGAGCTACACCGCGGGAGCGCGTGGCCAAGCGCACTGTAAGGTTGTACAGTGGCGCCGATCGGGACATGTTTTCGAGTTATCAGGGGAGGGTTTGGCTGTTCCTGCAACTGCGTATCACCTCCACTTGCTTGCTTTCACCCTCGCCTTCTTTTATTTGGAGAGCCAGGCTAGATCTCACCGGTCTTGTGAAGCTCGACTTTGTCGAGCATGAAGTTTGGGCATCAAGCCACGGCGGCAGTTATCATTTTCGAAGCTGGTATCACCACAGGGCGAAGTGAGGGTGAAAGCAAACAAGTGGTGGCGATGTGCACTCGCAGGAACAGCCAAAACTTCCCCTGATAACTCGGAAACATGTACCGATCGGCGCCACTGTACAACCTTAAAGTACACTTGGCCACGCGCTCCCGCGGTGTAGCTCATACTGAGCGCGATAGAACTTGCCTTTTTGAGTCCATCTTTCACACTATGCAATTACCGAGCCTACATTTTCATACCAACTAGCTCAACTGCCAGTTCGTCAGTGGAAGAGAACATAGTTGGTGTGTTCAGTTGCCATTGCTCTCCTGCTGCAGAATGCAGACCTGCCAGAGCCAACAAAGCGGTGCTGTAGTCACCTTCCTAAAGGCGGTCTCCGCTTCTTCAAACATCAGCAGGTTGTTGTATGTGCGCCCGACATTCATGTGAGCACCAATGTCATCAGGCTGCACACTGCAGAGAGAGAGAGCTCAACATGAGTGCTTTGCATAGCAGACTTCAGCAATGCTGTGTTTATTCAAAACGTTCTGGTAAAAGATTGGAACAAAAATATCATTCACGGAGGCAAAGATGTCATTTATTATTCATTATTATTTATTTATCTTTTTATTTATTTCATAAATACAAATATTTTATTTTCAGCTAATTGTCCCTTGCCATCGTGCAAATGTCCCAAATATAAGGCTCCTGCTTCTCCTTACGATACACCGTATGCTCGGTGCCAGTGACATTACACCTCACTGCGACAGAAAATACTACATAATCCAAAATTTCAGTGTTAGATGGCACACAATTCTGAGACAACATTGCAGAAATAAAGTTCACTATTGTGACAGTTTGGGCTTGTGGTATGCCACTACTGAGAAAAAGTTGGCGTAGTGCAAGCAAGTGGGAAAGAAGGAATACACAAGACAGTTAAAGTGGAAGTTAGCGCTCCGTCTTAATTGTGTACTTCTTTTTTGTGCTAAATAAACTTTTTTAGTAATACTGCTGAGCTAGGTGCACAGTTTTCTCAGCCATCCTTTTTTACACTATGCTTTGCTGCAAATCCTTCAGATAATAGTAAAGAGAACTGCAACCTTGTAGATATCCTCCTTCTATGTGCAGCATATGTCCTTCATGCAGCTAAAATATTTGCTCTATTTCTTGCCATGGCTGAGTTAAATGACACAACCATCAATGCCTCAAACCTGCACTTAGTAATTCAGGCAACCACAACCTCTTCCCAAAATTCCATGCAAATACCTAAGTCTGCTGAGAATGCTGGCGCTGATGAACTCATTGATTGGTTGTTAGAGTGCTGACCCCGATACCAACAGGTTCAGAGTTTGATTCCTAGCTTCATTAGTGCTTATACATATTCTTTTTTAAAGCGAAGCTTTATGTGGCTAGGCGGAATCGCCTGTGTACAGAAAGCTATCATCATCAGCATTGGCTCGAGCATCGTCGTCTTCTTCCGCAGCTGGCTCGTTGGCGCCCCTCGGGTTGCGCTCGTGTTGGTGCTCGTGTTGGTGCTCGGTACGCGCTTGTGCCACTGCTCCCGCGTTCGTCGTTGTTGTCTATTTCCTCAACTAGCTGCGTTGCCACTCATTATTCCACCATAGAATTTCCCTTCTCTTATGTCGTCGTAATGGGGAGGCCGCGTTTATGAGGGTATGAGCCATTGCTTAAGGGGGTATGAACCATTCACTGTCTTACGTACCGGATAGATTTAATTTTGAAGCAATTTAATTTCAAAGATTCGCAAGCAGCAATTATACTACAGCAGCAATTCTCTACTCTTCTAACAACTGCGTACTTTGCGCCGTAGCGGGTTCTCGCGCTCACCGTATCTTGAAAGCGATCTCCAGACGGCTCTGACCGTTGTATGCACTATGCTTTCGCCGCTCAGTTTCCGTTGAAGCGATAGACCGCACAAACCTTAGCTCGCTGCGGCGGCCGCGCTCGTGCGCGCTGGCACCATGCTTGTTAATTCAGTGTTTTTTTTCTCTCTCTCTCTCTCTCTCTAAAGTTTCGGTTGCTATTTTGAACGTGGCGTGTACACTGAGCAGGTGTCACGGAGTGATCGGCGCTGCCTCCTGTGCCTTCGCGAGAGCTAAGCGGTGCGAAGCTCGTGTCTTCGATCTCCATGGCGAACTCCATTGGCAGAGGATCGCCAACGCGGTGACGTTCGTGTCGACTGTACACGAAGACGACGTCACTGCTGCGCAAATCCAAGCAAGTCGATCCCCTCCAAGCATAGTATGAGGCGGGGCATTATTAGAGATTTTTTGTTAAGCCGCACTAATAATTTTTTTTCGGCCGAACGAGTTTTTCGGACTATTTTTCAGTCCCCGCGAGCTTGGAAAATCGGTTGGCGACTGTACGGAGCGCCCTAACCTAACAGCCGCACGTTGCTACCAGCCAGAAACTTCAAATTATCCGAATAGAGCGGCGCGGGCCATTCAAATTATCCGGTAGAATTTGCATTGAAAATGACGGGACCGCTCAAATTCTTCGAATTAACCGAGTTTGAATTATTGAGGTTTTACTTTACTTCAGGTTAGTACGTTTCTCTAGCACTTTTTCCAAAACGCATGAACAAGGTTCTGCTGTACATTGTGGTTCCGACTGCAGCTATAAGGAGCGTACTGGTTTGGATGCCCACCACATCTGGTCCAGATCTGACAGCTATAATGTGGCCAATGAGTGTGGGAGCGTAATATTTTTCTTTTCCAGTCACACGACTTCCGGGATCACCATTTTTATCAAAGGCTGGCAAGTGGAAGCAGAGTGGCCTAAAAAAATCAGGTAAGTTTGCACTCGGTCGTGCAAAGCTTAGGTACAGCGAAGCTTACTGGCTGCTACTGCTATATAGGTATGAACTTGGTTGCTACTAGGTCTTAACTTGGTTTAACTTAACTACGCATGTAGGAAGGTATTCTCGAGCGATCATTTTCGGAGGTACCTTCCCTTTTGCGCCATTTCGCGTGACTAGCGCTGGACGCGTGGGCACCTAGACGGCATGCCTGGCATGCCACAAACGCAGGCAGGCTAACTAAGTTTGGTACAGCGCCAAGAACGCTGTTGCTTGCCGGCACCGAACGCGTTGGCGACATTTCGCGTGCCTAGCGCTGGACGCGTCGGCGCCTACGAGCGACAGCGTTCCTGGCATTCCACAAACGCAGGCAGGTTAACCAAGGTTGGCACAGTGCCAAGAAAGTTGCTCCTTGCCGACGCCGAATGCGTTGGAGGCTAGCCGCACGATATTAATCGGCCAGCTTTGCTGCGCCTTGAGCTTTGCGCGGCCTAGTGCAAGCTTTCGCCTTTTTTTTTTGTTCTCCTGGCTCAGAGCGCCGCGAAGAGAGGCAGGGGTCGGGAAGGCAGGGAGCTGGCGAGGAGGAGCCGCCGGGTTGCCATGGCTACCACGGCTATGCACCACAAATTACGGCTAGCTTAAACAGCTTCACTGTTAAAAGCAGTGGCGTGGCCTTTTGAGAGCAGCGACTCTGAGCTAGTGGGAGGATGCTGAATGGGCTGCTGCATTTTGTGAAGAAGGCAGTCCTTCCCTCCCATGTGAATATGTGCCTCACAGTAAGTCAGTTGAACTCAAAATATGCATCATCATCGATCAACATAGTGAAGGTCCCCATGTGACATGGCCACAACAAACAGCGCAAAGTACAAGGAGCTAAACAAATGGAGACCACACATGGTAGTAAACGTGTACCAATATAAAACATTTTCCAAGTTGTTTTGCCTCAATTTTATGCCTGCACAGACAACAATCATACTGACGCAAGGTAATGATGCAATCACTCGGACGTAACGCTGACAAATGGCACTAAATGTCAGCATTGCATAGCATCTCTGATCCCCACCTGGCGGCTTTGAGGAAGTACTCGAGTGCTTGGGCATAATCCCCCTGTCCCTCCAGGGCATGGCCCACGTTGTTGTACAGCTTGGCGTTCTGGCTGTTCACCTTGAGACCTGCCATGAAGATGCTGTACTCGGACTCCCTGCGTTGCCACCAGAGAAGAGTTGGTGCCAGTGCTCAAAGAGTCTAACGTAATGTAGCTGTAAATGATCCACATGATTTTTATTTGCTTATGTACAGTATTACCTCTCATGCTCCTTTACAGAAGTTTTACATGAAGGGTGGGTAAGTAATTAACAAGGAATTTCATGAACGAAATAAACAAATACAGTAAATATAATATTAACGAGCACAGGAACCTTTATAAGATGCAAACATGTAACATACAGAAATCTGCCAATACAAGGACAGAAAAATAGCCAACACAATTAAGGAAACAATGAACACAAAAGCTGAGGAATGCATAATAATGAGGTTTAGTTGTTAAAAAGGATTCTGAACACAAAAACGTAAAGGTTGTTGTGCACAAAGGCACGTAGGTACAATAGAAAAGAAAAAGCACAAAATGTGACAATGAAAGAAAAACAAAATTAGCAGTATTGCTCAAAGGCAAAGCATTGAGTGTTAGTGAGGTGCACTTGAGCTCCTCATATGCTGTTCCAATGATAAGTGGAAGCAAGACGGTGAACACAGCATGCAAGACAACTGCTGGTGCACAGCAGAACAACGCCCTGACCAATACCAGGCATGTCAAGCTGCTGCAATGGGGAACACCAGCAGGAGTGCTACTGGTGAAAATGTACCTTGAGTATTTGTATTGATTGCTATCGCAAAAAAAAAAAAAAAATTGTAAAGTCACAAAATTGGCAGTAAACATGAAAGCAAGTAACAAAATCAGTAGAAAAATGATTCAATGGTTCACTTGAAATAATACTATTGTTAACAATCTCAGTTGAGAATATTCATGCACAGAATTAAACTAAATGGTACGACGTAACATGACAGCACACTTTGATACAAGGGCGTGCCCTACTGCTGCTTGCCTACACTGGTTACGCGCACGACTTGCAGAATTCGGTAACAGCGCTATCTAGAAGTTCTTAGGTAAGCTAGGCGGCGTTTTATTGCGATAGCAATTATATGGACACTTCCACCGCATTTCTGCCGTCGGCGTCGGCGTCGCCGTCGTCGTCGCCGTCGCCGTGAGGTTCCGTATAGATAAAATCTTCGCCGCGCGCCGTATGCCCGAGCGGAAGCGGGGACGCACGCTGTCACGGAGAGCGAACGCACTCAATCTTCCACGCGCAAGCAAGGAAGCGGGAAGCGAGCGCCGGAGGGAGCGGGTGGGGGGGGGGGGGCGCATTTCCACTCTGCCAACAACCGCGCTCGTCGCTCGCTGGCACCGTCTCTTATCTCCACATGGCTCTGTCTGACCTTTATGCGCCGCTCAGTTTCCGTTGAAGCGATAGACCGCACGTACCTTCGCTCGCTGCGGCTTATATGCGCTTGCTGCCAGCGTTTTGACAGTCGTTGTCTGCAGCCATTCAGTGTGATCTATTCATGTTTGTTTGTGCGCGCTCACACCACAGTTAGTAATAGTCGGGCCACATTTTCCAACGCACGCTACACATGCAATGCTGCCCGGATCGGCAGTGCAGCGCTACAGGTGTGTCCCTTCGCACGCGCTGCCCACGGGCAGCGCTTCTCATAAACACCACCGTTTCACACGCGCCTTCTCGTGGTCATCGAGTCTCTCTTCATGTCGGTCTACTTACGCTGCAGCACACCTGCTTACTTAATCAGCTCATGTTTACTACAATTCATATTGCTACCAAAGCCGGTCACCTTACTTCGTATGACATTGCTGTGTTGCTATCGCATTCATTGCTTCGCCCTTAGGGCGAAACTGTGACATTTTTAACATAAAAATGCCGATAGATGGCCAATCATCGTCATGTCATCGATAGCCAATCAATAGCTAATCAATAATCGATCAATAATCAACAAATTCCGGAAAACTCTGGGAATGACTTGGTAGTGCTTAGCCTAGCCCAAATACGTAGCCAATACCTTGCGATAGCCAATCAATAGCTAATCGATAATCGATCAATAATCATTAAATTCCGGAAAATGCTGGGCATGACTTGGTAGTTCTTAGCCTAGCCCAAATACGTGGCCAATACCTTGCGATAGCCAATCGATAGCCAATCAATAGCTAATCAATAATCGATCAATAATCAATAAATTCCAGAAAATGCTGGGGATGACTTGATAGTTCTTAGCCTAGCCCAAATACGTGGCCAGTACCTTGCAATAGCCAATCGATAGCTAATAAATAGCTAATCGATCAATAATCAATAAATTTCGGGAAATGCTGGGGATGACTTGGCAGTGCTTAGCCTAGCCCAAATATGTGGCCAATACCATGCAATAGCCAATCGATAGCCAATCAATAGCTAATTGATAAATCTATAAGTTCTGGGAAATCTAAGTACATGGGTGTTTTTGCATTTAGCCCCCATCGTAATGCGGCCGCTATTTCTCCCCGTGTTTCTTCTCGTGCTGCGTATTACCAGTACCACCTATTAATCCGTTGGATCTACGTCTCTCAAAGTTTTCGTTCTTTAGAAAACACATAGAAACCGAAGGCTTTGTCCCTTGTGTGGTTGTTGTAGCACCCAGGAACGCAGCAGGTCAATCCACCCATCGCATGATGGCTCTACATGAACCATAAAAATTGCCAAAAATCGTTCGGAAACAGGGTACACAGGCATCCGGGCGGCTGGAGCGGCTGGATGACTACAAGTACCAACATGCACTGCGGCAGCGGTGGCGTCGTGAAACTGGTCAGTCAAATCGGTCTATTCACCATGTAATATAGTATGTATAATCTTCATAATGATAACAAAAGACAAAAGACATAAGGCAGATTCACTTATTGCACCAGACCAGTCTGCTGGCAGCAAGAGCCTGGAGGTAAGCTAGGCTCTCTACACTAATACGCATAACGTTTTGTTTGCCTTCTGCAGATACTGCTCCTTTCAAGCACTGTCGTAGGAAACCAAAATTATCATGTGTTCACTAATGTCCAATGTGACAATGCCACCAGAAGGTTCAGCATTCAAAGTATTAATGAAACAGACATAAATTCGGGTAAAAGTATCTACTGTACCCCATAGGTCACTCAATATTTTCAAAGCAACTACTGTACTAAGTGTCAAAGAGGTTATTAGTAAGACAATAGATTCATGTTTATATGAATAATGAGCACAGCATCCTGCTGATTCAAAGATAAATAACTGCAAAATTCTTCAGTAGCACTGATAAAGGCATGTATGCGTGTAGTGATCCAGATAGCGGGAGATGAAGCACTAAGACAACACTACGCTTAACTAAGAGACTTTGAAGTTATTTTGCAGAAGAACACTCTCTGAAGTTTCAACTTCAAAATCCCTGCAATTGTTGTTCTATGGCAGGCACAGCAATAAGGTTGGTCTTGTGGCATTCCTGGAACCCTGTTTAGCAAAATCTGAGGAACTAATATTTTGAAAATCTTTGCAGAACATCAATTGGAGGAAGCTAGCATAAAACTAGAACCAGTGGAGATAATTTTATTTAGGAATACTGTAGCCCTCACTTGAGGGCCATTACAGGAGAGGAATTGCCAAAGAAAACATAAATATAAATATAAATATCATCAACGACAATACAACAGCATTAAGCATTGTCAAACCCAAATTACAGGAAAAATGAACAAAGTATACACGTGTAAGGGCTGTTAGAAATGCAAGAAATAACAGGAAGCATGATCAATTCTTAAGTATCCCCTTGCCTGTAATATAATTCTAGTTGAGTACAAAACTCTTTACCATTTTGTGCTGCTACAGTGCAGTCCGGAAGGCCATTCCATATGTTAATACATGAGGGAAAGAACGAGTGTTGGAAACCATCAAGGCGTGTTTTATAAGGCTGCATACTGGCACTGTGGTTTAAACGCGCACTGTGTTTTAGAGTGGGAAGAATGTACGTTTCTTTGTTTATTTTTATTTGATTTATGGTTATCTGGAAAAACAATTTCATTCGTTGTTTTTCTCGTCGCGTTTCTAGCAGTTCCAGGTCGCAACATTTCAACATTTCTGTTACAGAATCAGTTCTCCGATAATGCAAACAAACAAAACGCACAGCAGTTCTCTGAATTTTTTCGAGTTTATCTGGCAAGTACAGTTGATGAGGGCTCCAAACGGAGGAGGCGTACTCCAAAACTGGGTGAACAAATTAACTTCAAGCTTTTTGGTGCATGCTGCAACTTTTTTCTCAAAAAGCACAGTTTTCAGTAATTTTCACGAATGATACAAAAGTGGACCTCATATTCGAAATAAGCACATGAAATTACATACATGTACAAGTTTACAGCACCATACTTTGAAGAATAAATTAAAAGATCACCAGCCCTTCCCCTGTCGAGGAAATGGGGGTAAGCGAAGCTTGTGGCAAGACGACGCTGTCGCAGGCGTTCCGCTTCATTTGCTCTAAACTCGGGGACGGCAGCTCTTCGCTGACGTTTGGCCTCAACATCGCGCTCCCGCAACTCGGGGTCCGCGGCTCTTCGCTGACATTTCGCCTGGGCTTTGGAAGCCCTCACGCTAGAATCGGCACATCGACGACAAGCCCTTTCCCGAGCAAGTTCGCGGCGCCGTTGCTCAAACGCAGCCTGCTCCTCGGCGAAATGCACCATGCGCGGCCTTCCCATCCGGACGCCGAGACTGATCTGAGGTGAGGGAAGCCTGGTGGAGCATGCGCCAACCCCCTTTTCTTCCCTTTCCCTCCCCATGACACACCAAACGACCATCACGTCACATGATCCTACGGCGGCAAGCTTTCCACGCACCTGCTCTACTCTGAGAGCCACCAGGTTATTTAGCATGGCACCACCACCACCACCAACACCACTGACACTTGTGAGGCAATACAAGCTTCGGTTGAAAATAAAAATTTTTGGTCTGAGAGCCAAGTCTATCTTTAAACGATCGGTACCAACAAGCCCTCCTGAGACCCGAACACAGCTCAGGAATAGGATCGCTTTACAAGTCAGTTCTTATTATTAACCCACTGGTATGCTAGGAAGGTGAAAAACACATTAAAAGTAAACATACCACGGTTCGATGCAACATACCTATCTACACGGACAAAGTAACTGTCTTTTCAACACAAAGGTGATGTATGTATTATCATGTTGTGCGTTGGCATGTGCATGCTGTATCCTGCATTTTCACATCATCTCACAGTATTCTAAAAACACTTCACGGGTGCTTTTTGGTGTCTTTAGCGTCAACGGTTTAGAACGCTAGATCAAACTAATTTTAATTTTCACGAAGGCTGACAGCAAGGACAGGCTAAAACCACTTCTATACAATTCCGCATGCATGAGACTTGATATCCAGAGTAATATATTTACCCAATCAAAGTGATACCTAATTTTACTTCCTTTTCTTACATCTTCATCTTTGTGTTTAGGCAAGGTAAAGCGGAGCACTGACCACTCATGGATAACACTTTGGAAAGCAGTGGATAACGCTTGCGGAATCCCCTGACATGCCTTACCATTCAAAGTTGCGCACGAATGTCTTCAAGGAGTGCGTCGTGAGGAGAAGGAGGAGCCCGAACCACAAGAAGTTCTTGGTCAGCCGACTGCACAGTGGAAAAGACAAGAGTTGGCAACTATTAGGTAGCATATCATCAAGTGGAGACAGTCGACCTACGTTAGCCATCATTCATCACGTCCCGTTTTACGTGAAAGCATCTGAAGCACAAATCAGCCAAGCAGTATTTCAATTTTTATTTTTATTTACAATACTGCAAGATCCTGCGGGCTGTTACAGGGATGGGAAACGAAGCAGTTACAAACGTTCCTGAAGAGTGTCAGTTGAATGACATTTCACAAGTACATCAGAATCGAGCTTATTCCATGCAGAAGAAACAAAGAAAGTTGAACGCATCAACTCTTGTAGTATAGGGTAAGATGGCATCAGGATGATTAATACACTATGACAGTCTTCCCGGAGTGTGCTAATACAAGCTAGGAACTATGTTTAGTGTTTTCTTATACAGCTGATACAGGAATGTCAGGCTTACAATCTGTCTACTCACAGACAGCTTTTGAAGATTAGCTCGGCGAAGTAAAGAGTTACTGACTGCATTCTCTGGAAGCATGAATAAATGAACCTGGCTGCTAATCATTGGGTCTGTTTCAGCTCATTAACTAGCCTTTGACTGTAGATACCAAAGTATGCTAGCCTACTCTAAGGTTGGTCGCACTATAGTTTTATGAGACATAGGCTTTGTTTCAGGCATGACATCTCTCCATTTTTGTCTTAAAGCACAAGCTTATGTTTAGCTGAACCATCGACATTTTCAATGTGCTTGTTAAAGTTTAAATTTGAGGCCAAGGTATTTTAACTGACCGGATTGAATAAATGCTTTATTGTTAATTTTATATGTAAACACAAATGGATCTTTCTTATTTGATGCAGACATACAGGCAGTCTTGCCAAGATTGATTTTCATGTCTTATTTTACCCACCACTCTTCAACAGCCTTCAAATATCATTGAGGAAGACCTGGTCATAGACACCTTTCATGCGAAAAAAGAACACACAGTGATCCGCAAACAGTTTCACAACAACAGAAGAGTGAACACCTTTTTCAATATTGACGATATATAACAAAAACAAAATAGGCCCCATAGAACTAACTTTGTGGTACTCTGGACATCACTTGCAATGTAAATGACTGTGCACCAGAAATCTTTACAAACTGCTGCCTGCTGTGCAAATAGGCTTTTCACCAGTGGCACACCGACAGGGGGGGGTTCGGGTGTTGTAACCCCCCCCCCCAGAGGCCGAGTTTACACCCCCCCCCCCCCCTCGTTCAGCCCTACCAGTCCAACATGTACCTTCAGGGCTCTGTTGAAATTGTCATTACAATTCAGGAGGTGGCATGAGGTCGAATTTTCCTGATTAACAAAAACACTCAATCACTGTCTTGTATTTATTCATTCACTCTTAAATTAGTTTGAGTAAAACGCTGAAGAAATAACCATCGTCATCATCCTTGGGTCATTATTATTATAATTATCAGGCATTTTATTTGCTGCTGGATTCCTCTGGATAAAGCAAGGAAATAGCATATTATGTAAAGTGCTTGCTCCCCCCACCACAAAAATTCAACCCACCCCTGGCAGAAATTCTGGGTGCGCTACTGCTTTTTACCCACCTGGTTATCTCAAAGTCAAGACCAAGCTCACGCATCTTTTCAGAAAGTTTTGTATGCCAAACTTGTGAAATGCTTTTGGCAAGTCTATTGAGATAACATCAATTTATTCTACAGAATTGCAGTGGCGAAGCTGTGGACTGTTTAAAAAAGCTGGGCAATACTGTAGTTGACAGGCATCTCCAGAAACCATGTTGTTTCAGATAAAGAAGATTGTTATCTTCAATATATTGTTCTAATTGTTTCAAAATTATGTGTTCTAATATTTTGCACTTGTTGGATGTGATTTAGATGAGGCATTAATTAGCGATATATTAAATTTGTTTCCAGGTTTGAGTACTGGCACAACTCTTGCTATGAACCATTCACTTGGCATTTTTCCTTCTTGTAATGACACATTAAAGATTGTGAACAAGAAATGTGAGATTCATTCACAATATCGTTTTAAACGCTCTCTTGGTAACATATCAGGACCTGCTGATATTCCGGAGTCTAATTGTAGAAACAAAGACAAAATGCCTTCTTTGGGAATAATATTGAGGTTGATATACTGTTTGTCACACACCATTAAAAGTGAAGGGTCAGGTAAACATTTTCACCTAAACATTTATCACACTGCTTAAACAAATTCATCTCATCTGAATATTTTCGAGCACCCTAGTACACTTTCTCACGCAGATTATTACGGGTTAATAGGCGTACTTGAAGAGCGAGATTTCCAAATCAAATCAAATATGAATATTTGAGAAATACTACTACTGAATATTGAATCACGTATAGAATAGTTTCTCATTTTTAAAACATGAAATATGAAGTTTCACGACATCCAGGCAACTGAGGAGCTCATAAAAGATAAACAACCAGGATCCGTACAGAACACTTGATTGAAAATTCAAGGACTTCAAGGATGCCAAAGGCCAAAATTCAAGGAGACGGAAACACATAACACATAACAGGGCAGCACAAAAAACACGGACAAAGAAAGGTACGTACACAAGACGGGTGCAAACTTCCAACTATATCTGAGAACAAGAAAGCAGGCCTATATGAATACACATCAGGTATTCACATCAGGGACCATACACATCATATACATCAGGTACCAAGGAGAGGGAAACAAACTTTATTCGTACAAATACAGTGAACACTAGTGAAACTGTATTTAGTATGACGTATCCTTAGTAAACTGTATCCTTAGTAATGACGTCAACCCCCTTCTGGAACGATGGTTAGCAGCGTCCGACTACAGCCAAAGATACTGATCACGTTAGCCCATAAGGCCCAAGGAAAAACTACCAGCCATATTTTATTCATTTTTTGCACCCAATGGTATTTTCACACAAACTCCATTGTGAAAGTTGTATGAATTGTGCTTTATTATTTCAAAAGCTACGACGTACTCTACCAGGTAAGCTGGGAATTTATTAGACCCAAACCCGATGTACGTTCTCAAAGGATTATGCTACACTTTGGAACTCTTTTTAAAGCAAAAATCATCAAATAATCAGATGAAACTTTCTACATGCGCCCTTAGCCTTCTGATGGCAGAATTAGCATTTTAGTGCCAAATATTCTTTGTTCGGGAGGTGTTCTTACTATTCAAGTGTGTAACATTTGTGACTTTGGTAATTAATAGGCAAGAGCGTTGGTGGTGCTTCGTCAGGATGCACGTGGTGCTAATACATTTATTGATACAGATGAATAGATGATATTTTATGGTTGATGCAGGCGCACAAGAGTAAAGCATTCAACATTTGGTTCAGTGGAGGTCTAAACATTTAACATAATGGTGGCCTCTCTTGTGATGACAATTGATTTCTTGCATTAGCCTATATACTAATCCTGTTGTATAATTTACTTGGTGACATTTTTATTAGAAGTTTCTGACCAATCATGACATGAGGTGTGGTTCTGGTTCCCGAATGCTGGTTGCCCTCTTATTTTATAGCTCATCTCCTTTGCAAGAGAAATATACACTGTCTTTGTCGTTTTCTGTTTTCTCCCACTTTGCAATGTTTATTAAAGTTGTGCATGAATGACTACTCTTAAAAAAATCTGAATAATGCATCTAAATAGCTTTTTTATTTATCTAAATTTACTGTAACACTGTTCACTCTTTATTGAAAGCGAAGGCACGAGAATTGGCAATTTTATCGATAGCAAGAAAGGAATCGACTGGGAAAAGTATTGCAATGTTGATATGACAGGTATTCTCTATTTATAGCTGTAAGCGTCTCTAAACTTTTAGTAGCCAGAAAAATATTGTGCTGAAATACAGGAAAAAAAAATAAAAAAAACAACATCATATGTGCTTTGAAAACAAGCAAACACTTCTAATGCACATTAGGCTCAATGTACTTTATAAAATACACCTGCATTTTTCCTGCAATGCTATAAAAATTCATGGTATATGCAATGTCATGCAGTGATCTTTTACAGTACACTGTAGACCACTTATAACGTAAGTCGCCGCAGTCGTGAATATCTGCACTATAAGCGGTAGCGCACTATAACCAAAACAACGATTTTCAAGCCCTGCACGTATGCAAAACATGTAGACCAAGCAGCCGCGCGTATTTGAGAATCGAAGCGTGCGACTGGGAGTTTTGTATCCACTTAAATTTACAAACATTGAAAGGTTACTGTCCAAGTACCCACAATCTTCGCATGAAGCAGACAAAGTAATAATAAAAAAAAATGCCTCAGTTTCGGCCAAAAGGCGAAGCATCAATTGCGATAGCAAATTAGTAGAGAACTATAAGGAATAGGGATAGTAGTTTTATCGGCTGCATAAACTTAACACATTCGCTTACAAACTGAATTAACAAGCGTGGCGTCAATGCGCACAAGCAAACATGAGTAGAGTCGATGACTGCAGACAACCACTGTCACAATGCGAGCGTGGGGAAACGCGGCCGCGGCAGCGAGCGAAAGTTTGTTCGGTCTATCGCTTCAACGGAAACTGAGCGGCATAAGCACAACGCATACAAAGCTCAGAGCTGTGTGGAGATCGCTTTCAAGATACGGTGCACGCGGCAATACTGACAACCGGACAGGCGCAAACGCATTTGTTGGCAAAGTAGAAGCACCCCTCCCTCCCTCCCGTGCTGCCTTCCCGCTTTGCTCCTTTCGCGTGGAAGATTGCGTCACCGGTTCCCCTTACCCCCGGTTGCAAGATACACATTTGGTGCCACAGCACAGCATCGCCCTCCCCCTCCCTCCCTCCCTCCCATACCTCCCTCCCATACCTCCCTCCCATACCTCCCTCCCATACCTCCCTCCCATACCTCCCTCCCATACCTCCCTCCCATACCTCCCTCCCATACCTCCCTCCCATACCTCCCCGGCCTTTCGCGCGATGGAAGTCGCGTTTGCTCTCTGCTGTGCGTTCGCTCTCCGTGAAGGCGCATGTCCCCCGCGCGCTTTCACTCGCACATACGGTGCACGGCGACGATTTTATCGCCCTTGACTCATGCTCCACGTTTCATGCTCCTCCTCCGTATCGCCCTCGTTGATCTCCTCTTCCATCGGTGGGCGCACCTCGTTGAGAAGCGTGCTCGCTACCGCCCTTGTAGGCGAGATTTTCCCGCAGAAGCCGCATTATAATCGGTATTTCGTTTCACGCGGCTGCACTGTAAGCGGTATGCGTATACATAGAGTGCTATGGGAAAATTAACGGGAGTCTGAAAAGACCGCACTATATCCGGTCCTGCATTATAAGCGGTTACGTTATAAGTGGTCTATACTGTATTTATTTCTCAAACTAATACACACAAATCAGTGTCCAGAAGCAAATAGTAACCACAATAAAAAATGAACAAATAGCGTGCACAGCAGTACTTGCTATGTTCAGCACTTCTCTAAATTTGGGGATGAATAGATAAAGGACATCATGCAGCTGGGAAAAACTACAATGTGGTCCTCTTGGCAGGACCCTTCTTAACAAAATGGCATACTAAGAAAAACAGTACGCATCTTCAATTATTTACAAATTAAAATGGTGCTGTACTTTAAAAAGTGCACGGGCCACTAATGGGTTAATGCCAAATGGCTGAAGCTTACTTTCCTCGAGGCATTTCTAGAGCCTAGGGCTCAAAAATGAAGCCACGATGGCTGCGGTGTGAACTATTGACACGACAAAATGGTGGCATAGATTGGTCGCTTGATCTGGCTTTGTCTAGCTCCACGGTGGCAATGGCGATTTAAACAAGCCTGTCATTGGTGGCTGTGCACGTGCCACATTGTAATCTTTCAGCGACACCTTCAATAGAAAACATCTGGTATTCTAGCCTCTATGCGGATTTTGTTACTTTGGATGTTCAGATGTTGCCCCCAACCCCAGTTTTTAAGAACTTCAAAGAGAACATTTATTTTCAAGGAATACCTTTTTCCTCATTCGAGGGTTGTCAAGGATTTCTAGGAGATTTATGAACCCTGAGCAGCGGCTTTCAATTATCTGGGGTGCCATGGCAACGACAGTAATGAAACAAGCGAACGGCCCATTACTAGAGGCATGTGTTCACTGAAGGAGAGAAGTGTCATGCTACGGCGCCGCACATTGTTTCAAATGGATGCAAACATGGTGAGACTGGGCAAATAATAAATCGGAATGAATTCGTCTATAGGCTGTCTAAAAGCAAGCCACACTAAATGAATGACTGACAACTATCGAGCAAAAGTTACCCGTCCTGTGCACTTGCTTAGAAACTGGTGCCTCTGCCCAATAACTGCAGCTGTGCCGCAACAGAAGCATTCTCCCCTCACATTCATCGTTCTCGCTCCTTATAAACTCCAAATGATTGTTTTTATCCCTTATTCGAAAGAAAAGAATATTGAATTGAAAACGAAATAGTGCATTCTCGAATCGCCTATATGGGACTATTCAATTTGTATAAGAAATGTTGAATATTCCCACACCCATACTGCTTAACCAAACGAGTTTTGCAGAGCGAATATTTGTGTAAGAAAGAGCTGCAATAATACTGAGGGCAATACAGTACAATCTCAGTGATCAGTGCCTTTTGATCATCCCCGTCTCCTTTTCTTGTCCGTCGTGTTCTCTGGCGCAGTTTGCCACGATGAGATCACGCCTGAAAAACAACAATGAGCGCAAAAAGGAGAAACTAGCATCGCTATTCGTTATTGCAGTCACGTGGCGAGCGGGGAGCACTCCTATTGGCTGACGTCAATTTGAATCACTGGCGCGATTGTTTGGCGCACATTTTGGCAGCAGCGAGCTGCACACTTGATGGGTTATGAGGCTGACATTTCAAGATCTGCCTGGTTTTGCTGCTGCATCCTAGCTGCTGCCTGATGGTGATAAGGACATGACTTGGTGCAGGATAAGGGAATTTGGTTACTTTTCTTTGCAGCGACGAAGCTACATCATTTCGCGCGGTCTCATGGGTGTTAAAGTAGAAACGTTGTACTAGATTTTCATAGGGCGCCGATCTTGGTGATGCGGCAAGACTGGGTCGCATGTGGGTGCCGGCTTCTGATGAAGTTTCAAGGCGTTTAAAACGGCTGACAAGTTGCATGACGCTGCACAAAGCAAAATCTTTCTTCTTTTTTTTGAGTGGGGCAGGGGGAGCGGGGGAGGAAAGGTGGTCAAGGCAAAGTGACGCAAGCAGCCCTAGCAACATGAACGCGATCGGCGCAGCCGCTCTGCCAGCCAGACAACAGCCAGTGTCTGGCGCTACCTAAAGGCCCTGAAACTTCGTAAAGTAGCGACACTCTCCTCCTCCACCTTCACTCCTCCTCGTTTCTTCGCTCTTTCGTGCTCCCTCCTCGACCGTGGTGCCACCTACATTGCTTGAGCATAGCAGACGACCTTTCGCAGAGTGAATGCACACACAGCAATGCGGTGTGCTCTAAGCATTCGCGTTGGCGTTCTAGCTCTGAGTAACTTCGTGTGCAGCATAGGATTTCTATACTAAGGTTATACATGAACGAGAAGAAAGGGAACCGAGAGGCCCGATTATTATTAATCATATCATGAGAAGCCAACAAACAATGACACCAAGGACAACATAGGGGAAATTACTTGTACTTACTAATTGAATTAAAGGAATGATAAATAATGGAAATGAAAATGGATGAAAAAACAACTGTCCGCAGGTGGGGAACGAACCCACGTCTTCGCATTACGCGTGCGATGCTCTCACCATTGAGAGCTCTCACCATCACGTGCTCGTGACGCCTGCGGCAGAAAGGATGGTCCACATCCGCCACAAGGTTTGTGAGTGGTGGCGCTGGCAAACACTCCCAGGGTTAGTTCTAGTTGTAAAACATAAATATCCCAGAAAGTGGATGGGATGACGGCTCCACGGTAGCTCAATGGTGAGAGCATCGCACAGGTAATGCGAAGACGTGGGTTCGTTCCCCACCTGCGGACAGTTGTTTTTTCATCCATTTTCATTTCCATTATTTATCATTCCTTTAATTCAATTAGTAAGTACAAGTAATTTCCCCTATGTTGTCCTTGGTGTCATTGTTTGTTGGCTTCTCATGATATGACTAAGGGTTATATATATATATATATATATATATATATATATATATATACAAATTCAGTGACAGCAGCTTCTTTTTTCTGTTCTGATAAATTTTTTACCCCTTTCACTGCCGGGTTTTTTTCTGACTGCTCCTCACCCCCTGCCGGGTATTCTTTTCATGTTGGTTCAGTGGAAATTTCATGCTAGTAATGCACCATGATACTCCACAGGACATGTAAAGATATTTCATCAGAATTCATCAGCAGTTCTTGAATTTCTTCGTTCGTCAAAGCACAGACGCACGTGGTGCGCTGACTAGCCATGGCTGTTGCGCTCTGCCAAGACGAAGCGACGCGGGTGTAAACACGTGCGCTCCATATGTTGTCTAAAATTTAATTTACAAGTTCTATGTGTTTAGGTGACCTCTCCATAGATGGCGGGACATGAACGCAATTTTTTTTTTGCGCAAGTTGTCTCGGTAGTGGCAGAGAGTGAGTTTAAAAAGCAACACGAGTATACTCGGGAGTAGCAGGAGGTGCGCGTGGGTGGCTTCACGAGTTATCTTGGTAGTGGCAGTTAAAGGGTTAAGTAGTTAAACAAACGCTAACGCCGTACCATGACTCTGAATGTATCGCGTGCGCTACATTTGGCAAGCGCGTGTTGCAAGATCTTGTTGCGAGTGGCTGTAAATAACACATGTACGATTGAATGCCAACATTCTGACCTCCAGCAAACCCTCAGTAACCTGAATAATTTGTGCCGTCCCTACCACTTGAATTCGTGGCGCGTATCAGCTATGATGCTCAAAGGCTGGCAGAGGGCACGGACGCACCAGCCTTAGTGCCCTACAGCAAGTGCGTCTCAGAGAAATAGTGGCCATACAAACTAATAGTTGAACGAACAAGCAAGCGAACGACTAAACGAGCGTGCAAATGACTAAACGAACGAGCAAACGACTAAACTAACGAGCAAACGACTAAACTAACGAGCAAACGAGTAAACTAACGAGCAAACGACTAAACTAACGAGCAAACGACTAAACGAACGACGACTAAACTGGCCAGTGAACGAGCGGGTGACCGCACGTTTTCTTTGCGAATGCTCCACTGCCGCTTTGTAACTTTCACACACTTTAAATGTCACGCGAATTAGCATGTACGTCTCAAAGACCTATGATGCTGTCGTTTGGCGACGAACGCACCCCGTAACTTGGTTTCAGGAGAGCACGCACGCTTTTCATCGGTGCCCTTGTTTTGCAAATCGACCGGGTGACCGCCAACAAAGAACATGAACAGAAGAGGCAAAGAAAGCTATTTGCTCTAAAGATGGTTAGTAAGTAACCACAAAAGGCAGAGTTGCTTTACTAAGATGAGTTTTCACGCTCGAGCCTCAAATTTTGTCAAAAGGATTGTGCTGAATCTTAAAAGTTTTGTAATCACGTTTTCACACGCAGCCTCGCAGCCTGCGAACTCACGCCTGTTGGCCTACAAAACAATTAAGCTTCTTCCTTTGCTGAAACTATTTTGGCATCCAAAGGTGCGGCAGGTCATGGTGATGGAAAATGCCGTGAAGCGACGTCGCACATGCCGCAAAACTTAGTTCAAGGCGTTCGCAAACCAAAACAACACGGAAGAGCAACGGCGCCAAGATGCGCTCCTTGCCAGTCAGTAGACGCTTCTCAAGCCAAAATGGCGATGCAGCGCGACTGTAAACAATCGAAGCCGGCACGAAGGCCCACGTGACACCATTAGGCCAATAGCAAGCGGCGTCGACCTCAGACAGGGCGCACGAGGAGGAGGCGGCATTCTTCAAAGCGTGTAGCTACTTTACGAAGTTTGAGGGGCTTTAGTGCTTCTGGTGCCTCCTCGCCAGCTCCGCCGGGGATTGCGCGGTGGCTCGATTGTTCGTATCATCCGCCATGGCGCAAGAAGCCACTCGCAGCATCCGAAAGAGATAGTGTAGATACAGAGAAGTCGCATCAAAATTTATTGATTTTTTATTTTGTACATGCAGCCCAGCTGAATATATTCAACTGGAATCCAACTGGTTTCAACTGGCATTGACTGGGACCAATTGGTTCTAGTAGTTGGAAACCGACTGGTCCTAATTAGAGGCAGGCCAACTGGTCCCAGTTAGGAACCAACTTAGATGCAACTGGTTCCAGTTACAAGCTAACTGGACAGCAGCTGGTTTTAGTTGGATTTAATTGGAACCATCACCAGTTGTACTGGAAGACACTAAACCCAAGTTGGAATCCAACTGGAACCTTAACCAGCTGTATTGGAAGCAAGTGGGGTCCCAACTGGAATTCTAACCAGTTGTATAGTTGACCAACTGTGTAGTAGCAACTGGTACAGCTGGGATCCAAGTGATACATTGGCCAGTACGGGCCTGTTTACATAAAAAAGGTGAATTAAGTGATGTAATGGTACAACGAGTACAACATTTGAACAAATGGGTTTTATCCGACACAAGATTTATTTCCATGAATAACTGGATCATGCAGTATGCTGTTGTGAAAATGCACAGCACACTGCGCTAGCACGTACGCATGCTTGAGTTTCGGCATGCTAAACTTGTGAAAGTTGGCTTTAATTTTTATATTCGCCCAATCAGGTACGGGTTGGTTTGCCTTGGGACATTACGCAGTGCGCCTGATAGACATTGCGGTGTTACGATGATGTTACACCAAATTTGTTCTGCTGCCGCCGTTGTCTAACTAAGCACTAGTGAGCTTAAAGGTGTTTGGTGGAAACAGCTAGTGTTTGTAGCACAGCGACTAGCACCTGACGGCAAAGTGCCCCACAATGCATAGAGCTGCCAAGATGTACGTGTACACCACCAACACAACCACCACATTGAAAGTCATTAGTTGCGTATATCATCATCTCAAACAGTAATATTGTAGCAAAAAACTAAAATTACGGTTGAATAAAAATCAAACAAAATTGTTACCTCACATCAATGCAATAATAATTATCGATGGCAAGAAACGACCTCACAGAGGTTAAACTGCGGTAACGTGACGGTGCGCTACAGTTCGGCAGCCATATTGACAGCTAGCCAGTCAAGCGAGGTGTGCGCAGTTGTGATGAGTTCAGAAACCTGTGGTGTCATTGTTGTATATTGTGAGCATTATATTACCCCTTCATCTTTTTCATCTGTATATATTCATCATCATGGCCAGTGTCATTCTCTTCAGCGCGCGGCCTGCATAATAAACCGTCGAGGTTGAACAGCTGTTTCGCAAGTGGTGGAGGTGTGCGGTATATTTTACTACTTTGTTTTGTTGTATGGCCCCAGGGGGCGCCCCACGAAATATATATAAACAGCCTCGCTGCAGCCAAGGGTAAGTTGGGTGTCGTGTGGAACCTCACACCACACCCACAACACTACGCCATTGCCTGTGTAATCTTATTAACGCAGTATATACTGTACACATATACAGTATATATATATATGTATATATATATATATATATATATATATATATATATATATATATATATATTGTAATGAAGAGAAGCAGACAGACAATCAGCCTTCTGCCGGAACGCCTCGTTTACTTCTGCTTCCTCTTCCTCGCTCGCGGTTCGAGTGCTCCAGCCCCAGTGCGCATCTTTGTCTTCACACTTGGCCACGCTGCGGACCTAAAAAAAAAAAGGATCGACAGTTCATTTTAAAATTGGCAGTTCAGTTCAAGCGCCGAAACCTTTTCTTGAGGTGTGACACGTGCACGGCGAAGTTATTTTTTTTACGCCTATCGAGGCTAGCGCCTGGAATTGCGGTGCTCATGCGCCAGGTGTTCTCTCCTTTGCGTTCAGTAATCTTGAAGGGCCCGTCAAACCTCGGTAGTAACTTCTGGCCTGGTGCACTGACTCCCCTTTGTACCCACACCTCGTCACCGACGTTATACACCGGAGCAGGTCGATGTCGGCGGTCATAGTGTGCGTCGTTTCATAGTGCGTCGTTTCTGGATTTCTTGTGCTTGTGAAGCTCTTCTGATCACTGCTGTTCTAATCTTTATAAAGGCGGACGCTCGGTCGGCGGAGCTGGCGATGGTAACTGGAGTGTCTAGGCTAAGGACCGCTTTCAGCTGGGGCACCTTCCCGTAGACGGTTTCATATGGCGTTGTCCCGGTAGACGTCTGTTGCGCCATGTTAACGGCGTAAGCCGCTGACTGAAGGTGAACGTCCCAGTCGGCGTCTCCTTTTTTCCCTATTTTCGTATACGGAGCGAGTCGTGCCTGGAAGCTTTGGTTAGTTCGCTCCGTATACGAGCCTGGGGATTAAATGCGGACGTGTAATGGTGCTGCACTCCTGCCGTACTAAGGTAATTTCTTAGTTCACGACTGCGGAATGTCATGGCACGGTCTGATATTATTTTTTTGGCAGGCCATGTCTCCATTCAAATCGTAGCTTCAGCAAATCAATTAGGTGGCCGGACGCGATAGATGGCACAGTGGCCACTTCGACGTACTTCGACAAATAGTCCACGGCCACAATGATGTAGCGGTTTCCTGCTGTACTGATCGGTAGAGGTCCGATGTAGTTGATGCCAACAGTATGAAAAATAGTTTCTGGCAGCGGAATAGGTGTCAGTAATCCAGGCTGGCATCCTGGCAGTCACTTATATTGCGACACACTTCACAACTGGCGACATAGGAGCGGACGTTGCTTTCCATCTTCGGCCACCAGAAGCGTTCTTGTATTTTCCAGAGCGTGGCTCGCTGGCCGATGTGCCCTCCTTCCGGAGTGTCATGAGTGGCTCGTAATATTTCCGATCTAAAACAACTGGGGATCACTAGGAGGTGCCGTTCTTCTGAGTGATCCTTGTGCCACTGCCGCCGATACAGC
Source organism: Dermacentor silvarum (assembly GCF_013339745.2). NCBI lineage: Eukaryota > Metazoa > Arthropoda > Arachnida > Ixodida > Ixodidae > Dermacentor > Dermacentor silvarum. The sequence goes on from NC_051157.2 coordinate 231,682,709, forward strand.
GTGTCATCGCGTAATACATATGTGAAATTCTTTCCCGTAGCAGCGATTGAGGCAATGATGGAAGCTAAGTCTTTATCTTCCTGTTGGGATTTGGAAAAGCCTTGTTGTGAGAAGAAAATGTGACTCTCCTCGTTTTGGGACACGTGGCCAAGGGGGTTCCGTGAGAGGGCATCGGCGATGTTGTTTAGCCCCCCAGCACGGTGGCGCACGTCAAAATCATATTCTTGCAGCGTGATAATCCATCGAGCAAACTTATGCCTCAGCTGCTGCTTTGAGAACATCCATGTTAATGCAGCATTATCGGTCACGACTGTGAACTTGCGGCCAAAAGGATAGTGCTGGAATTTATCATCCACACTCCATACCACCGCTACACGTTCAAGCTCATTGGAGTGGTAATGGCGCTCTGTATCTGAAAGTTTGCGGCTCGCATATCGACAATACATTTGATACCATCAGGGTCACGTTGTACTAGTACTGCTCCAAGGCCTATCTGGCTGGCATATGTGTGCACCTCCCCAGTCGTTATTGAAGTGATTTAGTACGGGGCAGTGAGTTAACTGCTGCTTCAAAGTTAGAAAAGCGATTTCTTGTGGGGCGCCCCATTCAAAGCAAGCTCCCTTTTTAAGTAAATCGGTCAGGGGAGCGGCAGTCGATACGAAGTGGGGAATAAATCTGCGCAAATATGAAGCCATACCCACAAACGACTGAACTTGTTTCAGGCAAGTTGGTGTAGGATATTTCGCCACAGCAGCAATGCACTCTGGGAGCGGCTGGATGCTGTTTGGAGAGATAGTATGGCCTAGGTATGAGATCTTGGAGAGACCAAACTGGCACTTGTCACGGTTCAACCGAAACCCCGCCTCATAGAGTCTGTGTAGTACTTCGTCCAATTTGCGCAGATGTTGTTGTTCCGTTGCGCCAACGACCAAGATGTCGTCCAGGTATACGACACAAGCTTGGTGCTTAAGAGGCCCTAGCACACAATTCATGGCCCGCTGAAAGGTACTCGGAGCCGTGCGCAGCCCAAACGGCATGCGGTTAAACTCGTACAAGCCTGAATGAGTCCGAAAGGCACTCTTGCACTTATCTTCTTCCGCGACGTTGATGTGCCCGTATCCCGCGCGTAAATCAAGTGATGAAAAGAACTTGGAATGACGGACCGTATCAATAGTGTCATCAATTCGAGGTAGTGGGTACGCGTCGGGCGTCGTACACTTGTTGAGCTGCCTGTAATCTACACAAAATCTTAAAGAGCCATTCTTTTTCCGAACAAGCGCTGACCATGGGCTTCAAGAGGGCCGAATGATGCCCGCGTCGAGCATTTCACGTGTTCCGCGATCACGGCGCGCTCCCGTTCCGCATACCTCCTCAGTGCACACATATCGGCGAGTGGTCCCCCGTAGGTATACGATGCACCAACAAATTAGTGCCTGGGAGGTCGGCCGTGCTTTTGGCGAACAATGAAGCGTGGCGAGCGAGTACCGAGGGCAAGGTAGGCAAATTTGCAGGCTCACCTGTCGGTGTCAGGACTGGCGTAGAAGTGGCCGTGGTGTCTTGGGCCAGGGTTGTAGAAGGGCAGAGCTCAACACGACCGTGGTCGATGGTGATGCGAATGTCGTCGGACAGCAAGAAGTCCGTCCCCAGAATCATGTCGGCAGGGAGGTCCTCGAAAACAGGAACTGCTGGGACAAATTTTGTCCCGGCCGACGTCCGGACATGAATGTCGAGCATGCCCACTGGCATAGCGCTGCCTCCGAGTCCGTAGAGCAGGGGTTGCGTCCATGGGCGGATGGTGTCACGAGCATGACGTTAGTGTAGCGCCGTCCTCGCAGCACCGGTATCCACAAGCGCCAGCAGGTCACCTATCCCTTCCACAAAGACCGGTAACATGGGAGATTGACAGGCCTGATAATGAATCCGTGTTTTAGTCGACTGAGGGCAATCCTTGGCATTGTGGCCAATACGACCGCAAGAGAAGCAGCCGCGCCGTGTAGTGGCGGTCGGTGAAGGTCCAGCCTCCGGCATATCCACAGCAATATGACGGCGAGTGCTCTGCTGCAGTTTGGCTGCCTTTCGAGCGAAAACATAGGGTGACGTTTCCGGAGGCTGAGCAGAGAGGATGGCTGCATGCGTAGAGTCGAGCAACCCATCGACCACATACTGGCGAGCAGCAGGAGAGAGCCAGGTGATGCCGCAGTCCTTGAGAAGCTTCACCTTTTCATAGACGTAGATAGCCACCGCTTCGGTTGGTGCTTGTCGGCGTGAGCGCATGCGCATGAAGCAATCGTCATAGGCAGAAGGGAGCTGGCTGAAAGCAGTCACTAAAGCCCCACTCCATTTGGCACAGGAAGTGTAGGCAGAGCCGTCATATCTGTGCCACGCCTTGGCGGCATCACGAAGCCGGCTTTCGGTGAGTGACATCGTCACGTCTTACGGCCAGGCGTGTCCACGGGCCAATGAATTAATTGCGTGTACCCACAACGTTGGATCATCCTCGAAGCCACGAAACTCTGGAACTTCCAGGGGCGATGGTGCAGGAAGTGCGCTACGGGCAAGGGCTGTAGTGACGGATACCGTGACGTCTTCGAGGTGCTTGGACAGCGCTGCTATGGCCTGTTTGAATGTAGCGATATTGCTGGAGGCCGCAGTCGAGGGGTTATGGACAGCGTCCACCGACGATGCAGTAGGCGCTGGAGTCATGGCAGCGGAATCCACGTCCAAGGGAGCGTGTACGGCGTCCCTTGGAGGCACAGTGGTTTGCATAGAGACGGGACGTGAATGACCTGAGTAGTCGGGACGAGAGGCACGGTACCGACGAGATGCGAGGCCGAGGAACCGTGGGCGTCGCGTCCGAGTGAGGCGGCCGGCGCTGGAGCAGGCGCCGCAAGATGCCGGAGGACGCGCCCGCTCCGTAGCACGGTGGATGAGGAAGGGTCGTCGCGCAGAGGTTCGTTGAGCGGCTGCACCATTGTAATGAAGAGAAGCAGACAGACAATCGGCCTTCGGCCAGAACGCCTCGTTTGCTTCTGCTTCCTCTTCCTCGCTCGCGGTCCGAGCGCTCCAGCCCCAGTGCGCATCTTTGTCTTCACAATATATATATATGTACATATATACATATAGATAGATACATATATATATATATATATATATATACACACACACACACATATACGGGGGATTCACGGTTACCCGAACGATCCCCCGGTGCTTCGCCCACTCATCATCATTCACTTCGTGGATATGCGGTGACTTTTTTTTATCCCTGACTACGCAGCCTTCTGGATACATGTGCGGACTGACGTGTGCAGTTTTCCCTAGTTTTGATTCTTCCCCTTAGAGGTAATTATTTAACTTATTTATGTTTCAAGTGCAAGTAGTCCTTTATCCCGATGATGTAAACAATGCAGCACAGTGTCATTGGCTCAACTGTTGTACTATGCAGTGTTTGCACATATATAATGCTTAAGAGTTTGTGCCTGTTTCTGAGCCCAAATATGAACCAATTCTGTGCAAGACTTGTGACTTGGGTAGCATATAGAACTATGAAGTGTATACTAGCACATACGAGGTGTGTTCAAAAAGAAACCGGACTTTTGCTCTAACACCTTTACTGCTTATGGTACAACATTATAAGTGCTGTCCCCTTCAAAGTAGTCCCCTCTACTGGCAATGAACTCTTCCCATCTTTTCTTCCATTTTCGGAAAGCCTCCTGGAACGCACTTTCTGGAATGGCACGCAGGTCTCTTCTCGCATTGTCCTGGATCTCCTCTACAGTTTGGAAACAACGTCCTTTCAAGGTGGTTTTCAGCTTGGGGAATAGAAAAAAGTCTGCTGGGGCTAGGTCCAGAGAATATGGTGGGTGGGGCACTACAGGAGTGTGGTGTTTCGCTAAGTAGCTGCGGACAAGGAGCAACGTGTGAGCCGGGGCATTGTGATGATGCAACATCCAAGCCTGATTTTCCCACAATTCAGGCCTCTTACTGGGCACAGAATCTCTCAAACGTGCTAGGATTCACTGGTAAACTTCTTTGTTTACCGTCTGACCATGCGGCACTAATTCCTGATGGACAATGCCTTTGCAGTCAACAAACACAACCAACATCACCTTCATTTTTGACCGACTCATGCATGCTTTTTTTGGACGAGGAGAACCTTTGGCCACCCACTGCGATGACTGCACTTCTGTTTCCCCATCATAGCCATAAACCCATGTCTCATCGCCTGTTACAATGTTATTAAGAAAGTTTCATCGTCATTGGCAGCGGCGAGCAGTTCCTAGCTGATTTCAACACGGGTCTGCTTCTGTTCGTCAGTCAACAAACGCGGCACGAATTTTGCACTGACACGACGCATCCCAAGTTTGTCACTCAAAATTTCATGACATGATTCTACGCTGATACCCACTTCGTCAGCGACTTCTCAAACAGTCAAACAACGATGTCCACGAATCCCAGTTCGAACTCTCTCGATATGGTCATCATCTGTGGATGTGGAAGGTAGTACAGGCTTGGGATCGTCACTGACCGACATTCTTGAACCAATCATACGCTTGAACCAATCATAGCAGTGTGTGCGACTCATACAGTCCTCCCCGTATGCTTGGCTAAGCAACTGAAATGTCTCTGTGAAAGTTTTCCCAAGTTTGTACCAGAACTTCACATACACGCGCTGTTGTCAATTCCTTCATTGTCACTTTGGAACCAATCCGAAGAACAGCTTGTTCATGTGCTAGGTTCAGCGGCTGTATCTCGCCAACTAATGGTGAGAGCAAAACATGGCAAATGGCAGTTTGTTGTCTAAACCTGCCTCTACATGTGCTCAGTAGCCACAGCGCGCTCCCTCTGCTGGTTAGCGCACTATTTCCAAAGTTCGGTTTCTTTATTAACACACCTCGTATGTGTAGCTCTTCCCGACATGTAACAGATGTGCATACAAGGCGTGCTTGCATTCTAAGTGCGTATTCCCAAACCTGTTCCATATGTAGGCATATAGATTAGTGCAAAAAATTGGCTGTGGTTTAGCTCTGGTAAAACATAGTCGAGTAGTCAGTGTGGCCACGGCTCAAAGTGCGGCAATGGCGAAGAGGCGAAAACCTGGCGTAATGTCGCTTCAAAAACGACAATAAAGAAGTCCTCGTATATTAGGGCCATATGTAGGCATTTAGATTAGATGGCGATATACAAGAGCTACGAAACATGAGACAGCTTATATGTTATACGTCAAAATTTTTTTTTATTAGAAAAAGTCAGAGCACAAGCTCTGTTGGTAGTGTTGGTGATGCAGAATTCAGATGTACAAGCTTCGGATGAAATCTGATCTGAATTAAAAAGTTTTTCACGCAAGATTATCGCTTCAGTTGTAAATATGACTATATTAATGAACACTTGTGTGTACATGCAGCTCTGTCCAATGTTAGAGGCACATTGAAGGTGTGCTCATAAGTAAACTTATTTCTTGTGTAGGCATTCAAATTTGCAGAAACAACCATCGCACACAAGGGCACATGAAACAGGATCTCACACTTCTGAATGCTTGATAAAAAGAAATGTATCTTGCGAGGTTTTTGATATTTAAGACAGCTATCTCAGTGTTCAATTGTGTCATGATCTACTCATACTAAATGCCACAGTTGTTGCTAAACAGGAATTAATTGTCATTGCATATTCGTTATATGGCAAATGACTTCTGCTCAAGGGCACCTTTAGCTTTACCTCAGGTCATGCTGCATTATGTGTATCAGAACTACTGATACACTAGTATGATCTGTATGATGAAGAAGTTTATTTTTTGGTAGAATTGCTTGTATGAAGTAGTGATTGCTTTTTCACTGACTGAACATGTAAATATTTCTTTCAGATGGTGATGTACAAGAACTACGAAATGCGTAAATGTGTGCCATGTCTCCAAGGGAGCATTCAAGGCGTTTCATGGCTAAGCACAAGCTGCAAGGCTTCTAATAAATGTTATGTTTCAGTACCAAACTGGTTCGATTGAGTTAAGTTCACTGGACTGGCTGGTCTTGTGGCTGTTCGTTGGTGACATGCAATCGCAACCACAAAGATGCATCTGAGAGATGGCAAGCTTGAATCCCATTTGTATGTAAACATTTACCTGTGGTTCAAGCTGCCATTGCTTACCATCTCTATATTACAGAATTGATGCTAGTTGCAACGGGGACCAACTGGAACCTGTTAGAATGGGAACCAAATGGAACCGGTTGCAATCGGGATTAATTGGGAATTGTTCCATAAACCAGTTGAACTAGGACATTCCCAGTTGAAGACTTTCACCTTTCCCAGTTGAAGACTTTCACCTAAGATATGTGGACCAATAAAGGCCCAAGCAGAAGAGGAAGTCCAAAATCAGTCAACATATACATGAATCGTATCAAAAATTAAGAAATGATGAATAAAGCAAAATACAGAAAAAATACAGAAGTGGGACACAACTTCAGTACAATACAATTCCCTCAAGAGGCATAAAAAAATCTGAACTTTTTGGTAATGCATTTCACTCGGCGATCATCTTTGCAACAATATTTATATACGAGTAAATTGGTGCATGCAAAAATGTTGGAAATACAATTGGATGCATTACAAAAAACTCGCAAACACAGACGCTTTTGACAATACCAAAACTGAAGAAAACGCCGCCATTACCGCTCGCCGGAAATGATATACCGACCAGAATGTTGAGAATCAGTGTGGCTTCTCGGCATGACCTCAGAAATTAGACAGTGCCTGTGGCATGCTGAAAATATTGATGGCGACGTGTTGAGATTTGCGTCGTACCTGCTAATGATCAGATTCAACTGTCGTCACCTTGGGTGCTATTTAAAGGCTGTTTATCAGAAAATAAGACAATTACCAGTCTTGCAGCATTGCCAAGACTGCTTCAGTGTCACTCAATTATAATCGATATAGCCGTAGCAAAATTTCGTAGCAGTTGGCCTTAAGCTTTAGATTCCCCTTTAGTGTTTGCCTTTATAGTTCTAGAGAGCCCCTTTAAAAAAACTTGAAATGAAACTCCTGCATGTCAGCAATACACATTTAGTGTGCACAGCAGTCAGGAGTGAGCATGTACCTGTCGGCATAGTTCTTGATCAGCGTGTGCCAGCCATGTGCGACGAGGAGGCAGAAGCCCATGCTGGGCATGTACAGGACGCGCTCAGCCACCACGAAGCCCACGGGAAAGAACAGGTTGGACGCCGGCAGGAAGGGAAACACCAGCAGGGATAGGCTCTGCAGCAAAGAATAGTACATCTCTCTTGATTAGGCTATGAAATCGTTCTATATCCAGCTATACATCCTGATACTCAAAACATAAAAATTTGTCTGTCACTAGGCTGCACATTACAAAACATGCTTTATTAGAAAGCACAACAGTAGCATTAGAAAACCAGTTTCATTCACAAACTCAGGGATCTTCAGAGCACATGCGGTCATGCATTATCCCATAAAGTTCATGAAGGTGACCCTTCTGGGCCAATTATTACCTGTGTATATCTTCTTGCCTGAACAAGAAATGGATGTCTTTTGCACCGACAGCAGAGCAAAAGAAAAAGTGCTTGTGGCAGATGGTGCGACTATTATATCAAGTTTGTTGCAATAAAACATTTTCAGATTTCATCCAATGAGGAGACACAAGTGCTAGATCTATAAATCCAATTGACTTCCATTTATTTGACTTCAGCTAATTAGATTTTTCAGATAATTCGATCCCAGTCGAAGGTCTCGGCCGGCACTTATGCATTTCCAAAGGCCTAAATAGATGTTCACCAGATAATTCAAACTTGACTTGTCAGCGTGCACTTGTGTGACCTAAATGGTGATCTTAATAGTGACCCCTTTAGTGGCAGCATGTCTCGGCGGAGCTTAGGGGACAGTGAATGTGTTGAACACACGTCATCGCCAGTCGGAAACGCCTATTTTCGACCTGTCCTGGGAAGATTTTTATTTTAATACGGGAAGCTTACAATGTCTAATTACAGTATTTAGCTAATTCTAACGTGTGCCTTTCTTCCAGCATGAAAAACGGTCCGAAAATCGCTTGCACGCTGCAATCGGATACGGAACCAAAACAGCATTCGGGGCGTTAGTACGCCTTATTGCACAACCCAGCTGTATTGCGGCGAAGCCAACTTTGAATGGCGTGCGGTGAAGCTGACTTTAGAAAACCACCTGTCATAGGATCTGTTCCCATTTTCCTTGTTAAAAAATCGAGTGTGCGTTAGATTTCTACTTTGCCTGGAGCTTTAATGTCAATGCTATGTTATTTTTGTACTTTAAACACACTGAATACGCGCGCGTTTGATTTGGGGGCGTGTTAGAATCGACCAAATATACTGCCATTCAGCGATGTGTTTTGGAATTTTTCATTGCGATATTCCAGGCTAGTTCCCGCCGTCGACGTCGCCATGAGGTTCCATATAAAGTCCATGTGCAATAAGATTGTGGCCACGCGCCGTATGCTGCAAGTGCGAGGGAAAGCGGTCGAGGGTGAAGGATGGTGGCTTGATGCGGCGGCGTTTTCTCACACGCGCCCTAAGTAGGGGAGCGGGGAGATTGAATGGAGGGTGAGGGGAAGGGGGCATGCATCTTTTCAACTCTGGCTGCGGCCTCGCTTGACGCGGCTGAGCGCGCCCGCCCTATTTAGGAGGTAATCTGCGGGGCTGCGTATGCCGTGTGTTCTCGCCCACCTACTTTGCGTTGAAGTGAGAGGCAGCACGAAGGCGAACTCGTTGACCCCTGCTGCTGCTACTCAACACGCCAGCGTTCTGGCAACGAGTGTTAGCGGTCATTGAGTGAGATGTGTTCATGCTTGCCTGTGCGAGTGTGACACCATGCTTGTTAATTTAGTTAGTAAGCTTATATGTTTGAGGCAGTTTGCACGGCCGATAAAACAACTAACCTTACTTTGTTTAGCTATTTCATAATTTGTTATTGCAATAAATGCTTCGCCACTTGGGAAAAACTGCGTACATTTTATGCATCGTGTTTAATTCGACCGAACGGAAAATTCAATCAGTTTCGTTGGTCCCGTGAAGGTCAAATTAACAGGAGTCAGCTGTAGTACTACCAACAATACGCACTGCCGAATGCCACTTCTAAACAAAATTTTGTGGCGATTATTTGTCATTTTTCTTGAATTATCTGGTTCTCTGAGCGACGTAGCATGCTTTAGTACATCATGCTCACTGTGGATCAAATGAAAGTTTTCAAACTGTTGCTTCAATCTCATGTTTTCTTGTGCGCAGTCAATGACATGAAGTATTAGAAAACTATTTGAAATATATTCAACTTTTTGAATAGTGATTGACCATTCAATTCAATGGCAGTATCGAATATGACGATATTATATTTGTTATTCGAAAGCTGCAAATATTTAAAAAATGCCTTAGTGCCTAAGGGTATGTCAAAAAAATTTACAGGGACTCTTATATGTTATCCCTAAGACGACTTGACGGCGAATGCCCAAGTGCCGATGCATTAAAGATGGACACATGACATACTTCAGTTTCACAATCTATTTCACATTCTCTCATTCTTCTTAATTTGCTTACTCATCCTCTTAATTCCAAAGGTAGAGGGTTCAACTCCCACTCAAGGTCGTGGGTTCGAGTGCCTTAATTAACTCCATCTTATTTAACTTTGCCTTCAACAATCCCCAGAGGTTGTGGGTTTGACTCCATCCAATGGTCGAGGGTTGGAGTGTCCTAATTAACTATCTTAACTACCTGTGCCTTACTTTGTCTTAATTACGACCAAAGGTGGTGGGTGGGTTAGAGGCGAGGGTTCGATTTCCCACCAAAGGTCTAAGGTTGGACATGCACCAAATGTCGTGGGTTCGACTTCCACCAAAGGTCTAGGGTTCGACTCCGACCAAAGGTTGAGGATTCGTAGCCTTTTTGTACCTTTCGTGCTGCTGACACATTTTTGCTCAAAGTCGACTGACTAATGAGACATATAAGGCTTTTGCCTTAATAAATGAATATATAAATTCGCACATCCGTATACATGTGAAAACAGCTCAGATAGCTAACGCGGTGCTCTAGAAACAATAGTGCATGCACTGTTCGGCATTTTTCAAGTTGTGCGAAACTTTGCCCCCATAGGGCCTCTTCTCAGGCTTTCTTGCTAAGCCTCTGAGCATCAGCTCAGGTGTATTGTTAATGGGAATAATAAGGGTGTGTGAATACATACCGAATAGTAGATGTCGAATCGAATAAAGAAAAAAAGTCGAAATCAAATAGTATCACAAACTTTATCACAATCTTTAAAGCTTACAAGTTTTGTGCAAGACAGAAAAAAAAGCACGAAACACGGTGCTGCACATTCTCCGGAGTCTAGTAGCATTGCATAACAATGCGGCAAGCTATCATTAACTTAAGTACCCAGGAATTGAGATGTAAAAGTACTCTTATTAAAGGCCACACTATATTAGTATATGCCAGCTCTGATTACAACTCACTTCTATATGAAGGTCTTAAATTTTCTTTTTGGACAGAACGTCTGTTGAATAAAATCAAGTGCTTTTTTTTTGCCCTCTGAAGTTGAAGATGTAGTGAAGTTAAGTGTACTGCATATCTTGGCGATTTTCAGTTTAACAGTTGAGCTGTGTTTTATTGCAATCTTTTATAATTATTGCAAAGAGAGTTTTCCTTTCCAATTTCCCTTCAAGATTTTCCCAACCTTATGGGCAAGTGGGCTTTGTCGGTTATGTCAGGTTAATCTGCGCGAGAGACGAAAGCACGGACCACGCATCACGTGACTCAATCACCACTTCATCCATGGCTGTCGTTGGCACTACGCGGGTCTATCTGCGATCATGCCGACGGTGAGAGCCGAGGTCTTATGACTGTCGGGTTCAGCATCATTCGTCACCTGCCAAACGTTCTGAAATCGGGCGAGGCACAGAAAATTCACTGTCGCTTCACCTCGGTACACGGAAATGAGTGCATGCGCTTACCCAGTCGAAAAAAAAAAAAACAATTGATTCCAATTAGCTTTTCCAATAGGAATCAACTGGGAACAATAGGAACCAATTGGAAAATGCTTACTTCCAACCGGTTACGATTGGATCAGAGGAGAAGCCAATGGGAGTTGCCAACTGAAATGAACTGGACCCAATTGGAACCGATTGGAAAATCCCTAGTTCGAACTGGTTACGATTGAGTCAAAGTGAAACCATTTCAGTCTGATTGGACTTGCCAATTGGGATCAACTGGGCTCATTAGGAAATCCTTACCTCCAATTGGTTACGATTGAGGCAAGAATGGAACCGATTGAGTCCAATTGGACTTGCCAGTTTAAACCAGCTAGGCCCACCTTACATTCCCAACTGAGTCTAATTGGACTACCAACAGGAATAAACTAGCTAGAACGTAACCAACTGGGAAATCATAATTTCAGTTTATGAACCCACTCAAGAAAACTGGAATGAGTTATAGCTATGTATGCATGCAGTACTAAGGCTATAGCAAACCTGTTTCTGACGGCTGGAAACCTATTTAGGTTTGCTTTTTGGGGTATATATGTGTATTGGTATTGCCCACTGGTGCAATTGGCCATTCCAACCAATTGGTTTGAAACCAATTGGCACCCATTGGGTACAGTTGGTCACTCCAACAAAAACCAATTGGTCACGTTCCAGTTCGTTCAATTGGTCCAGTTATGTACTAATTTACGATAGGAAATTTTCCAATTGGTACCGATTGGAAATTTCCCGATTGGAGGCAACGGCTTTTTTTGACTGGGTTATGCATCAGTGTTATCTCAAAGACGATCAGCTATTTGGTCGACCGGCAATGAATCGACGATTTAGCTCGACATCTGGCCAGACAGCTCATCCGCATTCCTGATGAAATGGGAGAGCCGTGATGAGACAGGAGAGAGGTCACTGAAGGAGATGGCCTCGCCTTGCGCATGCGTAATTGCGCCGCCTGGCAACCTGGTCGCATTTGCACATCCAAAGAGAGGTCGGGTACCCCAAAACAAATGGCGCAGAAAGCCTCTTTCAATGCCTATAATGCAGGCTGCGTTAAAAGGTGCATTAAATTGCAGTGCTTCTTGTTCGAGGCATCCTTGAGCCAGATGAGGAGGTGCGCGTGAACAGCTGCCTCATTAGCTTCACTGATATAGAATCCAAAAGTAGGATAGGCTGCAATTTTTTATTGAGTTATCTTTTTATTTGTGCACCGCCGTATACGACAACGTTCTGTTTCATGGTTTCATACAAAACCGGCTTTAGCTTGAGCCCATCTACAATAATGCTTATTCAAATACACGTAAAGCGCAGAGATGCTTTTATGAGAGAACTGATGGACTGATTTTAAAGCAATTTGTTGCTTATAAGAGACAAAGATTAATTATAATGACTACAGCAAGCAAGCTTTTCATTTGGGGCATGGCATGCCATTTTTAACAAGAATTGCTGAAAGTCAGTAAATTAAAAAAATAAAAAAGCACCAAATAAGTTTACAAATATGTAGCTCAGCATCAAAAATAGATATCGCATTGGTGTAAAATGCACCCGTTAGAGCATCTAAAGCGGAGAAATTCTAAAGCGGTGTATGAATTTACACCTTATGTGAATTTGTTACAATTTTTGCATGGGTATGGCGAAAGTAAAATTCACAAATAAGTGGTATGTTTGAGGGCGGCAAACATCATTTTTGTCCGCTTGAGATGTATTATTTATTAGGTGCAGTTTACACAATTGCGATATCCATTTTCATTGTTACGGTACAGAGTCATAAACTACAAGTCTCATTCTTGAAATTTTGTAATATCTATGAATTTTTGTAAATAGGTTGACAGCCTAATGCCGGCGTCCGGCTGCGTGCTTGCCCCGACGAGCTGGTCATACAACCATTTCGGGGATCCGACTCGGGCGGCATTTCGCTCTAAAAAAAAAAAACTTTCCTTGAGCGGAGTAGACTGTCTCATAAGCGGCGTTTAGCAGAGCCAAGGCTGCGAGTTATAGGAAGGCAGGTGCTTGCACAACGTGAATATAATTCGTATGTCTGCTACCATGCCATATGTGCATATTGTTGCGCAACGACGAACGCTGTGGACACTTTAAGGGGTCCTGAACCACCCCTCGGGTTTGGTGAGAAAACGTAGTCCGCGGACAGCATATGCTGTTGTGAAAATCTCAGCCAAGTTTTGCCGTCGTGCGCGACACGTGGTGCTTGCAAGCAGAGCGCGAAGTCACTTTTCTTTCAAACCCTCTCTTTTCAACAGAAGCCTGCCTCCTTACTCTCTCCTGGACGCTTTATTTCGTAACAAAGCGGATTCCCATACGCGACTGCTATTGGCCAATACGTCAATCGAGAAGGATGTTTCGATCAGTGCGCTTCTTCCTACTGTTACTGTGTATATTTATTGATGAAGCTCAATAAACAGCCTGAAATAAGTGAAAATCTGCTTTCGAATTTTGAAAATAATTACATACTTCCGGAACAAGCTGAATATCGTCTGCTCGCGCTTGGCCACGACCACCCCCGCAGGAATTATATTTTGGCCACCCTGCTTATTGGTGTTGTCGTAGCCATCGGGTCTCGCTAATTTTGACTAGTTTTCAACTAGCCTCGAACCATGCGAAACATAATTAAGGCCAGACCACACGCACGCTTGACAGCGGACGCTCACTCCTGGGTAAGCGCTTCTGATAGCGTTTCAAAATGAGCAAGTTGGATGTGGCAACTAACCGTCGGTCAAGCTGGTGAAGGCCAAAGCCGGTCCGCACGACATAGCACAGCCAGACGAGCATATTAGCGCGAGCACACACTAAAACAGTCGGAGCTTGATGTGGGCGAGTTGGTGTAACATATTTGAAAAAAAAAAAAACAGTGCAAAAGAGACAAGGATGAAAAGAAGACAGGTAGAACAGACGGGCGCTCAAGCCCTGATGTGAACAAAGCACACACTGTGCATACACACCGCAGTTGCATGTAACTGCGGTCAGGGGGTCCGGAACCGGGGGGGGGGGGGGGGGGGGGGCATGCCCCCACACTCAAAGCTGTTCCGCCCCCCCCCCCTCTTCCTCCCCCCCACCATCTGTGAGGCTAGCGACTCCTTTGACTAGTTAAAGGGTGCTTCTTTTCTTCAACAAACGCAACAAAATTTTCTGGAAGTTGGTGAATTCTGAGACTCTCTTTGTCAGTGCTTTTTATGAGTCGAGAGCGCTGCCTGTTTTGTCTGGTTCAATGTATCTTAAGGAGGGGAAGGGCTCGCACTATATTTTGCAGCCCTTGCAGGAGCACGTCTCAGCACCAGGACTTTAGGATGCCTCTCGTTCTCTGCCTTCTTCCTTGCCCCTATCCAAGCCCATGAAAAGCAATACGATAACAAAGGTCGGTGTAAGTCTATGCCTAGACAAGCATGATTTAAAACTTTAATCTATCGCTCACGAAGCTTGAAATGTGCGTTTTCTACAGGTTCAGCGCAAACCGCCCTGGTTCTGCCACACGGAATGACCGTAGTGAAAAGTGTAAAGGGAAAGCGTGACCCACGGTCATGTTGCTGAAGGGTTACAATCGAGAAGCTTGTTTCCAACTGGTCAGACATGTCGCCTTTCATGCATACGTAAATTAAACCACAATCCGCAGATTTTCCAAACAGTTCCGGACACCAGAATTAACCACACAATAAATAAATCAAGCTTTTTATGTTTTATTAATGAGGTCTTCTGTCATAAATATCAGTTAAATATAGTAACTATATATACATTGTACTGGAAAATAAGGAACAGTGGGGCTGTGGCTATAAGAGGGAGAACGACAACGAGGAGGATAAACCTGGTTTCGGTGCTTGATCGGCTGTGTTACCTCTCGCTGCTCTATCGTGCTAGTAGCGAACGCTTCGCGACATTTGGTGGAGGTGCTGGGCCTTTTGCAAAAGTGGAACTCCGCAGCCGGACGATCCCTGTCACATCTCCCATGCCTGAGGAGACTAGTCCTCCCCATCCACCCCAGGCACCACCTCCGGTCGTCTGTCCTGGCGCGCCACGCCAACGGGATCCTCCCATATTCAATGGCACTGACGATTATGATGTAGAGCTGTCACTGTACAACTGCGTGAGTGCCTACAACAAATGGACTGAAGCTGACAAGCTTGGTTATGTTCCATTCTACCTTTTCGGGGTCGCCCATCTTCGGTCTTCGGTTGCCTTGCTGTGCGCAAACTTCGGGCTGAACAACAGCTTTGCTGTCGTGCCCAACGAAAGGGCGAAACCTTTACCAGCTCCATTGAAGATGTAGTTGACATTTGCCGGTGCATCAACCCAGATATGACTGAAGATGACAAGATCAACATCTTGAAAGGCATAGAAGATGACGCCTTCCAAATGCTCTTGGCAAAGAATCCTCAGACGGTCAATGACCTCCTAACGCTTTGCCAGAGGTATGAAGAGCTACGCAAACAACGGCTTTCTACCCGCCGAGCTCTCGCTCTGGACGTCGCGCTTTCAGCTCTAAGTGACGGCGTCAGTGATCCTCCTTGCAGTACAGCCATCTTCGACCAAATCAAGCAATTTGTACGAGAAGAAGTGGCATGCCAACTCTCTCTTCTGCCAGCCAGTCAAGCGCCAGAGTCACCCTTGTCTCCCGATCTCCGTCAGGTGATACAGGAACAAGTTGCTAACGCTGTCCCACTTGCTCATCAACCGCCTCTTATGCCTGTTCCACTTACGTATGCTGCCGTTGTCGCGAATCCAAGGCCCCCGTCTGCAGCTATTCAATCGAGACCTACCAGTGCCTTTCCCTTACCTCCACACTTAGCTGCAACATATGCTCCTACAAGCAGCTACTGGCCGCCACAGCAGCCCGTGCGCCCACCTCTCCAATATCTCCATCAGACTCAGCCCGCTGCTCTCAATCCATGGCGCACCCATGACAACCGCCCTATCTGTTATTCGTGCGGCCTGCCTGGGCATGTAGCACGGCTTTGCCGCCGGCGCGGATGGTATCCTTCAGATTCTCCGAAGGCACAAAGCGGCAGTTTCGACTCTCCGTTCCATTCCGCTCCTGCCGCTCAGCACTTCGAAGCCTCACCTCCTGCTTCCCGAACCTTCAATACTCGTCGATCTCCGTCGCCCCGTTGGCGTTCTCTGTCACCGCTTGTCCGTCGCGCTGAAGCTATCCGAGAGAAAAACTAAAGAACGCAGTTCCGGAGGCAAGAACTGCGATCTCAACAAACTCATCAAAACCTCATTTATTTCCTGCGAACGTCTTTGAATTTTATGCAGAAGACATTGCCGTTCATGCGCTTGTAGACACGGGAGCAGCAATATGAGTGATTTTGGACCAGCTTAGTCTTCAACTTAGAAAAGTCGCGCCACCATATTCTGCCATTTCACTACGTACAGCAAGCGCTGCGCCGATTGAACCCGTAGGGAAGTGTACCGTGCATGTTGTTATAAGCGGTCAAGGAGATTGACGATCTGGGCGTGCTGACCGGGAATGAGGTCGCGATAAATACACCTGGAAAATGTAGGGTCACACAGCGGCATCAAAGGAGTTCGTTATTCTGCCTCGCTGCTCCCATGCCATGATTTTAGGATGGGACTTTCTGTCATCTCATCATGCCGTTATTGATTGTGCCCATGCGGAACTCACTCTGTCGCCATTCGGCAACCATGTTTTTGAAGATACTGACGACGCTTCCGGTCGTGTGTTTGCCACCACCGACACCGAGATTCCTGCATACTCTGCCGCACTTGTACCCGTTTCCTACGTCGGGTTTCCCGACTCCACGGTTCTTTTCACGCCGTCTAAGCTTGTTGCTCGCCATCATCCCTTTTTGCCATTCGACAAGGTTCCAGCGCACTTTATGTCTCAAACCTGTTTCCTTGCCCTGCTAGCCTGCTCCACGATGAGTGTCTTGGTTATGCTGACGAAATCGAACCAAGCTTCCTTTGTGATGTGCCTGACAACCCGGCTTCGCCTGCGGTTGACGCTATGGCCCTTCAAGTTTCTCCTTCGATGCCGCTGTGTGACCCTACATTTTCCAGGTGTATTGATCACAACCTCATTCCCGGTCAGCACGCGCAGATCTTCAATCTCCTTGACAACTTTCGCATGTCATTCGACCTATGGCCTATGGTGCTATGATGCTGGCAAAATTGCGGATGAAACGGCGGAATTATGACGCTAACCCAATGAAGCTGCGCAGTTCTTTCAAGGTCTGTGGTCGTGGAAACTGGGCAACAGCTTGTAGTTTCGCCAGATCAGGGAGTACACCTTCTTTCGACACGACATGGCCGAGGATGACCAGCTGCCGGGCGGCGAAGCGACACTTCTTCAAGTTAAGCTGGAGGCGAGCATCGGCGATGCATTTGAGGACGCGTTCAAGTCAAAGTAAGTGGAAAAGAAAGTCCGGTGAAAAGATAACGACGTCGTCCAGATAACACAAGCATATCTGCCATTTGAGGCCACGCAATATGTTGTCCACCATTCATTCAAATGTGGCAGGCACGTTACACAGGCCAAATGGCATCACGGTGAATTCAAATATACCGTCAGGTGTGATGAAGGCCGTTTTTGGACAGTCTGACTCAGCCACTGGCACTTGCCAGTACCCGGATCGTAAGTGTAAAGATGAGAAGAATTCGGCACCTTGGAGGCAGTCTAGCACGTCGTCAATACGGGGTAGTGGATAAACATCCTTGCGGCTGGTCGTATTGAGAGGCCGGTAGTCCTCGCAAAAGCGAGTTGTGCCATCTTTCTTTTTGACCAGCACTACAGGAGAAGCCCAGGGACTGTGCGAAGGTTGTATGACACCGTGTTGCAGCATGTCTCCAACGTGCTCAGCGATGACGCTGCGCTCAGTGGCGGATACACAATACGGCCTGTGGCGTAAGGGCGCATGGTAGCCGGTGTCGATGTGATGGAAACAGTGGAAGTACGGCCTAAGCGAGATTGTTGTAGGTCGAATATATATATAGAGCGAGAAAGACACAGGTAAACTACACGATGCGACATGAGGCCCCAGACGTCGCCCCCACACATCAGATATAATTCCGGAGCCCCTGGCGGTCTCCTACGTAGCGTAGATACCAGAGCTGCAGCGGGGTGCCACAATGTGTCCGCTGGCTGAGCGCACTGCAGCTCGCTGAAGACAACCGCGTTTGGCTTACGTTTGGCACATTGTAGGCGCCAAAATCGGAAGTGGCGTCGTCGTTAACATCCAAAACCATGCATGCGCACTAGTTTTGAACCTTCTGCAAAATACTAAATATCACCTCTAACCATTTAGAACATCACGTGCAAGCAATGCACCAATCATAGACTCGAATGAAGTAGAAAAGAGACAGTGCGGGAATGAGGAGGACATGCAACGAACAATGAGGGTTGCTACCTTGTACACTTGTTTTAACTCCGACAATTAACCCATGGCCCTCAGTACCCAGTGGCTGCGGAGCACCTGACCAAGGCGGCGGTCAGACCTGCGACGTGGCAGAGGGTGCTAAGAATCTCTGGGTCCGGACAGGCCGCCAATGGAAACTGAACCTGGCAACGTTCAACACGCGCACCCTCTCGAGTGAGGCTAGCTTAGCAGGACTATTTGAGGAATTATCAGGCATTGCCTGGGATATTATTGACCTTAGTGAGGTTAGAAGAACTGGTGAAGCTTACACAGTGCTGACTAACGGCCACGTCCTCTGCTACAGAGGTCTTCCAGATAAGAGAGAATCCGGGGTAGGATTTCTAGTCCATAACAACATAGCGGGCAACATTGATGAATTTTACAGCATTAGTGAGAGGGTAGCAGTCGTCATAATAAAGCTGAATAGGAGGTACAAAATGAAGGTAGTACAAGCCTACGCCCCAACTTCCAGTCACGATGATGAAGAGATAGAACAGTTTTATGAAGATGTGCAATTAGCAATGAGAAAGGTGCAAACTCAGTATACTGTAGTCATGGGCGACTTCAACGCAAAAGTGGGAAAAAAGCAGGTTGGCGAGCAAGCAATTGGAAACTACGGCATCGATTCTAGGAATGCAAGAGGAGAGATGTTGGTGGAATTCACGGAAAGGAATAGGCTCCGAATAATGAATACATTCTTCAGGAAGCACACCAACAGGAAGTGGACCTGGAAAAGCCCTAATGGAGAAACAAGGAATGAAATAGATTTCATACTCTCTGCCGATCCAAGCATAGTACAGAATGTAGAAGCGTTAGGTAAGGTAAAGTGCAGTGACCATAGGTTAGTGAGGTCTAGGATTTCTCTCAATTTGAAGAGAGAAAGAGTGAAATTAGTCAAGAGGAAACAGGCTAACCTAGACGCAGTAAGGGTGAAAGCAGACCAATTCAGGCTGGTGCTCGCAAACAAATATGCAGCTTTAGAACAGGAAGATGAAGATAACATAGAGCTAATGAATGAAACCGTAACTAGGCTGATCTCAGAAGCAGCAATTGAAGTGGGAGGTAAGGCACCAAAGCAACCTGTAGGGAAGCTCTCCCAAGAAACAAAGGACCTAATAAAGAAACGGCAAAACATGAAAGTGTCCAACTCACGAGATCAGATAGAATTCGCTGAACTGTCAAAACTGATCAACAAGAAGAAAGTAAGGGATATTCGAAATTATAAAGTGGGAAAAATTGAGGAAGCCGTAAAATATGGACGCAGCATGAAATCAGTAAGAAGAAAACTAGGCATAGGACAAGGCAAGATGTATGCACTGAAAGATAAGCATGGTAATATCATCAGCAATTTCAATGACATAATAAAAGCAGCAGAAGAATTCTATACTGACCTGTACAGTAGCCAAAACAGCCAAGCTACTTTCATTCGAAATAGTGATGAACCGGATACAGAAGCTCCTTCTATAACTAGCGATGAAGTTAGAAGGGCCTTGAAAGACATGACCAGGGGAAAAGCACCTGGAGACGATGGAATAACAGTAGATTTAATCAAAGATGGAGGAGATATCATGCTTGAATAGCTTGCGGCCCTTTATACGCAATGCCTCACAACTTCAAGTGTACCAGAGAGCTGGAAGAACGCCAACATTATATACCACTGAACACACATTGGTCTAGAAGCCGTCTTCAAGACGTCTTGACAAGATAAGTAAGACGTCTTGAAAACCCTTTTAAACGTTTACAAGACGTCTTGAAGACGTTTTGGCAAGATTTTAAATACTTCTTCAGGACATCTTACCAAGATTTTGTCGGACGTCTTAAAACGTCTTGTAGCCGTCTCTAAGACCGTCTAATGCACCGCCAAATTTGGGATATCAGACGTCTTACAAGACGTCTTGTAGACGTCTCAAAGACGGCTAGAAGACATCTTGCAAGACATCTTGGGAACGTTTTGAAAACGGCTACAAAACGTTCTGCTGGACGTTTTGAGGATGTCTTAAAAACGTTTTTAAATGCTTTAAACATCTACTGGTCGACTAAGGCATGGCATTTTCTAGTCGCTCGTATTTAGTTACTTAAGCCCTAAATATTGTTTTACAGTATTTATAGTATTTACAAAAGATAGTGACAGTGGAAATATACTTAGATCTAAAGTGGAGAGGATGTGAAATTTGAACACGACGTAGGTTATTTCAACACAATGTATTCCATAAAGTTACGCAATCTTCACTTTGAGGAAAAAAGTGAAGAAACAAATAAGCAATAACCATGCTATGAATGTATATATAATATATGAAGTACAACGGACTTGACCTCTCTAAACTTTAGTTCAACACCTGATCTATTGTCACCTAGGGGAAGCACTAGCACAAATGACATTTTAAGTAGTTTCCAGAAGCTGAAATTAGGTCATATTGCAATCCAGCTGGTCTGTCTCCTTCAGATGTCAACTATCCAACGAAATGTTGCCTAGCTTCAGTGATCTGGCTAGAAACAGCATACACTGCGCATTACGTCCAGGAAGACCCAATATCATTTTACTTACCTTGTCAACACTGATCTAGATTTGCAGATGGAATAATATAAAAGCCTCCTGCAACACTATTACAGAATTTTTCCTTGCATGGATGTTTGGCACGCACAAGAATTTAGATACACAAAACACCCTTCCATTATAGCATTAATTATAAAGGAATTGAGTGTCTCCCTGTTATCTGCTACATAGAGAAATCAATGAGGATGTTCGTATTCCTCGCAATATTGAAAAAAGGTTGGCTTTACCGATAGCACCAATCCCTATGGCCCATTTCTTACAACCCACCATAGCAACACTGAAATATTGGCAAAGCCACAAAAGTGATGAACACGTGTCAAAGCCACGTATGCTTAACATAAAGCATGATTGTTCACACAAATGAAGCGCTAAAGTGGTCAAAGGTTTCAAAGAATTTTTAATAAATCAATAACACGCCACTACATAAGCAAAATGTTTCTAATGCACCTCCTAGAGTTTTGCATTGTGGCTGGCTGTTATAACAAATTGGACACTTCACGATTCAGGGAACTAGCTTAGACATTTCCACAGGCTGATGCACCCGCAGAAAATTCAGCGTGTTCCAATGATGCTTGACCTCAGATTTCGCACCTGCAATTAGAAGGTAAGACAAAAGATGTTAGATATGTTACAGTGAAACTTCGTTATAACGAAACGGGGTATAACAAATTATTGTATACAACAAAATGACATTCCCGCTGAAATCTCCGAAGATATCCATGTTTTTATAACCTCGTTTCAACGAAGTAAACTTATCCTGCCAATAGATACACCAAACTTCAGTTTTTTCCGAAAAAAGAAATGCCCGACCCTTGCAGGCTCGCTTCTGCTCTCCGCAGGGTAGAACACACATTCGTTGCCGATGTTTAAAACGTTTACGTATTTGCGTTGAATCCACCGTCGAACACTGGTACTTTTCACCACTACGCGTAGTTGCGCGTAAGCAGACTCTAGATCGCCATCGCAATTCCTCTTACTGCGGCACCACGCAGGCTATATAGTTAGTGCAGCTATAGGCGTGGCCTCGGAGATTGCGCCGGTGCAATTTCAGAGGCCACGCCTCCCTGTGTCTACCACGTGCTGCTCGCACACGACGAACATAGTTGGTGTCGCAGCGTGCAACCTATTCAACCGCGTCGCCGTTTCGCCGGTTTCCCGATGCTAGAGACGACCTAACTAAAAGCGGTAACGAAAGATCATGACATTGAAACAGAAAGCAGCTATCGTAAAGGCAATCGTGTCAGATGCTAAGAAGTGGTGTGTTAAGGACGCCAAAGTTTCTTTTGCTGTTTTATTAGAAGTTCAGCGAGCACGTGGCCATGTAGTGGTTCTGCTGCTCGAAAAACCGTCTGCTTCTATACAAGTTGAAATTTGTGCGCGACATTGCGCATATATTGCAGTGAACGGCAGTAATGAACATAATGACGTAATTTTGGCTCCCCCTTCAACTTCGCTATAAAAAGATTTTATTGCATATGACTGAAGAGTTCCCACTCATTTATACCGCAGCCTTGTTTGCAAACAGTAACTGTTAGAAATCCGACCTAGGTATCTTCCGTATGCAGATGCAATAATGCCATCATTGCGATTCGGCCTTATCTGTAGCCTTGGTAGCAAGCCCTCGAGATATTACCGTGAAATCCGAATTCTTGGCAATAACGACAGCCTTGTCCAAGAAGGCCAGTGCCATTGTTGGAGGCTGCCATGTCCTCCGCAACTACGTCGCAAGCGACATTTTTCGTTTTCAAATCATACACATGCTGCAAGCCCTTTTTCGAAATTGCATCTTTTGTTGATTTAAACGTAGTAGCAGTTTGCGCCGAAAAATAATTCTACACCATGTCCGCACCAGTTCATGATGCAACGTGCAGGCAGGAACATATATGCGGCGCGCGTCATAGGTTTTCAGAACACGTGACAAGGCCTCCTTTTGGGGACATATTGAATGGCAGCGTCGACTCCAGGACGCGCGGCCAAGCGAGGTCACTGGTCAACTTGAACGATGTTCTACGCAACGAATGAAACACTTCCGGGGTAACCGCACTCAGAATGTTCGCGACGTAATTTGAGCCAGGCGCGTAGCCAGGATATTTCTTTCGGGGGTGGGGGTGGGGGAGCTAAAGCACCGCGATCGTCCTGACTGCGGTGCTTCGTTCTTTTAAGTTCCCAGGCGTCGGAGATGCGTTGAGACGCGAATGCCCATAACAGCCGCACGTTCGAAGGATACGCGCCTTTGTTAATAGGCGACGTGCCAGGCACAAAACGGAGCAGGGCGCAGGCCGTAAAAAAAAAAAAAAAGAAAAAAAGAAAAAAAAAGAGACGAGATTTGGAGAGAGAGGGGGGGGGGGGCGGAAGCCCGGTCACCCACCCCCACCTGATACGCCACTGCCATGAGCGTCCTGATTTAGAGCAAATTTGCCGGGATCGCTGTAAAATTTTTGCTTTAATCCTGGCGACCAGATTTCTGACAATGACTTGCACAGATTACGTCCGAGTGAGCATAACCGGAAATGTTCATTCGTTCGACGAAAAATCGTTGAGGCCTGCCACATTGCCGGTCACACGCGCCCTCGAGCTCGCACGACCCTCGCCTATGTCCCTTGAGTGAGCAAGGCCATCGCAATTGTTCTGAAACCCTATGAAGTCAATGTCCCACGTTTAGGCCCACTAGTTGCAGCATGAACAGGGAGATGTGAAGATGCAGAAGGTATGTTCCAAGCATTGTATACAGAACAGCCGGCGCGAATCGCGACTATCTTTACATCAGCGAAAGCAGTCATTCTGAAAGCGCTTGAAGCATGAAACCTATGTCAAAGATATCAATTAGAAATGAATCAGAAGTGAAGAAACAATGTTGCTTTCCATTGCACTTGCGGAGCACGTGGCAGGCTGAATATGCCACCGACGAGACAAGGCTTCTATCATTGCTAAGGAAACTGGATTTGAAGGGAGTTTCTGGAATCCCTTGCTATCCAGACTACAAAAAACTACAGAAAAAACGCTGTATCGCAACGATGGCAATATCCCGCCTGCATGCGCAGAATGCCGTCGTTTCGAGCAGTTCGTGTTGTGAACAAGGCTTGCGTGCGTCCAATTCTTATTACCACTTTTTGATCGGCGTCCTGTTTTTTTTTTCTTCTTGTAACATGAACCAAGAGAAAGCATAAGCCAGATGCAGCACTGAATTTGAATTTATTATTCTAGCTGTTGCAAAGTATGGAAGTCAATGTGAGCAGAAACACTGAAGACGGCAAAATTCTACGTATTAATCATTCTTGTGGTTTAAATTAGGACAGATAGATTTGTCAGTGAAGCAGCATAAAAAAATTAGGTCCAAACTATCAGTTAATGAGGACACAAAAATACATATGCCGCACATACAGGTCACACAATTTATTTATTTAAAGGCGCAAACGATAGGACATTACATCCGTGTGTTATTCTGAAGGCCAACATCTTGTTCTATCATTACTGAGGCCGCAATGACGTATTCACCTTCTTCTGTCATCCTCGCCTCAGTGGTAAGCTCAACCTACTCAGCGGTTGGTTCAGCTTACCGGTAACATCATACTCAATTAAAATGACAATTACATGACAAGCGCCATGGGCTAGTCATATCACTACTTCAAACCATTACGTTATTAAGCACCTGGAATAGCATGTCAGGCGAATAGCCAGGCTAAGATCTCCAGCATCTCATTAAAGAATGCTACTTTCTCTCTATGTAACACAGAAAGCAGCTTAATAACGTAATGGTTTGAAGCATGTGATATGACTGGACCATTGCGCTTGCCCAAGTGCTATCTGCCACATGCAATGTTTTTTTTTTTTTTAAATTTGGTTCAGTCAAAAAAAAAAATCTTGTAGAATGAGAACATACGGTATGTTCTCATTCTACATGGTCCTTTTTATTTTAGCTGAACTAAATTGTAAGAACATGTGGCAGACAGCACAATTGTGCTGTCCAAATTGTTCTAAATTAGTCGATGAGGTGGCCTATTGCTTCTACGAAAAATCTAAACGTTTAATTGAACAATTGACACTTACACTAATTAACTTTTTATTAATTACCTCACTGCAAATATTTTAATTGTAGCTAGTGATTATGCCAGGCATATCGACTTGGAACAAATTCTGAGGATGGCAGCGGTTTCGAGATATGCGGTATCAAACTTGCAGTAAAAATGCACAGTTTTCTAACTTAATTTTTAAGAAAACACTGTTTCATACATTGAAGCACACACTAACTGGAACGCCAATGCATTTCGGTGGACACATTCAAAATTATTATATCGAAACTAGCGTAGTCCTCAAATCTCGGTCCAAGTCGATATGCATTGCATACCCACTAGCTACAATTCGTAGATTAAAAATATGTGCTGCAAAGTAGTTCGTTTATTAGCGCAATTAAGTAAATTATTCGGAAAGCATATTGGTTTCTCGTAACGTAATGGCCGCCTTATCGAGTAATTTTGATCAAGGTTTGTAATTGTGCTATCTGCCACAGGCAATTTTTAAAAAATTGGTGCAGCTAAAAAAAGACACCACGTATATGGTCACATAATCCGCTCTGGAACAACAATGCGGCCTGACTTGTAGACTATATTTCCGCATGCCTATGGCACAAGAGGAATAAGAAATGACCTTTTCAGCGTTTCAAATAATTAGTCTTGCGATAACAAAGGCCTATCGTTAAGTGGATCACAGGAAACCACTCTCTCATGCATCGTCCTGTTTACCAGCGCTTCAGCTTGTTGATAGAACGCTGCAAGTGTCTGATTTTGCTCAACGCTTGACGCTACGCGCGAGTAGGTACACATACCTCAATTTATTTAATTATTCAGGTACCTCACGGGTTCCCACTGGAACATTAAATGAACAAGCATTTACCATATGCCGCTCTACTATTGCCGCTACCGTATCCAGCAGCTACCGGTTGGTTTGCTTGCATTGCCTAAAAAGCACGCCACGCGTACAACTGGCGCAGCTTAGCGAGCACGCGCCAACCAGACTTGTGCCTGAGAACGTCGCGGCAACGGTATAAAGCGATGTATAGCTGCTTTGCTAAACGTTCGTAACAACACTAAAATTTCAATTTCCCTTCCCTTTCAGAGAAGTGCGTTGGAGGACATCGCTACCAGCGATCCCATGAAGCTCTGATAAAATAACGGTTAAACAAGAAACAAAGCAACAATTCACAACAGCGTGACCCGCCGCGGTGGCTTAGTCGGCTAAGCCGTTTTGCGCTGCCGAGCGAGCACGAGATCATTTTGATGGAGGCGAAATGCAAAAACGCCCGTGTGCTTGCGTTGTATTGCACGTTAAAGAACCTGAGGTGGTCAAAATTAATCCGGAGCCCTCCACTACAGCGTGCCTCATAATCAGAAGTGGTTTTGGCTCGTAAAACCCCCGAAAGAACACAACAGCGTGGAAACGCGTAGATGGCCTGGCGATATTTCTTTAACCAGAGAAACAAACAAGGAAACAAAATATGGGGCGTGCTGAAGGTGCGCAAATCCCGCCTGCGGCGGCCGCATTAGAATGGGGGCGAAATGCAAAAATGTCCGTGTGCTGTGCATTGGTTGCACGCTAGAGAGCCACAGGTGGTAAAAACTCATCTGAAGTCCCCTACTAAGGCGTGCTTCATGATCATATCACGCTTCCGGCATGTAAAGCCCCAGATTTTCATGAATTTTAGTTACGAGTTCACCTAACGTTTCGTTTTCAGCCTGCGAGATTTAGCATATTCAGATTATGACTTGCGGTAGGAACGCCGATGCGACTTAATTTAAGCCATGCACAATTTATGGGTTAAATTGATAGCGCGAAAGAAAATTATGCGCAAAGCGGCGTGTTCCCGAGTCTGCATCCATGAGCAAGCACCCACAAAGATCGCAATATTTTAGAAATGCCTACCAGCAATCAATAGATTCGAAGCGTGGGTGAGAGTAGCTCGACCAAATGCGCAGTACACAGTTACATCACCGTCACTAAACGCAAATGAAAAGACTAAAACAAGTGAGTCACACGCAACCAGTACAATACGAGTTAAAACATAACACGTTACAAGCAAGCGCAGTAACACGCAACAGCAAGCGCGCGATTTTACGCGAGAACAGTGGGGATCAAGATTCGAGGCAAGGAATATTTTTTAATGGCGCTACCGCGCCAGCCAGGAATTGAATAACAATAAACATGCCAAACAAATTATGTCGGCTACGCAAGTTTGCCTCATCGCGTTCGTGATCGCCAACAATATTAATGCAGGAATGGTGGTCCACTGGAAGAGCAAGCAGCGTAGTTCTGTATCGCCAAACGAGCGACACTAGTTGAAGCCCTAAAGTTTCGGCATGCGTACAGCAGCAGCTGTGATAAGCCTGCCATGAGTAATTGACTCTCCTTAACGTTAAAAAATTATGAGGTTTATACGCGCCAGAACCACGATCTACATTATGAGGCACGCCAAAGTGAGGGATTCCGGAATAATTTGGACCACCTGGGATTCCTTAGCGTGTACCTAAATCTAAGTACACGGGTGTTTTAGCACTTCACCCCCACAGGGACACTAACTGTCCCGAACGCATTCCACGGACCATGGATGACTGCAATATAATTAGGAATTAAATTTGTCAGTGCAGCGCTATATCTCGCACGTTGTCAGGATCATCGAGAAAAAACACGAAAACGCGTCATGAAATAGTTATTCACAATGTGGAAAAAGCAAGCATTATTTTATCTGTGACAAACATGTATCAACGTTTAAGACGGCGGCAAGCTCACAGTATACTTTTCGAGCGCGTGGCGCGAACGTGACATGCCCATACAAAGCGCATTTGGGGGTAACAATTCTCAGAAATAAGGCACTTTCGTGCGGTACTCACTTTTTTTTTTTGTCCGTATCGACGAGGCAGAATCCACTTTCCGAGTCAAAGAAGCGACGCCGCGTACTCCGAGGGTCAGCAAGGGTCCTTGGTTAACGCATCGAAGACACAAAATGGAGAGCACGCTCGGCCAGTTTTCGAAGTCGGAAACAAACGCGCGAACCGACTTGCCCGAACAACCGGCGCCGCTTCCCGCCGTGAAAGATGTGAAACGGAAAAGATTGAAAGGGCACGTCGCGAGAGAGAACGGCAAAGGGAGGTTGAGCTCCCGCGACCAAACCAACGCCCTCGCTCATGGCTTTTGTCACGTGATAGTTGGAGGCGTCTAGAGAGAGTGGCTTGTGAAGAGGAAGAGGCGCTATGCAGCCAGGGCCGCCGAGCATGGGGGGAGGCAGAAAATTCCAATCTCATCCTCCTTCCATGTCTGCCAGTCGCGGCGCCGTTAGCCTTTCGTTTGCACGGAGAAAGGAAACTCCGGACGCGCCCGCACTGAAATGCGCAATGCTTGCAGCGTTAGCTCCGGATACTTAGGAATGGTGAAATCGACATTCTCGGCAATCGCTACACCGATTTCGATGACGTTTCTTGCATTTAAAATACAATGTAAAATCAAGTATGGGCTGGAAGCAGATGTTGATTTAATGTCGGCGCTGTCTTTCGAAAGAGTCTCGAAAATTGGAAATTATCATGTTTACAACTCTGCGACATAGCAATACTAAACGATATCGCAATTTTGTAATGTGCACCTAATAACACGTCCAAAGCAGACAAAATAGATGCAGTATACGCGGCTCTGAAAGATACCGCCAATTATCGAATGTGCTTTTTTTTTTTTTGCAACGCCCTTGTAAACGTTGTGATATAAGCACACGTGGACTGCAAACTTATTTCTAAAGCAAATTTGCCCGCTATACGCGCTCCGATCTTGGTAGACGCTTGCATAATACCCCCGATATGCATCGGCTGTATATGGCTGCACTGATCATGAGCTGCGGACCAACCGTGCTCGGTCCTGGTAACTGCAATATCGGTCTTGGTGTAGTTACCAATTGGTTAACTTAGCGCTTCTATGTATGTGACAAATATTCCAAGTAAATATACAAAGTAGGGTCATTCAAAACATTTCAAAGAGGTCGCAAATAAACTTTGCAGTATTAAAATTTCTGGAACGCTTACTATAATATGTGGTGCACTGCTAAAATCGCCGTGCTGTGGTTGCAAATAATTGGGCAAAACGAACACGTCTAGATGAAATGCCATATATGCTGCTCTCCCACCAAAGTACACATCCTTATTTATAGCGCCAATTTTAGCTGTAGGTTTTGAGCGTATATAGGTATTTAATTTGAAAGAGCGATGAAATGAACAATTCAGTCTCACAACTTCGGAGTACACGACGGTGAAACGCGTTTTAAGGAATTGAGGAACTTGCGATACTATAGTTTTTTACTACATGATTGAACAGCTGACAGCGGAATTGTGATGCAGCTCAATGTGCAGATTTCGGTAGGAGCGAAAAACTGTCAAATAACGCGCTGGCGTGGATGTTGAACTAGCATCGTGCGAAAAACGCCATTTGTGACAGCCTGCAGAAAACCGCACAGGTAAAAAACCCGAGCGATCTTCTGCCACAAAAATATATCATCGAACTCACCTATTCATCTATCTGAAACTAACACTCACACTAAATTTGCGCAGCTGCTCAGCGCAGGCACACGTTTTTCTGTTACCCGCCACGTTAGCTAAGTGGCTATAGCATCGCGCTGCTGAGCTCGAGATCGCGGGTACGATAGGATCGAAATACAACAACGATCGTGTACTTAGATTGATGTGTATCTTAAAGATCCCAGGTGGTCAGAATTAATCCAGAGTCTCCACCTACGGTCTGCTTCATAGTTTAGGCACGTACAACCCATGGATTTATTTTTCACTCTTTCTGTTTTCTCAATTAACGTGGTTAAAGGCCTTAGGTCTTGCATGTATGCTGCCTTCAATGTAGCACATTTTTTTTTACGTTTGCTTCATGTTTTTTTTTGTTCGTGAAATACGTATAGACGCTACGACTGGACGTACTGTGCAACGACACATGTGCAGCTAATGGAAATGTACATCTTACAGGATGGTAAAATGACAGACCAAAGGATAGGCAGTGCATGTACACGTTTTTAAGTACAGGCTGTGTGACCAGTATCCATGGGTGCTAGATATCTAACAACCGTATAAAGCAGCGGAAAAAACTGAAACGCATATTTTATACATATATCTGGATAAGGATCCGCACAGATATCTTCCAGACGTTTTTACAGAACGTTTTCTAGCCGTCTTAGCAAGATGATAGCTTAAAACAGCTTAACAAGACGCCTTCAAGCCATCCTTCGCAGGACGTCTTCAAGACGTACATATAAAGACGTCTTGTAACCGTCTTGAATAGTTGTAGACGTTCTAGTTGATTTTGGCTGGTCCAAGACGGCTACAAAACGTCTTGTGTTCAGTGGGATACTTATCCATAAGAAAAGAGACGTTAAAGAATTGAAGAATTACAGACCCATTAGCTTGCTTTCAGTATTGTATAATATATTCACCAAGATAATTTCCAATAGAATCAGGACAACACTTGACTTCAGCCAACCAAGAGAACAGGCTGGCTTCAGGAAGGGATATTCTACGATGGACCATATCCATGCCATCAATCAGGTAATCGAGAAATCTGCGGAATACAATCAACTTCTCTATATGGCTTTCATAGATTATGAAAAGGCATTCGATTCAGTAGAGATACCAGCAGTCATAGAGGCATTGCGTAATCAAGGAGTAGAGGAGGCATACGTGAATATCTTAGCAAATATCTACAAGGATTCCACAGCTACCTTGGTTCTCCACAAGAAAAGTAGAAAGATACCTATCAAGAAAGGGGTCAGGCAAGGAGACAATCTCTCCAATGCTATTCACTGCATGCTTAGAAGAAGTATTCAAGCTCTTAGACTGAGAAGGATTAGGAGTGAGGATCGACGGCGAATATCTCAGCAACCTTCGGTTTGCAGATGACATTGTCCTATTGAGCGACAATGGAGAGGAATTACAATAAATGATTGAGGACCTTAATCGAGTAAGTGCAAGAATTGGGTTGAACATGAATATGCAGAAGAGAAAGATAATGTTCAATAGCCTGGCAAGGGAACAAGAATTCAGGATCGCCAGTCAGCCTCTAGAGTCTGTAAAGGAATATGTTTATCTAGGTGAATTACTCACAGGGGACCCTGATCATTGGAAAGAAATTTACAGAAGAATAAAATTGGGTTGGAGTGCATACGGCAGGCATTGCGAAATCCTGACTGGGAGCTTACCACTGTCGTTGAAAAGAAAAGTGTACAATCATTGCATTCTACCGGTGCTAACATATGGGGTAGAAACTTGGAGGTTAACAAAGAAGCTCGAGAACAAGTTAAGGACCGCACAAAGAGCGATGGAACGAAAAATCTTAGGAGTAACATTAAGAGAAAGGAAGAGAGCGGTGTGGATCAGAGAACAAACGGGGATAGCCGATATTCTAGTTGACATTAGGCGGAAGAAATGGAGCTGAGCAGGCCATGTAATGCGTAGGATGGATAACTGGTGGACCATTAGGGTTACAGAATGGATACCAAGAAAAGGGAAGCGCAGTCGAGGACGGCAGAAAGTCAGGTGGGATGATGAGGTTAGGAAATTCGCAGGCGCAAGTTGGAATGCACTAGCGCAAGACAGAGGTAATTGGAGATCGCAGGGAGAGGCCTTCGTCCTGCAGTGGACATAAATATAGGCTGCTGCTGATGATGACACTTGTTTTATCTAGGGACCATAAGAGTGCCTCGATGTGCGCGCCCCCGCAAACGCAACTTAACGACGCGCGCTACTCTGGTGCCATTTCGTAGCCATCGTCGCTATATTCCGCCTTGCGTGGCACTACGCGTTTCTTCTCACGCTTTCGCCATACCCTCCTCCGCTTTCTGCCTCATGGTTCCGCTGCACCCACCTCCGCTTTCATCCTCGAGCTATCTTCGCTCTCGTCGTCTTTCATCGCGACGCTGTGCTCCGCGTTCACTCTCAGCTTTCGGTGTGCTCATTCGCTCTATTACGCTGAGGGACAACGCCGACGCTCACCGCAGAAACGGGCGACCTCTAAAAAAATAACCAGAAAGCTCGTCTTCTCGCATAGCGTTCGCCGCAAGCCTTTCCCAGTAAAGATTACGGTTGCATAAGCTGCAGTTGCCGGGAAGTGGCAACTCTGTGACCGGACTATATAGTATAACGCCGCGCGTTGCAGCTCAGCCAGTCAGTGCGGTGATCGGTGCGATGGCTCAAACTATCGCGAAAGGAAAACACGCATTGTTGAGTTGTGCTCCAATTTCGCATTAGGGAGTACCGTAATCGTCGGTGAACTTTTTCAAGCAACTTGAAAATATATCTATATGTACCTAAATGCCCTGTAATCGACACCTAGGACCTGGGCATCCATTTATTGCCCCCCCCCAAAGAAAAATATCATGTCAGTACTCTTTAATGAAACAATAATTTATTAATTTTCTTTATTCCACATAGCTTTAAAGGCCCCAAGGCGTTAAAGAAAGGAGTGAATGGGGTAAAATAAGAGAAAAAAATTCGCAGTTTCGCCCGACAGGCGAAGCATCGATTGCGCTAGCAAATTAATAGAGAGTTATACGAAGGAAGGATAGTAGTTTAATGGGCCGTATAAAGTTGTAAACGTTCGCTTACTAATTAACTAAATAGGCAAGCACGGTGTCACGCGCGCACAGGTAAACATGACCACGTCTCGCTCGATGAGTGCGGAAACTCGCTGTGAAAACGCCGGAGTGAAAAGCGCGCCAGCAGCAGCAGGCAAATTGACCTTCGTGCTGTCTCTCGTATCGCTTCAACGCGAACGTCGAAAGCACAGCGCATAGGAAGCTACCAGCACTCGGCGCATGCACTTTTTATCCATCGCAGATCGCTTTGAGAGGCCCGCGCGGGCGCGCACATCGCCCACATCGCAGATCGCTTTTAAGATACGGGCGCGGCCGAGCTGTGAGCAGCAGCCGACGGAGCAGAACGCACCTGTAAAACAAAGGAGTCTTCGCAGTAGAAGGGCGGGAAGGGGAAGTTTATTGCTCGAAGAACCGTAATAACGCGTCCATACTGGCCGTTCGAGTCAGTCCAGAAGCGCCAGATCACGAGCGAGCCGCTCGCGCCGAGCGCGCTAGTAGCCGCCGTCGTCCTCTTCCTCTAATATTTAACACACTCCGGGGCCTGAGGTGGCGAGTTCTAAAGGGTACAATTTCTGCACAGGTCGGATCATCTGTGAGCCACTGGGTATTTTAACTTTACACGCACGGACGTTGCCATCTTTACTTCGGATGCAGTCACTTACTACCCCAGTCTTCCAGAACATTCTGGGAGCCTTGTCTTCGTGAATAATCACAACATCACCTTTACTGATGCTATAAGCTTTTGATGCTTTCCTCAAGTGAACGTTTCGAAGTGTCAGTAGATATTCACGAAGCCATCGCTTCCACAGTTGTTCCATTATTAGCTGCCTGTGGACCCACAAACTGAGCAGCTCAGTCTTTCTTTCTCCCTGTTCATCAGACGTTTTAGGATTAGACAAGAGACGGCTGCCTAACAAAAAATGAGACGGGGTTAGAATGTCTGGCTCTTTAGGAGAAGAGTAAATGAAAGTTATGGGTCTGGAATTCACAACGGCTTCTGTTTCAGTCAGCAAAGTGCTCAGTTGTTGTAGGTCAACAGACGCCTTTCCCAATGACTTGCGAAGGCACATCTTCACAATCCTAACTAACCGCTCCCAAAACCCACCCCACCAAGGAGCTCTCTCTGAAATAAATTTCCAAGTTATGCCGTGGGTAGAGCAATACTGGCTGACTTCCTCTTTCCTCAACAACTGGTGCATGCTAGCTAGCTCACGTGCAGCTTTCTTGAATGTAGTAGCGTTGTCTGAGTAAACTATTCGCGGTGTTCCACGTCTTGCACAACATCTTTTGAAAGCCATGAGAAAAGCGCTAGGAGTAAGTCCAACCACATGCTCAAGGTGAATTGCTCTAACTGCTGCACACGTGAATAGCACTATGTACACTTTAACGCCATTGCAATCTTTCACAAAAACTGGCCCTGCAAAGTCAACTCCTGTAACCTCAAAGGGGCGCGAATTGCACACACGATCACTGGGAAGAGGGGCTGCCGGTGCACTCGCAGCCTTGAGTCGGAAACGAGCACAAATCACACATTTTCGTAGCACTCTCTTCACTGCTTGTCGCACTCTGGGCACCCAGAACCGGGCGCGAAGTTCATTTAATGTGTCACCGACACCGCCGTGGAGCACAGTTTTGTGAGCTTGCAAAATGACGAGTCGCGTGACCGGGTGGTTGGACGGTAGCAGCACAGGCGTCTTTTCGTTGTATGTGACCTCGGCGTTCTGAAGGCGAGTTCTAATCCTCATGACGCCCTTTTCGTCAATAAAGGGATGCAGGTCTCTTATGGACGACGTCTTGTCGAGGTCTTGTCCCACTTCAAGTTGGGCTCTCTCTTTGGCATAGGTATCTGTCTGCATTTGCTTGAACCAGATGTTCTCAGCTTCTTGAACTTCAGTAGCTGTAAGTGATCCTTCTGTATGCGACGTTGGCGATCTACAGTTGTCCACGAAGCGTTTGACCCATGCTGTCACTCTTGCCATTCGTAACCAAGAACTAAATCGTTCAGCACTGAAAAGTGGTTCTCTTATCACGCTCACCAGTACAGGAACCTTTGTTTGTAACTCGGAAGAAACTTGTTCGTCTTCCGGTCCAGAATCTGGAGCGTCAGATGTCGTTGGCCAACTATTTGCCGCACGTAGAAGCCAGTTAGGTCCTTTCGACCACAGCTGGCTATTTCGAAGGTTTGTGAGCGAAAGCCCACGCGTCAGCAGATCAGCTGGGTTTTGTGTTCCCGGACAGTGATGCCACTGGTCTGGATCTGTTACTTGACGTATCTCGTTAACTCTGTTATAAACAAATTGCTTCCACTTGGTTGCCGTGCTTTGTATCCAACAAAGCGCTACACTTGAGTCCGTCCACAGGTGCTCTTCTATTTTCCATTGCCTCGACTCTAGAGCCTCCCGTAAGAACTTTAGGACTCTAGAAGCCAGAACCGCTGCTATCAATTCCAAACGTGGTAACGTGATCCGTTTGATTGGAGCTACTCTACACTTCGAAAATAGAAGCTGAACATCAACGTTACCGCATTGATCTTCCATTCTGAGATAAGCTACGGCACCGTAAGCAACAGAACTGGCATCAGCAAATACGTGAAGCTGGGAGCTTGAAGGCTTGTCCAAGAATAACTTCAGCTCACACCTGGGAAGTGAAAACACCGGATAGCATTTTAGCTCATTGGACCAAGTTTCCCATTCGTGTCTAAGTTGCTCAGGCATAACTTCTTCCCACGCAGTGCCATGCTCCCACAATCTCTGAAAGAGGACTTTCATCCTAACGACAAACGGTGATAGCCACCCAAATGGATCGAAAATCCGTGCGGTTGTCTGAAGGACACATCTCTTGGTGTCGTTCTTCTTTTCGAGAATCTGCAACAGAGATTCCATGTTTAGAATAAGCTTGTCAGCAGCTGTGTCCCATAGCAAACCAAGAACTTTCGTAGGAGCCATTGCTGAGACAGAGTCCAATCTATCAGTGATGTACTTTCTTAACTCATCATCATTGGTGGACCATTTTTGCAGCTTCATGCCCGCTTTGCTGAGGATGAGATTTGCTTCGTTATAAAGACAGAAAGCTTCTTTTGAAGAAGGAACTCCTGTGACAAGATCGTCAACGTAGAAATTCTCGGCAAGTTGCATGGCAGATGATCTCAGCGTAGGATCGATGTGCTTGAAATGATACTGGAGCGTCGCTGATAAGAGGAATGGACTTGCTGTAGTTCCAAATGGCACTCGTGTCATCCTATACTCCACTATTTTCGGCACATGTTCACTTGACATTGGCGTGCTGTCAAACCATAAAAAACGCAAGGCGTCGCGATCAGGCTCTTGAATGCCTATTTGAAGAAACGCCTTTTGTACATCTGCAGTGATTCCAATCTTGTGTAGCCTGAAATTCACAAGCATTTTAACCATGTTGTTGTTGATCTTGGGTCCTTTTTCTAATAATTCGTTCAGAGACGCTGCTCCATGCGCGTGTGACGAGGCATCAAAGACCACCCTCAGCCGTGTCGTCGAGGATGATTCCCTGATAACAGCATGGTGCGGCATGTAGTAACATCTCTCTGCCGAGTCTTTTCCGTTGACTCTTTCCGCGTGATCATCCAGTTCATACTGCCTGACTGCCTTGTCGTACTGCTGAAGAAGCTCCTCGTTACTACCAAATCGCCGCAATAAACCGTGTAGGCGTCGAACCGCAACACTTCGGTTGTCTGCTAGGTATGTGTTGACGGATTTCCACGGTAGCGCTACTTCGTACCTCCCGTTCTTGAATGCTATGTTCTCCGTGAATTGCCGAACCACTTCATTTCCATGCTCGTCGTGGGTAGAAGGGTCAGAAATGCCTATGCTGTCTAGATCCCAGAAGTGCTGTAAGATTTCAGACACGTCAGTCTCTGTGCAACTCGTGCGAAGGACACAAACGTGCGCGCGGACTTCTTTAAAAATACGACCGTCGCATGGTACAGGCCCTTGAAATGTCCAGCCAAGCTTGGTGTTGATCGCAGCAAGTCCTGTCACTTCGTCGTGCGACCAAACATCGTTTAGCACGAGCTTCCACATTTGGTCGGCTCCAATGAGCAAGCTTATGCCGACTTCTGTTTTTAGGCCAGGAAGCGATACAAAGTCAGCAATAAACTTCTTTTCATTAGCCAGCTTCTGCACAAATGACTGTGACTGTGGAGGTTCAAGCAAGTGATCACAGATAAAGGGAACCTCCAAAGCCTCGATTTCGTGTTTGGAGCTGTCAAATTGGCTCATCAAAGTCACCTTAACCAAGTTGAGCTGCTCTTTTGGCGCACCGCTCGAACCACCGAACGCTTTCACTTCAACATCTACCTTCTTCAGTGTTGGCAGGCTTAGTTTTCTGGATATATCTTCTCTGATAAACGTTCTCTGGCTTCCGTTGTCCAGGACCCCTCTTATATAGCAAGAATTGCAGTCGCTTAGAGCCCATACTCGGAACGTCTGCAGTAATACGTCATTTTCAAATAAATTGCTTGTAGGTGCTTGTGCGGCAGCATGCAAGCTCGGGGTTTGTCGTTCACTCGGTTTCTTCTTGCTAGCGTAGTTGGGGTCACAAACAGCTGTTGCGTGCTTGCCTTTACAGGTAGCGCAACGGATATTGCATCGACAATCTTTCGAGTGGTGGCCTGATATCGTGCACTTAAAACATCTGCCCGACTTGGCCAAAAGGCTCTTCTTCTCCTGCAGGCTTATTGTAGAAGTGCACGTTTCCGTAACGTGGGTGGGTGAAAGGCAGAAAAAACAATTACCTTTCGTCTTGCTGGATTCGTTGTGTAACACGGAGGCGGTAGGCGTGGCACAGGTCTTCCTGTCACGCCTTCCATCGTGCGTGTCGCGAACGCAGGAATCCTGGTGACCACTTTTTTCACGAGCTTCGACCTCCAGTCGGAGAAAATCCAATAGCTGGCGCAGCTCCGTCTCTGACGACTGGATCTCATCGGGCTTTTGTAGTAAGCTCTGTCGCTTGTAGTGTTCCACCACGATGTCATTGGGGATCGCTTTCGTTAGAATCTCGACGAGCATCGCAGCGTATGAAAGCTCCGATCGTCCAAGAGCCTTGAGACCTCTCACGTTAATGTGTACGGTATCCAGGAGATTCCTCATAGCGGTCACGTCAGTAGAAAACCTCACTGGTCTCAGCATTCAAAGATTCTCCAAGTACTTCTGCTCGATGATCCTCACGTTGCCGAAGCGGTTGGTTAGAATTTCGATGGCATCTGCATATGATGCGTCCGTCACTTGAATTCCCTCGATCGCTTTGGCCGCTGGTCCAGCCAAAAGGGTTTTCAAGTAGTGAAAGCGGTCGATGTTCGTTAAACTGGCATTTTCGTGGACGGCATGCTTGAACAGGTCCCAGAAGGGCTGCCATTGTTGCACTGTTCCATTGAAGTGAACCAAGTCGAGCTTCGGAAGTCGAGAAGCACCGACAACTGGTGTTGAGGTATCACCGAGGGCACGATGTCCCGAGGTCGTACCTGAAGCTGAGGCGTCGTTAGGTGTCGGTAGGCCTCGATCCGCGGTTGTTTGAGACTGAAGTTGTTCGATGTGGTGACAGAGAAGGGACAAGGTTGCTGCCGCGTTGTCTTCATAATCCGCGACCGAGATGTAGTCTTCGGATGCTTGCTCGTCCATGAGGTAACCCTCCAACTGTTCGTTGAGCACCTGTAGTCCGTCGTTGCAGTTCTTCAGTCTGTCATGCAGCACTCGAAGCGCTGGAGCGCTAAAATGACTCGATTCCATGAGTTGGCTTGCCTCGTTTCGGAGACGCGTGTGCAAAGCTCGTTGGGTTGCTCGCTTGCCCTTGATCCGCTCCATCTTCGTTGCCGGCGAAGTCCTTTCGTTGTCGGGTCGCTTGGATCACAGAGTCCCGGGTTCCGGCACCAAAAAATGTAAAACAAAGGAGTCTTCGCAGTAGAAGGGCGGGAAGGGGAAGTTTATTGCTCGAAGAACCGTAATAACGCATCCATACTGGCCGTTCGAGTCAGTCCAGAAGCGCCAGATCACGAGCGAGCCGCTCGCGCCGAGCACGCTAGTAGCCGTCGTCGTCCTCTTCCTCTAATATTTAACAGCACCGCCTCGCTCCCGTGCCTAGCGCGCGAAAGAAGAACGCGTGCTTCCGGCCTGCCTTCCTCCCTTGCGTGCGCTACATATTGACTCGCGATTGCTGGCTCACCCTCGTATGCTTTCACTCGCTCACACACCGTACGGCGCGCGACGACGATGTTATCGCCGTTGGACTTTATACGAAATCTCACGGCGACGGCGAAGACGACGGCAGAAATGCACTTGGAGTGTCCATATAATTGCAATCGCAATAAAATAAATGCAGTAAAACGTTTACAAAAGGCATGCTGTAGAGTGATCTTGAAGTTGTCCGTGTCTTCGATGAGTGTGACTGATGCGGCAAGGCGATTCCAGTCCACGTTTGTCTTATCGATGAAGGAATGAGTCTTTAGGGAGTGCTAGACATTACTGGTTCTTCATTTTTTTTTTCATTAAATGGAGGTCTTGCAACTCGAAGCCCTAGGAGGAACACTCACAAGCCTTAAAGCACTCTACATAATTATAATAATTAGCTTTTCTACGTATTAGTTTCGGTTTCGTTTCCCATTTGGTGCATATCGCGACGTCATGACGCAAAAGACAGTCACGCGGGAGCAGGACATCGTGATGTCTCAAACGCAGAAACCCTACACGCGCAAACTGCGCATGTGCGTCAGTACCATGACAGCACAACGACGGCGCGCATGCGCCCCGAGTGTCCGTATAATTGGAAGGAATTAAACAGACACGCCTCAAAGCGCGCAGATGCGGTCAAGCCGCGGGCCCTCGAGCAAATAAACCGCCGAAAGCAATCCCAACCCACCAGGAAGATGACGTTCTGTTGGTCGTCCGCGGGGCGCGCGCGGCGGCCAGGGAAGAGCGCCACGTAGGCGAGCGCAGCCAGCGCCCCGTACAGCGACAGCGTGGCCGCGTTCCGCGGGTCAGCCACGGAGCGCACCAGGGCCACGCTGCCCATCGTCCAGTCACAGCAGAGCGCGTGAGGAAACAGCAGCAACCACGCGTTCACCGCCGGCAGGTAGTGGAACGTCAGCTGTCGCACGGGGCTGGGCGCCACGGCCGCTGGGTTGTCGAACCTGCAGCAAAAAAAATGTGCGCTTGGCAACGGGTTTCTACTCCCGACGTACGTACTATCGGGGTCAAATGAAACCCGAACAGCGGAGCGCGTGGCTGAAACTCAAGATACAGTGCCTACCGCCGGCCAGTTATCACCAGAGACAGGCGTACGTGCACATGTAGTTCGGCCGCCCGGTGCGAGGATTATCGCCCTACTGCTATGTATACATAGGTTGCACGGACGTCATCGCGGACGCCATATTGGGGTACCAACAGGTCGACAAGGGGCGTAAGCAAGGAACATGACAGCAACAAAAAGCGCGTCTTGCGTCGAACGTCGGAGCAATAACAATGATAATCCGGTGAAAAACAACCGCCGTGAAAAAGCTAAACAGTTTGTGCGTGTTAATACGTTGCACTGACGTCATCGTAGTCGCCATCTTAGGGTACCAGCGCGCTGAGATATAGCTGCGTGACGTCACATGAATACTATCTATTGTTTCTGTTTTCGTTGATTTCAAAGCGACAAAACGGAAATAAAATAAAACAGAAGCAACACAATCACAGTAGAGCGAGCTCCTACTGTCAGCCTTTGACGCTAGCTCCCAAATCTTTTATCCTAATTCAGCAAGCAATTCGTAAACGCGCAGTTGTACTTTCCATTCATGTCAGTCATTTCAAGGATCATACAAAGTACAAATGCGACCAGAAGTACAGTGCGACATAAAGTATAACTGCAATGTGCAGTTTTCAGCTCCGGATGTCGGCGACCTTTTCGGGGCGAAGCACCTTAGGGCCGAGTCTTGTCCCTCGTAGTCCGTTGTCCGTCCGTAGCTCTGGTTTGCATGGAGACCGCTAGGGGCGCTGCGGTGTACAAGGGCTATATAAGCGCTGTATATACTGTACACATGTAAAGTATATACAGGGTGTTTCAGCGAACACTTTCAAAAATTCTTAAAGGTTGCCTGTGGCAGATAGCACAATTCTAGTTCATGAGCTGGTCTACTCGAAGAGGCGGACATTACTTGCACAAGAAATTGAAATGCATAATCAAATAATTAACAGAAATTCAATAATTAAGTTTTAACTAATTACCTGATGGCCCATATCGCAATTTACAAATTGTAACAGTGCAGTTCGCAAGGTGGATCCACTTGGAAGGAATTCTCGGGATGACACCAGTTTCGAGATATTAATTCCCGAACATTGCGGAGAAATGCATTGGCGTTCCAGTTAGGTTCTTAAGAAAACGTCGCTTTATGCATTGAAGCACAAAATTAACTGGAATGCCAATGCATTTCTCCGCAAAGTTCGGGAATTAATATCTCGAAACTGGCCTCATCTTGAGAATTAATTCTAAGTGGATCCGCCTTACGAACTCCACGGCTACAATTTTTAAATTGCGATATGGGCCCTCAGGTAATTAGTTAAAACCTTAATTAGTAATTTTTTGTTAATTAGTCGATTATGCATTTCCATTTATTGTGCATTAAGTAATGTCCGCCTCTTCGAGTAGACCAGCTCATTAACTAGAATTGGGCTATCTGCCACAGGCAACCTTAAATAAATTTTGAAAGTGTTCGCTGAAACACCCTGTATATATGTATGTGTATGTATATATCTCCGGAAGCCGGCTTCCGACTTCCGGAGAACACTTCCGGCGTTTTGCCCGAATGATCCCCCAGTGCTTCGCCCACTCATCATCATTCACTTCGTGGATATACGGTGTTTTTTTTTTAAAGCCTGGACTGTTATCCGGGCACTTAAAACGAGAA
The DNA here is from genome assembly GCF_013339745.2 of Dermacentor silvarum. Lineage (NCBI taxonomy): Eukaryota > Metazoa > Arthropoda > Arachnida > Ixodida > Ixodidae > Dermacentor > Dermacentor silvarum. The sequence continues at coordinate 231,724,166 of NC_051157.2, forward strand.
CATCCGCGCATCGTTGCGAGAACAAAACGAGAACATCCGCGCAACCAGCCAAGAGTTCGGAAAATGCGGCCTCCGGCCCCCCACCTTTTGTACAGGACAGCATTACATACGCTAGAAATTTCCCAAACAAGTTACAAAAAATATTGCTTCCGATTTCTTCCTAAAGTTTCTTCATAATATCACTCAAGCTGTAACTCCTAGTACGTTGAAGTTCTATTTGTGATTTCCAATAGCGACATTCAAAAGGCAGATAGAGAGGCTGCCTGCGCTCTTTTGAACGCGACCGGTCCCGGCGGTCCGTGAGTCGTGAGCGGTCCGCGACAAAAGTAGCGACATATACGCTGAGCGCGCTGCACTGTTGGAGGAAATGCGGTTGAAGGCGGCGGCACCACAGACAGCAAAAGACGCCATATGGTAGACATTTCATGTGTACATTTACTCTCGATTACGGGAGAGCCAGCATTTTTTTTCTCACACAGGCATGTCCTTGCTCTGGACCGCCGATGATATAAAGAAAAACCTATGTCCTACCTGAATTGTGCGGCATATAATGCCCTTTGCAGATCCTTAATTTATTTTACGTTTGTTAAATGTAATCACAGTAAATGTTTTTCAGATACCAACTTGTCTTGCGATTAGCGGTGACGTGTTCATTAAGTTGGGTGTACGTATCTGCGAAACTGGAAATAAATCTTTAGTTGAAAGTCAGCCCTGGTGCTTGCTTGTCTATGTTTTTCGTCCTTCGGTTTCTGTACTGTAGTCGCTTTCAGTGTGAACATAATTAGTATGATTAAGCAATTTTTCTGCGAGGCACACGTGTTTAGCCACCAAGACGATCAGAAAGTAATTAGGTTGCTCTCTTTCATTATACCGCTCGAGGGTGTTCAAAGAGAACTAACAATATACAGAGAGGAAGATAGTGGTGTAGATCAGAGAACGGGGTAGTGGTAGCCCAAATTAAGACTAAAAAGTTGTCGCAGTTTCACCTGAAAGGCGAAGCATCAATTGCGATAGCAAATTTGAAGAGAGCTATACGGAGTAATGATAGCAGCTTTATCAGCTGTATAAACTTGGACATGCAGCAGCACCGGCAACACGCAGAACTGTTGTCGACGCCGCCGGCGTTTTGCCCGCGTTCGCTCAAAATGCGTGCGGCGTTGGTGACTGTTACCGGAGCCTCTGATATAAATAGGCACTTTGCCGCAGCTAAACGTCGCCTCCCTTCCCTGCCCCTCCCCCGCCCTCCCCCACAACCTTTCGCGCGTCGGAAGAAGGTACGTTTACTCTACATTTATGGTGATTGAAGAGGAGGAAAGAGACGCCTACTTCTGCAGCCCTTAAGGGAGCACAGCGCAGAACGCGCGTTTGTTCTCCGCCGTGCGTTCACTCCCCGTGAAAGCGCGCGTCCCTCGCACTCTTTCACTCGCACATACAGCGTTCGGCGGCGCGCGGCGACGATTTCATCTCCATTGACGTCATACGGAACCTCACGGCGACGGCAACGGCGACGCCGACGGCATAAATCTGCTTTTGAGTGTCCATATAATTGCTATCGCAATAAAACTTGGTGCTCGAATGACAAATTGAGCGAAATGCAGCTCCACTAACGTGAAACCTGGGGAGGTGCGAAGCATGCAGTGATGTACCGCTAATGGGTTCATACTGCCTTAAGCAATGGCTCGATCATAACGCCGTAAACGCGGCCTCCCCATTACGACGACATAAGAGAAGTGAAATTCTACGCTGGAATGATGAGCGGCAACGCAGCCAGCTGTGGAAGACGACGACGACGAACGCGGGAGCAGTGGCACGAGCACGTGCCGAGCGCGAGCACGAGCCGCTTGCTTACCTATGACGACGACGACAGGACACGCCGAGAGCCCGGGCGCTAAGGTGCTTCGCACCTAAAAGGTGATAGAAGCTCTAGTTGAAGTCGTGAAAGACAATGCCTTCTTGAGCGAGTTGGGTGTGAGAGTGAGGTGTATGAACCGTATCATTTATTGCGAGAGCGGCACTGGAGCGACAACGCTTGATCGACATCGACTAGAGGTTGAATCGCCTTCCAAAAGTGCATTGCATGGCGGAACCCTCTGCAAGTGTTTATTGCGATAGCAATTATATGGACACTTCAACCGGATTTCTGCCGTCGCCGTCGCCGTGAGGTTCCCTATAGATAAAATCTTCGCCGCGCGCCGTATGCCCGAGCGGAAGCGTGCGGGGACGCGCGCTATCACGGAGAGCGAACGCACTCAATCACCCACACCCAAGCAAGGAAGCGGGAAGCCAGCGCCGGAGGGAGCGCGGGGGGGGGGAGGGGGAAGGGAGCGCACTTCTACTCTGCCAACAACTGCGCTCGTCGCTCGCCCGCACCGTCTCTTATCTCCACACGGCTCTGACCTTTATGCGCCGTGCATTCGCCGCTCAGTTTCCGTTGAAGCGATAGACCGCACGTACCTTCGCCCGTCGCCCGCTGCGGCGTATGCGCTCGCTGCCAGCGTTTTGACAGTCGTCTGCAGTCATTCAGTGTGATCTATTCATGTTTGTTTGTGCGCGCTCACACCACGCTTGTTCATTCAGTTAGTAATAGTCGGGCCACATTTTCCAACGGACGCTACACATGCAATGCTGCCCGGATCGGCAGTGCAGCACTACAGGTGTGTCCCTTCGCACGCGCTGCCCACGGGAAGCGCTTCTCATCAACACCACCGTTTCACACGCGCCTTCTCGCGGTCATCGAGTCTCTCTTCATGTCGGTCTACTTACGCCGCAGCACACCTGCTTACTTAATCAGCTCATGTTTACTACAATTCATATTGCTACCAAAGCCGCTCACCTTACTTCGTATGACATTGCTGTGTTGCTATCGCATTCATTGCTTCGCCCTTAGGGCGAAACTGTGACATTTTTTCTTCCAGTGTTCAAGGTCCACTTGGGTCAGCAATCTCTTCGGACGCGGCATGACAGTGCGAAGGCGAGTAACGAGCGAGCTGGCGTCGGTCTCATTCCATGCCGCTCGCACAGGAGGCACTCTGTCGCGTGAGGGGAGTGGAAGAGCGTCGGACTTAGACTGCAGTTGCCTTCAGGATCCCCCAACATTTTATTGCAGTAGCAATTATATGGACACTCCAGGCGCATTTCCGCCGTCGCCACCGCCGTGATGTTCTGTATAAAGTCTAAGTGCGATAACACCGTGGCCGCGCGCCGTATGCTGTTGGTGCGAGTGAAAGCGTGCGAGGGTAAGCCGAGAATGGTAGCTCGATCTCGCGCACGCGACGGAGATAGGCGGGTAGGAAGCACGCCGTCTTCCATGGGCAAGGCACCGGAAAGGGGGAGGGGGGGGGTGGGTACGACGACGCGGCTGAGCGCGGCCGCGCGAGCCCTATCTTGAAGTCGATCTGCCACGAGTACAGTCTAGGCGCGCCGAGGGTTCATAGCTTCGCGTGCGCCGTGTTCTCGCCGCTTAGTCCGCGTTGAAGCGAGAGACAGCAAGAAGGTGCTACTGTGACTCTTCCTCACGCCAGCGTTTTCACGAGTGTCCGCGGCCATCGAGCGAGGTGTGTTTCTGCCTGCCTGTATGGACGTGACACCATGCTTGTTAATTTAGTCAGTAAGCGAATGTTTACGAGCCGATAAAACTACTGCCCTTACTTCGTATAGCTCTCTACTAATTTGCTATCGCAATCGATGCTTCGCCTTTCAGGCGAAACTGCGACTTCATTTAGACAACACTATTTCCGGGATCGGCCCACGAGAGAGGGTACAAGTTAGAAAGTCATACCCCATTATATGAAAAAGTGGCGGCAATTCGCCAAGGAAGAAATTGTCTTCAAAACACGTAACACTGCGGTAGCCGTAGCCTTCCATTAAGCAAGTCGCATCAATCCACATTTGCTGAACCTAGCTTCTCTTTTCTTTTGTCAGTCCTTGGTGCCAGCTAGCACAAGGCAAACAAAGGAAGCACACAATCGGGATTGCGAAGCATACAAAACAGCTAGTGCCTGCGTGCATGGCGCAAGTAAAAATGAGAAAGAAGGAAATACCCTTATTTTCTACCTCCATGTCGAATGGAGTTAAATTCCATTGACTACTCACAATAACAATTATTACTGGCACTGTCTGGTACAGCGCACCACAATGAAAAAGAAAATTATGGTTGATCTCTCTTTCATAGGAATCGGTAGAACACGAAAGTGAAACGTGTCTTCACCGAAGCTGTTGCATGTTTGCTTCGTGAACTCACGGTCCGCTGCAGCGATAGGCCCACGATTTGCGGGCGGGCGACCGTGTTTCAGGTTTGCTTGGCACACGGCGTCCTGCTGGCGAGTGGCTTAGGCGAAGGTGGCAGCATTCTGGTCCGTAGTGGTTACAGCTGCCAGGCCAGCTGCAACGCGCACAGCTGCAGGAATGCTAGTGGCAGAGTTCGCACCGTGAGCCACGAACGCTCTGAGGCATTCTGCTTCACGCTGTAGTGTCTCTGGCCTGAGCAAAGCGAGATTCGCCCGGCGACGTCGTTGCCTTTCTGCGCCACTTAGCGCAGCAGTTGTCTTAGGTGGTGCCATCGCAAGCGAAGCAGTAGGCAATGCTCTGCTGATGCACGTTGAAGCCGCAAACCGTAGGGGACGAGGCGCCACAGGCTAATCCGACGCTAACTGCATACACGAGGCCACAGAAGTACATGGATTTGTCTGATCTTTGTGCTTGCGGATTTAAACGATCTTGTGGCTTTGTTTATTGCGCTCCATATGCCTTCATTGCCATAAATTTCAGAGCACTCTATACATACTTTTCGAAGTGCAGAAGACGCTGCGAACGCGCACAATCGCCACTAATTACAACGGTTCAGCTTGTCGAGGTGGCCAAATCGAAACGCGCCAAACATCTCAATGCACTGACATGCCCGCAATAAATTCATAAGGGCGTTTTATGTCGCTTGTCGACGCATGCGTCCATGGCGTAATGGCCTCAATACCGGGCTTCTATGCTAGAGGTCTGGTGCTCGAATTTTGCCATCGGACAATTTTGATAGTGTTTTTTATTGTATGATGGTTTATTGTACACTTATTGTATCAAACTCTATGCAGGAGCGGAGGCTACACTTGGTTCTTTATTCTATGGCTACACCGCGTTGGAGCCTCCGCTGCGCTGTGACTACCGAAGCGCTCCCTGCCGGCGCTCATTACTGTCAGGATGCAGTAAGCACTTCGCTTAACCGCTCCTAGATGGCGGAGCCGGAGCGGACGTTACATCCGTGGCCGGAAATCAGCCGTGAAACCTGCCATAAAACACTTTCGTGTTAAAAGACACAAAACAACAATTTCGACCTCACCAAAAATTTCTCAGGTTTAAGATTGCCGAAGAATAAATATTGCATAGGCTGCAATTAACCTACACACATTGAAGTTCGCCTACATATTACTCATAACATGCCTCTTATTTCTGCCAAATAAGCTGCCTTGATTAATTCACCGAGTACCGCCGGAGAATCTAACTACGAACCCTATTATGACGCATAAACAGAGAAAAAACGAGTGTTCAGTAATTATTTTCCGTGCTTGTAATTAAGCTAGGAACGTGAAAGTTTCGCTGTAGAATAAACTTCGTTTTCCTTATTTTCACCGAGTCTGAAGCTGGCGTCTTGTACAGTTGTTTTGAGACTCTGGGAAACGTTGCGATTAACAGACAGTTTTAGTTTAGCGTGTTTACCGCAATAGCGGGCTTACTGGAATAGCGGGATCGAAATGCGCATGCGCAGAACGCTAAACGGCCTATACCGTTTAGCGTACGCAGGCTATTTCTCAGATTTAACGTTACCGTCTTTGCGTGGTGTACGTAGTTTACGTAAAACATGGCGGCTGTCCCGGCCACCCGCTTCGAACTGAATTGGGCGTTGTTTTTGTAGAATTCACTTCGTTCGTTGGAAATGACTGTAAACGGATTTCGCTTAGTCTCAGGCCACTTCGGTGACAGAGTATTATGGATAAACTTCAGGAGTTTTCGAGATCGCTTCTGGTTTCGAACGCGCCTAAACCTAACGAGAGAAATCACGTAGGCTCCCTACGAGAAGATAGGGCACCGAAGGACCCGGTTTTTATTAATCATAATAAGCCAACTTGCCGCAGGTGGGTTCGTTTCCCACCTGCGGCGAGTTGTTTTTTCATCCACTTTCATTTCCATCAATTTATCGTTTTTTATTTCATTTAGTAAGTACACGTAATTTCCCCTATGTTGTCCTTGGTGTTCATGTTTGTTGGATTATTATGGTAGGCTCCCGAAGAAGATGATGAGGCATACGTCCTTAGAGAGGTTTAGCTTGTCCGGTAATCGGGCAAACGCGGGCGGAATCATGTTGGGGCGTTTTGCCGGAACCGTAAACGTGAGCAGCCTGTGTAGTGCTGCCACCTGGTGGCGCAGAAATCAAACAGACAAAAAACAGCTAATATTGCAGTAACCATGTGTATTCTACTTCTCTGCTGGTGTAAACTTTCGGCGGCAACATGATTACGCCACTGTCGAACATTTACACCAGCAGCGAAGTAGAATACACTTGGTAACTCTCTATTGGCATCCCCTTTGAAAAGGGGCGGCGACAAATAGCCACCTAGCCTGCTTCATTTAATCAGGTATACTATACACGTTATTTATCTATAGCATTTTTGTATACCTCTCATTATTCATTTTCTTTTTCAAAAATTTACCTTGTACCGCTACCTATGATTTTAAAAGATCAGGTCGTATCCATCTTTTCCCTGCTTTTTTTCCACCAGTACTGTAATCGTCTCTTGCTTATCTCTACGGCTGATCTGTTGATGTTTCCTTCCACTTTAAACCCAAGAGCTTCTGGGAGTTGCACGTTACCTACGTTTTTCGCTGGGTGGATCCCGTGGCATTCCATTAGGATGTGCTAAGTGGACTCTGGATCTTTACTGCAGCATACACATGTCTCATCTAGTTCCGAATATTTGTTCCGATATGTTTTCGTCCTTAAGCAACCGGCTCGAGCCTCAAATAGCAATGCACTGCCCTTTGTGTTATCGTACAGGTTTTCCCTTCTAATCCCTTCCACAGATTTTCCCTTCCTTTCCCTTCTTCTGGTGAGGGAGTGGCTTTGATGAAGCTTAGTGGGCCTGCCTAGTTTGGTTGCACCTGAACTAGTATAGCCCCACTAGCTCTCCGCAATATTTTTTTGCCGGTGTCAGGCACCACTCCATGCCTGAAAATGTAGTGGACTGGAGCAAGATTCGCACTTACGACCTTCAGATTTGAAGTCAGGTGTTCTACCTCTACTCCACGCCACCACCTAGATTATGAAAAGGCATTCGATTCAGTAGAGATACCAGCAGTCATAACGTCATTGCGTAATCAAGGAGTAGAGGAGGCATACGTGAATATCTTCGTAAATATCTACAAGGATTCCACAGCTACCTTGGTTCTCCACAAGAAAAGTAGAAAGATACCTATCAAGAAAGGGGTCAGGCAAGGAGACACAATCTCTCCCATGCTATTCACTGCATGCTTAGAAGAAGTATTCAAGCTCTTAGACTGGGAGGGATTAGGAGTGAGGATCGACGGCGAATATCTCAGCAACCTTCGGTTTGCAGATGACATTGTCCTATTGAGCAACAATGGAGATGAATTACAACAAATGATTGAGGACCTTAATCGAGAAAGTGTAAGAATTGGGTTGAAGATGAATATGCAGAAGATAAAGATAATGTTCAATAGCCTGGCAAGGGAACAAGAATTCAGGATCGCCAGTCAGCCTCTAGAGTCTCTAAAGGAGTATGTTTGTCTAGGTGAATTACTCACAGGGGATCCTGATCATGAGAAAGAAATTTACAGAAGAATAAAATTGGGTTGGAGTGCATACGGCAGGCATTGCGAAATCCTGACTGGGAGCTTACCACTGTCGTTGAAAAGAAAAGTGTACAATCATTGCATTCTACCGGTGCTAACATATGGGGTAGAAACTTGGAGGTTAACAAAGAAGCTAGAGAACAAGTTAAGGACGGCACAAAGAGCGATGGAACGAAAAATCTTAGGAGTAACGTTAAGAGACAGGAAGAGAGCGGTGTGGATCAGAGAAGAAACGAGGGTAGACGATATTCTAGGTGACATTAAGCGGAAGAAATGGAGCTGGGCAGGCCATGTAATGCGTAGGTTGGATAACCGGTGGACCATTAGGGTTACAGAATGGATACCAAGAGAAGGGAAGCGCAGTCGAGGACGGCAGAAAGTCAGGTGGGATGATGAAGTTAGGAAATTCGCAGGCGCAAGTTGGAATACGCTAGCGCAATACAGGAGTAATTGGAGATCGCAAGGAGAGGCCTTCGTCCTGCAGTGGACATAAATATAGGCTGATGATGATGATGATGACATATGCCTCATCTAGTTCCGAATATTTGCTCCGGGAATATCCCGGATGGATGGATGGATGGATGGATGGATGGATGAGGCTGAACCCTTTAAATCAGGCGGTGGCATACGCCACCTAGCCATGACTATTAACATATTTTGTACTTTGTCGTGTGTGAAATTTCACCCCTGCCTTGATTTTAGCCACCAATCAGATAACCTCCGTTTGGTTATTTCTACCCGCTTAAAGTCTATTTTGCCTTCGCTGTCCCTAAACCCCAATGCTTTGAAAAAATCAGCCCCGTTGCTTTGCACTGTAGGGTTAAGCCCTTTACAGAAAAGTAAGAGGTGTTCAGTCGTTTCCTCTTCTTCTCCACACGCACCTCACAACGTGTCTATACCTTGGTACTTGACTCGGTACATCTTAGTCCGCAATACTCGCGTCCTGGCTTCAAACAACAAAGAGCTTCCCCTGGAATTATCATCGATATTTTCTTTGGCAATTTCTTGCTTGAAAGTTATGTATGTTTCCAGGGCTGATTTCGTCTGCATCCCTGTTTTCCACAGACCCCTCTTTGTTTCTTTAGCCTTTTTCTTAACCGGTTTTTCCTGGTTTGCACCCCTCCTGCAGTCCTTATATTTGATTTACAATTTTCTGGTCAGCTTCCTCCATTTTGTGTCATCATTACTCATGTACAAATAACTGAAAACTCTCATAGCCCACCGCTTTTCTGCCATTTCTCTCAATCGCTCCTCGAATTCTATCTTGCTGCTGGCTTCCCTGCACTCAAATGACGTCCATCCCATGTCACCCTGTACCCCCTGATTTGGTGTATTTCCGTGTTCTCCCAGAGCAAGCCTACCTACCCCTCGCTGCTTGACTTCCAACCTTGCTCGAACCTCTGATCTCATGCACAGGACGGCATTGCCGAATGTCAAACTAGGGACCATCACCCCTTTCCAAATCCATCTCACCACTTCGTACCTATTGTAATTCCACAGTGCCCTATTTTTCATCACAGCTGCATTTCTGCTACCTTTAGCCGTTACATATTTTTCATGTTCCGTTAGGTATTCAGCCCCATTGCTTATCCACACTCCAAGATATTTGTACTTATCCACCACCTCCATCGTAACCACCTGTATCCTATGCTCGCTGCCCTGATTATCATTAAAAATCATGACTGCCAATTTTTCTTTACTAAACTTCAAACCTAAGCTACCTCCCTCTTTACCACAGATGTCCATTAATCTCTGCAAGTCTTCCTTGCTGTCAGCCATAAGTACAATGTCATTCGCGTACATCGATTGATGATGATGATGATTTATTGGCATCCCCTTTGAAACGGGGCGGCGACAAATAGTCACCTAACCTGCTTGATTTAATGAGGTATACCATACATGTTCTTTATCTAGAATTTTTGTATACCTCTCATTATTTTTCTTTTTCAAAAAATTATCTTATACCGCTGCCTATGGTTTTATGAGATCAGGTCGTATCCGTCTTCTCCCTGCTTTTTTCCCACCAGTACTCTAATCGTCTCTTGCTGATCTCTACGGCTGATCTGTTTGTTTACTTCCACTTTAAACCCAAGCGCTTCTGGAAGTTCCACGTTACCTACGGTTCTTGCTGGGTGGATCCCGTCGTATTCCATCAGGATGTGCTGAGTGGTTTCTGGATCTTTACTCCAGCATACACATGTCTCATCTAGTTCCGAATATTTGTTCCGATATGTTTTCGTCCTTAGGCAACCGGCTCGAGCCTCAAATAGCAAGGCACTGCCCTTTGTGTTATCGTACAGATTTTCCCTTCTAATTTCTTTCTTCTCATTCTTGTAAATCTCCATTGTCCTTTTTGTTTCCATTCTTTGCATCCAATTCACGGTCTCTATTTCTCTCACTTTCTTTCTGATGACTCCTGGTTGTCTATTTACCGTTTCGATTATCCTGTACTTGGTTCTTCCTCCATTCTGTGTCCACGCTTTTCATGTAGAGATACTTGTGCACTTTAGCCGCCCATTATTTTCATCCATGTTCCTGAGCCTTTCTTCAAAACTAATTTTGCTCTGTGCTTCTCTGACTTCAAAAGAGGCCCAACCCATGTCACCCTGCACTGCCTCATTTGTGGTATTACCGTGGGTTCCCAAAGCCAACCGGCCCACTGATCTTTGGTTAACTTCCAAACCCGCCAATATATCCGATTTTAAGCATATAATGGCATTTGCGAATATTAGCGCTGGCACCATTACTCCTTTCCAGATTCCCCGCACCACCTCATACTTATTGTGGCCCCACAGTGCTCTGTGTTTCATTATTGCTGCATTCCGCTTCCCCTTTATTTTCAGATTATCTTGGTGGTTGCTTGAGTAATTCTTTCCTTCGTTTATGTGTACACCGAGGTACTTATATTGCTTCATCATGGGAATTACTTGCTGTTGAATTGACACCACGAAGTTACTCGTGTTTTCATTAAAGATCATAATTCCCGATTTCTCTGTGCTAAACTTGAGGCCTAGATTTGTCGCTGCATTCCCACAGATATTCGCAAGTATCTGTAAATCTTTTTTATTGTTCGCTAGTAGCACAATGTCGTCTGCGTACATCAGTCCGGGGACCTTCTGTTGCACCATTTGTCCATTACGCATGTAGGATAAATCAAAACCTAATTCCCTGTTTTCCAGTCGTCTTTCTATACCCTTGACGTAAAGCGTGAACAACAATGGTGACAGAGGGCATGCTTGCTTCAATCCTTGGTGAATTCCCACCATTTCATTTCCTTTTCTACCTTCCCATACCACTTGTACTTGGTTGTCTCTATATATGTCCCTCAGCAGCTCCACGAAATCTTCACCTATGCCTTCGTATTGAAGAATATCCCACAACAATTCCCTGTCTATGTTGTCATAAGCTCCTTTAATATCTAGAAATGCTATCCATAAAGGTATTTTCTGAGCTACTGAAATCTCTATGCACTGGGTTAGTACAAACATATTGTCTCCTAAGCGTCTGCCTGGCCTGAACCCATTCTGTAGTTCCCCCCAATACATCGTTTTCCTCCACCCACTTCGACAGTTCTAATTTTATGGCTTGCATTGCCATTCTATATATCACGGACGTTACTATGACTGGCCTGTACGAGCTCGTCTTATCCTGATCTCCTTTGCCTTTGTAGATGAGATTCATCTTGCTTTCACGCCATCCAGCGGGATTTTCCTTTGTTCTAACCACTTGCTCTATGGCATTAGTCAGCAGTGCCTTGCTTTTTGGACCGAGGTTTTTGATTAGCTGTATTGGGATTTCTTCGGGTCCTGCTGCCATGTTGTTAGGGACATTTTCTGCTGCCTTTTTCCAATAAAAGCTTTCTATGCTAAATTTTGATCTCTCTGGCCTCTCTGCTGTTGCTGTATCTGTTGTCTGAACTACGCTTTTTCTCGTGCCGAAGTTATCCCTAATAACGTCTGTGATGTACCGCATCACATCATCTCCTTCGTAGATGTTACCGTCTTCATCCCTTATAACCATTTGCGAGTTTTTAGTTGGAGCTCCGAGCGCTTTTATATGGTTCCAGAATCTTTTTGGAGCGCCTTTGTCTCTTTTGTGAATGTTATGCACCCAACGTTCACTTGCGCATTTAATTTTCTCTTGCACGAGCTCACTCGCAAGGTATGTATTCCATCTAAGGAAAACCTCTTCTTGTAATCCCAACTTTTTGGCTTCTCGATGAGCCCTAGATGCCTCTTTACACTCTTCTATAGCTTGTTTTATTTCCTTGTTCCACCAATTACGTGGTTTCCTCTTGCCAATCCAACGATTGTTTTGCCGTGTCCGCCTTATTTCATGCTGCATTATGTCCACCAGTTCCTTATATTCCCAGAGAGCTGTAGGAAAATCCTCAATTTTCTTCTCTATGTTGTTTGCGATCTTTGTTATTTGCTCGTCATTCATTTTTAAAAACTCTGAGGCTATTGGTTCATGTTCTGCGCTAGTATCTCGCTCAAACTTTAATGCTAAACGTCTATGATCGCTTCCCAGGCTATTTTTTCCATTTTCGTCTATTATCATTTGGTCTAGTTGCTTGTAGACAATTTCTGAGACTAAGGCGTACTCGATACATGACTGCCTGTTTCCGCATTGCCACGTTACCTGTCCATGACACTTATTCTGTCACTATCTGCTTTCAAAAACGCAAAGCCAATTTGTCTTGTTTGTGGTAAGGTTGTGACTGTTATTTGACCGACTAGGGGGGTGGAACGGTTTTTTGGTGAGATAACAAAGTAGTAGCCCTGGCATTGTCCGATAAATGACCATACCCAGACAGTCCATGTCTCGGCCGCACGAGAGTGGAGCCACGTGTGCAACTTTCAACAAAAAACGACTACAGCGCAAAAGCTTGTAATACTCGCCTTCGCTGACTACCGTTAAATGTCGCACGTTTAATAAAAGGAAAAGAAAGATGAAGTAGCACTGTGCTTTTTGATCACCTCGGACGGGGACTACTTCCAAGAACGCCGAACGCAGATGACTCTACCTACTGCAAAAATGTTTAGGTGTTTCCGTTGAACGAGGCAGTGACGTTATGTTAATGTATTGAGACGCTGCCCAAAACAACCAGGAAGAAAACAACAAGAGGCGGCAAAGAGCGCACACTACCTAATACCACCATTTTTGGCCACTTGTACTTTGGATTCACTTTTAAAGCCACGGCTTGCGCGAGAGAATATATCCATTTTTCCAACAAGGAATCGACCCACGACCCGAAATTCTCTTTCCGCGTGCTGATCTGCGCCATCCAATAGAAAGCCGGATTTACAACATGTCTATGCTACCATATCCGCAGTGGCAGACACCAAGCTGCTTTTTGTAAACGACACGCTATGCCACATTTGCTCGAAAAAAATTATCGGCACTCAGTCGCAATAAGACAGAACTGCGCCTGTATTGGAAATTGTATCTGTATTGCGCCTGGCTTGAGCGTAATAAGTAATAGTAATATTTACTACAACAATATTAACAATAAGGTCAATTTCGCCCGACAGGCGAATCACTGATTGCGACAGAAATTTATTAGACAGCTGTGCAAACTAAGGTTAGTCATTTTATCAGCTGCATAAACTGCTGTAAACATTCGCTTACTAACTAAATTAACCTGCACGTTGTCACGTGCGCACTATCACACACGAACACATCTCTCTCGATAAGCGCGGTCACTCGCTGTCAAAACGATGGCGTGGGGGAGAGCGGCATCAACAGCGAGCGAATTGTCCATCGTGCTACTTCTAGCTTCAACGCGAACTGATTGCGCCGAGAATACACCGCACACGAAGGCATCAGGGACGCTTTAACGAAAAGCTATTCCAAACTGCTTCTATTCTATTTTTGCAATCAGGCCTCCATGATTGCCCAACTTCACTTGTCTTTCACGCAACGTAAAGGAAAAATATTAGCGTAGCTTGCACGGGAGGCGCAATGCTACAGAGAAAGCGGAACTGGTGGGCACCTAGCTTGGCCTGGCTTTTGGGCTAGGCTAAGTACTACCAAGTCATCCCCAGCATTTTCCGGAATTTATTAATCATTTATCGATTATCAATTAGCTACTGGTTGACTATCGATTGTCTATCGATGACAGATTAAGCTTAAGTAGTCCCAACCATGCTTAGCTAGACTTAACCAGGCTCAGCTTCGCCAGTTCACAGAGGTATGTGTCATTGCGCTTGAACCCTTTCTGCACTACCGCCAGGATCGGCCCACAATTTCTGTTCGCAGGTTACGGACTAACGCTCGGCTTAAGCAGCTCCGCTGTTAAAAAACTGCGGGAGCTACTCACTCTTATATGACGTGTGCACACTAATTATGCATGTGAGACCGATCAACAGAAAAATATTATTTTTGATTCTGTGCCTTTTTACCACCAGCCATCCGCAATTGGCCAAAAGTTTTCGGGCTGCGCCCACTTCGCCTGTCTGTCACCTGACGTCCAAAAACCGTGAAAAATCACTGCGTCAAAGTGGTGTGTACGCATTAAAGATGCATTATTACGCCAATCAAAACATAATTTTCTTTTTAATAGGCGGACACTGCCCCGTTCCGACATGAATAGAAGGTGGGTACCCGCCGATCGCTCTGGCACTGGCTAGTCGTAGCTGGCGTGGAGAATGGATTTATTTGCCTATATTAAGAATTTTTCGTGACATTATATGGTTGTCGAGCCCTTTCGGTACGTAAACGACATCGCTATGACAAATTTTCTTCACTGAAGATTCGTTTTAGCTGCATTGTTAGCTTTCCGTTGCACGCCGGCGTGATTTTCTAGCAGAGACCGAAAGCTAAGTAAGAAGAAGCAGGGCAAACGCAGACGCCAGCAACACCCTCCTCATCAGGTTATCTACTTTCACTGCGCTAGACCGGCCCCACCTTACCGCCTCAACTTCTGCGTGCTCCTCGCCCTTGGTCAGCCAATCAGGTAAGAAATATATGTCAAGTTCGGCAATGCTATTCCTTTTGAAAGCAAACAACAGTGACCTCCTATAAAATAGGAGAGCGTTTCAATAGCCTTCTCAAACAACGCTGCGAGTCACTGCCCGATGCTTGCGTTGGCGGTTACGTAAATTGGACATCAGGAGATGGGAAGGAAAACAGATTGGAATAGTTTTACGTTATAGGGTCCCAGCCATCGGCCCGCCTAGACTTTGTACTCAGTGCAGATCGCTTTCTAGATCGGCGCCGCGCAGCCACACTCAGCCGCGTCATACGTAGCCGCCACGGGAGTAAAACGTCCCCCACTTTTCCTGCGGCCTTGTGCGCGAAGGAAGACGGATAGCATTTTCCCCGCCTTCCACCCTTGCGCACGCGAGACTGAGCAACCATTCTCTGCTCACCCTCTCACGCTTTCACTTTCACCCACACCATACGGCGCGCGGCCACGATGGTATCGCACTTGGACATTATACGAAACATCACGTCGACGACGACGGCGGAAATGTGCCATGGAGTGTCCATGTATTTGCAATCGCAATAAAATTATGTGGATCTGACTCAGTGTGGGAATAAATGTAAGCGAAGCTTTCTCTGCTGTTTGCTTCGACTGACGATAGTACGTGGCGATATTAACAGTGAATGTTTAATTTCTTCGGCATTTAATGCAACGCGAGAGTCGTGAGTTGATGTTAAAGGTTACCCTGCGTGCACCTGTTTGTCCATGTAATACACAAAATACACAGCGAGACGTGCTTGCTTGAGGCATTGTTGTGCGCCGTTTTTCATAACCTTCGAGATTGAGCCACCAGGCTTCTCAGATAAATCTGGCGCTGCTTCCATTCGCACCGGCAACATACGGCATCCGGCCGCGATGTTATCGCACTCGGACTTCACACGGAACATCGCGGCGACAGCGAAGGCGACGCGGATGACGTCGGCGTAAATACATCTGGAGTTTACATATAATTGCTTTCACAATAATAAAAAAAGCTGTGTACGGGAAATACCGCTGCCATAAACGAGAAGCTTGTTTCCCCACAGTACGGCTGAGTTTGTGGAGAAAGAAACCCATTGTGTGTTTTCTTCGTATTTCCAAGCGATTTGGTGCGACAGCATTTAAAAGCCCGAAATAAGGTTAGTCATGTCCGAACGACTGTCCGACCAGTGTTTTGTTGCGCTACGAGGACATTGTAAGAGTCACCTTACGAGAGGAAATATTCCCGACAAGGCGGGGCTCCGAGAAGTATTGTCAAGCGATTACCTATTTGCACAGCTAAGCAATCGTGTGGCTCACAGCAGGCCCTACAACAATTGACCCGGTGTAGTTCAGCGGTTGCGGCTCCACTTTCTCAAACCTCCACAACCTCACCTTCGAGTATAACGTGCGAGATTTGCGTACACTTAACAGGCACGCATGATTTTAGTTATACTTCCGAACTGAAAAAGGAAATCACGCAGAATCTCCTCTGGGAGTTGCCTAAGTACGCACAAGCATTGTGCCGCTTGCTAATCGCCACGCAGCCCGGTGTCATTATCAATGTTATGAAATTTGATTCGACCAGTATAAACCCTTATTAACCCTTATCGATCGTTATCAACCTTATCGAACACGATCCGACCCTTATCAACTATTATCGGTCCTTATCAACCCGTATGTCCAGCTAAGCTGTTGCAAAACTACCACTATGATTGCTGAGGGGGGCATGCAATGTTTTATTCATGGTTCGGATGCTTGTTTAGAACTTGTTCTTTATTGAAACATGTGCTGTTCTGTGTATTGTATGGGTCACCTCAATGAATGTATGCGCTGTTCGCTTCACTTCGCTGAGCGCTTGTAGCCTCTGCCTTACGTGGTTATGAGGCATTGCATACGTCTTACGTGACGGCCGGACAAATTTCTCATTTGGTATGCATAGAAATGCTTATGCATTTAAAACTAAAATGGCATCGATTATTAAACGAGACGAAGTTGCCACATTTTCGCTGTAACACTCTTTTCCTCTTTATTTCGTTCCGTCACGCGTTCTATAGATCATAAGTTTTTCCTCTCAATTTTTTTTTTTACACTGATGATATTCAAGCCTTCGCATTGTCGGCACATTGCACTGTCAAGTAAACACAAGTAAACACAAGTAACAAGTGCTCTATTTGGCGATGTCCTTTCGTGTCAAAAATATGCCTAATAGTAAATCTTTCTAAATACCAAACGAAACACTTTACTATGCGCCGAAACTTGAGAAAAAGGGGCACGGGCCGCCGTTCTTAGTGCTTCGATGGCACTCCATAAAGCCAGTTGGCCCGCTCCTTGCAGAATCTGACACCATCATCTTTCCTCATACGCCAGGGCGCAAATATGCATCACAGCTGCACATTCGTGTTCATTTTTAGCATGGTCCACAAGCTCTTTCTCATCAATTCAACGGCGGACGAATCTTTTGCCCCTGTAGAGATGCTTTGCCGCATAGTAGCCAAACAAAAGCGCCCCAGGAAAAAAAACTCAGCCAGCGGAATAAAACCAAACTGGACCTACATATATAGAGACCTACAGTATGTGCCACTAGAGTGAAATTAGCGGATTAGTTTTTACTGCGCTGCAAATGACGTATTAAAAATCACCCTATGCATTTTAAATGGGTCTACAAAAGTGCCCCAGGAAAAAAATTCAGCCGGCGGAATTAAACTGCACTCGACATATAGCGTGATAACGTTGTCAGGATTGAGTGCCTAAAGTGCAAATCGCGAAAAACGAGCCATTGCTCAGCAATAGATAAAAAAAAAAAAAAAAAGAAAAGAAAAATGCTGCCCGTAGAGTTACGCCGAGCACATCGCCCCAGGGTCGGCTTCACCGCAGTAGGCGATGTCCCAGATTGCTGGACTTGTCGCTTCATCATACAGCTGCGTTTGAATTTCCAGCCATTTTTCCTGCTTGCGACCACCCTGCATGTTAATGTAGCAAACTTTACCTTCTCTATTCTTATCCTTTCTGTGTCTTTTCCCGACTCCTGGTCGTCTAATTCTGCCCTTTACTGGTGTTTCGCTACGTTCAATGCTTAATCCTGCTTCCTGATTGCCTGGGGCCCGCCTAAAAAAGCTACAGCTCGCGCTGCGAATCGACGTCCGACCGGTGTTGCTACCCTTTCGCTGAAATGTATCCCGTCACGCACAAAAGTGCCTTCGCGGCCAGCTCGGTGCACTTCTCGGTTGATGTCAATGACCGTAAAATTCATTGCTTTAGCTAGAGTCCAAATTTCCCTGTTTACTGCACGAGGAGTAAGGATTATAAACAGGGATAAGGTGCCTCAGAAAGGCTGGCCAACGTTTCGATAGGAGGACCTATTTTTGAAGATAGGTCCTCCTATCGAAACGTTGGCCAGCCTTTCTGAGGCACCTTATCCCTGTTTATAATCCTTATTCCTCGTGTGCTACTCCATTAGTCAGCCATCTTTTTTGATCCTGTTTACTGCAAGAATTGCCCTTTCAATTTCATAGCCCTGCCTTTCAACCTCTGGCACAGTGCACACCGCGATTTGCCCTTCCTTTGAAACATTCCGCAGGTCATCATACCGTATTGGTGGAGCAGCGCACTGAGTGGAGAGACAAAGTGGAGAGACACAAGAATACACGACACTCGCTGTTTGCTGTGTCTCTCCACTTTGTCCTTGTCAGTGCGCTGCTCCACCAATACGGTATGATGATTAATCACCAACTAGCCCAACGTTCCACATTACTGATTCCGCAGGTCAGTGACCCCTATGGCTATTTGCATCAGTCCTGGTAATGAGCGCCGCCTGTGGGTGATGTCGGGAGTTAGGCGCTACGACATATTGCCTCTGAGATCGGAAGATTTCGGAGGCTATGGTAGGCAGCTTGTACTGCTTTTCTGTTTCGCCGCAGATCGGCGGACATGGCAAGTAAAAATACAATGCGATCCTCGCTTTCATTGCGATACCTCTTGCACTTTCCGGACGCATACAGAGATAGAATTACTTAGGCGCCTATGTATGCGAAATTCAAAGCGTAATGGAATAGCGTCCCGCATGTGAACTAAGCTATCACGCTATACTAAAACTGTCTTTCTGCAAAGTTCGTTTGCGAAACGGTAACGCTACTTCCCTTAACCCCGCTATTACGATATAACGTTAAACTAAAACTGTCTAATGACAGTATGACACTCTGGAACGCTTGGATCATTACCTTTCTGCAAAGGCTGTAATTAACCTGCACTGAATAAACAGTTATCGCTTGTCACTCACAACATGCTTCCTACATCAACAGAATATAAGCACCGTGCTTCGCATATTTCACCAAGGAGAAAAGGCGAAAGCAACTACATTTCTCGTATAAAGCATAAAATTGGGAATACGAGTATTCAGCAATTATTTCCAAAGCACATAATAAACCTACACCCTTCAAACCTTACGTACTCGTCAAATATAAAGTGGCCCACATTTCCTCAAGATATAAAATCTTTGGCGTGTTTGGTAATTCCAGGGAAGCGGAGAAACATTTGAAGCGCTTCACAGCCAAAAACGAGGGGTTGGGATTTTCATTTAGCCCCTAATTTACACACACATAAAATAAGTTCCCTTCTTATTGTCCCTAATATTCTTCACATTTGCTTAAAATATAAGCTTTGACACGATAGTTATTTTTTTCGAGAAAACTAAAATAAAGTTTTTTTTTTCAGCCTTTACATGTCTATCGAGAGGACAACGTATCAAAACTACCAGACAAAAGCACAAGGCCTCAGGCACCAATTAGTAAAAGAACGGAATGTTAGCATTTCTACAAAAAATAATGCAACGAAAAAGAAAGACTTGAGAAATGTCTTTGGCTACAGGACCACAGCTCGCGCATGTCTGGAACCACCATGGTGTTCGTGCACGTGTGATGCCAACCGTGCTGCCGCCGTCACAAAAATAAAGCCCTACAGTGGGATTATGCGACGCAGTTGCTCACTTGGTGAACACGGGCAGCTGAGCACCCATGATGTGCAGTCTGACGGCCAGGAGCAGGAATGCGCCAAGGGAGAGTGCGCCGATGCGCTGCGCGCAATGCCGCAGCCAGCCGCAAGGCGGTGCTACGGATGAAGACTTGGTCGACGACGGGGAACCGCATACTGCGCTCCCGGACAGGGAACGAAGGCCCCGAATCACGTGGTGGGGACGAACCTGCGCAGGAAAGAAAGAGGCATCTATAATGCTGCGAAGAACGCAATCACGTGAGCAGGGCGTCAGGCAAGACGCGGACACCTGGTGAAAAAACGAAGCAAAGTTTTGGAGGACGCTTAAGCTTCGCTTTTAAGAGTGGAACGAGATAGCATTCAAAGATCCCTGGCTGTTTGTCAGGCTTCCCGGCAACTGCAGCTTTCTTTTTTTCTCCAACTTCGCCTCCGCATGCGGCCGTCGAGCGCCATGTGGATAATATTTTTTCAAGGTACACCGACCGGGGCTGCGCCGCTGTATTAGTGGTAGAAATGCTAGAAAAGGGGTTTGTCTTTGAGTTAACGCGTAACAGAATTATGTTTTCTCGTATATTGAAATTACAATCCGACGCTATCGTACCTGTAGGTGGTGGTTAAGTCGTACTTTACGATTTTTATGACGCATTTAATTTGAGAAATTAAATTATTTCACCAGCGCTGCGCCACGCGGAGGCCCTGTGTGGTCGGGGTGGTTCGGGATGATTTTCTTGGCCGCGGACGCCACACGCCGAGACCGACACCGCATTTTCTACGACGCGGGGCCCTTAACGCTATCGCGTTGAAATTTGGGCGTTACTGAAACCGGGATTGCAGGCATGTCTGCCAGCCAAGTAACGTGCAGAACATACAATTTTCATGATGTTTAGAGCAATTGCTGTTTTATAGAGATTAGCCAACGTCGGTCAGTTCAGAATCGAGCTCATCTAGCGCAGCTACTGTGGCTCGACAGTGAAGATCGCGAAGACATTCCTAGCTGAAAACCCACATCAGGGGTGCTATGCAGGATGCGCCGAGTTTCTCGTTCGCACGAGTTTTACCCAAGTTTGCTCGATGGCAGTCAGTGAAAGGAGATAGCAAGGAACGTGCAAAAACAGCAGGCGAAAAGAAATGTCGAGATAAAGCCGCGTATGACAACATGAGCGCACCCTGCGCAGCACAGTGCTTCCGCGCTTCAAGCACAGAGGACTGCGCAACAAAACGCGCCAGCGCCGCGTGTTGTTATCAACGTACTATCACAACTTAGCAATACCGTCACTGTCCCGCTGTCTATCTGCACACTTGCCGTGAGCTGTTTGCCACGCCTTTCTCGGGCGCGTCAAGGGCGTGCCTCCTCTTTCGGGCATTATCTGTCTATCCTCCTTCAAATGCGAATAGGCACATGCGGTGCATTCTTGCACCTACACTTTCCCTCAATCGAATACTTTAATATACAAGAAATAAAATAACGAACATTTTATTTCTTAAAGTATAAGTTTTTCGTTTTGAATGCTATAAATTTGTGATGACAAACGGAGATCGAGCAAATCATTAAATTTTGCACTTATTTGCCGCGAGTGGCGACAGTGAGGTGAAAGCTTACAAGCGGATACATTCTAGAGGGTCGCACGCACGAGGGAGTTAACACGGTGAGCAGTCGCCAGGGGCGCTGCAGCGCTATGTTCGATTAAGTCAGTCATGACAATGATCTGTCCATTCCCTGTTTATTAGGGGAATGGCAACGCAGCGCTGCGGCATGTCTGCTCACCGTAGGTGCTTCACTGAGGCGGCTATTAAGGCCGCCGCTTTACCAACTGACACGACACTCTAGCCACAGAGACAGGGGCAACAGCTGTAGCCTGTCGCTTCAAAACGGCTGTGCGGTATTCTAGGGTCCGTAGTGACGCAGCAAAGTGGAAATGCGCCAGTTTATCTGCGTGCGCGAAGCCTCCGCGATGCATTGCGATGAAGAGAGTGCTGCCCAGCGACACAATACATTGCTTGTTATCGCTTGCCCAGTGAAGGTGCCTCCGTGCGCATGTACGCAGAATTTCAGTGTTTTTAACACGAAAGTGTTTTATGCCGGGGTCCACCAAGACTTCACTGACGTATTTCCGTCACGGAAATACGTCACACGAACATACACGAACATAATACAAAGAAAGAAACCAGAAGAAAAAGTTCCACAAACATGCAAAATTTGGAAATCGAACCCACGACCTCTCGGTCCGCGACGATAGATCGCCGAGCGTTTAACCCATTGCGCCACAAACGCATTTGCAGAGAGCTACACAGACGCGCCTTATATATCTAACACTCCTCCGTGTACCCGCGCTCTTGCTCGGGGCGGTGCCGCCGCCTACGAGCAGAAAAGAGAAGTACTGCATTATGACACTAACGCGCACCGACAGTGAACGCTTCGGTGGTCTCAGCACTACGACGCCTCGATGCCAGCATTCGAAGGGACGCTGGCATCAAGAAGCACTACCAACGCCACCCTAGGTGGCGTTCACCGTACTCAGCACAGCGGAGCGTGGCCTCCTGCAATTAGCTCTGAAAATGTTTCTGAAGTTGATCGCGGAGGCTGCAATTACGACGCGCTGTACGCGCTGATTTGACTCGGTGACGATTCAGTTACGTGCTTTGTTTTGCGCGTTGTATTAGTGTGTCAGTTACGTGCTTCGTCTTTCGCGTTGTGCTAGCGTGAGCAGCGTAGTGCAGCTTCCATATGCACGACGGTTGCTCATGGTCATCGACGTTGGTAGTCGTGATGGCGAGGAGACGTGCCACCAGGCGTCAGCGTGGGTGCATCAACGCCTAAGGGCGCTTTAGCCACAAAACACCAATAGACATTATATATCAATGTGCAATAAACATTACACTACTTCTGTGAAGACACGTTTCACTTTCGTGTTCTATACCGATTCCTATATAAGAGGGATCAACCACATTTTTTTTCACTCCAATGTGCTTGCCGATTGCCTCTGCTGCTGAGCTAACAGCGATCGCCGATGGATATCGCAACTAAAGCCCCTATATTTATAAAAGTAGCGCCATCCACTTCCCTCCTCCTCCGTTCCACTATCGCGCTCGGCGCGACCAGCGCGATCGAGGCGCGATATCGACAGTGGCGCCGCCTGCGTCGGGCCTGCCGTGGCAGACGACAGCTAACGCGCTACCAGAGGAAATCAGAGGAAAACTTCGATCGCGCCCTGCGGAGACGTTTTTGAGGCGCGATTTTGCTTCGTCAGTCAGTAACTGGTCTTAATAATGCCGTTTTGGAAGTAGCAACGCGACGATGCGAGACGGCGCAAATGTCAAGTGTGCAGCAAGCGTTTGCGCACGCCGGATGGTAAACAAAAAAAGCCTTTTGCCCTCGCCTTGTCGGTTGCGGCAACTTAAGGCGCAGCAGCATGCCATCACAACGAAGTTCTTGTCCCTAACACGTTTGATCCGTTTGTGCGTACAGGACTTTCGTCGCACAGGCCCGAGAATAGCAGTCGGAGCGCGCTGGAAAGAAAAAAAAATATACAAAAGCGCGACGCGAACTTCCACGTGACACGGATTGGCCAATGGGGGAGCGGAGGAGGCTGGAGCGACAGGAGGCGGCTAAGAGAGGGCGAGGAGGACGCGCCGGGGTGAGCGCGGTGGTGGCAAGATCTAAGAATGGCGCTACTTTTATAAATATAGGGGCTTTAATCGCAACGACAGCGCAGCAGTCGCATTATGGCGGGTGAGGGCTCTTGTAGAGTTGTGTAGAGTTAGGAAATTAGACTTCGAACGCAGGAAGGTGTTGCAACTGTTTAGTGTGCCGTGCTTCTGATGAAGAAATGCCATCGCACAGGGTCTAGAAAAGCGACCGTTGTTGCGAATGTCGATGGTCCGAGCGGCCACGAAGGTTCCATGAATGGTGCCGTGCCAGGTGCGAAGAGGAGGAGATATCCAGGGAGATTAGAAAATTGTTTTATATACACTGTACATGGTATATTACAAGATGGGCTCCATGATATTGGAGCCGTCTACGTGCTAACATCTTTGCATGTGGTAGCGTTTACATCTCCGAGCGTTCTCCATGGTCGAGCGTGCTCTACATCGTCAAGCGTGCTCTACATGGTCAAGCCTGAAGCCCCTGTTTTATCCCTTTCGTTTCCCTCTTTCACTCGACGAGGGAACACACTGTAGTTCTTTTAGCCAATCAGCATCTTGGATCAGGTGGCCATATCCCGCACGTGATGTGTCGTCGTTTCCCGCCGGGCTCCGCCTCCAATCTTGTTAGGTCGCCCCCGAACACAGGCAGCGGTTGACACCTTGGGAACCGAACGTTGATGTCGTTCCCCCGGGATTGCCAGACACGGGCCCCTTTCAAGATTCGCCTCTCCATAGCGGTCAGTTCGCGGAACCAGGTAGGGCGGTGGCTGTCTCGAAAGGCAGCAGTCGGCGTAGCGTCGTCGTGGTTCGGGCGGCGCTGGTAATTCACGGGACCGCACCAAGGGGCGACGCTGCCGTTTAGCCACGCATGAGGTAGCCCGGGGACCAACTGCTAATCCCTCAGTCCCAGGTGACAATTCTCGGTCGCGAGAAAGGGCGCCAGGTTGGCGCGTCTGAGTCGGCGCCGGCCTCCTTTGTCCCGAGGGACCGCCAGACACAACAGCACCCCCGCCGCCAGATGATGCATCAGGAGGTCGAGTTGTTCCATGCAGCTCGGCCGGTTTGATGCCTGCTTCGCTCAAAGCCATGGGGCCGCTGCTTCCAGGAATGATGATCTTCCCGCCAAAGGCCTCTTCATAGGTGGGCTCAGACTGGGCTGCAGAAATGACAAGCTCCAAGCTCCAAGGAGCGACCTTTGTCAGCCACACACAATGCTGCAAGCGCCACTGCAAGCCACTCTCATCGCCAGACTTTACCAATTCCAAAAATCCGACTGCCCCCTATCTAAAGAAAACCCTGAAACACAAGGTGCGCGTTGATCCGGACAAGTACCAAGAAACTTGCGATGATGTGTCTTCGCAAGACACCAACTGGGTTTATGTAATCAAGCTAAGTAATTATGAATTAGAGCTTCCACAGATCAGGAAGGCGAAGGGAGAGCTGGCCTTCAGTAATTCATAGTCCGTAACACTTAGCACAAGAGAGCTACATAATCATTACATAATGCCAGTATACTAGATAACAAATGGGCAAACCATCTACGACTTACTACAAACTCGTGCAAAAGCTCCGGTCATCAACTTGCGCAACCTGCGCGTGACCTAAACTATTTGCAACCCTGACACTGTTTGCAATTCAATTCTTTATCTGTCGCCGCGTACACACTCCCCTTTAAATAGTTGGTCTAACCTGAGCCGAAGAGGTTAACAACATAACAAAACTGCGACACTCTTTACGCCTGTCAAACATTCAACACCCATCTCCCACAAATTGAATACAAAAGAAAAAAATTATCGGGCCCCAATCGCACCCCTTTCTTTCAAACGAACTCGAGGGGGTCGCGCATTCCGGAGATTTCGCAAGGCGCCGTCGCGAAGAAGGCAAAAGCCACTAATTCGCCTGACACATCCGGTAGCTGTGACTTTAGGACAACCGCTTCCAAGTACGGGGAGGGAGATACATTGGCAGACCCGTGCGCGCACTTTCCAATTATCTGCTCGGCAGACCCTTTTCTTTTCCCCCGGGAGTGATCGGCCATTGTAACAGCCTACAAGACGCTTCCCTTTGTCCCTCTGCTTACAATGCGCTGTACGCGTGGCGGTTAGGTGACAGTTACCATCCCTCTGTCTACAGTGCGCTTTACGCGTTGCGGTCAGGCGACGGGCACTACGCCTGAGTCTTCGGGAAACTCTCCGTTTCGCGACGTGTGTCACGCCGATCCCCGATCTTAGCAAACGCCTAAGCTTGGGGTTTACCCTCCGTCGCTTTTTCGCCGTCTCTGGCTGGATCGTGACCTTAGCGCATCTACTAATGTCGCCTTGGCGCTTCGCAAGTTTGACTCTAAGCGCCTCGACCGCGTTCGCCTTTCTCGTCCTGCGCTTACGCCTTTTCCGTTTGGCATGCTTCGCAGAGCCTGCGGCATCGGCACACGCACTTGAAATTTCGTTACCCTTTTGGGTTTCACAGTGCGACTGCCGTTCTAATAGAGCATAACCAGATTTGATCTTTGAGCGTGTTAGCTCGTCATCAAGTCTATCTTCAACTGGCCTAGCTCCATTACTGCCGTCGATAGCATGCAAAACTTCTCGCTGGCCTTCGAAGTCGGCCCTTGCTTCCAAAACAGCCTCGCTAAACGGCGAAACAAGTGTTTCTTCGCGCTTGTCACTATTTCCATTAACGACGGGCACCACAGCCCTCTCAGCGCTGTCTGAACAATCTTTGTCGCTGCCATCTTGGCCTTCACAGTCGGCCACGAATTCTAGGGCGGGAAAACCACAGCTCTCTTCGGTGACCGCATTCACCTCGCTTCCGGCTACTAACCCGTCTAACTCATCACTGCTTACAGCTGCCTCTGGAATCGTTCCATGGTCCTGTGACCGCTGCTCAATAGGGAATGCGCCTATCAGTCTCTGAGTCTCCTCACGTGCTTTCGCCCTGAAAGCTCCCTTGCTGGTGGTGGATTTTCCCGGTTCCCTCAGCATTTGCTCCGACCTATTCGAGAAGCAATGCGTGACCTTGTCTGGCAGGCTGGCCGAAATTGCCGCCGCCGTACACACGTGGCCTAAAGGGCCTTCCGTTTCTGGTGCGGGTGGTCCACCGCTCTCTTCGCATTGTGTGTGTGCCACTTGCATCACACCTTTTTCAAAGCTTTCTACACTCGTCATCTCAGCGCTAGCAGTACCTTCTACAGGATGGGCTTTTTCTTTCTCATTTGGGCCTTCGAAGTCGGCCTGCCATGCTACACCAAAGCGCCTGAACAAAGCCCTCTTAGCCCTGTCATAGTCGCGCGCTTTCTCCTCGGATAAGCAATGCAAGAAACACGCAGCGACACTAAACGGGAGAAGTGCTCCTAATTGCTCGGCCCACGAGTCTCGGCTGACACCCTCTTTCTCACACACTCGTTCAAAACCGGCGAGGAAATTAACAATACCCTCGTCTGTCTCGAAAGTGTGGAGCTGGCGTCGCGCTGTCCTCCATCTGAGCATCTGATTTTCCCGTTCGAGCTCTTTCATCCTAAGAGCGTGCCGTCGCGCTGCCTCTTGCTCGCGCCTCTCGCGAATTTCGGCATCGTGCCTGCGCCTTTCTGCTTCTTTACGCTCGCGCCTCTCGCGCTTCTCTACAGCTTCAAGCTCGCGCCTCCTGCAGTCCTCTGCCTTTTGCTTTCTTTCCTCTATTGTCTCCCAAGCCTCATCAGCTTCCTCGACCGTCACCTCTTCTACCTTCATGACGTCGAGAACCGCTTCTTTCGTTCTTGCGGAGTCGACCGAAATGCCTAACTCCTCGCAAATTAGAAGGAGGTCCTGCTCTCTGAATTTCTCCATAGCGATCTCGTTTGCCTTCAAAATTCACCCTTCTTAAAATTCGCTATTTAAAGAAGGTGAATTTCCCAAAATGGTGCCCGCCAGAAAACACACAGTTAATCTCCTAGCAACTACCTATTTGCACTAGAGAGTTCTGGCGACATGAAGCGCAAACTCAGGCACTAAGCCCGTCCTTATCGCTACCATCAGGAGATCGCAGAATTTCTCTCTTCGTTCCTTCTTATGAAACAATTTTCCTGGCCTCTCCGGCCTTCTCCCAACTCACTTCCTCATTCTGTAAAAGCTCCAATTGTTGACTTTTGCCTACCGCAGGGACAACCAAAATGCCCATCGGCTCACAACTTTTGAGGAGTTCCTGGATTTCAAACTTATCCGTATTTACAGTGCACCCTGTGTTTCTTCCCCTTAGTAACTTAGCCCACGAGACACTATATTCTTGGTCTGCGAGATGAAATCACTAACAACACCAAATCATCATTACCGACTTAGTAACCTGCGCTAATGAGTCTGGCGAAAAGAGAAGCAAACACGTAGCACTCACCACACCGATGTAGCCAACGCCGGCCGATCCCATAAGCTGCCAGCCACTGTTGCGAATGTCGATGGTCCGAGCGGCCACGAAGGTTCCATGTATGGTGCCGTGCCAGGTGCGAAGAGGAGGAGATATCCAGGGAGATTAGAAAATTGTTTTATATACACTGTACATGGTATATTACAAGATGGGCTCCATGATATTGGAGCCGTCTACGTGCTAACATCTTTGCATGTGGTAGCGTTTACA
The DNA here is from genome assembly GCF_013339745.2 of Dermacentor silvarum. NCBI lineage: Eukaryota > Metazoa > Arthropoda > Arachnida > Ixodida > Ixodidae > Dermacentor > Dermacentor silvarum. The sequence continues at coordinate 231,752,202 of NC_051157.2, forward strand.
TCTCCGAGCGTTCTCCATGGTCGAGCGTGCTCTACATCGTCAAGCGTGCTCTACATGGTCAAGCCTGAAGCCCCTGTTTTATCCCTTTCGTTTCCCTCTTTCACTCGACGAGGGAACACACTGTAGTTCTTTTAGCCAATCAGCATCTTGGATCAGGTGGCCATATCCCGCACGTGATGTGTCGTCGTTTCCCGCCGGGCTCCGCCTCCAATCTTGTTAGGTTGCCCCCGAACACAGGCAGCGGTTGACACCTTGGGAACCGAACGTTGATGTCGTTCCCCCGGGATTGCCAGACACGGGCCCCTTTCAAGATTCGCCTCTCCATAGCGGTCAGTTCGCGGAACCAGGTAGGGCGGTGGCTGTCTCGAAAGGCAGCAGTCGGCGTAGCGTCGTCGTGGTTCGGGCGGCGCTGGTAATTCACGGGACCGCACCAAGGGGCGACGCTGCCGTTTAGCCACGCATGAGGTAGCCCGGGGACCAACTGCTAATCCCTCAGTCCCAGGTGACAATTCTCGGCCGCGAGAAAGGGCGCCAGGTTGGCGCGTCTGAGTCGGCGCCGGCCTCCTTTGTCCCGAGGGACCGCCAGACACAACACCGTTTCTCGACGCTGACCGTGTTTGCGACACTGCGGCTCTGATACATCACCGATGACCGAGCAGCCATCTCAAACGACAGCTGCGATACGTTGTCGTTGGAAAACACTTCGCACTGCTCAGCATCGTCGTCCACCATGGCGCATCGACGCCTTGCAAGCAGTTACAGTGGCGTGCTGATAATTATTTCCTATGCGCTACATCGCCACAATGCAAGCGATGAAACAGTGTTGTGGGGCCATGACAGCGCAAGAAGATATATGCATAAGCCAGCGAAAGTCGACACTTTGTTTTTGATAGCGGTGCTCAGTACATCACCGATAACAGTGTGTTTTGCGTGTGTTGTTTCGGCGGTCAAAATTGTTGATGCCTCTCCGTTCCGCACCACGTCGCTGTTGCCGAAAAATATGTTGGGCGTGGCCCAAACGTGGTGGGCGCGCGCACAAGTTACATGCCTCGCGTGGGGCGTGATCTGTGGTTTTGATTGACAGGCGAACTCGTGCCAAACTCGTACATCGCGATACCCCCCTCGAGTTGAACTCGGGAACATGGCGGCGGCAGCAGCAGCCTGTGTCATCGCATCCAGCGGCAGCAAGCGTCAATATGGCCGTCTGGACCCGTTCACCTACATGACCGACGTAGAGTTGTAGCGTCATTTTTGCCTTTTCAAAACGTCAGTGTGCTGGCTATGTGACGAGTATTGCAAGGCCCTCGTCTTCGCCTATGCTTTCCGAGCACAGACTGGTGTGACTAGGCTGCGGAGGAAAAGTTCGTGCGATCGCTTCGGCTCACTGCAGCTTCAAGCGCTGTTCGTCCACCGCGCCACAGCCCCAGGCCAGGTCCGGCGGCGTCATCGGAGTACTGGGGCACCTGCGAGCGCCTGGGGTTCAACCCGGACCAACCAACCTGCAAAGGCGAAGTGGTCACATTATATAGGAAGACTCAGAATGGACGCCGGGCTGCCTTCCGGTGAAACAGGTGCCGAAAGCAGTTTTCGCAGTTACACGGTACCGCTGCATGGCATGGGCAGAGAGGTGAAGGAAGTTACTTTGCCAAAATGGACCGCCTCGGCCGTCCGAACGACCACCTCTCCAGGCGACAAACTATTTGGCTCACGTACTACGTACGTACTACACGAGCAAAAGCATGGACATATGGCTGTTGAAGGAGATGACCGGTGACTTCTTTCCTCTATCGGAACACGCCATCCGCCGACTGGAGAAACTACACCCGTGAGGTCGCGAGGGATGGGCTACTGGCGCGACCTCCGCTCATTGGCCCCGGGAAGATACCGCAAATTGACTAGTGCCTTCTTCGCGGCGAGCAAAAGTACAATGGAGGCCGCCTAATGACGGGCTACAACGTTCCGCCGAGCCGCCAAAATTACGACGGCGGTGGTAAAGATGGTGGCCCATGGGTCTTCGGCATGTTCTGCGCGACCAAAGGGGTGCTGCGACTTTTCAAGGTCGAACGACGAAAGGCGGCGACATTAGGCGCCATTATTGCAGCCAATGTTCAACCGGGGACCATTAGTATTGACGAATTGGACGCATACAACTGTATCCCAAATTTAGTGGATTCTAATGTGGCTATGCATCAATCTGCATTAGGAGACAGTCAACCACAGCGTGAACTTTGTGAACCCCATCACGGGCGTTCACACGCAAAGAATAGAAAGTTATTGTAAAAAAAAGTGAAGCGCCACCTCGTCAGCGGTGGGTACACGGCAACTGCACCGATGCTGGAGTCCCACCTCAGATGGATATGGTGGCACTCAACGGCCACGTGCACTGCAAAGACCCTTTCTTGCGTTTGTTAGAAGCCACGGATCGCTCGGGCTACCCAGTATAAAGATTATTTCTTTCCTGCCTTTGTTAGAAGCCATCACTCGGCGCTATTCAGTATGAACGTGCATCATAAAGTAAACGAAAATAAAGCGTATTTTTCTGACCCTTGTATGAGTTCTTTCCGGCATTCCTGAGTGCTTACACGGTAAGCGCGCGGCAAGCCACTTCTGCGCTAGCCGAAGCTCACTTCGTCTCGCAGCCTTACTTTGGCGTGAGCAACGAGCGATCTGTTTAAAGCCTAGTGGGAAAACCATGCGCACACCAATCTGTGCTCGGTAATGCCAGCGCAAGTACGTGGCGATCCGCGCCTATCCAATCCAGAGGGAATGATGATGATGATGATGATGATTTATTGGCATCCCCTTTGAAACGGGGCGGCGACAAATAGTCACCTAGCCTGCTTGATTTAATCAGGTATACTATGCATGTTCTTTATCTTGCATTTTTGTATACCTATCATTATTTTTCTTTTTCAAAAATTTACCTTGTACCGCTGCCTATGATTTTAAGAGATCAGGTCGCATCCATCTTTTCCCTACTTTTTTTCCACCAGTACTCTAATCGTCTCTTGCTGATCTCTACGGCTGATCTGTTTATGTTTCCTTCCACTTTAAACCCAAGCGCTTCTGGGAGTTGCACGTTACCTACGGTTCTCGCTGGGTGGATCCCGTCGCATTCCATTAGGATGTGCTGAGTGGTCTCTGGATCTTTACTGCAGCATACACATGTCTCATCTAATTCCGAATATTTGTTCCGATATGTTTTCGTCCTTAGGCAACCGGCTCGAGCCTCAAATAGCAAGGCACTGCCCTTTGTGTTATCGTACAGATTTTCCCTTCTAATTTCTTTCTTCTCATTCTTGTAAATCTCCATTGTCCTTTTCGTTTCCATTCTTTGCATCCAATTCACGGTCTCTATTTCTCTCACTTTCTTTCTGATGACCCCTGGTTGTCTATTTACAGTTTCGATTATCCTGTACTTGGTTGCCAACTTCCTTGACCTCTTCCTCCATTCTGTGTCCACGCTTTTCAAGTAGAGATACTTGTGCACTTTAGCTGCCCATTTATTTTCATCCATGTTCCTGAGCCTTTCTTCAAAACTAATTTTGCTTTGTGCTTCTCTGGCTTCAAAAGAGGCCCAACCCATGTCTCCATGCACTGCCTCATTTGTCGTATTACCGTGTGCTCCCAAAGCCAACCGGCCTACTGATCTTTGGAGGGAAAAAAAAGAGGGCGAGCGTCCCCTCGTGGTAGAACACGAAACGTATTAAACTACGAATTAGTCTAATACACATTCAGTGTACACCTTGTAATCTTTAACATGCTTATAACCCACGTTAATGTGACTAATAATATTGCACTGAATGTATTTATTTCATAACTTGCTTGTACCTGTAATGCACTCAGTGGAACGACAAACAAGAGAAAGAAGGCGCGACCATGCACCGACCGTATGATCACGTGAGCCCCAGTTTGTCGACCGCCCATATGGCAACGCCCAAGGGATGATAGCCACCCAGAGGGAATCTAGATAAACCAATGAAACTGGAGGCGTGCCAACGGACAAACTTTGTCTTGTTACCATTAGTTCTTTCATCTTGGGGCGTCGCCAGAGCTCGTGAAGATCCCGAGTTTCGCCAAACTCGGCGCATCCTGCATAGCACCCCAGCTCTCAAGTTTCCTACCCAGAAACCAGCACTAGCTGTTAACTTGGAAACCCAACACCACCTCTCACTCTTCCTGCCTGAAAACCAGCGATAGCTCTCAACCTTCCTACCCGGAAATCAACACCAGCTCTTAGCCTTCTTACCCGGTAACCGACGCCAGCTATTAACCTTCTTACCCGGAAACCAACACAAGGTCTCAGCCTTTCTACCCGGAAACCAACACCAGCTCTCAGCTTTCTGCCCGGAAACCAGCACCAGCTCTCAAGCTTCCTACCCGGAAACCAGCACTAGCTCCCAGCCTTCATACCCGGTAACCAGCACCAGCTCTTAACCTTCCTAATCGAAAACCAGCACAAGCTCTCAGATTTCTGCCCGGAAACCAGCACCAACTCTAAAGTTTCCTACCCGGAAACCAGCACTAGCTCAACATTCCTACCCGGAAACCAACACCGGCTCTCAACTTTCCTACCCGGAAACGAGCGACAGCTCTCTACTTTCCTACCCGGAAACCAGCACAAGCTCTCAGCTTTCTGCCCGGAAACCAGCACAAGCTCTCAGCTTTCTGCCCAGGAAACCAGCACAAGCTCTCAGCTTTCTGCCCGGAAACCAGCACCAGCTCTCAATCTTCCTATCATGAAACCCGCACCAGCTCTTAACATTCCTACCCGCAAACAAGCACCAGCTCTCAACCCTCCTACCCGGAAACGAGCACCAGCTCTCAATATACGCAGTAAGATGCAGAAGAGACGAAGCTGCAAGCTGAGACTTCAGTAACACAAAATCTAACAAAAATCGGACGTTTGCTGTCGGAAATGCATAGCATTACTTTGCCTCAAGAAGTCGGGGCACTTCTTCACTACAGTGCACAGAGAACGCAGACTAATTTCTTTCTTTTTTTTGTTTGTGCGTGCTTTGTACTAAACATTGCTGTGTGGCGATCATTAACGCGATAGCGCTTAGGGCCCCGCGTCGCAGAAAATTCGGCGTCGGCATTGGCTCCCGCAGCCGAGAAAATAATTTCCAACCACGTTTATCTATGCCACATCATTCTATCATTATTGTTGCTCATACCTTGTCTTGCATTCTTGGCAAAGCTATTCCTCGGAATTTTGAGAATGACAACCCACAAACAAATGTCATGAAAAAAATCACCCACAGCGCATGCCTTTTATGTTAAATTTTCTCAGACTGAAATATTAAAAGTGCGAAACAAATACGGAAACCTAAAAATTATGTAATTTTTTTGGTGCGGTTGTGCACTATCTCATGAATAGGCCCACGCAAGAGGCCGCGGTCACACCAGAAAACTCGGCTACGCGCATAGCGTTCGCCGCCAGTGTTTGCCAGTAACCATTACGGTTGCACAAGCTGCAGTCGTCGGGAACCATGCATAGCAGTCAGGGATCTTTGAATGCTATCGCGTTCCACTCTTAAAAGCGAAGCTTAAGCGTCCTCCCAATTTTAATAACTTTTAAGAAAATTGTTTATATGTGAAACGTATGGATTTCATTTGACATGTATTTTTTTTGTGAATATATTGGCACAAGCCGTCACATATGAGCCATCTGCAGTGGCACGTACACGCTTGGGGGATGAAAGAAGAAAATAACGTTTTTCCTTGGTCTGGTTTCGGTCAAGACCTGGAATTCTTGGCCGATACCCTACGGTGGGTATGTGCCATTTGTACAGAGGATCATCAACATAATCAACGTGGACTCCTGGCTGCCTCTGCTGTTTCAACCGTGACATTACTGGTGGAGGGTGATGGGTAAATGCCCCTTCGCTCCCAAATTTTCGCCGTCACTCCTAGCACTTTACAGACAGCCACAGATCTCACAGCAAGAAGCAGTCGCCGCCTGCAAGGACTACCACCCGAATTCGTTCCCTTGTCATCGAGACGGGAAATAACGATGTCAACGACTACTACAAACCAGGCAAGCCAAACCCACGATGCCCAGTCTGCTCTCCCACACGTTTTGCATGCACCCAAGACACCCAGACTATTCCACGGATACACTTTTGAGGATGTTGAAGACTGGCTGGACCAACTTGATCGTGTTGCCAGCATCAACGAATAGGATGATGTTCGGAAGCTGCGGAGAGTTTATTTCATGTTGGAAGACTCTGCGAAGACGTGGTACGAAAACCATGAGGGTTCCCTTGCAACTTGGCAAGAAATTAGCCGACAGCTCCGCGATGCGTATCGATACGCAGAAAGAAAGGGGGCGAGCTGAACAAGCCAACTCTTCTAGGAACCAGCGGCCCAACGAGCGAGTCTCGATGTTTGTCGTGCACATGCTTCATCTTTTCAGGCGCGCGGACCCTACAATGTTCGAGGAAAAGAAGGTGCGACATTTAATGCGTGCAGTCAAGGAACAGCTTTTCGACAGACTCATACGCAATCCACAACAACCGTGGCCGAGTTAGTCAGTGAGGAAACCACGATGGAGCGTACTCTCCAGCAGCTCTCGCCACAGTATAAGAAACGCCACTACATCACGGCTACTGCATGCTCTATTGGGTTCGACAGTGAGAAGCAGGCCTTCGCAGACTTCATACGAAGTGTTGTGCGTGACGAACGGCGGCAACTCCAAGCAGTGGTGCCAGTGGGACCCCAACCACCTGTGACAGCACTTGCGGACGTCATTCTGAGTGAAATCAGACAGGCGGTGCAACCACTCGCTCCACCAAGACTTGAGCTCCCCATCATAACATATGCGGCGGCACTTAGGGCTCCTGCGCCACCATCTACAGGTCCCATCATGCGGCCCGTGGACCAGGCTACACATTTGTTCCCGGACACCCCTCCGCATCCGCTACCCGGCTCAAGGTACCCCAACGTACCTACGTATCTATCACCTGGCTCAAGAGAGAGCGCAACTAAGGCAAGTGTATGGCGCGCGTCGGATAATCGTCCGCTCTGCTACCACTGCGGCGAAGCAGGTACCGCGACTGCCAGTACCGCCAACTCCGCAGCTTCCACCCTGACGCGCGGTGCCCACGCTACGGTGAGCGTCCCCGCGCAATGGAAGCGTATCTGACGGGCCAGCGAATTCCTTCGACTGTTCAGCGCCGCCACTCGCGATCACCATCCCTTCGCCGGTCCGTGTCACCTAGCTTGCCCTTGTCGTCTTTACCCTCCCCTCAGGAACCTATCCCCACAGGGGGAACTGAACCAGGACTTCTGGGGGTGCAGTCGCTTTCCAACGAGCATTCAAAGAACCTCCCCCGAAGCAACGACCCGACGACGACCGTTCCGGTTTTTCTTTATTTTTCGACACTTCTAAGATTGTTTCTGGCGACATCGCCGTATTAAGTGCGAAGCACTTTAGGGGCCCGGGCCGTCGTCAGCGTCCGTCGCGTGTGATCTGTCGTGATCACGCTCAAAAAGAAGTGCTCAAAACAGGGTGAAAACAAGTGCAGAATTGATCCAAACCGGTTCAAAATAAACTAACATGATTGAGAATAATGTAAAGGACAGCAATAATCAAGCATTAAGCGCATTATTTAACAGAAACTCGTTAAAATCCCTTCTATCATCAGCAAGGGCTTGGCTCTATGTGCGTGGTGGTTTCCCACCAGTGATGCCTTAGCACACGTGTCAAAACGGATGATGGATTGCTAAACACAAGATAAACACAAGATAAAGCAAGATAAACACAAGGAAAACACAAGAGAAACCCCGGCGCATCAATGCTTCGCACTTTCCCAGGTTTCGCGCCGGGGTTTCCCTTGTGTTTTCCTTGTGTTTATCTTTATAAATCGCCGGATGGTTGTTGCCACACGCACGTGGAGCGTACCGCGCCTTAGAAACGGGCCATACGCAATATAAATACCTGCTAGTTGCGCCAACCTCGCTTCGTGACGATATTTTATGTGCATGTCACGACGAATCATCGTCCGGACATCTAGGCTACAAACGCACGTTGGAACGAATTCGCCGCTCTTACTACTGGCCACGTCTCACAAAGACTGTGAAGCAGTACGTTCGCTCATGTCGCGACTGCCAACGACGTAAGGCTCCACCAATGCAGCCAGCAGGACTGCTACAACCAATGCAACACAATGCAACACAATGCCATTTCATCAGATTGGTATGGGCTTGCTGGGATCATTCACCACGTCTTCGTCCGGAAATCGGTGGATTGTGGTCGCTACCGATTACCTAACACGGTACTGCGAAACGCTGGCACTCCCAAAAGCTACCGCAGCAGACATCGCCCATTTTTTCGTGCACAGTATCGTCCTCCGTCACGGAGCGCCAGCGGTCATCATTACGGATCGTGGGAAAGCTTCCACCGCAGAGATGCTACAGGAAGTCTTCAGGCTAAGTGGCACTGCACATCGCAAAACGACGGCTTATCACCCCCAAACAAATGGACTGACTGAACGGCTGAATAAGACGATCGCGGATACGCTATCAATGTATGTAGCCATTGATCACAAGAACTGGGACGATATCCTTCCTTACGTCCCTTTTGCGTACAATACCGCAATTAAAGAAAGTACAGGATTCAGCCCTTTTCGCTTAGTCCACGGTCGAGAGGCCACCACGATGCTCGACGCAATGCTCCTTCCCGACAAGTTGGGAATGTTTCACACGGACGCTGCCATCTTCGCCCAGCGCGCCGAGGAAGCCCGTCAACTCACGCGATGCCGTATTCAGTGTCGCCAAACAGCAGACGCACGCAGCTACAACCTTCGCCACCGAGAGGTTACCTACAATCCTGGCGATGAAGTGTGGGTGTGGAACGCCATCCAACAGCCGCGGCCGGTCAGAAAAGTTGCTGCGTCGCTACTTCGGTCCCTACAAGGTTGTACACGGCGACTCAGCGACTTTACATACGAGGTTTTAGTAGAAGGCACCTCAAGAAATTCCCGTCAGCGTCCTCAAAGTGAGGTCGTTCATGTTTAAAGACTGAAACCATACTTTTCGCGCCTTGACTCGACCGTCGCGTGACTGACGACCGTCGCGTGAATTGACGACTTAGCGTCGTTCTTGTAACAGCGAAGTTGTTTCAGGCAGCCGTAATTTGTGGTTCGTCTCAAGAAACTGCCACGCCGTAGCCATGGCAACCAGGAGGGCGGCGACACCCAGGATGGTGGCGCGGCGCATGCGCACGCGGTCTCCTCCTCGCCAGCTCCCTCCCATCCCGACCGCTGACTCTCTTTTCTCCGCAGCGTGCTAAGCCAGGAGAAAAAAAAGACGAAAGCTTGCACTAGGCCGCGCAAAGTTCAATACACAGGGAAGCTGGCCGATTGATATCGAGCGGCTAGCCTCCAACGCGCTCGGCATCGTCAAGCAACAGCGTTCTTGGCACTGTGCCAACCTTGGTTAGCCTGCCTGAGTTTGTGGCATGCCAGGAATGCTGTCGCTCATAGGCGCCGACGCGTCCAGCGCTATATCACGCGAAATGTCGCCAACGCGTTCGGCGTCAGCAAGCAACAGCGTTCCTGGCATGCCACAAACGCAGGCAGGATAACCAAGGTTGGCACAGTGCCAAGAACGGTGTTGCTTGCCGACGCCGAACGCGTTGGAGGCTAGCCGCTCGATATCAATCGGCCAGCTTCGCTGTGTCTAGGGAGTCTACATGCAAAATAGCGCTTGAATGCAGGCTCCCTAGCTATGTCTTGAGCTTTGCGCGGCCTAGTGAAAGCTTCGCCTTCTGTTGTTTTTTCTTACGTTTTTTCTTGTGTCCTGTGTTTTCCTTTTCTTTCATTCTTTATTTCACAGCAGCAGATTGTGATTTCGCGTTACGACACATTTTTTTTCGTTTATATTAGGAGTGAAGCGCCTTAGAGCCGAGCCTTGTCCCTCCCTCGTCGTCCGTATCTCTGGTTTGCATGGAGACCGTTAGGGGCGCTGCGGTGCACAAGGGCGTTCGTCCCCGACGCTACATTCTAGTCACTGTACCGACGCACGCTCTCTTTCTCTCTCGTCCGTAGCTCTGGTTTGCATGGAGTCCGCTAGGGGCGCTGCGGTGCACAAGGGCACTCGTTCCCGACGCGCGCTCTCTTTCTCTCTTCAGCCATGGATGATAACGGTCGCTTCTGATAATGGCGCGCCCGCTATGGATGAAAAGGCGAGAGTGGCGGATCAACTGCAAGCGGAGTCGAGGGCTCGCAAAGCTGCTGCAGCACGGCGACGCAGACAACAAGCGGACCCGGAGTCCAGGGCGCAGGAAGCTGCAGCAAAACGGCAATGCTGGCAAGCGGACATGCAAAAGTGCGGGCCCCTCACAACTGTGTTCCCCGTTGTTCTGTGTGCGGTGGTGCCCATGCCACCAACTCTCGCGACTGTGCGGCAAAATTCCGCACACCCAAGATGGCCGCCAAAAAGGGCGGGAAAAAGAAAATGACGCCCAAGAACAAAAGCCGCCATCTTGGGCAACCCAGCGACCAGCAGCCACCACACGGCGGCCTGGAGAAACGAGCGGCGGAGACGCACGGCAAGACCAGGGCCTGGGTCAATGACGTCAAAAATGGACGCCAGGTGAGCAATTCGGGCGGGGCGACTTCTTCCCCCCCCCCCTCCCCTCTTACTCCCCTCCCAAGCGCGCGGAGCGCCGAGCAAGATCAAATAGTAGCACTCAGGGCCCAAAACGAGATGCTGCTAAAGAAAATTAACGAATTGGAATCCAAAATCAACCAGCCTCTTTCTCCTCCCTCCTTCCCCGCGACTGAGGTAATGGAAAGTGAGCTCACGGAGCCGAAGGCGACAACAAGCGCGGAGGCCGCATTCGACCCCTCTCACGATGACGACAGCTGCTCGCTCTCCGGTATGGAGAATTCCGCCCTCCTGGTGAGTGCTGGCTCCGGAGCAGCGTCACTACAATCCAACCTCAGCCTAACTGACCATGGCGAGCAGCCCTAAGATCAGGCGCTCCCCAAAAACCAATTCGGCCACTTCTGTTCACATTGTCTAGTGGAACTGTCGGGGCTTCCGCGAAGCGGGCGAATCTCTGACTTTTCCTTTCAACTCTCGACTCGCTTCCGGCGGTGGTTGCCCTCCAGGAGCCAGGGAGTGCGCCACCCTCACAAGCTACATCACCTTCCAAACAGGACCCCTCTTCCTGCGTCTGTGTGCATAAAAATTATACAGCTAATCTAGTCGACTTGGAACTTGAAACTGAATATTCGTATGTGATGGTGACACTTCTTCCGCTCAAGAAACACGATGCACCACTCCACATACTCAACATATACTGTTGCCCCAGACTCAAAAATGTAACGTTCGCAGCGCTCTTTAGCCGCGCTCTAAAGGCTGCGGGCAGGGACCCCCTGATGATTGTGGGCGATTTCAACGCCCAAAGTACTCTCTGGGGGGGACGTGCGTGAGGAGAAGCGTGGACGGAAGCTAGCGGAACTTGTGTCCACGCTGGGCCTGACTCTCCACACCGACCCTGCATATCCAACGCGGGTGGGTAACTCAGTGACCCGGGATACGTGTCCGGATCTTACCTTTACCAAAAACATTAGACACGCAGAATGGGCCAACACCGAGGAAACCCTCGGGAGTGACCACTGCCTTATCACTACCACCGTAATGACTAATTAAACCATTGGCAAGACCACACGCACAAGCTGGGCTCCCTGACTGGAATAAGTTCCAGCAAAGATACACCAACTTGGCCTCTATCCTTGAACAAGGATACAACGCGTGGGCACAAGAATTGGTTACACACCTTCGTTCGACGGAAACCCAAATTCAACTCTCGGAGGCAATGCCGGAGGTAGACAATCACCTTCTGCACCTCTGGGAGGCGCGGCACAGCCTCGTCCGCAGATGGCGCCGCCAAAAACATAATAGAAAGCTCAAAATTCGCATTGCCGAGCTCACCCAGCGAGCGGCAGAGTACGCGGCCTAGCTCGCTGACTCGAACTGGGTGGGCCGTTGTAACACGGCGGCGAGACAAATGTCTAGCCGGAGTACGTGGCGCCTCTTCCGCGCCCTAATTGACCCGACTCAAACACGCGCCGAGACACAAAAACATCTCCAACGAGCTATTCATAGCTTCGATGGAGATATCTCAGAATTAGCGTACAAACTACGCGACCAGTACCTTTGCACTCAACAGGACTCCCGAGTGCCCGCGTACTCGTATGCAGGTTCAGGGAACGCGGAGCTGGATCAGCCGTTCCAGCTGCATGACCTGAAGGCGGCCCTAGCTAAAATGAAACGAGGAACGCCACCGGGACGGGACAAGATAACCGTGAAACTGCCTTCCCGACCCTACCTACGATACCTTCCTCGCTTTCATCAACTCGATCTGGCTTGGTGAGGCACCCTTCCCAATCGAATGGAAGACCGCGCTCTGGTAACTTTCATTCCAAAAGCCGGCAAAACACAGACAACCTCCGCCCCATCTCCCTCACGTCTTGTGCGGGAAAGCTGATGGAGACCATGGTGCGGGACAAGCTGTCTGGGTTTCTGGAAACCCAAAATGCATTCGCAGACACCATGTTTGGTGTCCGCCCGCACCGGTCCGCGCAGGATGTTCTGCTTCAACTCGACCGAGAAATTCTCAACCCTGTCGAATACCCCCTCAACGATAAGGCTATACTCGTCCTAGACTTGAAGGGGGCTTTCGACAATGTCGCACACGAAATTATCCTACAACATCTCTCCCAGACCAACTGTGGACATAACACATTCCAGTATGTCAAGCAATTTCTCTCGGATCGACAATCTTTCATCCGAATACAAGATGAAGAACACGACCCCTATTAACTGGGAACGAGAGGTACCCCACAGGGAGCGGTCCTCTCGCCGTTACTTTTCAATTTGGCCATGATGAAGCTTCCGCCTCAGCTGGCGAAGGTCGAAGGCGTCCAGCACCCGCTGTACGCCGACGACATAACCATCTGGGCCAAACACGGATCGTTTGGAGACATTGAGGCCAACCTGCAGCAAGCGGTGGAGATCGCGGACGCCTACGCCCGCCGCTGCGGCCTTCAGTGCTCCCCATTCAAATCCGAATTTGTGCACATTCGCCTGTCGCCTAAGTGCACCACCAAAATGGAGCTATTTCTGACCAGCGGCCCGATACCCGAACACGATGAGATTCGAGTGCTTGGTCTCTTTATCCACAAACACAAACGAGTTGATACAACAACAGCCAAATTGCGTAAGGTGGGGGACCAGGTGGGCCGGATGGTCCGCCGGGTTTCCAACAAACGCGGGAGGTTACGGTGCAAAGACGCCTTGCGGCTGGCGCATGCATTCGTGACCAGTCGAGTCCTTACCTCCACCTGCGCAAGTATGACGAGAACGCCCTGGAGGTTATCCTCAGGAAGATGTACAAGCGTGCCCTCGATCTCCCGATAACCACGTCCAACCACCGCCTCATGGGCCTGAGGATGGTAAACACTTTCGCGGAGCTCCGGGAGGCACACTTGATCAATCAATATACAACACTTTCAAAGACGCCGTCGGGACGCCGCCTATTAGCCCGAATACACATCCAGCACCCAACAATGACGGAAGAGCGCGTACGCATCCCCGAAGTCTGGAGATACGCCCTGCACGTGCGGCCTCTTCCGGCCAACATGACACGTGACGACCACAGTGGCAGGCGCCTAGCGCGGGCGGAGGCACTCGCCCGCTACTATGGGAACAAACATGGAATCTTGTACGTGGACACCTCCGGCCCTCACCATGGGGGTTGGTACAGGGCCGCAGTCGTGCATGAAAACGTCGCGGTGAATGGCCTAACATTCAGAGCTCAAGACAACACATGCGGAGGAAGTCGCCATCGCGCTAGCTGCCGTAGACCAGGACTCGCGCGTCATCATTACCGACTCGAGAGGGGCCTGCAGAAATATTGAACAGGGGTACACTCCTCTCACTGCGTCTCGCATCCTTCAAAACAGTGACTACCTCGGGGCCCCCGCGGCTCGAACGATCGTATGGGCTCCTGCTCATATGGGCGTCGAAGGTAACGAAACGGCAGACGCCGCTGCCCGCGCGCTCACTCTCCGGGAAACGCCTTCAGACCCTTCCGAAATGGATCCCGAACCCAATCTGGCCCTAACGTTTCGAGAAATTACTCAACTATACCAATTCGGCCACGCAATTTATCCTAAGCCCTGTAAGGGCCTTACAATGGCAGAGGAACATACACTCCTCCGCCTTTACACCAAAACACTGCTGTGACCGGCAGTTTTAAAGCACTTTGATCCTGCCTGTACAGGAAAATGCCCGCACTGTGCGGAGAAGTCTTCGGACATCTTCCACATGGTGTGGGCGTGCCAATCAACCCCGAACCTCACCCCAAAAGCAAACCACACCCGGGAGGACTGGGAGGCAGCCCTGCTCGGCTGCTCCGACCTGGCGAGTCAGAAGGCCCTGGTCGACCGAGCACAAGCCGCGGCGGCCGCCAATGGCCTCCTGTAATGAGGAGCCCACCTAGTGAGTGTGAGAGGTGGCCCCCTCCGGGCCACCTCAAGCTTCCTCCGTGTACATTCAATAAAGTTTTTCAGACAGACAGACGGCGGCGGCGTTCTGCCCGCGTTCGCACCGAACGCGCGCGGCGTTGCTGACGTGTTTATGAAGAACGTGCCAACCTTTGCCGTAAACCCTATGGCGGTGTACCGTAGCGACGATAAGGCCTTGGTCCCTGTGGTCACTAAATAAATGAAAACCACCGGATCATATATATTTCTCATTCTCTAACAGCTCAAATAACCAATTACATCATCACATCTTAATAGTCATAATTGGAAATAAATAATCTACCATAGTAAAGCTTCGCTGGTCTTCCATCTCCGCCCCAGTGGAAGGGCTGACAGTATTTTTGACGCGATAGCGTTTAGGGCCCCGTGTCGCAGAAAATCCGGCGTCGGCAACCAACGTGTGATCGCGGGTGGCGGAGAAAATCATGCAACCACATTGACCGCGCAGACCCTCCACGTGGTGCAAGGTTTTGGTGAACAAAAATCGAATTTCTCACAGCGAGATCCACCAGAAAAATGGCAAAGTACGACTTTACCATTCGGCGTCGGATTCGTCTTCGGATTGTTTACCAATCGGCGCCGAATTGTAGTTTGAATGTACGAGAGAACCTAATTCTGCTACGAGGAAACTCAAACATTTCTACCAGACCTGCGCGCGTTGGGGCAATAGCAAACAGTTAATAAAATAACAAAAAAATGTCACAGTTTCGCCCTAAGGGCGAAGCAATGAATGCGATAGCAACACAGCAATGTCATACGAAGTAAGGTGAGCGGCTTTGGTAGCAATATGAATTGTAGTAAACATGAGCTGATTAAGTAAGCAGGTGTGCTGCGGCGTAAGTAGACCGACATGAAGAGAGACTCGATGACCACGAGAAGGCGCGTGTGAAACGGTGGTGTTGATGAGAAGCGCTTCCCGTGGGCAGCGCGCGTGCGAAGGGACACACCTGTAGCGCTGCACTGCCGATCCGGGCAGCATTACATGTGTAGCGTGCGTTGGAAAATGTGACCCGACTATTACTAACTGAATGAACAAGCGTGGTGTGAGCGCGCACAACAACATGAAGAGATCACACTGAATGACTGCAGACAACGACTGTCAAAACGCTGGCAGCAAGCATACGCCGCTGCGGGCGAAGGTACGTGCGGTCTATCGCTTCAACAGAAACTGAGCCGCGAATGCACGCGGCGCATAGAGGTCAGAGCCGTGTGGAGATAAGAGACCGTGCGGTCGAGCGACGAGCGCGGTTGTTGGCACAGTAGAAGTGCCCCCCCCCCCCCCCCCCCCCGCTCCCTCCTGCGCTGGCTTCCCGCTTAGTTGCTTGCGCGTGGGGGATTGAGTGCGTTCGCTCTCCGTGATAGCGCGCGTCCCAGCACGCTTGCGCTCGGGCATACGGCGCGCGGTGAAGATTTTATCTATACGGAACCTCACGGCGACGGCGACGGCGACGACGACGGCGACGCCGACGGCAGAAATCCGGTTGAAGTGTCCATATAATTGCTATCGCAATAAAAGGTGCTAGGGCCTTCACATTTTAATATAAGACCACTAATATTACCCCTGGAAAACGTCTTTCCAGCAATGCATTTCAGTTTAAAAGTGAAGCCGACTTTAAGGGGATCGGTGTAAGCTTGATCTTTGTAAACTGGCTTTCCCACCTTCAGTGTTGCAGTGAATCAAGCCTACTTGCCGTATGCGAACGATGCGTTGCGAACGGGTCCCGATAACGCTATCGCGTTCTACTCTTAAAGGCGAAGCTTAAGCGTCCTCGAAGTTTTTCCTTGGTTTGGTTTCGTTCAAGACGTGGACTCCTGGCTGTCTCTGTTGTTTCGCCCGTGGAAATATTGATTATTTATTGTTTATTCTTTCAGATGGCTTCAAAAATGTCACCTTCGCGAACTTATATTTACACATTAATTAAGTTTTCTTTCTTGAAACATGTATTTGGAAAGACAAGTTAGTTTTCAACAATTTAGAATGCTGCATTATGCGCCATAAAGCGTTGTGTGTGACAAATTATTTCTTTAAGATCATTGAAAAATGGTCCCTTTCTCTTGGTAACGGAACAGTCTAGACGCAAAAGAATGCGCACTCCGACACAGATGGAAACAGGACGCAAGTTCTGTTAGAATGAGGTACCCGATCGATTGTCGTGCAGACTTTGGACGACACATTTCAGCTCATGATTTATGTAGCAGCTATACATTTCGAGATAAGGAATTGATAGAATCGCATACTCACATTTCTGCTGCGTGAGCGTTTTTTTTTTTTTCGTATATGAAATAAACAGTTGGCAGTGGCATCTTATCGAGTGGTTTCTTTTGTTTGTGATTGTTATTATAAACTCGCAAGGTTAAACTCGCAATCCGTCCCAACACTAGCCGTCACAAAGCACGTTCGGCTGGTCTTATCGTTTACTTCGCCGCCCAGTACCCGTCATTGAAGGAAGAACACGACAGCAAAATGATGACTCAGCCACATAGCTAAAACTAGAGGACAACGTCTCGAAACTACGCAGTTACGCCGCGGTGGAGGACTTGAGATTAATTTTGACCACCTGGGGCTCTTCAACGTGCTAGGTGAGCTTTATACGAGCGCTTTTGCATTCCGCCTCCAACAGAACGCGGCCGGCGCGCTGCAGCACAAGTCCGTCACAGCGCTACGTGACTGAAAAATAGGTGCCGAACATCTGGAAACCCACACCGCACATTTGCATCGCTGAGGTTTTGCAAAATATAACTGGACTGCCTTTCTTCCATCACGCTGAGCATGACCGCGGTGGAAAGCGCGGCCGCCTCTTCGAGTGAATTCAACGTCAAATCTATGCTGAAGGACTGAATGGGAAAAATAAAGCAAAAAAAAAAAAAGGCGGGGGGGGGGGGGGGGCAGTTTGAGCTCTATATTCGTGCTGCACTAGTAAAAAATTTAAGTTCCGTTGCCAAAGCGACCTCCGAACGTGCACTTCTAGCGCGACAGAAAAGGGGGAAAAATGTATAGAAGCACCAAAAGTGATCACGGCGGATGTTTTTCTTTTTTTAAATCTTTTATAGGTGGCTGCTCAGAAAGCTCGTTACCAGCCTGAAGTATCATCAGCGCGGCGTAGAGATTTCGATGTTCGCCCAAAACGCTAACCGGCACTGCGACGCAAACCCACGAAATTGCGCATACAAATACGAAACTTTGCTCACCCGGGATTATGGTAATGCAACGATGTTTCAGATGGCTTGGCTGCCTTGTTGCACTTTATGTTTAAATGAGATAACGTTAGAAGCTTTGACACATAAGATCGCAAGAATTACCAACACTGCCAAGAACTTGGGCTCACAAACTGGAATAGGATCGTTTTACCTTTGAAGCGAGTGTGAAGTTACGAAATTCAGAAACAAAATAACTCCCAAAAAAGCAAAAAATGATGCTACTGGAAGCAGAATAGTATGAGTATTAAAGTGAAATACAAGAAGGAAAAAACAAGAACCCCGCGAGCACAATCGAAACCAGTGCCTTCAAAATTGAGAAAACTCGACGAAATTCTACAAGTCCAAAAAAAAAAAAAAAAAGCACGAGGGCGCAACATAACGCGTGACAGCGGTACACACACGGACGGTCGACGGGACCGCATATGAGGGACCAATAACATTATACAGATGGTTCGGAATTGACCGAAACGTGAAACTCACCGAAACGCCGCGCCCCACAGGCGGAAAATAGCGCAGCACTCAAACAAGGAGGAAATTGAACAGAAGCCGGCGCTGTGGGGGGCACCACGAGGCCAGGCGGGGGTCGTGGCACCATTAAAGCAGCGAGCTCGGAGCGGGGAGAGGTCGCCTCGCGACAGCCGTGCGCACCAATGAGCCCCCTCGCAGCGAAAATCCGGGGGCGGCTCGACTCAGCGCCAATACGGCAATGACGGAAGGGCGTCGCTTTCGGCGGATTCCCCCCGGAGAGCAAACAACTGCCGCTGCCGAAGAGCACACTCGGAACTTTTCGAGGCACAATTGTTTCGAGCGGGAACCTAATGTCTTCGCGTCGGGTATCTCGTCAAATCTGTCCGCATTTTGAGCACAATGGAAGCGAGTCGAGATGCGAACACGTCGACCGCTTTCCGACCGAGGCGCACAAGTGAAAAATTATTCGAGAGCTGCGAACGTCCCGTCGCCAGAGCTATATCTTCATTCCGCACAAATACCCTCAGAGTAAACTCCCCGCGCCGCAACGAAAAGCCTCTCAAAGCGCCGAGGACGCGGCACGCACGCGTCCTCGAGCTACTTTGTCTTCATCGCTTCAGACTCCGTTGAGCGTTGGCACACGGTCACTTAGAAACGAAGAAATTGGTACTGCCAGGCGACAAAATATAACTTCTTTTCATGCGGACGGCAAAAATGAAATAAAATTTAGGCCGCCGCCATTTTGCTGGTAGGCTACGCGGCTAGGCTGACATTATCAGCGCGAGAAGTTTTAGTGATAATTTCGCTAATGAATAAAAATAAGCTAATAACATCTTAATTGCTACCTTTAGGGCGCATATGTTTTTGCGGAATCGAAGCCGAGGAGTAGTAAGTCATATGTAATCTTAGCGGAAATCCTAAACTAGCACACCTCTCAATATACGCGACCGTAAACTGTGCTACGATTATAGCACGATATACATGAGCGTTCCAGCTAACCGTTTCCTAAAAGCGTGCCATCAACAGTTTCGGACAAGCTTAGCTGTAACGTCGAGGCATTTTTGGCAGATTTTGCGGACAGATACCTTGAAATTGGTGCCAGTTTTGTGCTACTAGATACCTTGAAATTGGTGCCTTTGTACTAAGCTGATATGACTTTACTTGTCGGCTTCAATTCCTCCTATACATATGCTTGTGCCCTAAAGTTAGTAACTAAAATTAACAAAATTCTCATTAAATTTTTATTGATGGTAACGTCCTGGGCCCAGCCACGCATAGCATGTCTACAAAAACCGGCAGGAGCTTTATTTTTAAAAAATATGTCGCACATAAAAAGAAGCATGCGGTATAAAACTAACACGGAAGCCACGGCAATCAAAGAACAAATTCGTCGCCTTACTTATCCATCTACTATGGTCGTGAACCCGCGCAGCAGCACCTTACGTATGTCGAGTCAACTCCTGTCCTGCGTCAACCGAACAGCTTCCCAATTTTATCTCGCCACGTATCCCCTCTGTCATGTCTCCCTTCCTCTGCTACCCATTCTGTTACCCTAAGATGTTCTACCTCTTACGCGTATTGCGAATCTGCTTCCTAACCTCAACTACAGTATACCTGCAATCGATAACTACACGAGGCCATATTTATGTCTTGACAACTTTCCGTTCCATCACTCGTTGTGCACTCTTCCTCGCAAGGTACTTTGTGATTACTTTAGTTTGGCCGTATAGAAGTACTCATCAGCAGAGTACGGTGAATATATGCTTTTATACTCAAGGACAAGGGTCAGCAGGCGCCAATGACTTCAAAAAGCCTGCTCAATGCGCTCCTGTACATTTTTAAAGCTAAGCTTTATATGTCTAGGCGAAATCGTATATGGCTACGCACGAAATCGCCTTTGTACAGAAAACTATCATCAGCAACATTGGCTCGAGCGTCATCGTCTTCTTCCGCAGCTGGCTCGTTGGCGCCCCTCGGTTTGCGCTCGTGCCACTGCTCCCGCGTTCGTCATCGTCTTCTTTCTCAACAAGCTGCGTTGTCACTCATCATTCCAGCGTAGAATTTCTGTCGTCGTAATGGGGAGGCCGCGTTTACGGGGGTATGAGCCATTGCTTAAGGAGGTATGAGCCATTCATTGCCTTACGTAACGGACAGATTTAATTTTGAAGCAATTTCGAAGAATCGCAAGCGGCAATGGCCTGCGAATGCTGCTAACCACGCCGCCGAGCAAACTCGAGAAAACGGCGGACTGCGGGCATACCGTCTGTTACGTCGTTCTCTCCGTCGCATTCGAACGTGTGCGTATAACCTCAAAATTGAGAAATACTTTAATGAACTCTCGGGATCAACCAAGTCATAAACACTGGGGCCGCGCGTTTCAGCTTCGCTGGTTAACCATCTTCACGGAGCGGAAGGGCCGACGAATGTTTTTAAAATTATTCTGCAGATTCGTGAGCATTTGGCCAGAATAAAATCGCCCTTTGCAATTGATAGGCTGATTGCAGAACGCAAACGCTTTCTCCCTCGTCAGATTGCTCCACATTACTTAACTAATGATCCAACCTCCTTAAATTCTGCCCTTTGAACACACATACTATCCTGCGCTGCCGAAACTATGTCCTTTGGAAACAGCAGGTCACATTCCCCTTTCATCTTTACATTATAGCTTCTCTAATCTCATATCTTAAATAGTGTAATAATTAATTAAATAGTAAATCGGTCATAAAAGTCCACAGCTGAAACTTTACTCTAGCATATCAATAACGCAGCTATGTGCTTTGCATTAAGGTTCTTTCAAACAGAATTTCGGAGGCATCAAAATCAGCGTAGCTTATATTATATACATCGGGCGTTACAGGTTTAAATATATTCAAGCTGAACTTCACCCTCACGTCATTACATGAATAAGAGAAAACTCTACTAATCACTCACAGCATGTACATGTTAATTAAGGCGGCTTCCAATCAAGTTCTTGTAACCTCAGGTGACCCACTAGGTTCTGTACTAGGTTCTATTGTTTTCTTAATATATCTTAATGACTTACTTCTGCATATTACCTGTAAAAATCGCATGTTTAATGTTTATCGTTGATTGTGTTGTTTACCGACTTTGCAGTTACTGACAGTAATCACCACATCTCATTACAGCATAACCCAAAGAGCTTTCAAAACAGCTGCTTAATGGTTCTGAACGCAAACTAATGCAAACTGATGTCGATTTAACGTCGCCGTGAGCATCTAATATTTTCCTATTAAAGCATAAAGGTATTGAATGCGCTCAATGCTTCAACGTGCGTGTGAGGCCCCGTGCGCTAGAATTATGCGAAACGTAGGAAGTAGTAAAAAAAGTCGCAGTTTTGCCCGAAAGGCGAAGCATCGATTGCGATAGCAAATTAGTAGAGAGCTAAATGAAGCAAGGATAGTAGTTTAATTGGCCGTATAAAGTTGTAAACATTCGCTTACTAACTAAATAGACAAGCACTGTGTCACGCGCGCACAGGTAAACATGAAGACGTCTCGCTCGATGACCGCGGAAAGTCGCTGTGAAAACGCCGGAGTGAGAAAGCGCCCCAGCAGCAGCGGGCAAATTGACCTTCGCTCTGTCTCTCACCTCGTTTCAACGCAAAATAAACGTCGAAAGCAGAGCGCATACGAAGCTACCGGCACTCGGCGCATGCACTTTGCCCCCATCGCAGATCGCTTTGAAGATACAGCCCGAGCGGCCGCGCTGTGAGCTGCAGCCGACGGAGCTGAACGCACCCCCCTCCCTCTGCGTCGCCTCGCCCCCGTGCCTCGAGCTCGCGAAAGAGGACCATAAATAAATAAATAAATAAACAAATCAGTCTTTTATTTTCTCTGAAATAGAGAAGGAGACAGGACTAAAAGCTCGCAAACTTGACAGAGGTCCTGCCCCCCCTTTCAATTTAGCAGTATAGCAGACCAACAACAAAAGGTACTTTTATTGAGATAGCAATTATATGGGCACACCAAAGCGGATTTCTGCCGTCGGAGTCGCCGTCAAGTTCCATATGATGTCAACGGCGATGAAATCGTCGCCGCGCTCCGGACGCTGTATGTGCGAGTGAAAAGGGGCGAGGGACGCGCGCTTTCACGGGGAGCGAACGCACGTCGGAGAGCAAACGCGCGTTCTGCGCCCTGCTCCTTGAAGGGCTGCCGAATTAAGCGTATCTTTCCTCCTTTACAATCACCATATACAGAGAGCAAACGCGACTTCTTCCGTCGCGAGAAAGGCCGTGGCGAGACGGGAGGGAGGGAGGGGAGGCGACGTTTAGCTGCGGCACCAAATGCGTATTTATATAAAAACGTTGCGAGGCGAGAAGGTGGGTAAGATTTCCGACGCTGCTCGACGAGTGTCCCATGCATTCTGATCTCGTCGAAAACCTCCGAGCCGCCCCCAGAGGGAGACGCGTCTGTCAAGACGCGGCGGTCGGACGCATGCCACGTCGGCTCCGTCTGAAATCGATGAGTGTTGTGAAAATTTGCCCTACATCCACCCGAAACTGGTCTCACCGTCTCCGTGAAGTTGCCAGGAACCTCTGGATACCATATTTGTCCAGGTGGGCCTTTTTTCAGCAATTTACGACTGGTTGAAACTCACGCCACGCACGAGCCTGGCTAAGCCAAACGCCGGCGGGGCGAACGCCGAGGCTCCCTAGCCATGGCGGTGGCCGCGAAGGCAGGCAATGACCCCAGCACGACGCAGAGGATGGAACTCGAGGCCGCGGAAGCACGGCAAGACCCTATACCCGGAGAAGATGAATATCTTCAGATCATGGTTCGCCAAATGCAAGAGAAGCTCGCCAAGACGAAGCCAACGGGCTCTGCGCCAGCCGCCCAGCAACAGGCTCCCAAAACAGGATTGGCTCCCGCAGCTGGCGCTGCCTCCGATTCTCCAAGACGAGGAGGGCAGCAAGTGCAATGGAAGCCGACACAAACACCTCGGATCCGGCCAGATGAGTTGGTGATTGTGCTCAAGCCAAGACTTAACGTGGATCTCCGTGCTGCGTTCGGTCCAGGCGGGATCGGCACCGCAGTGCAAGGCCTCACCGGTAGTACCGCGAACGCTGGCGTCTCCGTGTGGCCGGTATGGGATCAAAACATCGTTGTTGTGGGAGTGAAGACAGAAGCCCTGGCCTCGAAGCTTATCGGGGACGTCACGCTGACAATCGGGGACCGCCAAATACCGTTTCACGGACATTTAAAATCGGCTGGAGAAACCTGCAAAGGCGTCATCACCGTTGCAGACACCGAAACCTCGGAATCCCTTCGGCACAAGCTCGAATGGATCGACGGCGAAATCCTGTACGTGCGGAAATTAGGAACATCTAACGTCGCAGTGGTGACTTTCAAGGGACGTCGCGTTCCAAGATTCATTCACTACTGTTCCGAAAACGTGCCAGTGCGTTACTACAAGAAAACGGTTCCGGCATGCTACCGGTGTGGCACGCTGGGCCACAGAGCGGATGCGTGCCCCAACCCGGATGATCAGCGGTGTATTCACTGTGGTGCGAATGTGAACATCACCCCGTCAGGCCCAACGAAGCACAACTGCCAACCCAAGTGCCTCATTTGCGGCGGAATCCACTTCACTGGCTCTGCGGAATGTGTGGGAAAATTCAGGAAGGCATGGAAGCCCACTCCACCCCAGCTGAAACATGGACAACCGGGACACCACAAACAAGGGGGACCAGCACCTCCCGCGAATGGCGTAAACAAGCCACATAATTCCAAGCAAAGGAAGACTGGACAGCCCAAACCGAGCAATGTACAGGCCGGGCCGAGGTCGAAGCCGCCTACCTTCCAGGCTGGGGATTTCCCCCCACTGGTAAGCCCGCAGCAAAAGGTGAGCAGTTGGGCAGGGGTCGCCTCTCAGCCTCCCGCTACCACCTCCCCCTCCCCTTCCGAAATCGAAATCAGCAAACAGCTAGAAATTATGCAAAAACGAATTGCCACTCTAGAACGCGAAAATCAGGCGCTGAAAGCGATGCAGGCTCCACAACGAACGGAGCCGGAGTCTATGCAGGCCTCGGCCAGCTCGGACGAGGAACAGGAGTCTGGGTCGGACCTATCAGGTTATACAAGCGTCTCGAAAACCGAAACCGTCGTAACAAACTCGGAGGGCATAGAGACACGTCTTAGCAGGCTGGCAACAAAATTTGAGGAAGAGAACAAAATGATAATGGAACAAAACAAACTTATGGTGGAACACATTATTCCACAACAGGTAAACCTTGCAGTCCAGGCAGCGATCCAGGACCTGAAGCAGAGTCTCGTGCCGATACTCACGGCCAGCATACTTCAGACCATCCAAAATTGGCTCACTCCCCAATTGGAGGAAATCAAAGCTAGCACTAAGATGCCGGAACAACGTCGACGCAAAATTGTTCATCGTAACCCGGCAAACTCTGAATCCGAGGGCACTATGGAGCAACCCATTGCACATCAAATCGAGACTTCCATGCCTACTCAGGCTCCCACGCAGGCCCCAGTGGTGATGATGCCACCCCCTCAACAATAAATTCATGATGGCAGGCATTTCTAAAGTTAATCATAAAAATTCCAAACAAGCGAAATTAGAGATTATCCAATGGAATTGCAGGGGCTTTAGAGATGGGAAAAAGAGGGCCACTCTCCATCTCTACCTGCAGACCCTAAATTCAATGCCGGCGGTCATAGCCTTACAAGAAACCGGACTGCAGGCGAAACTGCCTGGATACAATTCATTTCAGGGGGGTACGTCCACCTGTATTCTCGTACATAAGGAGTGTACCGCTCGTCAGATAGACCTCGATCTCTCGGAGGGGCATGAATACACGATGGTCAACATCCTACCTAATAAAAGACGAGACCCTAGCGTATACGTCCTTAATGTTTACAGTTCCCCCAAATGCAAGCGAAGCGTCTTCAACGAAATATTTTATAAAGCAGTTAGGGAAGCGGATAAGCATCCACTAGTGATCGTGGGTGACTTTAATGCCCCCAGCTACCATTGGGGCTACACTCGCGAAATCGCCAAAGGTCGCAAATTGGCAGAACTCATTTCCACGCTCCGTCTATCGCTCCTTACAGACCCGATGCAACCCACTAGAGTTGGAAATTCTGCAAACCGGGATACATGCCCGGATCTAACTTTGGTTAAAAATATATCTCATGCAACATGGGAAAACTTGGACGATACACTCGGTAGCGATCACTGTCTCCTCAAAATCACTATTTCCGCTAAAGTGGCCCGCACAACGTGGAGCCAAGCCAAGCTTACAAATTGGACAGCTTTTCGCTCTCATGCAATCCCCTCTGTTTTCGGAGCGGGTGGGTACACAGAATGGGCGAAACAACTCACTGCCACAAACTCGAAGTGTGTCACAACCCTACAGACCACGGAAGACATTCCTGCAGTAGACAATCACCTCCTCCATCTTTGGGAGGCCCGCAGGAGTTTAACCAAACGCTGGCGGAAAAACAAACTCAACCGCAAGCTCAAACTTCGAATAGCTGAGCTGAGCATGCAAGCGGCGGAATACGCGGCCCAACTCAACGACTCAAACTGGACAGAACGATGCAATGCGGTAGCTAGGCAGATGAACTCGAAGGGCGCATGGCGCCTTTTCCGCAGTCTCATTGACCCCACGCAAACCAGAGGAGAAACACAAAAACAGCTCCGCCGGGCCTTGCAAGGCTTTCATGGAACCAATTCCCAGCTAGCCGATGCTCTTTGCGATAAATACCTATGCCGCATGCTGGACCCGGACAAGACTGCATACGAATACGCGGGCAGGGAAAACCATCAACTCGATGCTCCATTTGCCATGCATGATCTGAAAGCGGCGCTGGGCAAAATGCGCAGGGGCACCGCGCCAGGCCGAGATCATATCACTGTAACACTTCTAGTAAATCTGTCGGATGATACCTATTGGCATCTATTGGAATACATTAACGCGATCTGGGACGGCCAACCGCTTCCAATCGATTGGAAAACAGCATTAGTCACCTTCATTCCCAAACCCGGCAAGCAAATTAGTACAGACAACCTCAGGCCCATATCACTTACTTCGTGCGTAGGCAAACTCATGGAAGCCATGGTTAGAGACCGCCTCTCTCCGTACCTCGAAAGTAAGGGATACTTCGCGGATACCATGTTTGGTTTTAGGCCACATATGTCTGCACAAGACGTCCTCCTTCAACTAAATCGAGACATCATCCAACCCACCTATTCGACACACAATGACAGGGCAATTCTTGCTCTCGACCTTAAAGGTGCGTTCGATAATGTTAAACATGAGATCATTCTGACCAACTTAAGCCACACTCATTGCGGTAGGAAAACCTTTGCATATATCAGAGACTTCCTCTCAGATAGGCTGGCGATTCTCCGCATAGATGATGAGGAACATGGACCCTTTAAAATGGGTACGCGAGGGACCCCGCAAGGGGCGGTCATCTCCCCGTTACTATTTAATATAGCTATGATGAATCTCCCGCAGGTTTTGGCACAGGTAGAGGGGGTACATCACGCACTATACGCTGATGATGTCACAATTTGGGCAAATCAGGGCAGTATAGGCGAAATGGAAGACCGTCTCCAGCAGGCCGCCTCCATCGTGGACGCCTACGCGACTCAATGCGGATTGCAGTGCGCTACAGCTAAATCCGAACTCCTACATATCCGAGCAAACGTAAAAGACAGAACGACCCTGGACTTGACTCTATCAGGGAGTTCCATTCGGGTGGTCTCTGAGATCCGAATCTTAGGCCTTCTCATAAATAACAGAACAAAAAACGGAACTACGTTGGACAAGTTAAGCAAAGTAGGGGAACAGGTAGGACGTATGATCCGCCGAGTCTCAAACAAACGCGGGGGGTTACGAGGTAGGGACGCGCTTCGGCTCGCCCACGCCTTTGTAACCAGCAGGATTCTTTACTCAACTCCGTATTTAAGAATGACTAAACACGACGAGAACAGGGCTGATGTAATCCTCAGGAAAGTAACCAAACGCGCCTTAGACCTGCCCATCACCACTTCCAATCAGAAACTATCTGCCTTGGGGGTTCTTAACTCTATTCAGGAGCTCAGGGAGGCGCACCTCACAAATCAATACACACGGCTTATGCAGACCGCCCCGGGGCGTCGCCTGCTGGACCGCCTGTGCATTCAACACAACTGCGAACCTGAACACACGGAGCGCATCCCAGAGCTGTGGCGCACTAAACTCTGGGTGCCCCCACTCCCTCGTAATATGACGAAAGAAACACATGAAGGACGAAGACAGGCACGTGCCAAAGCGCAAGAAAGACAGCTTGGCTCCCGTACTGGGGTTTACTATGTGGATGTAGCCGGACCTTCGCCCAGGGGATATTACACGGCGGCGGTTGTACATCAGGGAACTCAGGTGGACGGACTCTCATTTAGAGCCGCGAATATAAACCAAGCAGAGGAAGTCGCTGTCGCCTTGGCGGCTGCACACCCTCAATCCAAATGCATACTCACAGACTCTCGAAGGGCTTGTGAAAACTACTTGGCAGGGGAAATCTCTCCGCTAGCCAACAAAATTCTGAGACTCTGCATCAGGGATCGGGATCCCGCACCAAAACGAATAATCTGGACTCCAGGCCATCAGGGCCTTCGAGGTAATGAAGCTGCAGACGCAGCAGCCCGCGCACTTATTCCCCGGGAACCTCCCTGTTGCCCTAAACAGCCTGAATGTCCTACTCCCCTACTACGGTTCAGTGCAATTCGACATTACTTCTGCGAGCAGCGCCGGGTGTACCCCCCTCCGGCAAAAGGCCTATCCAAAACTGAAGAACGCGTCCTACGGCGCCTCCAAACTAATACGTTGCTCTGCCCAGCTATAGTAAAGCATTTCGATCCCAAAATCAATGGGCAATGCCAGCACTGTGGTAATTTGGCAGATCTGTATCACATGGTCTGGGCCTGCCAACAGAATCCCAATCTATCCCCTATTCCCCACCCAACTCGAGAGGACTGGGAGGCGACCGTGCTCAACAGCTCCGGACTAGAGAAACAACGAGCTCTGGTCCAACGGGCTCGAGTGGCGGCTTCGACCAATGACGTCCCGGACTAAGGATGACACCTAGTTTCATGGAGCTCACGGGCTTCACCCTCTCTCTTTGTTCAATAAAAGTTTTCACCACCACCACCCCCAGAGGCACCGGCAACACTCACCAACGCCGCGCGCGTTCGGTGCGAACGGGGGCAAAACGCCGACGGCGTCGACAACAGTTCTGCGCGTTACTGGAGCTGCTGCATGTCCAAGTTTATACAGCTAATAAAACTACCATCCTTACTCCGTAAAGCTCTCTACTAATTTGCTATCGCAATTGATGCGTCGCCTTTCGGGTGAAACTGCGACAAATTTTTTTTTCACACAAACAAACAAAAAACACTACGGAAGAAACAGCGCTATTCATTACGCTACAAAAGAAAATAGCAACAACGATATGGGAAAGAAATATACATTTTATAAATGTATGCGGTGTCATCACATGAACTTGTTCAGAAAAAAAAATGTTTAATAGCCATATTCGAATGCTCTAAAGGGTCAAAGATTTCTTGATTTAACTTATTTAATAACACTGGCAGAGTATAAGAAATAGATTGCTCGGTGTAATATGCTCTAGGTGTCGGAACTAACCACATTTCTTTATGTCTGGTCTGCGGAATATGGGTGTTTTTTGCAAGTTCTGCCAGATGACCAATATAATTTTCGTCATTTCTTGAAGAGGATTTGAAGCCCATTAAAAGTATGTAATTGTATAAGACAGACTGGTAATATTTCATATTTAAAAAAAAAGGTCACGTGTTGGGAAACAGTAACGCAAACCAACAATGCCAAACCACAGCTCTTTATTGAAGAAGGTGCAACTTGGACAAATTAGTGATACCCGTAGTACCCCAAACGGTGCTTACCTCTGCCTGCTTTCCTCCCTCGCGTGCGCTACATTGCGCCGCGATTGCCGGCTCACCCTCGTACGCTTTCACTCGCACACAAAGCATACAGCGCGCGGCGACGATTTTATCGCCGTTGGACTTTATACAGAACCTGACGGCGACGGCAGAAATGCGCTTGGAGTGTGCAATTGCTATCGCAATAAAACGTGAGATTGACAAGCGTCTCATAAGAGTGAACAGAAAAGAAAATCAGAAAGGCAAAGGAGCGAAAATTAAGGTGCCGCGTTGAACGTGATTGAGCGGTGCAATGATAAATTCGGATTGCTTCGGCCAGGTTGGTATAGCACGCGTGGGCATCCATGCCGGCTGACGCACACGCATCCTCGTCAGCTTCGCCTCCCGCATGGGCATCTTTTATAACGTGCGCACGATGCTGTACCGAACACAAAGCATGCGCGAAGGCACGCACACGGACAGCAAAGCTGCTCGGGGACAGAAAAAAGAAACGGCGCACCATTCATCGCCATCGGTACTACGCCAAGCAAAATTTACTAAATTCTGGGGCTTTACGTGCCAAAGCCAACATCTCATTATGAGACACGTCGGAGTGGGAAACTTCGGATTAATTTTGACCACCTTTTCGCATTTCATCCCCATCGAAATTCGCATTTCGGTAATCAAACCCACAATCTCGTGCCCAGCAGCGTAACACCACAGCAACTGAGCCATCACGGCGGGTTACGCCAAGCATCTATCACATTTGTGTCCAAATCACGATGAGCTAGCAGGCTATGAGATGTCGACTTGGGTCAAGCGTCTTGACTGCACGTCGATCAGCTTCGAGGCAGGCGGAGGACACACGGACTCGAAACGTTGCAGAGGAGAGCCACACACAAGCCTTTCCAAGCATAGGGACTGATGAAACGTCCGCTTCAGCGTGAAGCAGCGAGGAAAGGACATGCACGCACTTTTTCAACAGTTCGCAAGATGATGATAAGGTATTCCCTTCTTATTTTGTCTTGCTCCCAAAACTGCTTCAACTCAGACGCCGAACCCGACGAGGAAAAAAGTTGTTACCCCGATATGTCAGCTCGGAGAAGTAGGAGAGAAAAATGATGCAGCCCGGATGAGGGCTGATAGCCGGAAACCCCTCTGGAAATATACCATTCAGCACTGAAGGCACAACGGTAGATAGGAATCGGCTCCATCGGTTCCTCCCCAGTGGATCGAACAAAATCCTTCTTTTCCCCCTTTTGTTTTTAATAAAGCGGAGTAGCCAATCGGGCTTTCATCGTTTTAAGGACTTGGGTTGCCGTAGACCGTCCGTTTACGTTACCGACGAAAGAACCATTTCGCTTAAGAAAAATGCCAGTGTGCCGAAAAATACAACGCCGTCTAATAGCCACCAGAGTAAACAGGTGAGTCTACTCTTGCAGTCCCGCTAGACTAGTAGCGCGAAAGTAGTCATCGAGCCCAGCGTGCATTACGTCGCGTCACGAAAACCAAATGATTCACATAGTCTTGCAGATGTAGGCGCAGAAAACATGGACACAAAAGTTATGAAAAGGTCAACACAAGTGCCAACTTTAAACTGAAATGTATGGCGGAAACGAAGGAAGATAAAAAGAAAACACAAATTACCAACAATGATTGTCAAATAGTCGAACGTTTCAAAAGACCTACTTGGCTTTACTATAGGAAATAGTGCGCTTGGCTGCGTGCATTTGTTTCGGTGAGGACAGCGTTTTTTATTTCATTGCGTAATTCCCCAAAGAACAGAGCCGTGAACCAGCACATCTGTGGCGGCAGTACAGTTCTCAAAAAGAGTTCGACAAGGAACGCGCCATGCAACAGCTGTGCTCTGACCTGACTTGCCGTCGCAAGTGAAGGAATCCGCCTACAAGAGAAAGGCTTGCACGATGGGAAATGGTCTCTAATGATAAGTGCGCAAAAAATTGCTGTGGTTTAGTTTTGGTTAACCCTGGTTGATAGCGAAAGCTTCACTGCCCTGGCTAGGCCCATTGTCGAGCTGTGGCCGAGGTGTGGTTTCGCAATGATACAGTGTTTATTCACCATTTTTTATGCCTATGAAGACACTGCGGTGATCAGTAAAGTAGTGAGACTTGGTTGCAACTCGCAGCCGGGCCCAACTCTACTCGGGCAACGGCGGCATTGTCTCCTTTCACAAATTTTAAAGAACCCCAGGTGGTCAAAATTTCCGGAGTCCCCCACTACGGCGTGTCTCATAATCAGAACTGGTTTTGGCACGTAAAACCCCATAATTTAATTTTTTAATTTTAGCTCCCTAAAGGCCTAAATATAATACGATGTAGCGTGAACGCGCGCACACGTTATGTCACGTTGGCGAGAACAACAGTGGCTATAGTTCGACCGATGGTTCGACGTACAGGCACCGCCAACGTAACCGGACGCGCGGCTAATGCGCTCCGACGCGCCCGGCGTCTGATGACGCTCGCCCGCGTTCCGATAACGTCGGACTATAAACGCGCCTTAATGCTCTCTTGTGGTTTGACCTCTAGCTCTCAAGGTGAAAACTGTTGAGTCGCCGACGGCTGCCCGAGGTAGCGTAATGAAGCTTTCGCTTCAAAAACATATTCAGACAGCCTTGTGGCGGCAGTCCGAGATACGACAATTCATTGGCTGATAACGATAATGAAGGTGAGCCTATACACATGCATGGACAAGACCTATGATAGCTTTCGCTTCAATGATTTCTCTTGTAAGACGATTATGACTACGACCTAGAATGACACATTCTTCTAAAAAAAGGTTTGCAATCACACGCTTTGCAGTGCTGCGCAAGAAAACCCCCAGCTGTAATGCAATTCTTAGCATTGTAGCTATGTTACACCGGCTATGTTACATAGCTACATCGGCCAGTTTGACCGACATAACGTTTTCCGCACTTGAGTGGAAAGCAATAAACAACACAATGTGTGCAATTAACGAACTTCTTTTTATGATTCTTTCACAGCTAAAAGGAGCCTCCTTATTCGGATTAGTGAGCTTGCAAATCCTCATAAGCTTGTTAGGGGCAGAAAACACTGCACGAATATTCTCTCGCTTGGCGATTTTCTTAAGATTGTGCGAGAAGATGTGGATATAAGAAATAATGCTTGTCCTACCCCGAGTAGTTGTAGGATTATCTTCGTGCTGGTTGTCTTTTCTAAACTCTCTCAGAATCCGTTCTCCTACTGACACTTGTAAGGACACGCGATAAAGCCGTTAGCACTGAGAAGCAAAGCCATAGACAAAATGGTATGGTGGCACGATTATTTCGAAGCATTATTAAGGCAAAGGTTAGCAATGCCACTCCGGCTGACCTTGAGGCCGAGGTTTCTATGCTGGTGCCAATAGTCAAAGGATGGCTTGCCCCCCTTGACGTTACCCACGAGCTCCCAGAGAATGACACGATCCGGTTTTTAGATTGGCGCTTAGCTTGTTCCGATATTCACACGTGTTGCTACTATGAACCTCGTGCCAACAAACCACTCCTTCCGTTTTATTCTGCTCATTCTAAGTCGGTCAAGAGTGGCATTGCTAACCTTTGCCTTAATAATGCTTCGAAATAATCGTGCCACCATACCATTTTGTCTATGGCTTTGCTTCTCAGTGCTAACGGCTTTATCGCGTGTCCTTACAAGTGTCAGTAGGAGAACGGATTCTGAGAGAGTTTAGAAAAGACAACCAGCACGAAGATAATCCTACAACTACTCGGGGTAGGACAAGCATTATTTCTTATATCCACATCTTCTCGCACAATCTTAAGAAAATCGCCAAGCGAGAGAATATTCGTGCAGTGTTTTCTGCCCCTAACAAGCTTATGAGGATTTGCAAGCTCACTAATCCGAATAAGGAGGCTCCTTTTAGCTGTGAAAAGAATCATAAAAAGAAGTTCGTTAATTGCACACATTGTGTTGTTTATTGCTTTCCACTCAAGTGCGGAAAACGTTATGTCGGTCAAACTGGCCGATGTAGCTATGTAACATAGCCGGTGTAACATAGCTACAATGCTAAGAATTGCATTACAGCTGGGGGTTTTCTTGCGCAGCACTGCAAAGCGTGTGATTGCAAACCTTTTTTTAGAAGAATGTGTCATTCTAGGTCGTAGTCATAATCGTCTTACAAGAGAAATCATTGAAGCGAAAGCTATCATAGGTCTTGGCCATGCATGTGTATAGGCTCACCTTCATTATCGTTATCAGCCAATGAATTGTCGTATCTCGGACTGCCGCCACAAGGCTGTCTGAATATGTTTTTGAAGCGAAAGCTTCATTACGCTACCTCGGGCAGCCGTCGGCGACTCAACAGTTTTCACCTTGAGAGCTAGAGGTCAAACCACAAGAGAGCATTAAGGCGCGTTTATAGTCCGACGTTATCGGAACGCGGGCGAGCGTCATCAGACGCCGGGCGCGTAGGAGCGCATTAGCCGCGCGTCCGGTTACGTTGGCGGTGCCTGCACGTCGAACCATCGGTCGAACTATAGCCACTAAACTAAAGCCTAAACTAAACTAAAGCCGGTTGGTCGTTCCGTACTCAAGCGAACACAGTGAAATAGTCAAGTCAGCAGTTAAAAAAACAAAAACAAAAGAAACAAGCTATTTATCGACTGACAACGATAAAAAGTTAACAAAAGAAAATAACAAAAGGACACAAGACAAACTACCCTACTGAAAAACCCCGTATTCCCCATAACTCCTATATCCAATAACATCATATGAAATATAGGAAAAACAGGTTTTTGTATGGGATCCTATATGTTACATATCGGATTATTGGATATGGGAGTTATGGGGCATATGAATTTTTCAATAGGGTAGTACACCTGAACTTAATATAACACAAGGATTACGACAAATAAATATGACGAGCTATTAACAGTAGATATAAAAATAAAACAGGGCGCGGTTCAAATATACAAGAATACACTTAACCATAGTTCACTAAAACAAAGTTCCAAAGAAAACGAAGTTCAAAAGAAATCCAACGATGTCATACACGTGGCCGGGCAGCAGCAGCAAGTCCATAAACCGTAAAGTCGGCGCGCAGAGCTTTTCCGAAGAATGCCGGCGAGCCGATCTTGTTGAGGTGGATGCGATTGCTGGGCTGGGTTTCCCGGGAGTCTAGATCTGACGACTTCTCTCAAGCAGGTTGAGCTAACTTGAGGCGAACTACCGTGAGCTTCGTTGCAGACGTTGGTTTGTCGTCTCGTACGTCAACTAGTTACTCAGAGTCCCGACGTGGCCTAGACGGCCCAGGCGATACTGGACGGCACTAGCACCTCGACTGCTTCTCAGCCGATTACAGGCTCAGCTTCAAGGCTCATTAGCAGTGCCTAAAACCTGCGCTTAAATAGCCTCTCCTTTCCCTAGTTCCTTAGGTCGGCGAAATGCAGGTATGCAGAGTTCACCTAATTATTTCATGACTCCTCCCAAAAGTCTCGACCGCGCCCCTTTTAATCAGGGGCGAGGGAACGGTTGATTGGTTGTTGAACAGCGAGGGAACGGTTGGACGAGGGGACAGCGGCCGCCGGCTATACGGCGCCCGTTAATCGGCGTGTCGCTGTCTCGAAACTATACCGCACCGTGAGACCACGACGTTTTTGACGCCCGTTAATCGGCGTGTTACTATCTCGAAACTATATGCCCCACCGTGAGACTACGACGTTTTTGACGCCCGTTAATCGGCGTGTCGCTGTCACGAAACTATGCCGTACCGTGAGACCACGGCGTTTTTGACGCCTGTAAATCGGCTTGCCGCTATCGAAAATATATGCCGCACTGTGAGACCACGATGTTTTTGACGCCCGTTAATCGGCGTGTCGCTATCTCGAAACTATATGCCGCACCGTGAGAGCACGGCGTTTTTGACGCCCATTAATCGGCGTGTCGCTATCTCGAAACTATATGCCCCACCGTGAGACTACATCGTTTTTGACGCCCGATAATCGGCGTGTCGATGACTCGAAACTATGCCGCTCCGCGACACCCTTCCACCTTCCTTTTTGCTCGTTCTGAGCTGCGCTACAAGCCTAAACGTCATGACATACCAACTCGCCCAAACTGCTACGCTTTTGACCTCGTCTAGAAAGGACAACACTGTCGCACTCTGTTCGCGCAGCTTATCAGACCACTAAGCACGACTGTGTTGGAACGTGAGCGATTGGGCACTTGCGCTACGGGCTGTAATTACCGATTCGCAAGGGCGCACAAGCGAGCAACACGACGTGAAAGAGCAGGGAGCGCGCGTACCTGCTAGCAGACTAACCGGAAGTCGTAGGTTCTTGCTCGACCAATCGACATCGTCGTCCCCGTTGACATCACCAGATGTCCCCTGATGACATCACGACGACCGCTGGGTATACCGGAAAGGCTCGGAGAGGAGCACGGCATTATGTTTTTATTTTGTGGCGCGTCCGCGGCGCATAGCGCTGCCGCGTTTCGCATCGTTGATCGTGACGGCATTCTGAACTCGATGCGTGCGCGTGTTTACTTGAAATATTTAAAAAATATCGGAGGTGGCCTAGGGGCCCTTTAAGGGGGTATGAGCCATTCACTGTCTTACGTGACGGACAGATTTAATTTTAAAGCAATTTCATTTCGAAGAATCGCAAGCGGCAATGGCGGGCGGATGCTGCTAACCACGCCGCCGAGCAAACTCGAGACATCGAACGCAAGTGTTTATGGTTCCACAATAACTTGTTCCTCATCAGTGTGATCCACAGCGACACAATGCCTTGGAAGTGTTGAATGACCATTACGCTACCAGTGGAGAAGACCTTGGTGAAATTACGAGTTTGCGGTACGCGTAAGGAACCTTTAATCAAGGGAAAATTGCCTGCGTTCAGCACTGCGAACGGGTATGTATAGGCCTACACCACGGCGCTACGTCACGAAAATGCGGTGGCGCTGTCGTCGGAATTTAGTTTCGCTTGGTAGGCACTCCGCCGCCGAGCCGCAGCCCATGTCGCGCCTACCACAGCAGCCGCTGGGTTTCGCGGGTGTTTGTGCGGTTCCATCTGTGAGGTCTTTATTCTATGATTTTACAATGAAAGAAACGCAGTATGTGGACGAGCTGAGTTGCGTCGAAATACGCAAGAGACTAAAGTTTTCATAGGTTTCCTGTTGATGAAAACCGTCGCAAGCAATGGGCCGCTGCGGTAAAAAGCGAAAGTTGGATTATGATCCAGATCATCCATTATGCGCAATACATTTCGTAACCGTTAAACTTCTCTTTTATTTTGATTGGCGTGCATTAGCCGATCTTAGGATCATATACGATAGGATCGTTATTAGCGTGCCATTATAATTGCTTGCCGCACTGTGGGAAAGCTAGATTGGGATTAGCCTTGAATGTAGGTCGAGCGAGCAGATGCCCCACAAAACACGTCACCTTCGAATTTGTTTTCATCTCAAAGAATTGAGCCCCCAGCAGTGTAAATATCCTATCACACGTTCACATACGCAGGCAGCAGGGTCACAGCTGCGTTTATTGCAGTGTGGAAGTCATAAACGCGCCTAATCGTGTCAATTAAATTTCGAGCGCGAAACAAAATGTACAGTGTTAGTACAGAGTTGGAGCGATCGGACGGCCGCGTACAACAGCTAGCTCACATAGCGCGGGCCTACACAGGCGGCGTCGCCGTAGAGCCAGTACCTCGCCGGTCCCATCACCGAGGCGATCGCTTCTATCACCGCTCACGGCGACGTAGAAATCGGCTACAGCTTGTTCTTAACATGAAATAGCGCTTAATAGAAAAAATTATCTCGAATTTGCACGTGTTTCGTAAACCAGCGTCCCGTACTAAACCACTGGCGCGAACGGCATTTCGCCTCGCAGACGGAAACCAAACATCGGCCGTCTCAACGAGACGGCTCGGCTGGCTTGCAAGTACTACGTTTCGTTTGCTATTCGCACCAACGACACCAACAAAACCAATTCATTTAAGCCCACGTTAATGGTGTTGTCAAAAATATGCGCACAATGATGAGCAGCAGGCCAGGTCGCAAGCGCTGTCGGCCGTCACTGCGGCGGTCAACGAGCTAGGCCTAGCGTCTCGTTCGGCCGTATCCCGATGGGGGCGAGATGCAAGAACGTGCACTGGGTGCACATTAAAGAATCTCATGTAGTCAAACTAAATACGGCGCCCCCACTACTGTGTGTTTCATAATGAAATCGTGGTTTTAGCTCCCCCACCCCATTAAAAAAAAGATGCGCCATCCGCGCGTGCAAGCGGTGCATGGCGGCGAACGTGGGCGGAGCCAAACGTTGGGCGGAGCCTACGCGACGTCGCTATAGGGCCTAAAATATATCGACGGTGCCTACCGCTGTTTACAAACATGGTGTAGGTCTATACCCTCCATTTGTTGTGATGGTCCATCTTCAAGGAGTGGAAGGGCCGACGATTTTTAGGTGCGAAGCACCTAATGCGCTCGGGCTGTCGGCGTCTCCTGTCGTAGTCACGGTAAGCAAGAGGCTCGTGCTCGCACTCGGCACGCGCTCGTGCTACTGCTCCCGCGTTCGTCGTCGTCGTCTTCCACAGCTGGCTGCGTTGCCGCTCATCATTCCAGCGTCGAATTTCACTTCTCTTCTGTCGTCGTATAATGAGGAGGCCGCGTTTACGGCGTTGTGAGCCATTGCTTAAGGCAGTATGAGCCCATTAGCGGTGCATCACTGCATGCTTCGCACCTCCCCAGGTTTCACGTTAGTGGAGCTGGATTTCGCTCCTTGGGTCATTTGACCCTTACGCATAAAATTAAATTCACCGCTCAAACCGAGCCTACGACTTAACTCGTGCTAACTGTAATAACTATTAAATGCCCACACCACCATGGCGGCCGTACTCGCGTTTTTTTTGCATAGATATTCTCTGAGCCATTGCGGCGCTCAAAGAACTGGAGAGGCAAGCTCGCTCAGAAGCAATATACTGTTTAGAAGAAGCGCAAAGTACAAAGGAAGGGCACTGACCTCCTGAACGACGAATATCTCGTAGATGAAGCAGACGGCGACCACGGTGATACCTTGCTCCTTGCAGAGCGTTGCCACCACCACCAGGACCACGCACGCCGCCAGAGGGCGCCACTCTACAGCGGAACAGAACAGGACACGGATTCCATTAAACTTGCGTACCCGGCGGATTTTTATTCCAGCTCAAAGGAAATTCAAACTACGCTTACTTTGTGAAGAAAGAAAAAATAATGCAGTAAAGACAAAGAGATAACCGCGCAAGCACAGGTCTTTCTGCACGATGTCCGCTATATAAATCTGTTTTCGTTCAAGCAAGACTCGGGTTATTCCTTATCCCTTTCGCGACGAATCAAATGTCTAACGACAAATCTCGCAGCATATGTTTTGGAACGTAGCTGACACTCCTAATACATTTACAGAAGCCGTCTGGGTAGTTTCTAGATAAAGTGCACTGATGTCGCCGAACACAAAATTAAAGCAAATCCCTCTTAAAATTCTGCGAAATTCCCATACAGGTTACGGCACTACAATTACATCTTTCCTTCGATGAACTACCTGCGCTCCATCTTGGTTTCTGTGTTTCGTCTTTAGTTTTTTTTATTTAAAGATTCAGCCACAACTGTAACCAAGGACTTTGGGCAGCCGGTTTAAAGCAGTCGAAAATGAAAGTAAACTTAGGGGTTCTATGTGCCAAAGTTGAGTAGTGGGAAACTTCGTATTCATTTTGACCCCCCTGGGGTTCTGTGACGTGCACGCGATGCACAGAGCACGGGCGTTTTCGCATTCCGCCCCCACCGGAATGCGATCTGAGCACTGCAACGTCATTGCCACTGAGCTATACTGAGGCGTGTCTCTTGACCTGATGGTTGAAACCGCTTCGCATTTGATGCGGGCAGTTGTTCTGCAACGCGTTTGAAAAGCACAGCAGATTTGTGCGACGTTGTGGAACCACAGTTCAATTTCCAGCGGCATTGCCTCTTTCGAGCAGTTGAATTAACCTCAGTTGAATGTAATGAAACTGCACACTTCAAAACGCGGCACGCAGAGTCACCCGGAAGAAGGCAACGGATTTAGTCCGGAAAAAGTAGATCGTGCCGAAGGTCTTCTCCACGCTGGCTCGGCCATTAAAGACACTATAAATACGCCCACCCTTCTTTCTTCCCGTAACAATATTAACGTATGTTTCTTCTTTAGTATTCGACAACCCAATGTCATTAAGATTGTAGGTATATCTATTGTTTTGAACGTCTTTGGGTAATCTATTAACACAATATAAAGAGGTTAGCTGTACTCCGGATATTTTTTAAATACCTAATTGATGACATGGATGGGATTCGTTGGATGCGCTGCTGCCGTCGCCGATTTTGTATCTGTGCCTTAGTGACGGATTCTGCGCGCTGCATGGTTGCTTCTTGAGCCACGTGATCGGGCTCGGCGAATGGAAGTGCGAGCGGCGTATGGAAAATAAACGCGCCAGTGTGCTCACTCTGGGTACATATAAACCTTTTCACAAACCGACGTTTGAGTAGCGCCATTGCCCGACACGGGCGACATCTAGCGTCAGAACATGCTATGCCGCCATTTTGGACTGTGGGCCTTGCGAGAGCAGGCTGGCCGCACTTCGGTTGTGTGATCTTCGCCGAGCATTATTTCGATTGTTTTCTTCCGCTTCGCTTGTCTTGTGCTGCTTGACTTGTTACATGTTTCACGCGCTCGCGTGAGCGCTCAGTCTGAAGTGCAATGCAAATAGAAAGCCCAGCCAGTGGATCATGGATGTGGCGTTTCGTCGTCGGTAGCGGCAGCAGCCACGTCTGCTTCGTCGAGACCTGGCGTGCTAATCAGCGGTATTTTAAGTGCGAAACACTTTAGGGGCCGGGCTGTCGGCGTCCGTTGCGCGTGTTTACGCCCGGGCTGTCGACGTCGGCATCCGTCGCGCGTTTAAGTGCAAAGCACTTTAAGACCCCGGGCTGTGGGCGTCCGTGGCGCGTGATCACGTCCGGGCTGTAGCGCTAGTACAGCACCGGCACATTATTGCTTCGCACTTTCCCCGGTTTTCACGTTAGTGGAGCTGCATTTGTTACCCCGCTCTTTGCTGCTCTCGAATGTAATATATATTTTAACACGAAAGTGTTTTATGCCGGGGTCCACCAAGACTTCACTGACGTCATAGAACATAATACAAAGAAAGAAACCAGAAGAAAAAGTTCCACAAACATGCAAAATTTGGAAATCGAACCCACGACCTCTCGGTCCGCGACGATAGATCGCCGAGCGTTTAACCCATTGCGCCACAAACGCATTTGCAGAGAGCTACACAGACGCGCCTTATATATCTAACACTCCTCCGTGTACCCGCGCTCTTGCTCGGGGCGGTGCCGCCGCCTACGAGCAGAAAAGAGAAGTACTGCATTATGACACTAACGCGCACCGACAGTGGACGCTTCGGTGGTCTCAGCACTACGACGCCTCGATGCCAGCATTCGAAGGGACGCTGGCATCAAGAAGCACTACCAACGCCACCTAGGTGGCGTTCACCGTACTCAGCACAGCGGAGCGTGGCCTCCGCAATTAGCTCTGAAAATGTTTCTGAAGTTGATCGCGGAGGCTGCAATTACGACGCGCTGTACGCGCTGATTTGACTCGGTGACGATTCAGTTACGTGCTTTGTCTTGCGCGTTGTATTAGTGTGTCAGTTACGTGCTTCGTCTTTCGCGTTGTGCTAGCGTGTGCAGCGTAGTGCAGCTTCCATATGCACGACGGTTGCTCATGGTCATCGACGTTGGTAGTCGTGATGGAGGAGACGTGCCACCAGGCGTCAGCGTGGGTGCATCAACGCCTAAGGGCGCTTTAGCCACAAAACACCAATAGACATTATATATCAATGTGCAATAAACATTACACTACTTCTGTGAAGACACGTTTCACTTTCGTGTTCTATACCGATTCCTATATAAGAGGGATCAACCACATTTTTTTTTCATTGTTATTGCTGAGCATATGTGACTGTGGTCGTCGATTGAATCTGATCACCATTTCGCTTCGCGGTTGAAGGTTACCTCATTTAGCGAAAGCAGGCGCGTACGTAGCTGTCCGGCAATGCTTAGAACCAGGCGCCGGCGGCCAGCCGACGCGTGTCAGCGGTTAGTAGATATGCGATGGTTATTCCATACGCTTCCGACGCAACTCAACAGCTCAGTCATGCAAAATTATTGAATCTGGTGCAGCGCAGGGTGCTTATCACCAAATGTCAAAGCAGAAGCGTAGCGATCGAGCTGCGCCGTACCTGCGGCGAACTGATATAGCCCAGGTGCTAGATTTCGAAATGACCCTTATGTGCAGGGCCGCGCAGGTGGCGTGTGAACGCAGAGACAATGTTTTCGCGGACACGGGGGCTGCATACATCTTCCATAGGGCACGCTTTTTCCAGATCGTTGCGAAGTGTATTTACCGACTAGTTCTCTCGCAGAGTGCTTCAATTCGTCTCATACCAGTGTCACCCGGCCACTTTTGATGGCGATCGAGCCCAGTCTGGATCGGAATGTTTGACCGCGATTGGCTCCCTTCCGCAGATTGAGCACAGAAGCCAATCGCGACCGAGAAATTTGATCCAGATCGGGCTCGATCACGATCAAAAGTGCGCCGTGTGTCCCCCGTATTAGGCACTGGAATGAAGTCGTGTTTGAAAGAATAATACATGTAGCCTCTGCCACTACATACGAGAAAATATTGCATCGAAGAGCTGACAATTCTCGCAACCTATTGGGAAATATGCCGAAAAGGGTTTACCAAAATGCGTTATTTAACCGATATGTGCATTGGTTTATATTAGATTGAAATGCCAAGTCCTCAGGTTATGCAGGTGGAGCATGAACATACCACACTCGCGGAGTGCTCTGTTGTGGACACATTTAGTCCCCAAAATCATTATTTTTAGCTGGTTGTTTGTGCACCCATAAACTGCACAGTGCTTTTGATGAATATATATGCCATTATTTACGAGCGTAAGTCATTCGTGACAAAAATAAACGGGCACATCGAAGGAAAGCTACCACTCCGCAAGGCAAGCTCACAGTCCAGGCCGAACAGGGAACACATACTCTCGACGCCAGACCGTCGGAAGCACCCTCGTGAAAACGTCTATACAGTAACTGATATACATAACTTGCAACTACGTCACACCGCGGAACTCTGGGATACGATCTCGCAAGGCGCCGCCATTACCGAGCACACTGCGGCAGACGACACAGCGCCAAGCTGTGCGGATTTCTCATTTCCCGTCGACGCCGTACGTCGCAATGGCGATTTGTGAAATATTTGGCTGCAGTACGAGAAGTAAGTGCAAATCGCATGAAAAGGGACCAGACTCGGGGATGTACTGTTTGCCTGAGGTAATAACAAATCAGTGCGACCACACAAAGGCGCTGGCCGAGAATCGGAGAGGTACTTGGCTTGCGCGCATCAACAGGAAGGACCTCAAGAATGGTTACCTGCAGAGAAACAGTCAAAACAAAATATCCGTCACAGCCTCCTTCATTTTCTGTCAGCAATCACATGAAATCGTTTTTTTTTCTTTTTTCTCTTTTTTTTTTTTGCTATTCCTCACAACAGTTGTTCATTCTTGTGTTCGGCTGCAAAGCAAAGAAAAAAAATGTGGTGACTGGGCACCACAATTGCTGTTTGCAGTGTTGTTGGCTGACACGAAGCTGGTAATGATCATGCACAAGTCTTGAAAGCAGCTGTCGTGCTCCCGTTGCAGGTAATCCCAAGTAATTTAAGGAAAAGAACAGGGACTCAGGGGCAGTAAAAAATACAGTTCGGCAGTAGACACACTAAAGCTGCTTTCCTGTAACGGATAGCAGGGAAACAGGAGTGTTTTTTTTTCTTTTGCTTTCACTCTGCGTTGGCTCATTTCTGATCCAGATTGTGAAATTCGGTGTACGTTATCCCCGCTCGGCGACATCGCCGCGAGGCCGACGCGAGTTGAAGCTTCAATTTCACTTAGGCTGATGTATGTCGATCCTTTATGTGGTTATTGCTGTTTTTTTTTATCACAGCTATGAAATGACGAGTGCATTCAGCTCACCTGGCTAAGCAAGACAACTCGCTTAGACGGCAACTTCTTCGCAATGAGGTTCCGGACCCATCCGCTCGTAAATACGTAGTTGTGCGAGTCGAGCGACTTGTAGCCTTCATCTGATCTAATGAAACATAACACTAGATAATTTATAATGTATTTTGTTGATAACACGAGATAATTTATAATGTCAACATGGGTAACCGGTGGTAGCAGGCTTGCATTAACAGCGGCTTGCGCTCCAACTGGTAGCCGATATGGATCCACGCCATCACATAGGGCGATTTTTTCTTTGTACCTGGCCCGCGTTGGTCCCACAAGTTCATCAAAGTATGCAGGACAAAGTCCTGCACAATTCTCCTTCACCATGCGCGCAAGGCAATTGATTAAAGCATACGCACAAAGCAAAACGATCCGCCGCACGGACGTAAACACAGCTCCGCTGCTCCGGCACCACGACGTAAGTGCTCGGTAATGGCGGACGCAAAACCGGAAGGCAGGAACTGACGTCACGTGCAACTTATGTATACCGGGTGTTCGAGAAAGCTTACGGAAATTTTAAAAGATCGCCCGTGACAGGTAGCCTAATTCTTAACGTTGAGCTGGGTTATTCGAAGAGGCGGACACTAGTAGCACGAGAAACGAAACACATATTCAACTAATTAACAAAAAATGAGTAATGAATTTCTTAGTTAATTACTTTACGACACATCATGCAATTTACGAAGTGCAGCCGGTGAGTTTGCAAGACGCATCCAATTGAAATGAATTTCAAGGATGGCACCAATTGCAAGATATTATTTCCCAAAGT
The DNA here is from genome assembly GCF_013339745.2 of Dermacentor silvarum. Lineage (NCBI taxonomy): Eukaryota > Metazoa > Arthropoda > Arachnida > Ixodida > Ixodidae > Dermacentor > Dermacentor silvarum. The sequence continues at coordinate 231,796,228 of NC_051157.2, forward strand.
GTGGGACGAAATACATTGGCGTTCCAGTTACTTTTGTGCTTCAATGTATAAAACAGGATTTTGGTAAAAAAGTAAGCGGAACAACAGTGCTGCATTTTTACGGCGACTTTGATGGCGCATATCTACAAACTGGTGTCATTCTGGAAATTCATTCCAAGTGGATATGCCTGACAACTCACTGGCCACAATTCGTAAATTGCAATATGTGTCGTAAAGTAATTAACTAAGAAGTTAATTAGTAAATTTTTGTTCATTAGTTGAACATGTGTTTCGATTTCTCGTGCTACTAATGTCCGCCTCATCGAATACCTAGCTTAGTGATAATAATTATATGCTACCTCTCACAGGCGATTTCCAAAAATACCGTAAAAATTTAAAATGTATGACACCCTGTATAAGGGTGGCCTCAGCAATCACTCCAACCAATTATGGCGCTTCTTCCTTTTGATCATATTTGACCCGCTCCTCATTCATTCTCTCAGCGCGACGTCCGCCGGAGAAACACATGGTTTTGGCTGCTCGCTGGAACCTTATCACGTGAGTTACAATGACACACGATTCGTTAGACAAATTCAGCATCAGATTTATAAGCCTATGTGATGGACCAGCCTGAAATAGCCGTTAAATCCTTTTTTTTTCTTGCATTCAAAGAGAAGAAGTAGTAAATTCGTCCTCTTTTACATGCATTCCGAAATCCCGGCTGAGATGGCTGAGTTAAGCATTGCTATTTTATATTGCGAGCGTTTAACGTTTGGTCGTCTTTCTGTTTGTCCACCGCACTTACTTGTTTCGTGGCAAGGTGAAAGCTTTCAAACTCGGCAGCCTTTCCACCTTTCTCGCTTAGACGCCGCGGGTCTTTGTATGTTACAGTGAAAATGCAGGAAGTCTGAAAGCTCATACCAGTGCGTTTGGAGCCGTCGATGGCTCTGTTGTAGGCCAGGAAGGCGAGCAGGAAGAAAACAGAGGAGAGGGACTCGGCTCGGCCAACCACCCCAGTCACCTGCACGGAAACAGTTTCGAGACATGACTCACAAAACTACGACAAGTGGTTGATTTGAACGAGCATGACATATTGAGAGGGTTTCTCGAAAAACGGACCCGTATTCATCTTCTGACGCTAAGAGCAAGGCATTCGTTAGTCTTATTTTCAATACTGCTTCTCCCAATTGAGAGCGCAGCAGGTGTACATCTAATCAAGATGTCCAGGAAAGAGTAAAGAAAAAAAAAGCCCTCTAAATCTGTTAACGTACAACTGAATGTGCCATCAACTAAACAAAAGTGGTTACATAATTAAAGGGGCCATGGGAACAATTGTTCGTGCTTGATTTATCTGTTGCATGTTAACTAAACCATACACGTCTCAGGGAAAGCTGCCAGAAATTTGAGCGCACTCGGTGCGGCAGAAAAGTTGTATTTGAATTGTTTTATATCGCAGGTGAACCGTACCGCAGCCTGGCAACACGTAGTGCTGACACAATGAAACAACCCCCGAACGGAAGCCGATCTCAAAGGACACGATTAGTGTACTCCAAGCACCAGAAGCACGAACTCGAAATACCTCATAGGCGCCATGTCGCTTTTGAATGCGCGGTTTGCTTGGTACCGCGCGGGCGAAGGAATTGCGGGCACGATACAACGGTGACGCCCTTTCTGCCCGTAACGCGCCAGAGCGTGCGGCGCAAAACGTACGATGTGGTCTCAAACTGTTTCGGAGTACACGACACAGTGGTGGTCGCACATTTGCTGACGTCACACAATTCATGCCAAAATGGCGGTCGTTGTCCATATAGGAGGGGCTTGGAGGCAGCGATTTCAAATTCATGTTTGTAGTTAGAACGTGCGCTGAGAGCACTTTTCTTTGTGCATAAGCATGCTTATATTGTTCTTTCAACTCTCAGTTACAACGATAAATTGAGAACAGTCGGACGACCGCGTCATGGCCCCTTCAACCCTTTCGGCCCTGGTGTCCTATAAAAAGGACACTAAGAGAAATTGTTCTAAATCGTGACTCAAACGGTTACCATACTCAGAAAAGAATTTGAGCTATTCTCCATACACCTCCGCCAGCATACGCGACAGTTTCTTTATCCTTGTCCTACTCAGAAAGCCTTAGTGGTGAAATCAAAATTGCGGAAGGTAAAAAACATGACTGCAGCAGTATCCACAATTTTTGATAATATTTTAGTCAATATCTATTGTCTCGGTAGCATCATAATTTTGTGCGTTGTTTCTGATATGGTTAGGCGTGTATTTATGTCGGGAAGTTTTGCCTGTTCTTTGCGCATAGCCCACAGCACGCCATGATCTGAGTGTCCTAAATATAGGACACCAGGGCTCAATGGTTGTCAAATGCACTACATGAGTTGAATATACAATGAAGACGCTGTTGCTTGTAACAGCTTCCGATTTCTTGTGTTGTTATTCCAGAGGCGCTAAGTCAGCCTGAACTGCTGTATTCAAGCGAAAGGGGACTTATATAGCGAAATGTCTGTGTATCAAGGACCCAAATAAGTTTTCTCCACTATAGGAAGTGTGCGTGCTTGAGTAAGAAGTTGAAAACGATGAAAAGCGGGATATAATTTGCTTTTGCAGGCTTGGGGAGCAGTAATTGCTGCACAATAGACGAAGATTTGGCCATCTATGAAGAAAATACATCGCATAAAGCGACTATCAAGTAGATGGAGGCCATTCAAGTGCAGTGATGAAGGAAGTCTGCCTGGTGGAGGTAGAAGACGATGACGATGAAAAGCGGGATATAGTTTGCTTTTGCAGGCTTACAAGAATTGGCCATCTTACAAGAATTGGCCATCTATGACGAAACTACATCCATCAAAGCGACTATGAGGAAGACAGAGGCCATTCCAGCGTAATGATGAGCCGTGTATAACGAGCACGAGGAATATTTTTGCGGCCTTTCACACACAAGAACCACTGTCAAATTGCCATCATGCAAGTTTTCTACATTTAAATCTTCGATACAGCTGAGAATAACATGCAACTTCGAAGTATACTTCGAATTGATTTCCACAACCATTAAGCCCTGGTGTCATATACATTGGACATGATGCCATATCTTATACTGATGTTGTACTCCGAATATAATAAATATTTTTGGGTTTCTTAGGCAGTACTAAATCAATACAAACCAATGAAAAAAATTCTGAACGTTAAAAAGAATTCAGGGCTGAAAAAGTTAAGAACACTATATGCGTTTTGCACACGCATCTGTTTGTGCACTTTTATGAAGTACTACAAACTACAAGACTATGAAAATAAGCACGACAACGATTTAAAAAAAATTACGTAGAATCTCCTCAGGGGCTTATTTGAATGATGCATCAGCATTTCGTAGTAACGACGTAGTGATTAGCGGCCGTTCGTTTGGTATAATTGCGAGAACGACTGTGAAATAATCGTGAAACGTACAAGCGCGGTTGCAACACGGAACTGTTAATAAAACTTGTTGTTGGGCTAGTTGGTACATTCTTCATACAACGATAGGACGCAACACATGTGTTAACACATCTTAACACTACTGTTAAGTTGCGCTGATGACGTTCCGATCCGAAGCCACGGCTGCTCCATACTTCTGGCTCACTAAAGGTGTGTCTAGTGCGTACCTGATTGCACACGTCACGTGGACACAGAGACGAGCTCGTGTCACTCTTCCACACACTATCGTGTGGAAGTCTTCTTCCACACACTATCGTGAAAGCGGTCGTCTTACGCGAAGGACGGACGTACGGAGACAGTTTTTTCGTTGGGCAACCATAGAAATGCTTACGCATATAAAACCTCATGCGAACTTTTTTTTCGTTCCGCCAGATAGCTTTCTTGGACCTGAAGCAGCTAGATATTGAGCAAGTCAGTATGACTACTTGTTCGTAAATCTTACGACCTTTCTTTTTCTTTTATTTGTTCTAGTGCTTGGTTATGTTGCGTTAATGTCAGAGAAATAAACCACATTTGGTTGCTCCAGGATCAGCCTTATCTATACTTCGTGATCTATCAATTTAAACTAGGCGTAGACGTAGCTTTAGAGCCCCCCCCCCCCCCCCCCCTTTTTTTTTTAATGCCCAGAAAAAACAACAATCACACACGCCCTAGGCACAACCTTTAGTCAGCCAGAAGCGTGGAGCCGCCGTGGCATCCCCGTTCGACCATTGCAGCGTTCGGACGTGTCATCATGCGCTCCCTTGTAGGGTAGGTTTCAGCGGCCCGTCCGGGCCACGGTATCAGGTGTACTGAAAAGCCGGCGGAATATTACCAGGTTGTTCTGCCTCCTCTGCCCACAGGTGCGTCAGCTTGAAACACGTTTTTTTTTTTTTTTTTGCATGGCGATGTAAAAGCCAGACCGTATCGAGTGCAGCATGTCCGAGGCAGCCTTACGCGTCTCTCGCTGCTGCCGGAAGTGGTTGCCCTCGGGGCATACGAAATTTGTACCTGTGGGCAGTGACGTTTAAGGATGAGGAAGGCAAGAAGAAGCTTTTAGCAGCAGATGCGTTCCACGTTAAAGATCACCACTGCGTGTTCATTGACCCACGCGATCAAGGTGTCCGACTGAAGCTATACTGGCTGCTTCATGGAGTACCGGACGATGACGTGCGATTGGAAATCAGCAGAGACAAGTGGAAGGTCAAGAGATGCATCGACAAAGGATCACCCACACGCTCGGTGGTGCTGAAATTAAAGGTGGGCGTTACATTGGATGGCCTTCCACACCAGCTGCGAGTTGCTGAGTGCTCAGTACAAGGCGCTCGTCTTCGTTCCTAGCAGAGCGCCACTCTGCCTCCGATGCCGTGGCACCGGACATATCCGACGAGAGTGCCGCGTTCCACGATGTGGGATCTGTCGTCGCTTCGGCCACGATGAGTCCCAGTGCGTGCGCTCTTATGCCAGCGTTGCAGGCCCACTCCGAAGCGACGTTGTGTCAGAACATCTGATGGGCGCCGCAGACGGAAGCCGAAGAAGCTAGCAGGGAATACGACGACGGTGTGAAGACTGCTGCAACGCCCCCTGACGATGCTTCAGGAGTTGTTCAGGAAGTGAATGGTGGTGCCGAGCCCTCGGCTGCAGCATCAGAAACGAAGCCAGAGACCACAACAGGTGACGCAGAAACGAAGGCCTAAAGCGCATCATTGTCAGTAGCGCAAGACGTCGACCAGGAGGCAACAGACGTCGAGATGCTCACGACCGGAAGCATCGCTGCAAAGCGGGCTTACGAAGACTCCGTCAACATAGGGAAAGCGAGCGCGTCAGGCACTGGCCAGCCTCCAACAAAGGCATCGACTGGGCGGCGGTCTTCGCTTCAACCGAGTTGCCGCCTGAACGTAGGGTGACCCCTACAACGCCTCCGCACTAGCGGAGGTGACGTTCCAGAGGCCTTCAACGAGGGCCACAAAAACGCCACTGTTGCGATGTGAGTAGGGCGCCTGGCCAAGCAACCTTCATGAAATGGCCACTAACTTTAAAGGGACACTAAAGAGAAACAGGAAGTTCTTCTGGAATAAAAGAGGGACCTTCAGGATGCAGTTTTTGTTGGGTGCAAAAATATGAGTTATTAGCGGAGAAATTCGTAAACAAAGACCAAATATCTCTTCCTCAATTTCTCTCACCCCAGATTTTGCGCTGAAGCAGTGTCGTCACGGATTTCATTGATCTCAGCGAATCAGAGGGCGCCATGATACGTCACCGCTTGCGTAAACGGCCGAGGCGCTGGCTGCATCATGACTGCATCGCCGCTGCGTTTGCATTCGCCGTGATGGATACCGTTGGTGCCGCTGAACCTTGCAACTAAGAGCTCGGCAGGGAAGCAGGACTGCATTTCAGCGATATTCAGTGAAACAGGAGCGCGAAATGATCCTCCGTGCATCGAGCGGTGTTTACGCATGCAATGGCGGTGAGCCGCCGGCCGCGCCGGCAGAAAGCAGAGCCGTTTTCGTCGACGGAAGGCGAGGCGAGGCGTCCGGTCCGCCAGGCGAGAGAGAGAGAATAAACTTTAATAAAAAGAGCACGCGAGCGTAGGTAGCTCCTCCGCTCTGCAGTGGGTGGTCCCCTCAGTCCAGGAGTCCAGCGGCCTTAGCGCTGCCCTTCTCGCTCGATTGACCAGGTTGAGCTGGTCCGTCGAGTCGGAGCTGGACAACGCTGCCTCCCATTGCCGTGTGGTGGGGTGTGTTATGGGTGTTAGCTGTGGTGTGTTTGCGCAAGCCCATACCATTTGGTAAAGTGTTGCACATTGATCACAGTGTGGACATTTATAGGAATACAGCGCAGGGTGTATGGCGTGGTACAGACTCAAATGTGGATATGTGTTTGTTTGGAGTTTTCGCCATATTACGGCTTCCTGTCGCGTCAGAGCATTATGAGGTGAGGGTAGTGTTTTTCGTGAAAGGAGATAGTGTTGTAGGATGTGAGTGTAGGTTAATGGTATGGGCTCTGGTTGGAACTGCTCGGCGCGGTCATCTCGCGGCTCCCGGTGTGCATGCGCTCGGGCGTAGGCGTGTGCCTGCTGATTGCCGCGTAAGGACTCATGCCCCGGAGTCCTCACGATTTGTATGTATGGTGGCAGCTGGTGCGCTCAATTCAGAATGCGATGTGCAGCCCTGGAAATTTTGGCCCTGAAGTAATTTCTGCATGCCGTCTGAGAGTCCGTCAGAACTATGACGCATTGCCACTGCGGTCTCGTCGTGATGGCTAACGCTATCGCTAGTTCCTCTGCCTCCGCAGCGCTCACTCTGGAAACGGACGATGCATTTATTTTGGTGCCGTGATTGTCGACTACGCTGGTGACGAATGCGGTGCTTCTTTCGGTGCTGGCCGCGTCTATATATACGTACAAGACATTGGGGTGGTTTCCATACTTTCTCGCGAGCGCCTGCGCTCGGGCTTGTCTCCGTGGGATGTGGAAGTTTGGGTGCATGTTCCTGGGAATCGGTGAGACGTGCTTAGTTTCTTGTATTCGTGTTGGGATTTTGGTCAGTGCGCTGGTCTTCCGTACGTTATATCCAAGACGTTCCAAGACGCAGCGTCCCGCTATTGTGCGTAGTAGTCTTTCCTTCTGGCTTACCAGGTGGGCCTCTATGATTTCCCGTGCGTTGTTGTACACCCCTGTCTCCTCGAGGCGAAAAGTAGCCGTTCCGGGTGGGAGTCCGAGCGCTTGCTTATACGCCTTGCGTATCAGCCGGTCGAGTACCTCCACTTCCGCGTTCCTTAAATTAAGTATGGTGCCGAGTACGCAATGCGGCTCACAATCAGAGCCTGCACTAATCGGATAAGGTCCTGTTCCTTGAGTCCCCTCTTCCTGCTGGTAATTCGTTGAATCATGCGCAAGGTCTGCGTGGTCGTGTGTTGTAGCTTCTGTATGGCATGTCCTCCGCCCCCGTCCTTTTGTAAGTGTAAGCCGAGGATCCGAAGTCTGTCTACCTTGGTAATCTCTCTAGGACCTATTCGCAGGTGGATGGTTGGTGCCGGGGCTGTTGATCGTCCTCGTGAGCGCTTCTCGATTATGAGGAGCTCCGACTTCTCCGGCGCGCATTGCAGTCTGCATGTCTCCGAATAGCTTGCTACGACGTCTACTGCCTCCTGTAATGCCTCTTGTTCTCCTATGGACCCTCCGACCGCCCATATCGTGATGTCGTCTGCATACAAGGCATGTCTGATCCTCGGTATTTTCTCGAGTTGGGCTGGGAGTTTCATCATGGCCACATTGAAAAGTGTCGGTGACAGCACTGCTCCTTGTGGCGTTCCTCTGTTAGGTGTGTCTATTCGCTGTGACCTCACATTTCCCAGCCCTATTGTGGCTGTGCGATCAGTGAGAAAAGCCCTCACGTAGCTGTACATTCGTCGGCCGCAATTCGTGTCACTGAGATTGGATAGTATGGCTTCGTGCCCCACGTTGTCAAAGGCTCCCTTTAGGTCTAGTGCGAGAATTGCTTTTGGGCAGCACGGCGTTGCTGCAGTCAGTACTTCCTCTTAGAGCTGCAGAAGCACGTCTTGCGTTGACAAGTTGGGCCGAAAACCAAACATCGTGTTCGGCATCAGTTGACGTTCTTCGAGATGCGTCTGTAGCCTGTCTAATATAACACGTTCCATCAATTTACCGAGGCAAGACATAAGCGAAATGGGTCTTAGGTTCTCCAGGCAGGGCGTTTTTCCTGGCTTTGGTATCAGTGTAATAATCTCCGCATGCTTGAATTCCGGGATAAGGTCCCTCTGCTCCAGTGCGCATTTAAGAGTTCCAGTATTGCCTGTACGGTTGAATCGTCCAGGTTACGTAGCAACTTGTTGGTGAATGCGTCCTTGCCAGGAGTGGTGTTTCGAGTGAGTCTTGCGATCGCTCGTGTCAGCTCGGAACGCGTTATGTCCCGGTCGAGCTCGCTGTTTTCCAGTCCGGCGTAGTCAGCCGCTGGCTGTGCACCAAGTATCGGCTGGCCAATATATCTACTTTGTAAGGCACACAATAGCTGATCGTCTGTGCCTCCGAAGTTGTGTAGTACTCGGCTCATCGTGTGCTTGCTTTCTCTCTTGCTCTGGGTCGGATCTAGGAGATGTCTGAGTATGGCCCACGTATTCGCAGTGCCCAGCGTTCCTTGGAGGGAGTTACAGAACTGGTCCCAGTTCTGTCGTGCAAGTTGCTCTGCGTAGCGCTCTGCCTCGTCCGTTAGTTTCGCGATGGGTATTTTTAGCTTACGGTTGTGCCGCTGCCTTCGCCATCTTCTAAGCAGACTGTGGCGCGCTTCCCACATGTGTAAGAGGCACGGATACACTGCCGGATTGTCCGTGGTGAGAGCAACCTCCTTGGAGTGTTTGGTTACCGATTCCTGCAGTCCTCTAATCCAGGCCTCTAGATCGGTTATCGCTTGGGCTTCTTGAGATTCTCTTTCGCTGCGGAAGTTTGCCCAGTCCGTGATTTTGGTGGAGCGTATCTTTCTCCTTGGGAAGTTTCCCAGGTGTACCGAGATGTCGAGCATGAAGTGGTCGCTCCCTAGCGTCTCGTTAGTGTTTTCCCACTCGACGTTCTGAAGTCTGGACGCGAGCGCAAGATCGCAAGATCTGCCAGGCGACGATGTTCCCGAGAGAACAAGCGTAGAAAGTTGCGCGCGTACTCGGTATGATTTTTTCGTGGCTTTATTTAATGACATTCAGCACTCACCGAGCCGCCAGTTTGCTACTGCAGGGGCACCGGTAGGGGGTTTGCTGAAGGCCGCATTGAGGGAACAGCTGCTCGAGAAAGGACTGGCCTCTGGGCCAGATACTTTCCAAGGGCAGGATTAAATACATAATCCGAGGCCGAGCCATGCAGAGAGCACACCATCGGTTTCTCTGGCTCTTTTGCCGTTTTATCATCGGCAGAGCACTGAGCCATTGCGAACGTCGGGGCTCATCGCGCGGCACCAGATGAAAGGACACAATCGGGTCAACACTGCCGCTGCCCCTGAGCAAGCGCTTTGGGCCATTTATACAGCCCTCTACATTACACACACGAGGCATTTTCTGGCTGTTTCCCGCGAAGCCAACGTTTCTCGAGCCACGCAACACGCAACGAAACACTGCAATACGGTAGAGCTGAACAGGCGCGCGCGATGCAGCATGCAGCAAAAAGGAAACTATACCGACCGGATGTAGCGCCATGTCATTTTTTCTGATTTATTGAATTTTGCGCTAAACTTGTGCTTCCTCGCTTGAAACGGTTTAAAAAGTTGGCAAATGCTGTTTATGTACATTTAAGGTGTATTTCATTTTGCGTTTTATTAACAGCGATAAATCGCTCCCGACCAATGGCGACCGGCCTGCGTTTGTGATTTCCGACGTCACGAACGTGTAGTGCGGGAAATTCGAAGGGGCGTCAGCGCCTATCCTTCAGTTTTTCGGTATTTTCTCGCTTATTAAACATCTGTTCGCCGTAAGAATGGTATGACTGTGATTGTGAAAGGATAATCTACCATTAAAGCTCAACTTGCGGTTTCTCTTTAGTGTCCCTTCAAATCTAGCCTTCGCGTTGCGACATTGAATGTGAGAGGAATGTGTTCGCGCAGGAGGCAATGCCAGATTAGTCGCATTCTTTAGGAAAATGAGGTTGACCTTCTGGCTGTACAAGAAACAAAAATTGAAAGGGAGAAGCAAACAGAACAAATGGTTCTTTCTGGGGTTTTACGTGCCAAAACCAGTTCTGATTATGAGGCACGCCGTAGTGGAGGGCTCCGGATTAATTTTGACCACCTGGGGTTCTTTAACGTGCACTACAACGCAAGCACACGGGCGTTTTTGCATTTCGCCTCCATCGAAATGCGGCCGCCGCGGCCGGGATTCGATCCCGCGATCTCGAGCTCAGCAGCGCAACGCCTTAGCTGACTGAGCTACCGCGGCGGGTAGAACAAATGGTTCTCGATACAATATATGTGTTTACCATGCTGTTGGACGGTCAGGAGGCTGCGTCATTTTTATTCGCAATGGCATCGCGGTTGTTGAAAAAGTGTCCGCCTGCGAGACTGGTTGCATGCGATTTAATTTTTTTCTGGATTACAGTGGCGCGCCGTGTGCACCAAACAAAATGCACGAACGTGAACTTTTTTTTTAGGTATGCTGAAGGGTTTTTGAAAACAGAACGAAATGTTGTGGTTCTAGCTTTAGTTTAGTTTCAGTTTGATTAATTAATTGCGTCTGTAGAGCTGAGGATGAAATAACGGGCCTCAATGTGCGCGATAGAAGCGCTGAGCTGTTGAGTGCAATTGTGATTGAGGGAGAGCTTGAGGACATTGGTTATGTCATGACGCGAGATGGCCAAGCACGGTATACACATTTTCAAGGTGACTCCCATGCGAGGCTAGATAGAATATACATACCGGCGCATTAAGTTTGTACCACTGTGCTCCTCTTATGAAACACAAGATCTATAGTTTTAGTGACCTTTGTTTGGTCACGGTTACCACTGGGGAAAAACAAAAGGTTGTCAAGTTTAGCTGGTTCCTATGGAAGCTAACGAGAAAGTGCTGCAAGATGAAATGTTTGTCACAAGAACAAAAGAATGTCTTTCAAATGCCCTGCATACCGAAGCTAACAGCTCCACGGCAGTGTGGGAACAGTTTAAATATGATATAAAAATCGCTGCAATTGATAGAGCGTGTGTATTACGTCACAAGGAAAGGCAACAAGAGTAACAGTTACGCAGTGAGCTGGAGTATATGTTAGGCGTTGAAAATGAAGCGCCTGGAGCATTTAGAAAAGAAATAAAAGAGGTGAAATCAAGGCTCGAGTTTATCGATGAAGATAAGTACCGCGGCGCAATGATAAGGACGCGTACTGAAACGTTGTGGTTGGGCGAAACGCCCACTAAGCGTGTGCTTCGTGGAGAAGCAAGCAGCAAATAAAGCGATAAATGAAATTCGATATCGCAACAAAATTACCCAAGAAAGCAAAGAGATAACACTTGCATTCGTCGAATTTTACACAGAACTTCTTGGCCAAAAAAATGATGACCCTAAACGCTTCCGAGCTGAACATCTGTCCCTTATGCCAAGATTAGAAGACACGGTTAGAGAGTCACTGGAATCTGGAATTACCGTGACAGAAATTGAAGCGGCAATAGATGAGTTAAGCAACGGCAAGTCACCGGGGCCCGATGGGGTGGGTGCATCCATATACAAGTTTTTTCAAGACAGATTTGGCAATGGCTTTATATGGAGTAATCGCTGAATGTTATGAAAAAAAAAAGCAAGCACCCCTCTCTTTTAGGACAGCGCACGTAGTACTCATCCCCAAAACGGATGACCCTGCAAAGTTACTTTCAGTCGAGTCTTACCGTCCCATTAGTTTGACCAATACAGACTACAAAATATACATGAAAGTGTTAGCTGGACGGCTCCAAAATGTTATTAAATCCCTTGTTGGCCCACATCAAACATGTGGTATTAAAGGTAGAAAAATTTTTACGTACACACACGTAGCTAGAAGTATTCTGGAATGTTGTGACGCAACAATGCATGATCGTGTAGCCATGATTCAGTTAGACTTACATAAAGCATTCGATAAGGTTCTACATCAAGTTTTGTTTTTACTGCTGGTGCATGTAAATGTTGGATCTGTGATTACTGAAGGTGCGAAAATGGTGTATCATGATTGTACAGCCAAATTAGCGATTAACAAAGAATTAAGTGATTCAATTCCTGTGCGGTCGCGCGTGAAACAAGGATGTCTTTGTCCCCTCTTCTTTTTGCGATTTACCTGGAATCTTTTGGTTTAGGTTTGCTTGCAACAACCACGTGTTCGAGGCTACACATTTTTGAGCAGTGAAATTAGGGTTCTAGCGTATGCGGACGACATAGCCGTGTTTTGTGCTGATGTAAAAAAGCGTGGAGGAAGTTGTCAAAATAGCTACAGCGTCCTGCACAGCAACAGGTAGCGCGATCAGTTGACCGAAATGCCTAGAATTTTGGCATGGCAACTGGCAGAGCACACCCGAAGTGCACTGCAATATGAATTGGACAGTTTCCCCAGGAAAGTACCTCGGGGTTCCACTAAATTATTACCGACATGCTGAGGAATACTGGTCTGAGGAAAACAAACGCGTTAAAAGTACTACCGATAAATGGGGTGGCCGATAAATGGGGTGGCCATAACATTTCAGTGTTTGCAAGAGCTTCCGTTTGCAATGTTTTTAATTGCCAAAATGTTCTACGTATTTATTTATTTATTTATTATTATTATTATTATTATTATTATTATTATTATTATTATTATTTATTTATTTATTTATTTATTTCATATACCTCACAGGCTCCAGAAGGAGTATTGCGTGAGGGGGGCGGTAGAGATAATAATTGTGGAGCAACAACATGCTATACAGTTGCATAAATATGAACAGAACGAGAATCAATAAACAAAGAACGCAAAATAAAAACAAAAAGAAAGGAAGGTAAACTAACAGTTGTTAGCTTTCCAGTATGCAGTAAAGCAAACAATCTTAGCACAAATGCTTACATAAATACACAACAATGAAGTTAAGAAGAACAAAACTAAAACAGACACGGATTTTTAACGAAGTACTTGCCAAATATTGCACAGATTTTTTTTTGTCTGAAGGTTACTGGGTCGTTAATGTCAGCGATGTCATCAGGAAGACCATTCCACAGCGCAATGACAGGTGGCACAGCTGAGCAGTTGAATGCATTGGTGTGACTGAAGATGCGTTTGAAACTGAGATGATTATGCAGACGTCTTAGATGTGCGAGAGGGACGAACGAGCGGTAAAGTAGACGGATGTACATTGTGCATGATTTTGTGCAGAAGACAAAGCAACGCTATATTCCTGCGTGGTTCCAAAGATGAAAGCGACAACGACAACTTCATGTTATTACGCTCGAAAATGGGCTATAATCTCTGGCAATGTGCAGCGTGGTTTCGAATCGAAGATGGATTAGATATGCCTGATGAGGTGACCATATAGAAGCTGTGAATTCGAGCTGGGGTTGCACTAATGTCTGGTAGGCTATCTTTCTGGTGAGGGAAGGAGCGCTGCGAAGGTTACGTTTTAGATAACCGAGAGTGCGCGATGCTGTAGCCGTTATTTTTTCAACGTGGGATGACCATGAAAGGCTCGGTGTTAGAAGGATGCCAAGGTACTTGTATGAAGATGTGCGAACGACGATACTATTGCCAAGTGAGTAATTGAAGATAGAGTAGGATTTTTTGCGAGTAGATGTCATTAGATTGCATTTGTTATATGTTCAGGGTCATTTGCCAATCCAAACACCCATTAGTGACACATTGAAGGCCATGTTGAGCGATATGATCAGCGGGGGAGCGAATTTGAGGGTAGATAACGCAGTCATCTGCGAATAGTCGAACACTGGATGTAATGTTAGATGGCACGTCATTGATATAAATCAGGAAGAGTAAGGGTTCAAGGACACTTCCCTGAGGTACGCCTGATGTTACGTTACTGAAAGGGGAAGAGTACTGGTCAATGACAGTGGACTGCTTTCGAAAAGACAAGAAGTTTCTTATCCAAGAAATTGTTAGTTCGTCAAGGTTTAAGCATGATAGTTTCGAAGTGAGGTGCCAGTGAGCAACGCGATCAAATGCTTTAGAAAATCTATGAATATTGAGTCAGTCTGAGCATTGTCGTCCATATTTTGAAAAAGATCCGTAGTGAATTCGATTAGTTATGTCTCACCTGAAAGGCCTTTTCTGAATCTATGTTGATGTTTAAAAAAGAAGTTATTACATTCTAAGTTGTGAACGACATTAGTAAATATGATGTGTTCGAGTAACTTGCAGGGAACGCTAGTTAGTGATATGGGACGGTAATTGCTTACATGGCTCTTGTCACCTGACTTGAAGATGGGTACGATTTTGCCGACTTTCCAATCATTCAAGTGATGACCATGGCCAGAAGTTCGGTTCAAAAAGTCCACCGAGTGTTTGCGATCTTTATATGGGGTTTGAATTTGTAAAGCCCATCAGGCGTTGCAAAGGCTGTCTTGTCCTTGTCCGCTTCGTCCATGGGTATTTGCCAGTACCCAGATCGGAGGTCTAGACTTGAGAAATATTCAGCGCCCTGGAGGGAGTCAAGGGCATCGTCGATTCTTGGCATCGGATATACGTCTTTGCGCGTGATCTTAATAAGTGCTCGATAATCGACGCAAAATCGTACAGAGCCGTCTTTCTCGCGAACAAACACAACAGGAGACGACCAAGAACTGGACGATGGCCGAATGATGTCTCTTTTAAGCATGTCGTCAACGTTGTCCGCAATGATTTTCCGTTCTGCGGAAGACACGCGATACGGGCGGCGGCGTACAATAGAACTGCCTTCGGTTTCAATGCGATGCACTGTGACAGAAGTGCGCCCCAGAAGTTTGGAGTTAACGTCAAATAAGGCGCTGTGTTTTTGCAGTAGGGCCAAAAGGTCTTCTTTCTGGGCAGCAGTCAAATCGGGATTTATCGCGTCCTTTAGAGCAGCGGCAGCAGCATGATCATCAGTTGTGGTAGACAACGGTGGTGATTCGGTGTGAAGAGGTACAAGCGAAAGAGGTTCGGTGCCAGTAAAGCAAGTCACAGTGGTGCAGTGGGAGAGCACAACTGGCGAAGAAGTAGGGTTATAAACAGCGAAGAACGTTCTACCGTACTGAAAACGCACCAGGCTAGGAGTAATGCTAAGCCCACCAGAGATGCAGTGACTGCTGGGTGCAAGGAACACATCACCATTAACAATAGTGTCGGAAGTCAGCGTTAAGATATTGTTAAGTAGGAAGACGCCGACGAAAAGCTATATAAAAGTATATTTACAAGGAAATGCACCGCACTTGGCCAAGAGGCAACAACCCGCACTAGCCTCTAATGTTCGTCGTCGTCTTCACACTGCTCGCCTCTTCGTCAAGGCAAATATTGTTCCGTAGCAATATGATCATTGCCCGCGGGTATTAAACAGTCGGTAGACGTGACGAAACGTAGTGTGTGAGCATCGAGAGCGGAAGAAGATTCAGTGTCCGTCATATGATAGTGCGCTGACGACAAGAGATGAAAGCGGAAGCGGAGGACAGGAAGTCCCATCCCAAGATCATCGCGTAGGTACACGAAGATAGCACCACAAACTGAATGTGGTGAAGGATGCCATCAACGAAAACACGCGCAGTGCAAACACCGGAGGGCTGAACAAGAACTGCATTAGCACAACGAAGGGGAAGGCCATTATACGGTGTCTTCACTTTTCGCAATCGAGAACACAAGTCAGTACTACTAACCGAAAGCGATGCACCCGTGTCAAACTAGGCTTCAGTCCGTACACCTTCAACAAACACCACAAGTACATTTGACGGGCGCTCCGGAGGCGTTTCAAGTTGTCCAAAGGATGCAGCTTTCCCTCCTGAAGCTGCACAATTTAGTTTTCCGGGCGGTGATCGGAGGACGAAGTAGCCGGTCGAAGAGGGGAAGAGGAGCGCCGCATCGGTGATGGAGAGCGACGGCGCGGGAAACGCAAGGAACCGGCAGCGTTGAATTCCTGCGGAGATGGGGAACGTCGAGGATAATAATTGTAGTACGAACGCCGACGTTGTGGTATCGGACCAGAAAACTCATCCCTCTCAAACCCGTCATAGCCACGCCTTTCATCTTGCTGACGGCGTCGGCAAAACCTTGAAGTGTGGCCACGGATGCCGCAATAGTAGCAAACAGGTCGAGGTGGGCTCCACGCGTAGTAAGACGGAGAAGATGGTGGTCTTGTAGTGATAGGATTCAGAGACCCGTGTGGTGCAGATGCCTGCTGTGATGGCTGCTGGGAGGGTGGCACTATATATAGAGGCAACCTGGGCGTAAGTGGGCGTAGGGATGGGTTGCGGGCTCTGGACTTGTGGACAGGTCACGGCAGCTATCTCTTCCCTCACGATATGGCGGAGGCCGCCCCCAGGAGGGGTCATATGAACTCAGGAGGGGTAGACGATGCGTGGGCGTGCAGTTCCTCACGGATGATGGAGCGAATTAGAGCACGTAGTTCGCTGTCGTTGGAGGCCTTGAAATCAGATGCGTCAGGGTGTAAGCGAAGCATATTAAGCTCATCGAGGCGCTGACACGTACTGATAATGTCAGCGATGGTATTGGGGTTCAGCACTACAAGAGCATTGAATGACAGAGTCCCAATACCCTTGAGCAAGTGGCGTACACGGTCACTCTCTGGCATCGAGGTGCTTACGCGGCGGCAGAGGGTGAGCACGTCCTCTATGTACGCAGTGTACCACTGCCCGAGCGCTGGACACGCTCAGCAAGCTTCTTCTTGGCGATATCTGAGCGGACAGAAGAGTTCGCGAAAATCTGGCGAAGGTGGTGTTTAAACGTGCTCCAGTTGACGAAATCGAGCTCATGGTTATAAAACCAAGTTCTTGCGACGCCGGTGAGGTAGAAGGCGACCGTGCCTAAGTTTTTCAGATTCGTTCCAGTGGTTAAAGTCACTCACGCGCTCGTATAGCTCCAACCAGTCTTCAACGTCTTCACCGGGAAGTCCAGCAAACACCGGTAGATCCTTCTCAGGGGTGGTGACCGTCCAAGCAGGGGTTCCCGCCGGAGCAGGCAAGGTGGATGTCGCGGTAGTGGCCTGCTGGTCTTGAGACATGGTCGAGTGCAGTTGGTAGAGGCGGCGACCCGAGCGGAGCTCCAGGGATGTAGCGTAGGTGAAGCTGGAGAGAGACCGACAGCGAGAGGACGAAGAAACCGGACAGCACATTCCACCACTTGTGAGACGAGGTTTGGGCAGTCAGACTCTCATTTATTCTCTCGAGCGAGAGTCCCACTACCAGGCCCCAAAACGGTGATGACGAGAATGTACAGATGAGAATATGGGCTCGGGACTTGTGGACAGGTCACGGCAGCTATCTCTTCCCTCACGATATGGCGGAGGCCGCCCCCAGGAGGGGTAGACGATGCGTGGGCGTGCAGTTCCTCACGGATGATGGAGCGAATTAGAGCACGTAGTTCGCTGTCGTTGGAGGCCTTGAAATCAGATGCGTCAGGGTGTAAGCGAAGCATATTAAGCTCATCGAGGCGCTGACACGTACTGATAATGTGAAGAATCTGTTTATCCTATGGTATGGTAGGCTCTCGTCCGACTGAAGAGGAGAAGGCAACGAACTGCAAGGAAGAAGGTGGTTCCTATCTCCGGAACAAACAGGCAGCGTGTTCGGCTCTGGGGGTTGCGGCCACGAATTGAGTAGTTACTGACTCTTTTTTGCTTGTTAACTGTTTTTGTAGCATATTTGTTATTTAATAAGTGCTTTTTGGGTAATCAGACCAGACAGATGCCATTTTCGTCACCAGGGCCCGGGGCTTTCCCCTGGTCCGCCTCTATTCCCTCGCAGGATTTACCTGTGGACTTGTTTCTGCGTAACGGCGTCAAATCAGTTCCCGTGGCTATCGTCCCAACCAATGATGGCATCATACGGATGAAGAACCCGAAAGCGATTCAGGCGGAACTGCGATCGGCGACAGCCCATTTCCTGAATATTACAGAGGTCCGCCAGTTCAGCAGAGGAGGTATTCTTTGCTTTTCTCCAGACCAGCCCTGTGTACAAGACCTTCTAAAGTGTTCCACATTTGCCTCCAATCCGGTAAGGGCATTCATCCCACCTCACTTGGCGTGTGTGAAAGGGCTTGTGCGTGGCGTTGATGTCAACATGTCACCAACAGAAATATTGGAGTTGTTTTCACCAGCAGGTGCTATTTCAATTTATCGGTGTGGACGTGTCGTAGACAAAAACAAAATTCCTACTGAATCGGTCATTGTAACATTTGCAGGGACAGATAGGCCAACAGAAATCAAGGCATGGCCCCTAATCTATCGAGTGGAACCTTTATCCCCTCGTCCTCTCCAATGTGTAAAGTGCTGGCGCTACGGACACACAATGAAAGGATGTAGGTCTGCTCCTAGATGCCGAGTTTGTGGTGAGGAACATAATTCCAGCGAATGCACCAACAAAGAAGAAAAGAGCTGCCTCTGCAGTGAAGGCCACTCTGCTGATTATTTGAATTGCTCAGCAAGGGCACGAGAACTACAGATTCTAGAAATCGTTGAGCGAAGACGTTGTTCTCGTCAAGAAGCCATAGCTGAAATGCAGGCTAGAACACAGGGGTACGCAGGTGTCACAGCCTGTCATACAATGTCCACGGAAGCGTCTCTTTCAATTTCAATTGCCGATGCTGTCGAAAGGGCAATGGAGAAGGCCATGGAGCGCCTAGCTGGAAACCTTTGTGAGTCCTTGTCACAAATCTTAGCTACCCAGATGGCGCAGATATTCGGCACAACAGCACCTATCAGTATAACTTCGCAAACTACTGAGTCTTCACGACCACCAAATGAAGAGGTAGCTCCTAAACTCATGTCCCAAGATGATAAAATTGCTGGTCCATCTGTTGATGCAAACAAAAATCACAGTGAAAGCATCAATGAGGAGGCACAAAGCTCAGAGGAAATGGACATGGACCCCCGATCGCTAAAACGTTCAAGATCCCCTTTGTCGAAAACAGCCACTACACTTATTCACTCAAAGACCAAAAAATACCTGAAAGAAAACCTTACAAAGAACGATTTCTTAAAAGACAACATTTTAAGCAAGGCAGTTACTGAGTCAATCCTTTCGCAACCATAGGATTCCTCAAGATTCTTCATTGGAATTGCCGATCCATTCACTCTTCCGTAACAGATTTATTGTATTTGGCATCGAAATTCTCCCCGGATATTATTGCACTACAAGAAACATGGCTTTCAACACATCAACCTTTTCATATAAATAACTTCCGATCTTTCCGATTGGACCGTCCTTCGAAAGGCGGCGGCTTAGCCTTCTTCATTAGTAATAGAGTTAGTCTTAAGGTGAAGATTTCATACAAACATATGTCCCCTGAAAGTGAAATTTTTGCCTTAGATGTAACCTTACCGGGCTGCCTACCATTCTATTTAGTAAATGCATACTTTCCTGCGGGTGTGCAAGACACTCGATCTTTAGATTCCGCGTTGACGTCATGGTGCAAGGATAAAATCCTTGTGGGAGATTTCAACTCCCATCACACGTGTTGGGGTTTTCGGACAGACCAATGTGGCAAACGCTTGTGGAATTGGTCAACAGATAATAATATGACTTGTCTCAACACTAGAACTCCTACATTTGTTTGTAATCGATCGCGCTCAGCCTTGGATTTAAGTTTCATAAGTTCATCTCTCACTAGTTCATCTTGGGCAGCCTTGGACTGTGCCACCAACAGTGATCACTGTCCAATAATATTTGAAATTGCTTGCCCGTTAATACCATCGTGCTCTCAGATCCGAGCATTCGTGAACTACAATAAATTTAAAAATGATTTAAAAGCACATTTGGCCCACCATTCTGAAGAGCGCGAAGAATACAAACCTATGAAAATTTGTGCTGTTATCAAACGATCATACAAAGAGGCTGAATTTATTATTGAGTCTGCCAAGAGAGCCTCTCATAGTCCTTGGTGGAATCCAGACTGTACACGAGACTACAGACGAAGAAAAGCAGCTTGGAAGCAACTACTCTATAACCAGTCCCCCCAAAATTGGGCTGATTACAAATTTTACGCCGCTATATTTAAACGCACAGTCGCTCAATCAAAAGAAGATTATGATAGGAAACACTTTGACTTCCTTTCAAATCCCAAAAACAAAAAAGCGCTGTTTAGATATATGCGAAATCGCAAAATTCTGCCACCACCAATTAATATTGATTATGTAACTCTATCATCTGATGAAATGACAAAATCCCTAGAACAGATTGCGAAAGGCCTTGAGCGTAGATTCACGTCATCTATGTCACAAAACTTGCAAAAACCAGCCCTAACGTCAGACTTTAATGAAGTTACTTTGCCTGAATTAGCTCAAGTAATTCGAAACTTACCCGTGTCAGCTCCAGGTCCTGATGGAATTACAGTGCACATGATACAAATTTTATTCGAACTATCTCCTTATGATCTCCTAAGCATTATAAACTATTCTCTAAACAACGCCTGGATACCATACGATTGGAAACTAGCTAAAGTAATCCCGATACCTAAAAAACAAGGATTAGGTTACTCCATAGAAAATATCAGACCTATCTCTCTTACTTCTAATATGGTTAAACTCATAGAGAGGGTTCTACATTACAGAATTACTGTCTGGATGTCGGATAATTTAATATTAAATCCAAATCAAATAGGCTTCAGAGCTGACTGCTCTATATGGTGTGCCCGTGCTGATTTAGAGAGCCGCATACAACTCGCTAGAAAAAGAAGACAATATGCCGCTTTAGTGACATTAGACATAGCTAAAGCATATGACTCCGTAGAACATACTGTTTTACTGAATGTACTACGGAATCATAATGTCCCAAATTATATAATTGCGTGGTTGGCAGAATTTGAGATCAAGAGAATTTTATTGCTTTAAAGATGGCTGCTTTTCGTCTAAGTTCAAACAGACTCGTGGTGTCCCCCAAGGAGCAGTCCTATCTCCAATATTATTTAACATATTAATGAGTTCTATTCCAGCCAGTCAGGACGTGCAAGTTTACGTTTATGCAGACGATATTGCATTCTTCGCCGCCGACAACGACATATATTCTTTATACCAAAAATTGCAGAGATACTTGAGTATGCTTGAGGTATGGCTTCAATCAATTGGCATGTCATTAAACGTAAGTAAAAGCGCAATATTGGTGTTCCCACTTATGCATCCGGTTTCTATATCCATATTTTACAATCAAGAAAACATTCCGCAGGTTGAGTCTCTTAAATATTTAGGTATCATTTATGACGGAAAACTCAACTGGAGTCCACATATAGAAAACGTGGTATCTAAGGCTCAGCGTGCTTTAGGTTTACTACGCAGACTTCGCAACCGAAAATATGGGCTACGTAGGCAAGCCCTCTTAATGATATACAAAATGTACATGCGTCCAATATTGGAATTCGGCTGTGTATTGTTCTCAGGAAGCCCTGCTTATAAAACTAAGCCTCTGGTTCTATTGGAGCGTGAAGCCCTGCGCCTGTGCCTGGGACTCCCTAGATTTGTAGCAAACAATGTTCTTTATCAGGAAGCGCGCCTACCAACATTGCCCTGCAGATTCCGCATCTTAACGATACAAACATTTCTCAAATTTTACACTTCTCCAATTAGACGATCTGAATATGTATTTATAAACGATCCAAACTCCTTCTTTCTTGCTCATTGGCCACGTTTTCACACCCCACAGGTTATTTTTGTACAAAAGCAATTAGACCGTTTGAATGTAAAAATTCGAGACGTTATTCCATCATATGATTCAAATCAGAATTTAAAGATTGAATTAGATGAAATTTTCCCACAGAACCCTAAGTTTCATTCAGTCCGGTTATTAAATAATATGTTGCAAGATTACCTTGCACACGTACACACAATTAACATAATAGCCACTGACGCTTCCGTGAATGACGAAAAGGCGGGCGTAGGCATTTTCTCGCTTTCGCTTGGCTGGTCATTCTCCTTCAGACTACCAGATTTCACTCCTGTATTTGAAGCTGAGCTCCTAGCAATGATTCTAGCTTTGCGGAAACTCCCTTTAAATGAATCCAGCGTGTTAATTCTAACAGATTCCCTTTCTGTCTGTACTGCGCTTACAGCTTCAACAAATTCACCGGCTCTAAAGACGTTTCTAACATTAGTTCCCCCCCAGATGAATCTTATAAAATTATTATGGGTACCAGGACACTGCGGATTACATTTAAATGAAATGGCTGATTCATTAGCGAGAGCATCCCTGAATGGACCGATACTATCGGTCCTTCCAGTGGTGGCACAAATAACAGCGATCAGATATCGGAAATATGCAATTCGTAGAGATATCATGGAAACAATAACATCATGGACTGAATTTCAGCACCTAAAATTTCCGTGCAAAATTCATTGGTGTCCATCAAGACAATCGGAAGTCATCCTTACAAAATTACGTTGCCGTGTCCCACCATTAAATTTATATTTACACAGGGCTGGTCTGGCGATATCGCCGCTGTGCCAATTCTGCCTAGAAATAGAAACCGTAGAACACTATTTTTTAATCTGTCGTCAGTATAAATTACAAAGAAAAAGACTTCTTGAAATACCGCTTGCTAAATTAGGGTTAAATTTAACATCAGAATCAGTACTCACTTTCGGTGCCTCGGTATTGGGCTTTAGCCACAGGGACGTATTTGATGCCGTTTGTGGTTTCATTCAATCAACAAAACGAATAAAATTTTAAATTCCCACTTTTACAATTCTCTGAGAGATATTTCAGTTTTAATTTATGGCATTAGTATTATAAATTATGCAGTTCAGAAAAATTTATCTGTCTGTTGTTCTGATTACTAAATGCACATTAACTGTAGTTTCAGAATGCATATGTAAAAGTTCAGATGCTCAATTCTTGGCCAATCCCCCGAAGTGGGTACGAGCCATGTGCTGAGGACATCATCATCATATGAAGCGTATGAATAATGCTCACTATATATATATATATATATATATATATATATATATATAATGTGTATATGTTGTAGTAAAACTCCTTGACACTTATTGAAGCCATCGTAGAGCAATGCAATACAGACAAAGAAGAGGGCAAGACACCATGGGGGCTAACTCACAACTGGTTTATTGGGTCGCCCCAAAGAAACAGGAAAAATAGACATACACAGTAAGGCGCATGCGCACGAGTTCTTCATGGCAAATAAGAAAATTCAAGAAATGAAAGCCCCTTTTTTTAAAGAAAGATGGTTGAACGCGAAGCTTTCTCTCATGCAAACTGAAAGTCAAAGTCCAAAGCCAACGACCACGCAACGAACCCAAGAAATGATGAGAGACCCGATGCGATGCATATGTGATTTGATTGCTTGTTTAAGATTGTACGATATTTTTTGAACGTGGTAGTTGAATGAAGACACATTTCGTTAAGTTGCATAGCCCTTATTTTAGATCATCTAGCCGTTCATTACACGCACACACTCGCACTTTCACGGACCACTCTACACTTGTGATCGCTGTGGTAGACGGTCGGAGGCTGTGCCGTTGCCGATACACGGGATCGGCCTTACGGGAACGATCGTGCTCTCGCTTATTACGTTCGCTAACGGCAGCCTCTTCTGCCGTGCGCTGCACCCGCGGCCTACCCATGGTGACGGCCGGGAATGCATTGCGTGAAGCGCGTAATGCAATGCAGATGTATACAGTTCGTCTTGCTAGCGTGGCGTTGCAGTTCCCATTGTTCTCATCAGTACAACTGCGAATGTAAACCGTAGTGTTATGGCGAGCGCCGTTCTTCTATTGTGTGCGCAGATAGTTCCATTGTGTAAGTTGGCTTACCTGCAGTGCGTTTTCGACGCTCGCGGACGAATCAGTGAGACATAAAAAGCTTCGCTTTAAAAGGCGTGTCTCTCTACCAAATAAGCAGATCGACGAGTTGCTAACGCAATCCGTGCCTCTTTCCAATACGAGCAGTTGTATCCTTACTTCTGCCCAGAATCTTAAGCTCACTTAAACCTGGTTCACACATGTTGTTAGTTGTTCCTGTCATTCCTTGTTTGTCATTCGATCCTGCATTTGTATTACTTTAGATAAAGTTTTATTAACAAGAATCTATCACAGCCCGAAATTATGTTTCTAAGTATGTACCACTCGCCTCTGTATTGCCACTAGCCCTGAGCCGGGTAAAACAAACAAATAAATGAAATAAACAATTCCATCAACATATTAGGGGTGAACCAGCCAAAGACACACCAGACAGCACGTGTGCACCCTTGCGTGGCATCTCATGACATCTACCGCTGACAAGATCTCGGAATTCAAACACAGAACGGCATGTCCGAACATTAGTGGAAACATTACTCGTTTCCAAATTCCTTGCACTACCCGCATTTACTGTAGCCACGAAATGCTTTATCTTTCATATAGCTGCGTTCCGCTTCCCCTTCAACCGCAGATTGCCTTGCTGGATGTTTGAGTATTTTCTTCGTTCATGTATACACCTACGCACTTATGTTGATTTACTATGGGTACGACTTGCGGTTGAATTGATGCCACGTCATTACTCCTTTCTTCGCATTTGAACATCGTCCAATATGAGCCTTCTGGCAGTAAGCAGATTAAGAATGCAAGGACGGCAAGACATTAATCACTGCCTCGACCCTGCGCTGTTAGATATCGATAGATCGCGGCATCAGAAGGTGCGATTTCGGTCACTGCGCATACATCATACGCCGCCTTGTGGCCTACAGTAGTTCTCAAACTGCCTTTGGTGACAAAGGTGTGCCATGTGCTCCGCGGACGATGTTCATCCGTGAGCTATTTTATGTAGAACCTCGAAAATATTGACGCGAAATAAGTTGGCACGTGGTGACACTGGCCCCTTGAGGCGAGAACGACGAAGTTCGTGGTTGCGCGCGCGCTCTCCGAGGTCCAGCCATTATTAAAGGCTGACGTGTTTTTTTTTTGCCTATCTGTTGCTGGTGAACTATTCTAGCTGTAATAGCTGGGTGACATTTCTGGTGGAAGTGCTGGGTACGGTCGATGTTAAGATCTCCGGAGCGTACCCCAGACCTAAGCCCGGCGAGTAGTTCGGACGAGCTTACCCCTGTGCACGTACGTACCAGCCGGCGTCTCCAGGGACTCCAGCCACAGCACGGTCTGCTACCCGAACGAAGTAGAATGACGAACCAACCACCACCTGCCGCTACTGCAGCATCGCACGTGGTCGTCAATCAGATCCGGACGCCGAATCATTTCCACGGGAGTGCTTCAGAGGACGCCGACGACTGGCTTGACCATTTTGACCGGGTCGCCAACGTCAACGACTGGACCCACGAGCGTAAGCTTCGCTACGTGTACTTCGCTCTTGAAGATTCCGCTAAAATATGGTTTGAGAACCACGAGGCGACACTGACGTCATGGGAAGAATTTCGTCGGCAGTTCCTCAATGCCTTCGCCAGGGCGGACCGGAAGGAGAGGGCGAAGTTAGCACTGGAGTCGAGAATTCAAGGCCCGAATGAGCGAGTGACGGCGTACGTAGAAGACATGAATCGGCTCTTCCGACGTGCGGACCTCTCTATGACTGAAGCAAAGAAGGTGTGCCACCTAATGCGCGGCGTCAAAGAGGAAATCTTTGCTGGCCTCATTCGAAATCCGCCGACGACAGTGGCAGAGTTCCACGACGAAGCCACCACCATGGAAAAGGCCCTTCAACAGCGGGCCAGGCAATACAACCGCGACGCCGTGATTTCAAGGGAGCTCTCTGCCGTTACCCTCGGCAACGACGTCGGCGCCTTGCGAGAACTCATCAGGGCTGTCATCAAGGAGGAACTGCAGAAGATGCAGACGACCGCTGCCTCTGTGGGACAACTTTCCATTGCGGAAATGGTGCGCGCCGAGGTCCGACAGGCCGTCCATGTTCCTGAACAGTACGAGGCACCACAGCAGAGACCGCGTCCTGAAATGAGTTACGCAGAAGCAGTACGTCGTCCACCACCCTCAAGCGCGTATAGCATGGTACACCCCGCTCAGCAATTGGACGTTAGCTTCAGGCCTCGCAGCACACCGCACATCGCAGAAGCAAGAACTAGGAAGAGCGACGTCTGGCGCACCGCAGACTACAAGCCCCTTTGTTACCATTGTGGCGAAGCCGGGCACATATACAGAATGTGTGCTTATCGTCATGTGGGGCTCCGAGGATTCGCACCAAATGCACCTTGTCCACGACCTGGTGAGCGGCCGCCGGAAATAGAGAGCTTCGTCGCGAATCGTCGCAATGGTGATCAACGATGGCACGAGCCCCGTTCGTCGTCTCCTGCTCGTTACAGGTCACCATCACCAAGCCAAGCCTTCTCTCGCGGCGCTCTCAGACGCCGCTCGCCAAGCCCGGCGGCTCGGGAAAACTGAGTTCAGCGACCTCCGGAGGTGAGGCCGCTGACGTCGACTGTGCGCAAGGTCCTCCACTACGACGACAACGACGAAAACAGAACGACGCAGACCTACAGACGCAGTCAAACACCGTACGAGAGGTAATAACGTCGAACATTCCCGTCACCGTAGACGACGAAGACATAACAGCATTAATCGACACTGGAGCGGACACCTCAGTTATGAGCATGGACCTTGCCTGCAAGCTGAAGAAAGTTTCTACCGAGTGGACTGGGTCGCAGATTCGCACTGCAGGCGGCCATCTGCTAACCCCGGTAGGAAGATGCACAGCGCGAGTGAGCATTCGTGGGTTTACGTACCTCGGAGATTTCGTTATCCTCCCAAGCTGTTCGAGGGACCTAATTCTGGGAATGGACTTTCTGCAGGCTAATGGAGCCGTGATAAACCTACAAAAGTCGCTGGTAACGTTTTCAACGGCGCAGGCCTTAGCAGGGAGCAGCACTGACGACACGTATGTCAACGCCTTGAGGATTGTCGACGAGAACATCACGGTGCCGCCAAGGAGCAGCGTATTGACCCTCGTAACCTGCGACGCATTCGACGACTATGAGGGTATTGCCGAGGCAAATATCCCGCTGTTGCTCGAAAGACACATCTGCATCGCCCGGGGCCTTGTTCGAATACAGAATAAGTGCTCGCAAGTTTTGCTGACAAATTTCAGCCATGAGTATCAGCACGTCCCTCAAGGTACAGCTGTGGCCTTTCTGAACGGCATTGCTGACTTCTCCGACGTCGGCACGTTACAAGTGACTTCACCGGATGTAACAACTCACGCCAGCCTGAGTACCCGCGTCCACATTAATGCTGACTTAGCAGATGTACAGAAGAATCAGCTACTGGGCCTAGTGACAGAATTCTCTGGCTGTTTTTCCACAGAATCTAGAGTCCAGCGCACCTCCATTACGCAACACCGGATAGTTACAGAGGAGTCGGCGCGGCCTGTTCGTCAGCACCCGTACCGCGTGTCACCTATGGAGCGGGAGGCGATTAAGCGTCAAGTTGAAGAAATGCTCAATGATGACGTCATCCAGCCGTCGACAAGTCCGTGGGCGTCCCCTGTCGTGCTAGTAAAAAAGAAAGACAACACGCTCCGCTTCTGCGTTGACTACAGACGGCTTAACCGAGTCACCAAACGCGACGTTTACCCCCTGCCACGGATCGATGACGCTTTGGACCGTCTGCGCCATGCTGAGTTCTTTACTTCGTTAGACCTAAAGTCAGGGTACTGGCAAATCGAAGTGGACGAGCGTGACCGTGAAAAAACCGCCTTCGTGACTCCCGACGGGCTATACGAATTTAAAGTCCTGCCTTTCGGTCTCTGTTCCGCTCCTGCTACGTTTCAACGAATGATGGACACTGTACTCGTCGGACTAAAGTGGCAGACGTGTCTAGTGTACCTTGACGACGTTGTGTTTTCCAGCACGTTCGATGAACATCTCACCCGACTACGAAGTGTCCTTACCGCAATACGCAAGGCAAACCTCACCATCAAGCCTGAAAAATGTTACTTTGGCTTCCGGGAACTCAAGTTTTTAGGCCACGTGGTCAGCTCCCAAGGAGTACGACCAGACCCAGAAAAGCTCGCTGCCGTTGCCGAGTTTCCTCACCCTAAAGACAAGAAGGCTGTTCAGCGGTTCCTGGGCCTCTGCGCTTACTACCGCCGTTTCGTTGAAGGCTTCTCGAGGATTGCTGAACCTCTCACGAGACTGACGCGACAAGATGTGCCCTTTGCGTGGACGGAAGACCAAGAGCTGGCCTTCACCGAATTGCGCAAACGCCTTCAATCCGCTCCAGTGTTGGCGCATTTTGATGACACCGCGCCAACTGAAATTCACACAGACGCAAGCAACGTAGGACTCGGGGCTATTCTGGTTCAATGGCAAGACGGCGCAGAACGTGTAATTGCGTACGCGAGCCGTAGTCTCACAAAAGCAGAAGCTAATTATTCGACCACCGAAAAAGAATGTTTAGCAGTCGTGTGGGCCATCAGCAAGTTCCGACCTTACTTATACGGCCGGCCATTTCGAGCGATCAGTGACCACCATTCGCTCTGCTGGCTTGCCAATCTACGAGACCCGTCAGGTCGCCTCGCTCGTTGGAGCCTCCGCCTCCAGGAATACGACATGACTGTTGTCTACAGATCGGGCCGTAAGCATAGCGACGCTGACTGCTTGTCACGTTCTCCTATTCCCTCGACATCCTCCGACTTGGAGCTAGATTTGCCGTTTCTTGGTGTCGTCGACGTGGTGCGCATGGCTGACTACCAACGTGCAGACTCTGAACTGCTTCCAGTCATCCGATATCTCGAGGGAGCTGACGTTGTTGTCCCACGCCCACTTTCACGAGGATTGACATCGTACTGCCTGCGGAACGATGTCCTGTACAAGAAAAATTTCGAGAACAGCCAAGAAACGTTCCTTCTCGTCGTTCCGACGGCGCTGCGCGAGGAAGTTTTACAGGCGTGTCACGACGATCCCTGTGCCGGCCACTTAGGCTTCGCGAGGACATTAGCGCGCATACGGCGGAAATACTATTGGCCACACCTATTTTCGTCGGTTCAGCGCTATGTGCGAACGTGCCGTGACTGTCAGAGGCGTAAAGTCCCACCCGTCAAGCCTGCCGGCCTCCTTCAGCCTTTGGATCCGCCTCCGGCGCCGTTCCAGCAAGTGGGAATGGACCTTCTTGGTCCGTTCCCCACGTCTTCCTTGCAAAACAAGTGGATAATCGTGGCAACCGATTATTTAACTCGCTATGCGGAGACAAAAGCTGTGCCGCGGGGAACTGCTGCTGAAGTAGCCAGCTTCTTCGTCCACAACATCGTGCTTCATCACGGTGCACCCGCTGTGCTCATTACTGATCGCGGTGCAGCGTTTACAGCGGAGTTGTTGCAACAAGTCGTCACGCTGACGCATACTGACCACCGAAGGACCACAGCCTATCATCCCCAGACTAACGGCTTAACAGAGCGCCTGAACAGAACATTGGCCGACATGCTATCCAGGTACATTGATGTGGAACACAAGACATGGGATGAAATTTTGCCATACGTGACGTTTGCTTACAATACCGCCGTGCAGGAAACCACCGAGTTTACACCATTCGAGCTCGTTTACGGACGTCGCGTTACAACCCCCTTAGACGCCATGCTCCCGGTAGACCACGGAGCCACAAGTAATGACACCACTGAGGAGTTCGTCGAGAAAGCGGAGGAAGCTCGCCAGCTTGCTCGGAATCGCATCCGCACCCAGCAGAATACCGACGCCTGCCGTTACAACCGGACCCGACGGAACGTCCAGTACTCACCAGGCGACCGCGTGTGGGTGTGGACACCTATCCGACACCGCGGGCTCTCGGAGAAATTGTTGCGCCGCTATTTCGGCCCCTACGAAGTTGTACGCCGCCTCAGTGATGTGAACTATGAGGTGGTGCCTCAAAGTTCTGATTCTAGTTCGAACCGACGCCGTCCCCGTGCTGAAGTCGTCCACGTAGTACGGATGAAGCCGTACTACGCACGCGAGGGATAAGCAACCCTCACAAACCGCTTCAGCACTGTGTACATTCCTGTATGTTTTTTTTTCTTTCCATATTGACACTCTTGCCCATATTGCTCGCCCCATGCCCTTGAAGCGACCGGGTCGGTCGCTTTTGAGAGGGGAGCAATGACGCGAAATAAGTTGGCACGTGGTGACACTGGCCCCTTGAGGCGAGAACGACGAAGTTCGTGGTTGCGCGCGCGCTCTCCGAGGTCCAGCCATTATTAAAGGCTGACGTGTTTTTTTTTGCCTATCTGTTGCTGGTGAACTATTCTAGCTGTAATAGCTGGGTGACAATATTTCAACAGTGCATATACTGTATGCTTTTCGACTACGAATAAACAACGCAACCGTCAATTTACCATATGCGGTCGACTATGCTTGTAAACACATATGGCATATTTTCCGATACCATTATTACGGTACGCCTATACATTCTTTGTCGTCGTCCCTCAAGTAGCCGCGGCGCTCCGAGATCGTACGCCGAAAACATGAGCTACACGGAGCACCAAAAACGCGAGGTCACGTGAATGGGATACATGTGACTGTAACGTCAACTTCGTCACCGCTATAATTTGCATTTGCCTCCTGAGCAACGTTTCGCACACTAACGCTTCTGCTACCGAGTCGATCAAGTGCCGGACTACCGTATGGCGGCATCGGCGACGTCCTTGTACATGGACGACATGGGCAATACTGTGCGATAAATGCCGCATCGTGACTCAGTCGCACGCAGTTCCTGGAGCGCAATGCACTTCATGGGCATTTCACGTCTGAAGTTGCGCCGGGTGTGCGCGCACTCCTGCTTGGAGGGGGAAAAAAAAATCTACCTCGCCGCGAGACGGAGTTGTACTTAAAACGTGAGATCGAAAGTATAAGCGGATCGGCGGAGAAGCGAGTGTTCAGGGCCGGACGTTCATTTCGATTCCAAGCTGCGCTTTTCGTGCCTTTTCACCGCAAAAAGCCACTGAGGCGCGAAAGCGTCACCCTACCGAGCAATGAGATCGCCGATGCTAATCCTCGTCCCGCGATGGGTTCCTTTCTGCCGCGTCTCTCGACCGACGAGGGAAAGACAAGCGCGCACAAACCGAGAATGTCTTCAGCGCCGTGGGGCTCAACGTGCGGCCCAGGGCGAAGAAAGCAGACCGCAGCTGCCGCGATGGGCCCGCACGGCGACTCTGGGAGGATTTGCGGACCACAGGAACGCCTTGTTCCGCGGAACTCCGAAGTTCACGCGGGCCCCGGATGCGAAATCCCCGCAGCATTCAACTCTCTCTCGTCGGGCGCGGAACCGGCGACTCCGCAATTACTCCGCCGCGGCGCCCCGCGAAAGCCTCCTTCCATTTCGGCGTCTCGCCGTCGATGACACCGCGTGTCCCTTTCGCGCAGTTGGTGCCCTGAACTCAGCCGTGCAGCACAAAGTCTTGCTAGCCGGGCTCAAAACTGCCCGTTACGAGATCGTCCAATCCACCCCACAATGCTCCTTGGGAACATAGCGGCCCAGAGTTACGAGGGTTTCGATGAGACTTCTCGGATAACGCACCGATGAGAATTAGGTTAGCGTCGGGTCTCGTCGATTCCCTCTTCTTCCCTCCCTAAACGAGGGAAAGAAGGGCGAATCAGCTACACCGGCCAAAGCCCTCAATTTATACGAGGCAGACATTGTTCGCGTTTCGTGTTATCATAAGTTCAGTGAATGCGGCTTACGCGGGGGAAAAAAAGTAAGCCAATTTACAACGTCACATGACATAAAAAGTGCAAAAGACAACGAGACATTTTTTTCTAAGGTCTCGCAGCCACGCCGCTTTGGTGAAAAAAAAAAAAAAATAGAAAAAAAAACCACCAACGTGAATTCACCATAACGTGACTCGTATCTTTCGCGCTCGCAACATGCACTCGATCGTCGCTTCTAAATGAGATAATCGAGGGTGGCAACTGGCGAATGCCAAATATTACCGGGTAATGCTTCAGGCGAATTCAATTATGCGTTTTTGTTTCAAATTCGGTCGAGCACGTACACCGTTTTTTGACATGAGGCCAAAATGTGCTTCGCGCTTTGGAATTCGAGCAAGTGTTCTTTGCATCTAGGAAAAAGTCTGATTACTGACGTGCTGCTACAGCACCTATACCGTATGTGCAGTCTGCCAACATATATTATGCCGTGTATAAAGTTTCTGTTTTTTGTTGTCGCGAATTCAAGGAAGTAACAAACCAAGAGCACATACATAATCGTGTCTTAAGGCAGCATACGCCAGCACACACTCGCCTCTGTTCGTCGTGCCTCGAAGTGATCGAAATGCTCATTGACGCACACAAATGCTCGAACAGATAAAAATACTTTATAGTGTTATATGCAATGCTGCGAAATAAAAGAAACCGAAAGACACATGTCCTTCGTTGTAAGCGCCTTTGCATATGTTATATTTATTTATTTATTTATTTATTTATTTATTCAAAATACCCCTAAAGGCCCTCGCGCAGGAGGGTATTACATAGGGGGTGTTCAATACAACAAAAAAATGTTATAAAGTGGGATTAGTCAAACGTGGAAAGAACGCATGAGCGAACACAAATATCACAAAATAATATTAGCTCCAAATAACACAAAGATAGACATGGAAGAAGCAACAACAAAGGGAGAACAATGTGTCGGAAGTTATACAATAAAAATAGCAATCGTTTTATTTTCACTTCACAAATTCCGTCATTATTAGTTCATGAAATTTAACAGAATCAATGACGGTGGCTATGTGTGATGGCAGTGCGTTCCAGTCAACGATTGTACGTGGAATGAATGATTGTGAATAGTTAAAGGTATGACACGCAAAACGCTTCACTTTGAACGGATGGTCACGTTTGGGAAGGATGGCAACTGGTGAAGAAAAGAAGTCGTCATGAAGCAATGGGTGATGATAAAGTTTGTGAAACAGTGATAACCGTGAAACTGTGCGTCGTTGAGACAAGTCTGGCAGTTCTGCACGAATTTTCAATGCTGAGACACTAGAATGACGGGAGTAGTCTGAAAAGATGAAGCGAACTGCGCGGTTTTGAAGTGATTCGATGTTGTTGATTAAGTAAGCTTGGTAAGGGTCCCAAATGGCACATGCATACTCGATTTTAGGCCGTATTAGGGTGATGTAAGCAAGTTTACGTAGGTGCAATGGAGCATGCTTCAAGTTATGTTTTAAGAGACCTAATGAGCGGTTAGCAGATGCGAGTATGACGTTGAAGTGATAATTCCAGGATAAGTCTGAACTAAGGTAAACACCAAGGTATTTGTAAGTAGTAGTAAGTTCAACTGCAGTATTATTTAAAGAGTACGAGGTGGCAATGCGATTAGGGCGTTTAGTGAAGGACATAAACTTAGTTTTAGAAGTATTAAGGCACATTAACCATTTAGAGCACCAAGAGGTGACGCAGTCCAGGTCAGCCTGGAGTGCCCGTTCATCATCTTTACATAAAATTTTGCGATAGATCACGCAATCGTCCGCGAAGAGCCTGATTTGGGATAAAACTGTGTTAGGCAAATCATTAATAAAAATTAAGAAAAGCAAGGGGCCCAGGACGCTGCCCTGAGGAACGCCTGAGTACACTTTCCCAAGGGATGAGGAACTGTTATTGACGGATGTGAATTGGACTCTTCTTGAAAGGAAATCTTTAATCCATGCGAGTACAAGCGGGTGAATATTAACCTGCGTTAATTTGATTAGCAACCTGTGATGAGGCACACGGTCAAAGGCTTTGGAAAAATCAAGAAAAATTGCGTCAGTTTGTACAGGGTGCATTTCCTTCTGTGGAACGCTTGAAAAAAATCTAAGAAATTTACACGAATTACGTCACGAAGTGCGTTACTGAAATTTATTTTTTTTAGTCTATACTTATGTCCACTGCCGGACGAAGGCCTCTCCCTGCGATCTCCAATTACCCCTGTCTTGCGCTAGCTGATTCCAACTTGCGCCTGAAAATTTCCTAACTTCATCACCCCACCTAGTTTTCTGCCATCCCCGACTGCGCTTCCCTTCTCTTGGCACCCATTCTGTAACTCTAATGGTCCACCGGTTATCTACCCTACGCATTACATGGCTTGCCCAGTTCCACTTCTTTCTCTAATGTCCATTAGAAAATAAACTATGGCCGTTTGCTCTCTGATCCACACCGCTACCTTCCTGTCTTTTAACCTTAGGCCTAACATTTTGCATTTCATCGCTCTTTGTGCGGTTCTTAACTTGTTCTCGAGCTTCTTTGCTAACCTCCAAGTTACTGGAATTGCGTCACTACAACTAAACTATCAGCTCACGCGGACATCGATTGCAAGAAACATTAAGTCAATCCATTTATTAAAAAAAAGTCGCAGTTTCGTCCGAAAGGCGAAGCATCAATTGCAATAGCAAATTAGTAGAGAGTTATATATACGCGCGTCCCTCGCACATACAGCATACGGCAATTTTATCGCCCTTGGACTTTACACGGAACCTCACGGCGACGGCAGAAATCCGTTTGGAGTGGCCATATAATGGCCATCACAATAAAAACTTCAGAGCCCTTCCACTACTCTGCAGATGGAATGCAGTGAAGCTGTGACTATGGTGGATCTGCTATAGTAAATTTAAACATTAACACACACACACACACACACACACACACACACACACACACACACACACACACACACACACACACACACACACACACACACACACACACACACACACATATATATATATATATATATATATATATATATATATATATATATATATATATATAGGAAAATCAGAAGCACAACTTCGCGGTTATCTTAGGTTTATTATTTTCCCAACAGTTTCGGTCGGTGGACCGACCTTTTTCAAGGGATCTATATATATATATATATATATATATGTGTGTGTGTGTGTGTGTGTGTATGCGTGTGTGTGTGTGTGTGTGTATGCGTGTGTGTGTGTGTGTGTGTGTGTGTGTGTGTGTATGCGTGCGTGCGTGCGTGCGCGTGTGCGTGTGTGTGTGTGTGTGTGTGTGGTCATATTTAAATTCACTATAGCAGATCCACCATAGTCACAGCTTCACTGGCCAGCGCCATTCACTTCAGCGCGCGGCCTGCTAAATAAACTGCGCAGGTTGAACAGCTGTCTCGCAAGTGGTGAAGGCTGCTCTCGATCCCTTGGTCCTCTACGACTTCGAGTTTCTTTGGAGCTTCGTTCAGGTCACCGCTTGCGCCGCCTTTCCGCGAGGCAGCTATTCAACCTCGACGGTTTATTTAGCAGGCGGCGCGCTGAAGCGAATGACGCTGGCCACGATGATGAATATATACAGATGAAAAAAATGAACAGGTAATATAGTGCTCACAATATACATATATATGCATGTATATATTGTACTGGAAGTTATCGGCGCCGGCACGGTGAAGTGTGGAAGAGGAAGTCGACGAACTAGTAGTGCGCGCTCGATCGGTTTCCAGCTCCGTCTTCCTGTATTTATTTATTTATTTATTTATTTATTTATTTATAAATACCACTCCCCCCCCCCCCCCCCCCCCCCCCCGGGCTGTCGTGTGTTTTGGTGCGGTACGTCAGCGCGACCCTGCGATCTTCAGCGGCACCGACGATCACGACGTGAAGGACTGGCTTGCCGAGTATGAACGCGTTAGCGCGCATAACAAGTGGGGTGACCGCACCAAGCTGACCAACGCCATCTTTTATCTGACTTATGTGGCAAATCTGTGGTTTAGAAACCACCAAGCCGAATTTACAACCTGGTCAGCTTTCACCGAGACCCTCACTTCGGTCTTCAGCCGTCCCGCTGTACGCAGACTCCGTGCTGAACACCGTTTGCGTGGTCGCCCTCAACAAAGCGGTGAAACCTTCACGAGCTACATTGAGGACGTCATCGACCTCAGTAAGCACGTGAATGCGTCCATGACCGAAGCCAATAAGATAAGGCATATTATGAAAGGCATAGACGACGATGCCTTCCATATGCTCGTGGCCAAGAACCCTACGACAGTTGCACAAGTAATTGAGCTCTGTCAAAGCTTCGACGAGCTGCGCAAGCAGCGCCTTTCCACCCGTCGCACGAGCTTGCAATCCGCGGACCTCTCGGCCTTGGAGCCTGGATGCCTTAGCGCTGATCACTCCGGCTTGCTGCCGCAGATTCACCAATACATTCGGGAAAAAGTGGCTCACCAGCTATCTCTTGTGGCGTGTGTTGCTGAGCCTGCTTTCACACTAGAACCATCGCTCCATCGTGTGATCCAGGTGCTAGTGTCTGAGACGCTCCCACCTCCCTCTCCACCGCCGCCTGTGACTGCGCCTCTGACTTACGCTGCCGCTCTCAACCGACCTCCTCCGCGACCGATGCCTACTACCTCCAGACCCGCCGCTAGTTATTACTCGTCGCCACTTCCGGTACGCCCGGTTCACGTGCCGTTATCGTCTTCCGGACCTTCTCTTTATCCTTGGCGTACTCCGGATAACCGCCCCATCTGTTTCGCATGCGGTATTCGGGGACATGTTGCGCGTTTCTGTCGCTGTCGTGGACTTTATTTTCGTCATGACGCGCCAAACCTCAGCTACCTTCCCCTACAACCTTCGAATCGTTCTATCCCAAATCCCTCGGACTCGTATTCTCGTCACTACGCCTTCAGCTCTCGTCGGTCTCCTCCTCGCCGCCGTTCCCTTTCAGCCATGGTTCGCCGTTCCAGTTCTGGTCAGGAGGAAAACTGACAGCCGCAGTTCCCGAGGCAGGAACTGCGCCGTCGTCGAAATTTTCAAGGCCTCATCTTTCTCCTCCTAACGAAATCGCCGTATTTGTCGAAAGCGTCGCGACAACAGCTCTTGTCGATACACGGGCTGCCGTTTCTGTCATAAGTGAAGCCCTCTGCCGCAAACTCAAGAAAGTGATGATTCCTGTACCCGATATTTACCTACGCACGGCAAGCTCGCAGCAAGTCAATTAAGCCTTCGGCCGCACGTACCACTCGTGTTATGATTCAGCATGAACTATATTTTGCAGAATTCGTCATTATATGCCATGCTTCACATAACGTTATTCTGGGTTGGGACTTTCCGCACATATTGCTGTTGTCGACTGCGCTCGCGCGCAACTGGCTTTGTCTCCGTTCCGTGACGCTACCGTCGATCTCTCGAACCGTTCTCCTAAAGTGGTCGTCGCCGCTGACGTCATTATCTCCTTTTTCTACCGCCTTGGTGCCCATCTCTTGTGACTCTGTCCCCGCCACGACTGTACTTTTTACACCATCTGAAGATTGTGCGCGCCGACGGAACCTTCTACTTCCGTTTGCAGTCGTCACACTAACCGATGGGAACGTTCGGCTGCCATTTATGTGTGCAATCCATGTCCCCGTCCTTCAACTCTCTTACACGGTGAATGTGTGGGGCGTCTCGACACTCTTGACGTCATTAGTCCATTTGACCTACCTTCCGATAGGTCGGCACTGCCTCTCGGCGCCGTCACTTCTGCTACCGCACCAGCCTCGCGTTACCCCGATGTTTTCTTGCATATCATCGACGACGCGCTTACGCCCGCTCAACGCAGCGACGTTGATGAACTTCTTGAACGTTTCCGTGCTTCTTTCGACCTCGGCCAACCTTCCTTGCGGCGCACGTCAGCGGTTGTTCACCGTATTGACACCGGTCACTATGCCCCGCAGCGCCAGCGTCCATACCGTGTTTCCGCAGCCGAACGCCGCGTCATTGACGAACACGTTGACGACATGCTGAAACGAGGTGTGATCCAGCCCTCCCACTTAGCCGTCTCCGGTCGTGCTGGTGCGGAAAAATGATGGCTCCAATCATGTTTTGCGTCGATTACCGCCGACTAAACAAGATTACCCGCAAGAATGTTTATCCCCTACCGCGCATCGACGACGCCCTGGATTGCCTACAGGGAGCTGAGTTCTTCTCTTCGCTGGATCTACGCTCCGGGTACTGGCCAGTGCCGATGGCCGATGCCGACCGTCCAAAAACGGCTTTTGTAACTCCTGATGAATTATGTGTATTCAATGTAATGCCTTTCGGCCTTTGCAACGCGTCTGCAACTTTCGAGAGAATGATGAACGCTATTCTCAGGGGTCTTAAGTGGCACACATGCATTTGCTACTTAGACGACATTGCGGTCTTTTCTACAGATTTCGATACTCATCTCGCCCACCCCGAGCAAGTTCTTGCCAGTCTCACGTTGGCTGGGTTGCAACTCAATTTGAAAAAATGTCATTTTGGTGCCCGTAAGCTTACGATCCTAGGCCACATCGTCTTGAAAGAGGGAATTCTGCCTGATCCTGCCAAACTTCGCGCCGTTGCTGAGTACCCCAAACCCACTACACTAAATGAACTACGGAGATTCATCGGTTTGTCTTCATATTTCCGGCGTTTCATCCGTAATTTTGCCTCGATCATCGCTCCCTTGACGCAGCTTCTTAATGGCACGTCAGACCTGTCGGCTTGGAACTCTGTGTGACGACTCATTTATGAGGCTCCGCCAGCTCCTCACGTCTCCTCCAGTACTGCGCCACTGCGATCCCAATGCGCCTTCTGAGATACATACGGATGTTAGCGGTGTCGGACTTGGCGCCATTCTCGCCCAACGCAAAGACGGCTTTGACGAGTACGTTGTCGCATATGCCAGCCACACCCTAAGGGCTCTGTTATACTCCGGCGTTCACAACGCGCGCGCGCGCCGGGGTTCGTTTCGTCGCGTCACGTCGGCGAAGACACGCCAGGCGCAAATCCGCCTGCCCTATAGTCCAACGCGACGCGGCCCGACGTAGCGGCCGGAGCGAAAGCAGCGCATGCTCAGTAGAGCAGAGCAGAGCGCGGAAAGTGAGCGCCGCGTGGAAAGAAACACGGACGCGGTGCAGTCTGGGTAACGTCGTCAGCGCGAAATGCAGCATGCTGCATTTCGCGCCGGCTGGCGCCGGGCCGCGCCGACGGACGCTGGTTGCGTCGGTCGCGCCACGCGTCAAACTATAGAGCGCTCGCGTTTTGCTAGCGTAGCGTCGCTGCGCCCAGCGTGCGCGCGCGTCGACGTTACGTCGGAGTATAAGCGCGCGTCGACGTTACGGAGTATAAAACAGAGCCCTAACGAAGGCAGAATGAAACTATTCTGTGACGGAAAAAGAATGTTTGGCGATTGTTTGGGATATCGGCAAAATTCGTACTTATCGACACGGCCGTCAGTTCGACGTTGTCACTGATCACCATGCCTTATGCTGGTTATCGTCCTTGAAAGATCCCAGTGGCCGCCTCGTTGGGCGTTACGGCTTCAAGAGTATGAAATACGTGTCATTTATCGCTTTGGACGCAAACATTCAGATGCCGACGCCCTATCTCGTTCTCCGCTACCTTGTGCCTCTGTTTGCTCCATAACTGCCACCTGCGATTTGTCAGCTCTGAGCTTCAACGACATGCCGGCCGAGCAGCGTAAAGATCCCTGGATCTCTTTACTGCTGGACTTCCTGTCTCACTGCTCACCTGCGTCAATCTCGCGCGCCGTGCGTCGTCAAGCACACCACTTTGCCATCCGCGACGACCTTTTGCATCGACGAAATTATCTCACCGACGGCCGTCGATGGCTGCTCGTTATTCCCCGTCATCTGCGCAGCTTTCCACGATGACCCCCAATGCAGCCACGCCGGCATCTTGAAAACGTATTCCCGTCTTCGATTCTACTGGCGAGGCATGTACAGATTCGTTCGCCAGTACGTCCGTTCATACGCTACGTGTCAACGCTGCAAGACAGGCAGGTCCCCTGCAACCTTTACCCTGCCCTGCCCGACCATTCGACCGTGTTGGCATTGATCTTTACGACCCCCTTCCGAGCACTCCTGACGGTAACCGGTGGATCATTGTTGCCGTAGACCACCTCACACGGTACGCCGAAAATTTTTGCGCTGCCGGCTTCCACCGCGAAAGACGTCGCTTGCTTCCTTCTTCGCAACCTCATTCTGCGACACGGTACACCACGTGAATTATTAACTGACCGTGGTCACGTCTTTCTCTCCAATGACATCGAGGCCCTGCTAGAGGAGCGCAACATAGTTCACCGCACCGCTTCCGCCTACCATCCACAAACTAACGGCATGACGGAACGTTTCAATCGTACGCTTGGCGGCATGCTTGCGATGTATGCATCTGGCGATCACTCCAATTGGGACCGGGTTCTTCCTTTTGTCACTTACGCCTATAACTCTGCCCCGCAAATTACCACCGGATTCTCTTCTTTCTTTCTTCTCTATGGCCGAGAACCTTCCTGCCTCTTGGACACCATTCTCACTATACCGTCCTGACGCTTCTGAAGTGACACCTTTTTCAGAAGCGGCCGCTTATGCTGAAGAATGTCACCAACTAACTCGCTCGTTCACCACCCAAGATCAATGGCGCCAAAAATCACGCCATGACGCATCCGTTCCTGGTGCCCGCTATACCCCCGGAATGCTTGTTAGGCTTCGGGTCCCGGACACTTCCCGCGGCCAATCCACTAAGTTTTTGTCAAACTACCGCGGTCCCTACCACGTACTGCAGCAAGCATCACCCGTGAACTATGTCATCGAGCCGCTCGCGCCGTTGCCGAGGGCACGAAATAGTTCATGTAGCACGGCGTAAACCATGTTACGACCCGCCGATGCTGTCTTTTCCCTAGGTCGCCAGGATGGCTTCTTTCTGTGCGGGGGGTGATCGTATACTGGAGATTATCGGCGTCGGCACGGTGAAGTGTGGAAGAGGAAGTCGGCGAACTAGTAGTGCGCGCTCGATCGGTGTCCAGCTGATGAGACTGCTCCGTCTAGCTGTACTTCAGTATATATATATAATCATGGAGGAAGGAAACCACAGGAGAGGCCCTGGCCAGCACGAACGTATTGGAGAAGGTGTGGCGGAAGTCACGTGCTGTTTTTCGCAAAGGAGCACTGGGACGAGTACCCCAAATGTCAACGTTGCCATGGCAACCGCGCTCCTGAAGCTTTCGCTGCTGCTCTCGGTCTCTGAAAAGTGAGATGAGATTTTTCCGTCGGTGTCTTTCCCGCAGCACCTTTTGTTCGCGAGAAAAGCGGACTTTGGGGTTTGGTGTGTAAGCTTGAAAGTTGTGTTTTGGGTCTGCGAGTCGGAGTGTCGGCCAGCAACAGATACACTCAAGCAATCACGGCGCGGGTCTTCGTCGACTTCTTCATCGTGCCACAGAAAAACACAGGAGCGCGTCTGCTTCACTCAAACTGCTACAGAAGTTTTGTAGGCTTTGTTCTGACGCGCGTCAGGAGCACACACTTCCGGCGGGTGGTAACAATGCAAGTTCAAAGTTCGCGCCCATCTGCTCCAGCGAGCTGCAGAACCCCTGATTGGAGGCGCAAAGAGAGGTGGCACACCAACATGGCTGCACTTCCGGCTTCAAAAAAGTGACGTCAGGGCCTCTCCTGTTTTGTTTCCTTCGTCCATGATATATATATATATTGTGTTGCGCTTCAATGGCCCAATTTTCATCGGTGGTATACGCGCCCGCC
The DNA here is from genome assembly GCF_013339745.2 of Dermacentor silvarum. Taxonomy (NCBI): domain Eukaryota; kingdom Metazoa; phylum Arthropoda; class Arachnida; order Ixodida; family Ixodidae; genus Dermacentor; species Dermacentor silvarum. Next base: position 231,837,731 of record NC_051157.2, read on the forward strand.
GGCGCCGGTAGCAACGACGCTTTTGCTCACGTCAGCGCTCCAGGCGAGCGAGATGCTCTTCTTCCGTGAGAGAGTGTCGCAGCTACTCGAAGCACCGGCAGCGGCTTCACGTCGTTTTTGCACCCATTCGCGCTTCTGTGCGCTCCTGCAGTTCCCGTTCTTCCTCCGAGCGAACCACGCGCGCCCGTCCCGTAGTGAGTCCAAGGGCAATTGCTGATAACAGCGCTAGCGCGATCTCTACGTCAAGAGACAAAGAGGCACCACGACTGGTGGGACGTGCCGCCGCCGAGTATCGCGACACTTGTGAAAGAGGCATCCGCGGTGGCGAGGGGCATAGCAATGGGTAATCTATCACCCGTTTTGACGCCTGTGCTAAGGCACTTTACACATAAACAGACATATATCCGCCGCCGAAAATTGTTGTTCTACGCGTCGTTTCGTCGCGGACGCGATCCGCCAGAACTTAGCCATATACAGCTTAGCTGTAGAAACTAATTACGTCAGTACTCTTCTTCATTCCCAACATTAGTGCACAGGTTTACAGTGGGAAGTTCAAGGGGACCGCCACAAAGGTCTAGTAGCGCGATTCTACATTTCAAGATGGTCATGTAGACCAAAAGACCCTGGCGTCAAAGTATTCATTCAATTTACCTGATTACACACGCAGCACCGCGAAGCACGGCTCGAAGTGCCCTGTCACGTGTACGGCGTGAAATGAAGCTTCGCCCTATAGCGCGCAATACAGCGCTGTCTCTCGCCCGTGCTGCTCATGTGTGGCGCGAGGGCAGCTTCACTTTACGCCACGATTATTAACTTCACACAAGGGTTGACAAGAGAGCCACGCTACGTGGTGCCACGTGCGTAATCAGCTAAGCTGAACGGATAATTTGACGTCAGTCGTTTCGGACTACATGGCCCCTTAGAAACGTGACGAGCTTTTTAACACCGCCCTTGAACTTTTTTTTTACAAACATGTGCCGTAAGGATTGTATTAAGAAAATTATTTAATGCAATTAGTTTATTATCAAATGAATTGCTTTAGTCTCCCGTGCAAATTATGTCTGTCTTGCAGGTAATTTATCTATACTGGCGTAATTCGAGTAAATTTTTAAACGCTTAAGAAAGAAACGTGTTTGACGTAAACACTGATATATACTAACATGACTGCGTACACCAACTAGTCAAAGACGCAGACAGTGAACGCATAAACGATTCTGACACCTCACGTACTGAGACGACTGAGCTGTGTTTCGTGAGCACGCGAACCTGTTCGAACACTTCCATACATCCTAGGCAGCCTTGGCAACCGGCCCTGATGGCGTGCATGGCCTGTTTTTGATTTCCAAGCCGCAAGGTGGCACATGGTTTAGCACCAGTGTTTTACGACAAGCCACGACACAACCATCGTAAGAAAACGCCGTACCAGCTGCAAACAGCTCAACGGGCCGAGTTGGGTTTAGCGGAGCACCTACGAAACGAGCGCTGTGCCACCGCGATATATTTGCGCACACCAACACCTCTATTGATTATTGATCGATTATCGATTAGCTATTGGTTGGCTATCAATTGGCTATCGAAAGGTATTGGCCCCGTATTTGGGCTAGGCTAAGCACTACCATGTCATCCGGAGCATTTTCCAGAATTTATTGATTATTGATTATCAATTAGCTATTGATTGGCTATCGATTGGTTATCGCAAGGTGAAGTGAGGCGCAGCAGCGGGGCTCACTAGGACTCGGACATGAAAATTCTACGTAGCCGGACTCACTAAGGCTTTTTGAAAATTATGCACAGCCGCACTCACTCGGTTTACGACTAACGGGTCCGCCTGTGCTTAGGTGAATCGACTCATGAGTGAGCTTGCCGACGTACCGTCGTAGCAATTGTTAGGTGAGGTTTAAGTGCAAGTTCGCCGCACCGTAATAAATTGCATATTTCAGCACCTTAAGAGTCAAAGCCCTACATGAAATTTTGTAACTGCATTTTAGAAAAGCCAGAACTTATCACGGAATCTAAGCTGGTGTGAGATCTGTGCCTTGTCCTAGAAGTTCTGGAGTGGCTTAAAGAAAAATATTAGATGAACAAATTCGCGTTAATAATAACAATAACAAATTCGGTAGCTGGGACTGCATCACTCGCTGACAAAGTCACTGAGCATGAAATCATTAGCGGTAAAAAAAAAAAAAAAAAAAAATCACCAGCCCTTCACTAGTCGAGAAAACGGGGGTAAGCGAAGCTTGTCGTGTGTGCATCTGACCTTCGTGGTTATTTTCTTTCTTTCTCTTTCTCTCTCTTTCTCTGTATTTATTTCTCTCTTTCTATAGCTTCCTTCATTTCTCTTTCAATGTTTGTCCGACCTTCGTGATTTTCTCTCTCTCTTTCTCTCGTTCTTCCTGTCTGTCTGTCTTTCTTTTTTTCGTCCCTGGTATGTGCCAATGAGCTTCGACCCCTTCTGCACTATCGCCAGGATCGGTCCACTTTGCAGCGTGACACCGCCACCACCAGTACCACCAACACCGCCGAAACTTGTGAGCCTATAAAGCTTCGCTTAAAAAAAAAATGCAAGAAAGCCCAACGTTGCTATGCCTAAAACTATAAAAATTGCGCAACGTGAGGCATGAGGAACGGTATATAAGCTTTCCGGTAAGAACAAAACCGATGAGATATAGCTTAATTAACCGCCGCGTTTGAATAGATTAAACAGGAAACTTGTTATGTGACAACAATCTCATACTCGCACTAAGCTTTTCTCCAAGACGTCGCGCCCGAATGAATATTCAGCACCTGACAACAGTTTACAAGCAGGCTGCGGAACAACCTGCAAGAATCGCATTCCTGTAATTTTGTCGCATACTGGTCCGCGCTGTCGTTGCACAGAAATGGATACCCGAGCGGAGAAAAAAGGGATGCACCCAGCCAAGACGCCCCCTGCAAGCCAGTCCGTTCCAGCGGCCGATTTCCCATTAGAAACAAAAGCCAGCGCTTCGCAAAAGAGACGCGCGGCGAAGACGGCTTTCCGCAGGTGACATAACAAACAACTCACACAAGCGACGGCGAAACGAGCAGCTCTTCTTTGCGCGGAATTCCTACACTCGGCACGATTTCGACGTCCAATTACAGAGCACTGCTAGAGAACACGAAGACAGAAGCGCTCGACGATAACAAGCTGGGGGTAGTTGCGTGCACCACAGCGTGAGCCGAGAGACGCTGCTACGACGAGTTCGATGCAGCTTTCCGGCGAAATACGTTGCTTTTGTGAACAATACACGCATGACGTGCATTAGCAACCTCTACGCACGAACGGTAATGATATCACCAAGAGAGCAACGCAAACTAGCAATACGCCAGTTTAATTTTTGTTATTTTTAAGAATGCAAAATGTAACTCTCATCCCAGCGCTGTTACTGAAGTGGCGTTCAAGAAAATGGTACATTAGAACGCGAGGCTGAAACCGAAAAGAAACATTGAACATATCGTAGCAGAAAAAAAAAATGCTAGCTCTCCCTTAATCGAGAGTAGATGTAAGCATCAAATCGCTACCACATGGCGTCTTTTGCTACCTGTGGTGCCACCGCCTTCAAACACTTTTCTTCTTCCAAGAGTGCCGCGCGCTACGCGTCTGTCACGACGTGTTCTTCTTGTTGCGGGCCGCTCACGACTCACGGACCGCTGGCGTTCAAATAGCACAGACAACCCTGTTTCAGCGTCAAAAGATGACAATCAAGTGTATAGTGCCCTCTATCTGCCTTTTGAACGTCGCTATTGGAAATCACAAATAAAACTTCAGCATACTAGAAGTTACAGATTGAGTGACATTGTGAATCAACATTAGAAAGAAATCAGAAGCAATATTTTTTTAACTTGTTTGGGAAGTTACTAGCGTATGTGATGCGAACCTGTAGAAAGGGTTTCTAAACCGCATTTTCTTAACTTTTGACTGATTGCCCGGATGATCTCGTTTTTTTCCCGCAACGATGCCCGGGTGTTATAGTTTGAGAGCCCGGATAACGGCTCTAGCTTTTGGCTCAATGTTACTTGAGGGTCGCCGACAACGGGAGCTAAAAGCATTTCATGCTTAAAGACATGACCAGTTTCGTTGAAGATGTGACAACGAAATATTAAACAATTCTATCATGACGCCAGAAATTTCGAAAGCAGGTCGTTCCCATACTTCAACGGAAAAAAAATGAACACTTTGTAAATTCCAAAGTGTGTTCGGCGAAAGGCTGTGGCCATTCGACTGACTATGCCATGTCTTTTTTTGTGGTCGGTGTGACCCACTGTAACGCTAGTGAACTTTGTAGACCACTGACAAATGCGTGTCTGTTCCTAGCGTCTTGGTTGAAATCCCCGACAATGACCATCGGCCGATGCCTGACGCTTGTTGGTAGGATGCGATTCAGAAAGGCAATGGCTGCTTCCGAGGTTTGGGGCCAAGCACACACAGACTACAAAGAGCTCAGTCGACAACCTGACTGCACACGCTTCTCCAGGCCACAGCTGGCACCGTTCCAGGGCACGGACGGACGGACGGTCGGTCGGACGCCGCGAGTATTAGCCATTAAAGGCTTTCGGCTTAAAATTTCACAGGGTCTCTTATGTTATCCCTAAGACGAGTTGCAGGCTAAAGCCCAAGTGCCGACGCATAAAAGACGGACAGATGACGTGCAAAACCCCCTTAATTCGCTTAGTCTACTTCGCTTAGGCATCCCTCTTAATTCGATTAGACTAATTTGCTTAGTCATCCTCTTAATTCGCTTCGTCATCCCCCTTCGTTCTCTTAGTCTACTTCACTTAGTCATTTTCTTAATTCGCTTAGTAATCCTCTTAATTAGCTGAAGCATCCTCTTAATATGCTTAGTCATCCCTTAATTCCCTTAGTCTTCATCGCTTAGTCATGCTTCTTAATCGCTGAGTCTTCCTCTTAAATCACTTAGTCATCCCCTTAATTCGCTTACTCATCCATCTTGCTTGCTTACGGGTGTATGAGCCATTGATGACGATAGTGTTTGAACCTTTCGTGTCTCCGATACGTTTTCGCTTAAGGACATTGAAGGTCGACTGAACGATCAGACATAAGGCTTTCGCTTTAATAAACGGATGAATAATACACACACAGATACACGCACACACGAATACACACGAACGCGCGCACGTACACACAAACACACATAAGCAGAAGAAGAACGATAACTTTATTGATAGTCCAGCGAGTTATTCGGGGATTTGGGCGAATACCCCTGCCTAGGTGTCGGCCACGAGCCCTTGAGCTCTGGCGGCTTCCTCGGCCCGCTGGACGGACCAGAGTTGGTCTTCGAGGGCGGAGCTGAGCACTTTAGTCTCCCAGCGCGTTCGGTTCGAGGCTGCGTCCCCGTCTGAACCCCCCCCCCCCCCCCCCTTGTTTGCACTCCCATAACATGTGTTCCAGGGTTGCCCTGGCCTCACAAAACTTGCATTGATTTGACGAATAAAGCTCTGGATAACAGAGCTTCAAGATCACCAGGTTTACAAACGTTCTTGTCTGCAGTTGTCGCCATGCGACCGCCTGTCTCTTGTTCAGTTTCTGGTGTGGCAGCGGAAATTTGCACCTCGCTAGTCTGTAGTGTTGCGTTATTTTATTGCGATAGCAATTATATGGACACTTCAACCGGATTTCTGCCGTCGTCGTCGCCGTCGTCGTCGCCGTCGCCGTCAGGTTCCCTATAGATAAAATCTTCACCGCACGCCGTATGCCCGAGCGGAAGCGTGCGGGGACGCGCGCTATCACGGAGAGCGAACGCACTCATCTCCCACGCGCAAGCAAGGAAGCAGGAAGCCGGCGCCGGAGGGAGCGGGGGGACTCTGCCAACAACTGCGCTCGTCGCTCGTCCGCACCGTCTCTTATCTCCACACGGCGCTGACCTTTATGCGCCGTGCATTCGCCGCTCAGTTTCCGTTGAAGCGATAGACCGCACGTACCTTCGCCCGCGGCGGCGTATGCTTGCTGCGAGCGTTTTGACAGTCGTTGTCTGCAGTCATTCAGTGTGATCTATTCGTCTTTGTTTGTGCGAGCTCACACCACGCTTGTTCATTCAGTTAGTAATAGTCGGGCCACATTTTCCAACGCACGCTACACACGCAATGTTGCCCTGCCCGGATCGGCAGTGCAGCGCTACAGGTGTGTCCCTTCGCACGCGCTGCCCACGGGAAGCGCTTCTCATCAACACCACCGTTTCACAAGCGCCTTCTCGTGGTCATCGAGTCTCTCTTCATGTCGGTCTACTTACGGCGCAGCACACCTGCTTGCTTAATCAGCTCATGTTTACTACAATTCACATTGCTACCAAAGCCGCTCACCTTACTTCGTATGACATTGCTGTGTTGCTATCGCATTCATTGCTTCGCCCTTAGGGCGAAACTGTGACATTTTTTTTTCTGTAACTCGTCAGGCGATTCTCCCACTGCCACCCCTCACCAGACGTCGCGGCCGAGGCGGCGGTAGTGTGGTTGGCGGCTCGGTCCGTAAGCCCTCGAGCCGCCCCGTGCGCCGCCTCGTTGCCGGCGAGCGAGGTGGTGTGGGCGGGCGCCCATGCGATGTAAACTTCTTTATTCTCGGATTTGCCCGAGAGTAGTATTCGTAACGCCTCGGGGGAGATGCGACCGTTGGCGTTGTTGCGAACTGCCGTCTGGGAGTTGCTGATGATCACTTCGGCCGCGGTGGTGGCCACCGCTAGCGCAATGGCCACCTTCTCCGCTGTCTCCGCGTGCACCGTGCGTACCGTGACGCTAGTCTTGCAAGTGTTCTAGTGATCGACTACCGCGGCCGCGAAGCCGCGCCTGCGCGCGTACCTGGCCACGTCCACGAACACCGCGTCTTCACAGTTGCCGTACTTCCTCTGTACGTCCAGAGCTCTCTTTTCCCTTCTACCCCTGTTGTATTCCGGATGCATGTTCTTCGGTAGCGGAGGGACGACCAACTTGTCCCTGAGGCTGCTCGGTACGTCGACTTTGACGCCGTGTTGAGCGTGATACCCAATGCCTAACTTCTCTAGTATGTATCTGCCCGTCCTGCTCTTGGAAAGGCGTTCGTATTGCGCTATTTTCTGTGCCTCTATCAATTCCCCCAGCGTATTGTGTAGACCGAGATCGAGTAACCTGCTCGTGCTTGTGTTGATCGGTAGCCCTATTGCCTGTTTGTAAGCCTTTCTGATTAAGCGTTCCATCTTTGTCTTCTTCGCAACCTGCCAATTGAGGTAGGGTGCCACGTACGTTATTCGGCTAATTACAAAGGCCTGGACTAGTCTGATCATGCTACCTTCTTTGTCTACCTTCCGCTCTGTCTGTTGGATATGCGTCTGAGTAACCTGACGGTCTGTGCGACCGCGCCTTCCAATCGCCTGATGGTCTCACCATTACGTCCGTTGGCCGCGATGTGTAAGCCCAGATCCCGCATGCTATCTACCCTGGGTACGGGGCGCCCGTCGGACGTCGTTAGGTGTATGTCCCTACCGGGATCCTCGTCGTTCATCTCGCCGTTCGGCTTGCGGCCTCTTCGCGTAGGTCTGTAAACTAACACTTCGGACTTTTCTGCGGAGCAGGTCAGTCTGGTGTTCTCCAAGTAGTAATAGTTCGACCGTCTCGATAGCACGTTGCAACATGTGTTCTATCTGGCCGTCGCAGCCCTCGGTAACCCACAACAAACACAAACAAAAATAATAACAAAACAACACGTCAGTTCGGATCTGAAAAACGCTCAAACGGCGTGGCTCAACCTCTTGCGCAGAGGCTAATCGCCGCACCTACAAAAAACGTGCTTGGCGCTATGAATACATTTGATGCTTCCGCACTGCCTACAATTTTTTCTCGACAACGGCCAAAATATTCAAAAACCATTAACCATTAAGTTCTCTACTGCTATAATGATAACGAAATCGCGAACGTTTTAGCCGGTGGTTTTTGTTAGGTGTTTGCACGAGCGCCTGATGATGACCTTGATACCACGCTCCTCGGTCATAACCTAATTTTCTTGAAAAATATAGAACGATGCCGTAAAGCCTTCTGTCACAGAATTATTCACGTGATAGATACATTATTACAAACACCGATATCTTATCAAGTCTGATTTTATCCCACCCAAGCTTCCAGTACCACTTTCATGAGGAGTGGTTAACCTCCATGCCTTCTGCCTTTCTCTTGCTTCCTCCATGAGGAGTGGACTAGAAGGTAGGAAAACTTTATTGTGATGAGTAAAAACGCACCCTACATTATCAATTGAAATCTGTCACAAACAAACATGAATAGGTCACACTGAATGACTGCAGACAACGACTGTCAAAACGCTGGCAGCAAGCGCATACGCTGCAGCGGGCGAAGGTACGTGCGGTCTATCGCTTCAACAGAAACTGAGCGGCGAATGCACAGTGCATAAAGGTCAGAGCCGTGTGGAGATAAGAGACGGTGCGGGCGAGCGACGAGCGCGGTTGTTGGCAGAGTAGAGATCCTCGTGGATCTGCTGTCATTTTTTATCTATACGGAACCTCACGGCGACGGCAGAAATCCTGTTGAAGTGTCCATATAGTTGCTATCGCAATAATAAAGCCAACAGACAATGAAGCCAAGGAAAGCATCAGAGAAATTAGCAGTGGTTAAAATTGAAATGTACAAAATAATAAAAAAAAGGGAAATGAAAGTGGACGAAAAGATCACTTGTCGCCGGCCATCAGTCCGTCCATTAACTTGGGTATATACATTTACTAGATCTAGCCCCAGGAGTGCTAGCCAGCGCCACACAACGCCATGGTGGGCTGATGCGAAACATCCTTTTTTGCCCGACGGCGTCACTTAACATGTGATCTTAGGAGAGCAGGCACGTGGCTAATGGGTTCGGCCTTTCAATTTCAACCACAGCTTATTTCCCCGATGCTTTCCTTGGCATCGTTGTCTGTTGGCTTTATGTAGTCATAATAAATAAAAATCGAGCCCCTCGGTATCCATTCTTCTCTCGTTTATTCATAGCGAGGGTCTCGAATCTGGCAGCCTTGGTGTCATTAAGTAGCATGCGAGGGTTTATCATTTACGTGCCAGCTCTCTTAAGATTACATGTTACGTGACGCGTCGGGGAAAAAAGGATGTTCCACATCTGCGCACCATGGCTCTGAGTGGCGCTGGCTAACCCTCGTAGGGCTAGATCTAGTAAACATAAATGCCCAAGTTAGTGGCCATCACTGTAGCACAATTGGTAGTGCAACGCACGCGTAATGCAGAGGTTGTTAGTTTGGCCCCCACCGCCGACAAGTTATCTTTTCGCCCACTTTAACTTCTCTTTTCTTTGTTATTACCTACATTTCAGTTTCAACCACAGCTAATTTCCCCGATGCTTTCCTTGGCTTCATTGTCTGTTCGCTTTATGTGCTCATGATCAATAAAATGTCGCAGTTTCGCCCGAAAGGCGAAGCATCAATTGCGATAGCAATTAATAGAGAGCTATACGGAGTAGGGATAGTAGTTTTATCGGCTGCATAAACTTGGACACATTCGCTTACCAACTGAATTAACAAGCGTGGTGTCAGCGCGCACAAGCAAAGATGAATAGGTCACACTCGATGACCGCAGACCACCACTGTCAAAACGCTGGCGTGAGCAAGCGCGGCCACCGCAGCGGGAGGGCGCCACCATAGCGGGGTGATCGGACGTGCGACACATCGGCTCCGCCGATTCTCGGCCAGGAGCTGCGAAATTTTCCATCCGACCCCGGCAACACCGCTTTCATTGGACGCCGCAAGTTACCTGGAGACTGTGGATACCACTTTTTCAAGGTGGGCCCCAGCAGTCTTCTCCTGGAGCAATTCGGCCGGCGACGCCGCCGCCGCTGCTAGGCCTAACGGCGGCGGCCGCGCCTGGCGAGTCGGGACACCCGACCCAAGCCACTGGCGACAAGATGGCAGGACAGCAAGCTGGAATGCGGGGCTACGACCCAGATGCTATGATTTGGACCACCGTATCGACCCCCGACAACGGCGAACCGGCACCGCCGTCAACCTTCAAGAGCGCCGCGCTCGCTGCCGCGGTTGCTCGCCGAACGCGGGACTGCGTCCTGACGGCAGCGGTCACAGACGCAGCCTCCCCGGGCGCTCCCACCACCGGCGTTTGCCATGACAAGCCGCCGCCACACGCTTCGCCCACAGCGGGGAACAAGGGGAAGCATTCCGTGGCCTGGAAACCGCTACCTCTGCCCAAACCGGCTCCAGAGGAGTTTGTTGTCGTCGTGAAACCGAAGACACGGGTCTCCCTCAGCGAAGCCTTTCAAGAGCATGGACTCGGCCGGGCTTTCATCGCCTATCTGGGTCCGGCCTCAGTGCAAGTCATCACCGTGCTTCCAGTAAGGGAGCAAAATATAATCATCGTTTATACTTCGAAACCGGAGATCGCCGACAAGATCATCGGGGATTTCGACCTTAACTCGGCGGACGGCCGCGTCCCCCTCACGGGGCACCTACGGCAGGACGGTGGCAACGTATGCTACGGCGTTGTCACCGTACGCAACACGGATACGGAGGAGACTCTCCGCTCCAGTCTCCAGTGGCGGCAAGGCGAGATACTGGAGATCCGCAAGTTCGGGACGTCTAACAAAGCCCGGCTCACCTTCTCCGGGAAAGAGAAGCCGAGGTACGTCCACTATGAGGCAATGCTTATCCAAGTGCGCCCATATCAACGCACCATCCCGGCATGCGGTCATTGCGGTGTTGTCGGACACCGCATCGACGCATGCCCCGGCCGTCATCCGGCAGCTGTCATCATGACGGCAGCTGTCATCCACCAAAACGAACCAGTACAGGGCCTCACTTTCCGTGCCCTTAACATAACACACGCGGAGGAAGTCGCCATCGCGCTAGCCGCCGCGGATCCAGCTTTCCGAGTCATCATCACCGACTCTAGGGAAGCCTGTCGCAACCTGCAGCAGGGACGCATTCCGTATCGTGCCTTTAAAATTCTTCACCGATGTGAGTACCAGGGTTACCCGACCCGGCGAACCGTCATCTGGGCCCCAGCACATGCGGGGATCGAGGGAAATGAGGTAGCAGACGCTACTGCCCGCGCGCTTAACTACCGGGCATCGCCTCATCCGTCGCATATAGAGGACCAGGATTTCAATTCGGCTATTAATTTCCGGCAAATTTCTATTTTCTACCAATCTTCTCACGGCCGGTATCCTCCCCCGTGTAAAGGCCTCACGAAGGCAGAGGAGCGCTGGCTCCTGCGCCTCTATACCAACACAGTACTGTGCCCGGCAGTACTGAAGCATTTTAATTCAGCTTTTTCAGGCGAGTGCCCGCACTGTGGCAATGTGTCCGCGGACACCTACCACATGGTATGGGCATGCCCCAACAACCCGGCCTACCTCCCCCACCCCCATCCTTCCCGAGAGAGCTGGGAGGCTGCCCTGCTCGGCTGCTCGATCATACAGGACCAACGTGCCCTGGTGGACCGAGCCCGGGCTGCCGCAAAAGCCACAGGGGTCCCGGAATAGGAACCCCTCCTAGACTTTGTACGGGGCGGGCCCTTCTGGCTCGTCCCAAACTCTCTCTTTGTATATAGTGACAATAAATGTTTTTCACTCACTCACTCACCGCAGCGAGCGAAAGCTCGTGCGGTCTTTCGCTTCAACGGAAACTGAGCGGCGAAAGCACAGCGTATACAAAGGTCAGAGCCGTGTGGAGATCGCTTTCAAGATACGGTGCGCGCGACAATCCACACGGGCGCAAAGTACAAGTACGCAGTTGTTAGCAGAGTAGAAGCCCCCCCACCCACCCTCCCACGCTGCCTTCCCGCTTTCCTCCTTTCACGTGGGAGATTGAGTCGCAAGTTCCCCTTGCGGCCGGTTTCAAGATACGCATTTGGCGCCGCCGCATAGCGTCGCCGTCCCTCCCTCTCTCTCTCTCTCCCATAACCCCCGGGCTTTCGCGCGACGGAAGAAGTCGCGCTTGCTTTCAGCCGTGCGTTCGCTCTCCGTGAAAGCGCGTGTCCCGCTTTCACTCGCACATACGGCGAGCGACGACAATTTTATCAACCTTTGACTTTATACGGAACCTTACGGCGACGACGACGGCGACGAAAACGGTAGAAATCCGCTTGAAGTGTGCATATAATTGTTATCGCATTAAAAAATCGAGCCCCTGGGTTCCCCTTCTCTCGTTTATACATAGTGCAACTGACGGTGGTTTATTGCGGACCACCGTCAGTTGCACTTCGCTCCTCGAGCAGGCAGGATGTACGTCGAGTGAACAACACTTCGCAATGTGGTGGACGCGGCTTTAATTCGTGCTTCAAAGAGGTGAGACGCATTTCTCTCACATTTAACGTTAACAGAAACACTCAATCAGCAAGCCACTCTCAACAAGAAGATAGTATACGCTCATCGTGAAACACTCCGCAGAGGTAGGCCCACCACTACCCTCTTGATAAAGCCCTAAGGCAAGCTACCCCTTTCGTATAACGCCCGACAAACAGCCGGCTGTGAGCCGCCTTCGGTTGCTGTCGCGTTCTTAAAACTGATGCGCTCAAATGAATATTTCCCGAGTCAGAACGTAGCCATAGTTTATCACCTATAGGTGTATGCAAAATCTAGGGCCAAAATCTTTATTACCATGCTTCGACAACTTCAACGTTTCATTCGACATACAAAAAAGCGTTATTGGATCGCCTCTGGCACTTGGTTAATTTCTTGCGACACCCTCTTGTTCAAGACTTTGAAACTGCCTAGGCATGTTGTTCGAGGCACAAGCGCTATTTCTGCAAGTTTTCAATCTTATTAGCCGAGTAACTATATAAGGGAGATGCATTTAACTCCACGAAACCTTTTCCACGCCTTCAATTTCCACGCCTTCAATTAGATTTCGTGGCCCTCCTATTCAGCCTGCAACATTGAAGTTTTGGCCAGTTGTTCTTCCCGATTCGCTTAATTGCTGCTAAGTAGCAACCCGATAGGCCAAGCAGTTTCTTTAAGCAACTTTTTAAAATCCTGCAGGTGGCTCTAACTGCCACGTAACGACACGGTAATAGTGTCCCAGAACTCAGCAATTTAACTAATATTTTTGAAGCTCTGCCCGCCCATCACCCTAGAAACTCATTCTTTCTGTCGCCAAAGAGACAGAAAAAAAAAAAAAAGCCGGCTGCGACTTTTGGTCTTGCAACAATCAATATGGATTCTTGGCGGCCACCTTTTTCTTGTCGCGGTATTTCGTGAGACACATTTTTCGGATACGGCATATGCTTCCACTGCACCTATTCGGCATTAACGGCTTCGCTGTAAAATTAGAAAGCGCGGGTCAAGCACAGGCGGTCCTTTTCTTCCAAGGCAACGCACGCCCAGCCGTGCACCCGCATACAGCTCTCATCTCGGCAGCCTGCCCGAAATTAGCGCGCGAATTGCAACGACCAGAGAGCGGCCGCAGGCAGTATATATACCTGCATGCATGCGCAATCACGCCGAGGATTACGAGAGAAAACCGCGCTAATTCAGCGACACGAACACCACGGGTGCATCACAGAGCTCACTCGCCGCAGTCCCTCACGACGTTTCGCGATCGCACGCCGTGCTTCTCTTCTACCGACGCCGCTGCGGTCGCTCGAGAGAACAGCGGAAGACATCGTTAGGAGTTTCAAACTCGCTCCCCGCGAGAAGAAAAATAATGACGACTACACCGGGTAACGGGAATGAACAGCGGATCTCCCGTTCCCTCCGCATTTCTCTTCCCCTTTTTCTCTCCGGATCTGCTTCACCGCCTGGCAGTGGTGGGACGCGAGCGGCTCCATCGCCCAATCGTCTCAATTACTTCGACGGCGTAAGCTCCTTTCTAACGAGGCCATGCTCTGTACGCAAGTGACGGACAAGGCCCGCACGAACTTGGCCATTTCGGTGTCGCCCTGGGAAGACTTTCTGCGGCTCTGTGTGAGCAACGCTGTGTCGGACGGCACAAAACTCAACTGAGCGCCAGAAAGGGCCCAGCCACGATGAGCTTCCGCGGCCCCGCTTTCGCACAGAGTTGGCGGGCGCAATTTTGTCGGGAAGCCGAGTTGCCGAACGACAGCAGCAAATATGTCAGATTAAAGAACCTTCCTTGCGAGCGTAGTAATCATTAAACTATGAGTTCTATAGATACGGCATCTGCAACCGTAAAATAGATATTTGGTCGAGTTTCATTAAACACCCAGACGTTGTGAAGATGGGCGACAACGAAAAAGTAGCACTTCGCTCCATTGAAGGTATTCCTTGTAGTGCTGCCAACTTCCGAAGGCAGTTTTTCCCCAACTCGGATAAAAAAATATTACATAGATTTCCCTGAATTTTCGCGAAATCTTGTTGCTCAGTTCGTAAATACGATTTCTGCAGTGATAGATTTTAACGCGATAAGGTTAAGGACCCAGTGTCGCACAAAATCCGGCGTCGGCGGAGCTTCCTTGAGCGAAACTTACCGTATATATTTAGGTATATGTATATGCCACACCTTGGTATATGACATGCGGTATATGCGGGTTATATTGCCAAACCATTCTATCCCTAAAGGTGCTCATACCTTGTCTTGCATTCTTGACAAACTTACTCAGAATTTTGAGAATGACAGCCCACAAAATAATATAACGAAACAAAAAAGCGACAGTACATGCGTTTTATGTTAAATAGTCTCGGACTGAAATATTAAAAGCGCGAAACAACAACAGAAACACGAAAATGATGCAACTTTTTGGCGCGGATGTGCACTACCTCCGGGATCAGCCCACGCAAGAGGCCGCGTTTCTGCCAGAAAGCTCGTCTTTGTGCACAGCGTTTGCCGCCAGCGTTTCCCGGTCAACATTACGGTTACATAAGCTGCAGTTGCCGGGAAGCGTGAGAAGCAGTCAGGGATCTGTGAATGCTATGACGTTCCACTCTTAAAGTCAAAGCTTAAGCATCCTCCATTTTTTTAAACGAAGCTAGATAGGCTCACAAGTGTCGGCGGCGGCGGCGTCACGCTGAAAAGTGGGCCGATCCTGGCGATAGTGCAGAAAAGGTCTACGAATGAGTCTACGCAGGTTTGGAAATGAAGCACGATCGCAGGGCTCGTGCGCAAAATCTCGCGTTGACAAAGCGGCATTGCAGTTGCCTGCGAATTTCACATTTCGCTCGTAATTCCCGTAACTTGGGGTTGCAAGTGTAAAACTTTTTCTGACAACAAAGGTGTCGTTATTTTACTGAGAGGCACCACGAGCTATCGTTACCAATTGCCAAGGATGGCTTGCATTATTTTTCTTGCAAATAAACCTCATTACCACTTTCTAATTAAGAAAGAAATTATGTTCCATCGCACAAAGAGCGATGGAACGAAACATCTTAGCAGTAACGTTAAGAGACAGGAAGAGAGCGGTGTGGATCAGAGAGCAAACAGGGATAACCGATATTCTAGTTGACATTAGGAGGACAAAATGGAGCTGGGCAGGTCATGTAATGCGTAGGGTGGATAACCGGTGGACCATTTGAGTTACAGAATGGATACCAAGAGAAGGGAAGCGCAGTCGAGGACGGCGGAAAACTAGGTGGAGTGATGAAGTTAGGAAATTTGCAGGCGCAATTTGGAATCTGCCAGCGCATGACAGGGTTAATTGGAGATCGCAGGGAGAGGCCTTCGTCCTGCAGTGGACATAAAATATAGGCTGATGATGATGATGATGAGGTTAGCATAATACTGTTGCTGTTCAACGCACTTCCCAACTACCGGAGACCACTCGGAAAGAAATGTTTTCTCAGAAGAAGAAGAAGTAGTTTAATGATTGGAAAATGTAGAGGAGTCGGCCGGAAAATGGAGCATCTGGCCTGCTACTCTACGTAAGGGAAGGGCAAGAGGGCAAGAAAGAGGGTCACAATGGAGGATGATAATGGGAAGAACTAGGTGAAAGGACACATTGCATAAATGTTATCACAAGCGTGAGTCCAGGCCCGTGTCGCCTAAGAAACGTGAAAATGCACGATTGCCTCTATCGTCTGCCAACTCTGTGGTCATGCGCCTAGCAAGAGGTCCTCCGACAGTGCTCTATTGAATAAAAGCCCCAAGGTAGCTGACAGTGTCAGTCTTTCGCGCGCATACCCAGGGCACACCACGCGTAATAACAAAAGTATTATGTAAAAAAAAGGCAGAAAATCTTGTAAGCATTTCGCCTTTATATGTCTGCCCCCGCCCCCTCCCTTTTCTTTGTGTGTTTAGCACTCCAGCAACTTATTCGGTATAGTTCCCAGCAAACCTAAAGTTATCAATGTTCTTGTTTTAGTTTTGAATATGCATGACCCGCTTGCAAAGCAAAATACAAAATGTTCATTTTTAAGTTTTACGGAATTTTTAGAAATCGCCTGTGGCAGGTCCTATAATTCTTATAATTGAGATGGGTTATTCGACGAGGCGGACATTAGTAGCACGTGAAATCAAAACACATATTCAACTAATTAACAAGAAATCACTCATTAACTTCTAAATGAATTACGTTCGACACATATTGCAATGTATGAATTGTAGCCGGTGAGCTTGTCAGGCGTATCCACTCTGAATGAATTTCCAGAATGACACCAGTATGGAGATTTGCGCCATCAAACTCGCCGTAAAAATGCACTGTTCCACTTACTTTTTTTACCAAAATGCTGTTTTATACATTGAAGCAAAAAAGTAACTGGAACGCCCATGTATTTCGTCCCACTTTGTGGGAAATAACATCTCGAAACTGGTGTCATGCTGGAAATTAATTTCAAGTGGATGCGTCTTGCAAACTTACCGGCTACAATTCATAAATTGCAATATGTGTCGTAAAATAATTAACTAAGAAGTTCATTAGTCAATTTTTGTGACTTAGTTGAATATGTGTTTCGATTTCTCGTGCTACTAATGTCCGCCTCTTCGAATAACCCAGCTCGACGATAAGAATTATGCTACCTGCCACAGGCAATTCTTAAAAATCGGTAAAGCTTAATTTTTGTAAAGCTTAATTCCGGAAAGCTTAATTTTGAACACCCGGTGTTCTAAAAAAAATGTCGCCTTCGTTACGCGATAGCATTAATTATCATCGCTGGACGAATCTAGCCCGGGGAACGTTACCACCCACGGTAGGAGCAAGGAAGCAAAGGGTTACGCTGAGCCAACTAACATGCAGGGGCGAACTGTGTCATGGTGGGAGTAATCCATTTTAATGAAAAATTATGCGAAGGTCAGTTCTGCAGCACAAGGCTACGTAATTGTGTTTTGCTCACTAATTTTGTGCGCCCTTGTTCTTCTTTCTGGGGTTTTAGGTGCCAAACCAGTTCTGATTATGAGGCACGCCGTAGTGGAGGACTCCGGAATAATTTTGACCACCAGGGGTTTTTTAACGTGCACTACAACTCAAGCACACGGGCGTTTTTGCATTTCGCCTCCATCGAAATGTGGCCGCCGCGGCGGGGATTCGATCCCGCTACCTCGTGCTGAGAAGCGCAACGCATTAGCTGACTGAGGCACCCCGGCGGGTCAATTGTGCGCCCTTGTATCAGACATTCCTGACTACATTATGCCGCAACGCCTCTAAAGCAATGCACTCATTAACGTACCGCAGTGACCACCTAGTTTCTTGAGAATGGCATCGAACGTCTTTCGTGATATGCTAAGAGCGTTGGGCATCAACAAAATCGGAATGTCTGTGGAGTGGGCGACCGAACACGCAGCACACGTTCAAACAATGAAACACACTATTAGAGCGCACGAAGTGGTGGCGTGGAGCAGAGGTAAAACACCCGGCCTCTAATCTGAAGGTCGTAAGTTCGAATCCTCCTCCAGTCCACTACATTTTTCAGGCATGGAGTGGTGCCTGACACCGGCAAAAAATCGCCGAGAGCTAGTGGGGCTATACAAGTCATGGTGCAACCAAATTAGGAAAGCCCACTAAGCTTCAACAAAGTCACTCCCTCACCAGAATAGGAATTAGCTTCCCTGGTGCAGTATGCGGCCGCTACCTCCCTCATGACTCCTGTAATTAACCCATGTCCCTCATTCCCCAGCGGTTGCGGAGCACCTGAACAAGGCGGCGGTCAGACCTGCGACGCGGCAGAGGGTGCTAAGAATCTCTGGGTCCGGACAGGCCGCCACCGGAAACTGAACCTGGCAACGTTCAACACGCGCACCCTATCGAGTGAGGCTAGCTTAGCATGGATATTTGAAGAATTATCAGGTATTACCTTAGTGAGGTTAGAAGAACTGGCCAGGCTTATACAGTGCTGACTACAGATGTCTATCAGATAAGAGAGAATTCGGAGTAGGACTTCTAGTATATAAGGACATAGCGGGCAACATTGATGAACTCTACAGCATTAATGAGAGGGTAGCAGTCGTCGTAATAAAGCTTAATAGGAGGTATAGAATGAAGGTAGTACAAGCCAACCTCCGGTCACGATGATGAAGAAATACAACAGTTTTATGAAGATGTTGAATTAGCAATGAGAAAGGTGCAAACTCAGTATACCGTAGTCATGGGCGACTTCAATGCAAAAGTGGGGAAAAGGCAGGTTGGTGAGCAAGCAATCGGCCACTACGGCATCGATTCTAGGAATGCAAGAGGAGAGATGTTGGTAGAATTCGCGGAAAGGAATAGGTTTCGAATAATGAATACCTTCTTCAGGAAGCGCAGCAACAGGAAGTGGACCTGGAAAAGCCCTAATGGAGAAACAGGGAATGAAATAGATTTCATACTCTCTGCCGATCCCAGCACAGTGCAGGATGTAGAAGTGTTAGGTAAGGTTAAGTGCAGTGACCATAGGTGAGTGAGGTCTAGGATTTCGCTCAATTTGAAGAGAGAGAGAGTGAAATTAGTCAAGAAGAAATAGGCCAACCTAGACGCAGTAAGGGTAAAAACAGACCAATTCAGGCTGGTGCTCGCAAACAAATATGCAACTTTAGAACAGGAAGATAAAGACAACATAGAGGTAATGAATGAAACCGTAACTAGGTTGATCTCAGAAGCAGCAATTGAAGTAGGAGGTAAAGGCACCAAGGCAACCTGTAGGTAAGCTCTCCCAAGAAACAAAGGACCTAATAAAGAAACGGCAAAACATGAAAGTGTCAAATTCAAGAGGTTAGATAAAGTTCGCTGAACTGTTCAAACTGATCAACACGAAGAAAGTAAGCGATATCCGAAATTATAACGTGGAAAAGATTGAGGAAGCAGTAAAATATGGACGCAGCATGAAATCAGTGACAAGAAAACTAGGCATAGTACAAGGCAAAATGTATGAACAAAAGCGGCAGGAATCGAAGCTACATTCATGCCTCCTTACGCCGCTCCTCGCCCTCTACGAGCGCTTCACCTCACTGCTTGCCACGTTATGTTTGCTTGCGCATGCGCGCTGTCGCACGCCTGCGGAGAAGCGCGAGCACGGTGTTGTCACCGCAGTTAAAAAACAAATGGCGTCGTGGGAGAAGTGTACCGGTATTCAGGTCACTTTGCGACGCGGTAAACCCCATGGAGCTGCACTGTGAAGAGGATTCCCGCGCTTCCACCTTTGCTTTGTGTTGTACCATAGCTTCTTCAGCTGTTTGGCGTCCCGGGGCCATGCAAGGGGCCTGCCGTTGTACTCTGCGTACAGTTTCTGCCACGCGTTGGCCTTCACGTTTATCGACATGACGTCCGTGCGCTTGTTCTCAATCACGTTCTTGGACTTCTAGACGTCCTCACGCAGAAGGTCCTTCTCTTCTTTTGTGAAGTACGACTTTCCAGGCATGTTCGTTTCAGAAGCATGGTCGGCATGAATGGCGTTGCACGACGCTGGCCAAAGCTGCACTGGCGTGCCAGTGTTGCTGGAACACATCATGCTTTGCGCTAGAATGTGGTACTTTTTCACGCTGAGTAAACAAAACGGGAAGAAAGAGTTCGCGCGTCTCTCACTTCAAGTTTGAAAATATGTGACCGTACAAGTTATTTTTATTGAATAAAGGCGTTCGCGTAAAGCTTATAAGACATCTCGAACCCAGGCGTGCGGCAACCGCTCCTCACTTGAGGACGAGTGAAGGGAGCTTCAACACTACGCTTGCTTCCTCCATAAATAGTGGTTGCGGAGGGCGATGACACGCAAACAGACAGTTAGAATGGTAGCAAACTTTTCCTCTACTGCCTCTTTTTCAACAGCGGGAGCGAACGAATGAAAATGCAAGTATTGGAGCTGGAGCGCAGCCGACGAAAGGAAGATGTTTCCAGAGGACGTACGTCGTTCGCAATGCCCATCCGTCGCGCTCGAGACCGGCAGTTTACCTAAGGCACAGGACACCACTGAGACTTCCAACTGAATAAATGCTTTCCTGAAGTATTATAAGTGTTTCATTTGCTGTATGCTGGCTATAGCCACCTGCATGAAATGTTCTAGAACATGTTAACGTAGTTTTACGCACGGGTAACACATTCAACATTCAATACCCGACGACAAACTAAAAAATGATGTCGAGGTTGAGGATGCGACCGCACACTCTGTGATAAGGTTGAGGTGACGTCGAGGCGGAAGTTTGTTCGCCTGAATGCACTTCGACCTGGGTGGATGAGGATCATCGAGGACGTCAGACTCTGATTTGACGACCCCGCCTTTCCCCACGCCACATGCAGCTTTGTAAAGCCAAGATGACAACAACCGGAGGCATTAAAGAATCGTTCTCGATAGTACGAAGTCTCAATTACTGTGAAAGGAACAGATGCTCAGTATGCTGGCGAAGAAGAGATCAGAAAACGCGAGTATAAGACTAATTCTGGCTTGCTTCGAGTGCAAATGATGAGCACACTGATGCGCGCGAAGGTGTCAACTAAGCACAATGGTAATTGTGTGCGTATAAAGCCCAGGCCCTCGCAACTCTGCCAAATAAATGAGAACCCCAACGTCGACTGGAAGTGAAATTCCGCGGCCAGCGCAGCAAGTTGTTAACAGGCCGCGGAAGGCACTAAAGAGGAGAAAGTTACCTTCCGACATTATTCCGAAAAGCTCGCAGCAGAGGCGCGAGGCAGCGATGCCGGGACACTGCCAGGCCTTTCGGGTGAAAAATGCCCACGCCTCGCCATAATGGTCGCTTAGGGCTCGACGATGGCCCCGTCGCATTGCGAAGGATTAAAAACGCGCAGCGTCTAGTAAGCGCCGCCTCGTAAAGCTCCTCCTAGCGGGAGAATTAAGAGCCTGCAGCGGCGTCTTAGCCGCATCGACAGAGGCTTCTCAACGCAGCAAACGACGTGGTCCGCGCAGGCGGCCACGAGATAGCAAAAGACTGCGCGAATAATTGCAATTAATAACCAAGCGGAGCCTGGCGCTGCATTATGTGACGCGCTGTGAAGCACGCGCCGATTGATGAGGTTTTCTTCACTTCAGGTCGAAGGGGATAAAACTTTTCTTTGAGCCAGTTGGTTCATATAGCTGATAACCTTGACGAGCAGCGCAAATACGAAGTGATGCTAAGTTGCTTGAAGAAAAAAAAAAAACAGCGCGAGAGAGACGAGGACGAAAAAAAGACAAGTGATGCTAAGTAATACGAAGTGTATAAGCATTTCCTCGAGGTCCGTGGCATCGGGGGACGCCTCGCGAAGCACTTACAGTCCGAGCACACGTAGGGGAAGTGGAGCGAAAGCTACGCACAATGTACGGGCGGCGCGCAGCAGACGAAACGTCGGGATGACGTCACTGCGCATGCGCAGTAGCGCGCAGCTGGTGGGAGCTCGGCCGAGCCGTCGCCGGAGGCGCCTGCTGCAGTTACGGACACGGTGGTTACGGACACCGCGAGCGTTTGGCGCTAATGCGGGGAAACGGAGAAGCGCGGTTGGCGTTAGCAGCACCTCTCGGTGTTGCCTCATTGATGCTACTACAATTTCTTTCTCCCCCCTCTCGCTCTCATTTTCTCTTTCTCTCTCCCAAGCGTAGCACGCAATGCGCGCAGTCTCATTCGCTCTTACTTTATTGCGATAGCAATTATATGGACAATCCAAAGCAGACTCCTGCCGTCGGCGTCGTCGTCGTCATCGCCGTGAGGTTCCGTATGACGTCAACGGCGATTAAATCGTCGCCGCGCTCCGGACGCTGTATGTGCGAGTGAAAGGGCGCGAGGGATGCGCGCTTTCACGGGGAGCGAACGCACGTCGGAGAGCAAACGCGCATTCTTCGCCGTGCTGCTACAGTGTACTAGAAGTACACTGTAGTGCTGCCTGAAGGGCTGCAGAATTGAGCGTCTCTTTCCTCCTTTCCATATATAGAGAGCAAACGCAACTTTTTCCGTCGCGCGAAAGGCTGTGGGGGGACGGGAGGGAGGGAGGGAGGGGAGGCGACGTTTAGCTGCGGCACCAAATACGTATTATTGTGACTCGGGGTCGAGGAACGAGAGACGGACTCTTGAAGCAGACGAAGAGGAGACGAAAGCTTTATACAATATGTACAAATATATACATTTATAGCAGGTAATAACTGGAAATAGCTGCCATTAGCTGGTGATAGCTGGTAAAAGCAGTAAGAGCGCACGGGACCGACGGGGCGGCCGGTGGCGACCTTCTGGCTTAACAATGGGCCGGTTCTTCCTTAAATCCCCTTGGCGGCGACTCCTCATCGACAGGAGCCAGACGGGACGGTTGCTGACGTCGCCCGCGTCGTATTGTGTCGTCCCGTCCCCTTGGCGACTCGTCGACAGGACCCAGACAGGGCCCGCGACCTTTACGACAAGCCCAGATGCGACTGTTAGGGCGCAGCCAATGGGCAGAGCAGTTTCGATTTTTCCTTTCCGGTCCCGGGGCTTCCTGCCTCCCCAGATTCCGCGTTTTCATCCGGTGGCCGCCATCCCAGCCATCCGACGTTGCACCGTTGTTCTTTGCGGGTCCGTGCGGTTTGCCGGTTTATTGTGCTGTGTGTGCCCGTGGCTGGTGATGATACTAGCTTCGGAAGCCTCTGCGTGACCGCCATCCCAGCCATTCGGCGTTTCAACGCTGTTCCTTGCTGCTGCCGACGCCTTCCGCGTTTTCCCGCGTTCGCGCCGAAGGCGCGCGGTGTCCCTGAGTGCAGTGCGGTTTTCCGGTCTCATTGTGTTGTGCACACTGCCCAGCCATCCGAAGTTGCAATGCTGTTCCTTGCGTATGTTCATTGCGTGTCAGTGCGGTTTGCTGGTCTCGTTGTGTTGTGCACACTGCCCGTGGCTAGTGATGATGCTAAGTGCGGAAGCTGCTTCGCTGTGCAGCGATCAATTACTAATTGAAGAAGTGCGACAGAGGCCGAAGACCAGCGCCTGAAAACGTACCGGGACAAGTAACTGCGAAACGACGCCTGGTTGGAGATAGCGAGCGCATTGAAACAAAGCGGTAAGTGTTTTTCATTTTTGCATGTGCGCGAATCTCGTAGCAATCAACTGCTTCCCTTTGCCATGAGAAGTGCAATTTGGGCGCTAGGCGAGCATTGACAATGTTGACGACGGTGCGCTGTCCGTTTCGTTCCAGTGCATTGTTGCAGCCGATGCGTTACGCCGCCGTAGTGTCAAGTGCCGCACCTCAAACGATAGTTTATGTTAAGGAGTCATCTAGACGTTCTCTCGGCGTTGTTTTGTCACGTCCCGCTCGGTGAAACGGCGGTTTCTTGGGCAAAAATGGTAGGGCCTGAAATTGTCGCACAAGTGTGGGATTGATTGCGTTCGGATCTGCGTCAGACCTAGCACGGAATTGCGAGTTGTAGGTTGCGCCATCCGTCGGTCGGGAGTCGAGCCATCAACCAACAGACGCAAAAGTGTCTGTGGAAGTGGGTCACACCGACTACGCTATCGCATTATGACGCATAATCAGCGATTAAGTGACCCCCTCTGTTTTTGTTGCTACCATCGCGCCGAACGCAAGCTGGCAGGCCATGAAACATTTTTCGAGCTCACTTCCACGGCTGTGAGCACAAATGTTCATATATAAACCTCATGTTGGGCTATAAAAATGAGATCAGCATAATATGACAGGAGTGAGGTTTCTTTAGACTAACGTGTTTTTCATTGTGTGCAACGTGCCCTTTATAATATGTGAACACCTTCTTTTCTTATGTGCAATGCAGTGGCAGAGTTGCCACATCGCTGGAATTGTCTTCTACTGCGAAAGACATACACCAAGTGTGGCAGTGGCGCAGCGGACATTGCTAAATCATGGCTGCTGATGCCCCATTTCATGTTCCTGGGAGACGCCATACAACGTCGAAAGTAAAAGCCAACTGTTAGCTTCTTTGCTACTTAATAGGCGTGGCGTTTTGTTGATAAGCATGGGTTATTTTGAGTAGCAGCTGAGGTGACCATATTTTGATGAAATAAATGCAAACACAATCGTTTACCTGCACTTTCGCGTACGCTAACTGGCCCCCAGTTGGACAAAAATAATCAGTAGTCCACAGAACGACATCCACTGCAGTCAAAATGTGGAATTGGGACTTCGTAGGCGATCTGTTAAAGGCGCGGTCGGTGGCACGCCAACGTTATACTAATCCATAAGAAGGGAGACGTTAAAGAATTGAAGAATTATAGACCTATTAGCTTGCTTTCAGTATTGCATAAAATATTCACCAAGATAATTTCCAATAAAATCAGGGCAACACTTGACTTCTGCCAACCGAGAGAAAAGGCTGGCTTCAGGAAGGGATATTCTACGATGGACCATATCCATGTCATCAATCGGGTAATCGAGAAATCTGCAGAGTACAATAAACCTCTCTATATTGTTTTCATAGATTATGAAACGGCATTTGATTCAGTAGAGATACCAGCAGTCATAGAGGCATTGCGTGATCAAGGAGTACAGGAAGCATACGTGAATTGGCAAATATCTACAAGGATTGCACAGCTACCTTGGTTCTCCACAAGAAAAGTAGAAAGTTACCTATCAAGACAGGAGTGAGGTAAGGAGACACAATCTCTCCAATGCTATTCACTACATGCTTAGAAGTACGCGTATTCAAGTTCTTAGACTGGGAAGGCTTAGGAGTGAGGATCAACGGCAAATATCTCAGCAACCTTCGGTTTGCAGATGACATTGTCCTGTTCAGCAACAACGGAGACAAATTACAGCAAATCATTGATGACCTTAATCGATAAAGTGTAAAAGTGGGGTTGAAGATGAATATGCAGAAAACAAAGATAATGTTCAATAGCCTGGCAAGCGAACAAGAATTCAGGATCGCCAGTCAGCCTCTAGAGTCTGTAAAGGAGTACGTTTATGTAGCTCAATTACCCTGATCACGAGAAAGAAACTTACAGAAAAATAAAATTGGGTTGGAGTGCATACGGCAGGCATTGCCAAATCCTGACTGGGAGCTTACCACGGTCGTTGAAAAGAAAAGTGTACAATCATTGCATTCTACCGGTGCTAACATATGAGGCAGAAACTTGGAGGTTAACAAAGAAGTTCGAGAACAAGTTAAGGACCACACAAAGAGCGATGGAACAAAAAATGTTACGCCTAACGTTAAGGTATAGGAAGAGAGCGGTGTGGATCAGAGAGCAAACGGGGATAGCCGATATTCTAGTTGACATTAAGAGGAAAAAATGGAGCTGGGTAGGCCACGTAATGCGTAGGATGGACAACCGGTGGACCATTAGAGTTACAGAATGGATACCAAGAGAAGGGAAGCGCAGTCGAGGACGGCAGAAAACTATGATGTGGTGATGTAGTAAAGAAATTTGCAGGTGCAAGTTGGAATCAGCTAGCGCAAGACGTTATTGGAGATCACAGGGCCCACTGCGTATTTATGTCCACGGCAGGACGCCTTCGTCCTGCAGTGGCCATAAATACAAGGTGATGATGATCGCGACGCGTCCATCGATCTCTTGGGACCATTTTTCTGTTCAATAAAATCGTGCTCTCACTTTTTTTTTACAGCGAAGCTGTTAAGGGCTAGTTCCCCCAGGATCGTGTCTGCATGTAGAAAAATATCACCGCCCCTTCCACTTCGTGAAGATGGTCGAACAGCGAAGCTGTGTTAGTTACACTGAGTGTTACATGTGCATGTGTTGCACATGATGCAATTGCGTAAACACACGTAAACACAGATCTACAACAAGAACTTATATTGAAACGTTGCGAGGCGAGAAGAGACAGCAGCTTCCGACGCTACTCGACCAGTGTCGAGTTCTCTGGTCGAAACCTGCCGAGCCGCCGCCAGAGGCATCGGCTGCAGCAGAGACACCGCGCGCGTTAGGCGCGAACGCGGGGAAACGCGGACGGCGCCGGCAGCAGCTCTGCGCGTTGCCTCGTTGGTGCTGCTACATATTTGCGGTTCTCTCAGTGTGTGTGTGTGTGTGTGTTTTCGCGTGAGGTTTCTGTCAGTACTTTGCCGTGCTTTTTCTTCGCGTGCAAGTTGCGCCACCGCTTTTTTGCGCGCCAGTAATGAGAGCAAGCGGCGAGCCTGTTCACGAACCTACTCTGGCTGATGTTCGCGGTAGGCAGCCGCTTTCTCAGGAGTACGCCCTTCTCGTTGTCTTCCCATAGTCGGATCGCAGCTGGGCTGCGATGCCCGTTCATTTTGCGAAAGGGCACACCGCGCAGAAGCACCTTCTCTTATACCCATCGCCTGTCCTCCTCGCGGCCAGCGCGGCCTCTCATTGGTCGCCTCCTCCCCCCAGCGAGCGCCCTCTTATTGGTCGCCCCTCCCCCAGCGCGCCTTTCCTCCTCTGCTGGTCACGTGACCTGCCCTCCCCCGGCGCGGCTCTAATCTTCTGGCCACGTGACCTGCGTGATACCGGCGGTCAGAGGGACGGGCGGACGGCGCAGTCTCGACCTACAAGAGCTCCGCTGTTAAAACATTTGTTCCGAAACCCTGGCCCCTCTGACCGCCCACCTTCCCCGGGCGGCCTCATGGCGCTTTCAACCCGACTCCATTCGCATCGTCTGGTCTCCTGGACACGCGGGTCTCCCCGGTAACTAAGCGGCGCATGCCGCTGCGTCTCTATATACCTCCCGGGCTGTTGCCCCCTCCGACTCTGCGTCTCCCCCATGCACCTCAGATCTTACGCAGCACCGTGCAATTCTAGATCATTATCGCACCTCACGCCGCCTTTACCCAGACCCTCCACGGGTCCTCTCTAAAGCGGACGAGCGACTTCTGAGACGCTTGCAGAATAACACCGTCTTGAGTCCTGTGGCCTCCCAGCACTTCATGCCGGGTATACACGGCTACTGTGCGCATTCTGGAGTCCTGGCCGAGACCTATCACATGATGGCAGTATGCCGCACCCTCCCTTTTTCATCTCCCTTCCCCTACCCACAAGAGATGCTTGGGAGGAGTTCCAGCTTGGCTGGTGTACCCTGGAAGCGCAACACTCCTTGGTGGCCCCCGCCCGAGCGGCGATCATCTCCAGTGGACTTCCAGAATAGGGAGAACACCCAAGTGCGTCTGTAGTGCACCTCTCTGTACTTTTCTGAATAAATGTTTTTCCACCGCCCCATACGGTATTCGAAAGCGCGAGAGGGAGAGAGTCCGATATAAACGGAAGATGTCAGCCCTGCTATCTACACAGGGCTCATATCTCTACTATAGTCAATCCGGCAGCTCGCGGGTTACACGGGAAAGCGCATTACATGTTTCTTGTATGGCCACGTCCCTATATACCTTGCGTCTGCCTAACTATAAAAGCACGGCACTGCGACACGACAATGATATAGAAAGATCGGGTGCTGCAAGCAGCGAATGAACTGTTTTATTGATCAATCATTTATTGCCGCATGAAAGTCGCGGCAATCTGGACTGCCGCCAGAAATGCGGTAGCAAGCGTTTCATGACAGGCTGTCTACCTAAAGTTTTACGGTCGTCTGTGTTACAAGCGTACCTCGACAATATTTACGACCTTTCATTCCTTGCATTAAACAAACCTTCGAACGCTGTAAATATTAGCAAGATACAACGGCAAACGTCAGCGCGCCTTACATAATGTACTATAAAACTTTTTTTTTAGGCCGCAGTTTAAGTTTCGGAACACAGGAGGCGGACGCGTCATGACGTCATAATACAGTGGCTAACTCCATTCCTGTTAAACGCGCGCAACCCTCCGACTTAATTTTTACCAGCAACACCACTATACTTAGCCTTATTGCTACACGACTTCGGGAAATGTTCTGCGTTTTGACGTCCCGATAATGCGCCAGGTCCGCCGTTACACACATAAAACGCATAAAGGTATCTTAATTTGGTACGGTATCACATTGTAATATATCCACGTGTTTCCCGCCCTTCTTCTAAGTGTGAGAAGGATTTTTGTAAAGTTCGAACAAGTCAAAACAGATGTGATTGAAGAGATTCCTTCAATGGCCCCGATATTCTTCAGAGAACTACGGAAGGATGGTAACGGAAAGAGGGAGAAATTTTCACACGATACACCACTGATACCGCTTCAACCACTGAGGGTCGGAGCGGGCAACGAGAAACTCTAGCGTGATGCAACCGTGTTCGTAGAAGGTATACTGCGGCCGGTGTAGCTAGCGTATGCCTTGCGCGTGTGCAAACTTACCGCTTCGGTGTGCACAGGGTGAACAGCGAAGAGTAGAGCAGCGGCGACACTGGCCTTGACAGGGACCACCATGGAGCAGACCCTGCACAGTGAGGACAAACGGCAGGTGTGAGAGAAGAGCAAGCTCGGCCGCTCCTACAGACGGGGCAGGAATAAATCGCTTTAAGCACTTTAGCGGCCTGGGCTGTCGGCGTCGAGTGTGATGTCACGTCTGACTGACTGAAAAACATTTATTTACGGAAGTTTTTTTACAGGGAGGGCGGGGAGCGCAACTTAAAGGGGCCGCCTCGTACGATGATGATGATTTAAAGGCATCCCCTTTGAAACGGGGCGGTGACAAACAGTAACCTGGCCTGCTTAATTTAATCAGGTATACTATACATGTTCTTTAACTAGCATGTTTGTATACCCCTCATTATTCTTTTTCTTTTTTTTCAAAATCTACCTTGTACCGCTACCTATGATTTTAAGAGATCAGGTCATATCAATCTCTTCCCTGCTTTTTTTTTCCACCAGTACTCTAATCGTCTCTTGCTTATCTCTACTATTGATCAGTTGATGTTTCCTTCCACTTTAAACCAAAGCGCTTCCGGAAGTTGTACGTTACCTACGGTTCTCGCTGGCCGAATCCTTTTGCATTCCATCAGGATGTGCTGAGTGGTTTCTGGATTTTTACTGCAGCATGCACATGTCTCATCTAGTTCCGAATATTTGCTCCGGTATGTTTTGGTCCTTAGGCAACCGGCTGGAGCCTAAAATAGCAAGGCACTACCCTTTGTGTTATCGTACAGATTTTCCCTTCTAATTCCTTTCTTATCATTCTTGTAAATCTCCATGGTCCTTTTTGTTTCCATTCTTTGCATCCAATTCACTGTCTCTATTTCTCTCACTTTCTGATGACTCCTGGTAGTCTATTTACAGTTTCAATTAACCTGTACTTGGTTGTCAACTTTCTTGACCTCTTCCTCCATTCTGTGTCCACGCTTTTCAGGTACAGATACTTGTGCGCTTTAGCCGCCCATTTATTTTCATCCATGTTCCTGAGTCTTTCTTCAAAACTAGTTTTGCTCTTCTCTTCTCTGACTTAAAAAGAGGCCCAACCCATGTCACCCTTTACTCCCTCATTAGTGGTTTTGCCGTGGGGTCCCAAAGCCAACCGGCCTACCGATCTTTGGTTAATTTCCAACCGCGACAAGATATCCGATTTTAAGCATAGAATGGCATTTGCGAACGATTGCGCTGACACCATTACTCCTTTCCAGATTCCACGCACTACCTCATACTTATTGTGGCCCCACAGAGCTCTGTGTTTCATTATTGCTGCATTCCGCTTCCCCTTTATTTTCAGATTATCTTGCTGGTTCCTTAAGTAATTCTTTTCTTCGTTTATGTGTACGCCGAGGTACTTATATTGCTTCACTATGGGTATTACTTGCTGTTGAATTGACACCACGAAGTTACTCGTCTCTTCATTAAAGGTCATAACTCCCGATTTCTCTGTGCTAAACTTAAGGCCTAGATTTGTCGCTGCATTCCAACAGATATTCGCAAGTATCTGTAAATCTTTTTTATTGTCCGCTAGTAGCACTATGTCGTCTGCGTACATCAGTCCAGGGACCTTCTGTTGCACCATTTGTCCCCAATACGCATGTAGGATAAATCAAATCAGACCCTAATTCACTGTTTTCCTGTCGTCTTTCTGTACCCTTAACGTAAAGCGTCAACAACAATGGAGACTAAGGACCTCCACTAGGTGGGCTACAAAACACTAGGAGGGCTCCCCCTTACGGAAGCCCATTGGCGTCGACCGCGGCCCGGGCCCGCTCTACCACGGCCCGTTGGGCCGTCAGGTCAGAGCAGCCGAGCAGGGCTGCCTGCCAGTCCTCCCGGGAAGGGTTGGGTAGAGGGGATAGGTTTGGGGTTTTTGGGCACGCCCACACCATGCGGAAAATGTCAGAGCAATTTTCCTCACAGTCCGGGCACTTCCCCGTGCAAGCGGGGTCGAAGTGTTTTAAGATTGCCGGGCACAAGAGAGTTTTGGTATAAAGGCGAAGGAGGATTCGCTCCTCCGCCTTCGTGAGGCCCTCACAGGGCTTGGGATAGACGGAGTGGACGGATTGATAGAATTGTGTGACCTCCTTAAAGGTGAAAGCGGGACTGGGTGCGAGGTCCGAATAGGTAGGGAACGAGGATGACGTCCAGAGAGCGAGTGCGCGGGTAGCGGCGTCGGCCGCTTCATTATCCTCGAGGCCCGTGTGAGCCCATATGATCGTTCGGTGGGGGCACCCAGGTAGTCACTGTTTTGCAGAATTTTGTCGGCAAGGTGAGGAATGTACGATATTGCGGCAGGCGCCCCTCGAGTCGGTGATGATGACCCGCGAGTGCCGGCGGCTAGCGCGATGGCGATCTCCTCCGCGTGTGTGATGTTGTGTGCACGAAAGGTGAGTCCGTTTACTGCGTTGTAACGTGGTGGACGAGCGTGTACCAACCCCCATGGCGCGGGCCGGAGGCGTCCACATAGAAGACTCCGTATTTGTCACCGTAGTGGCGAGCCAAGGCTTCCGACCGCGCGAGGCGTCGGCCACTGTGGTCGTCTCGTGTCATGTTAACCGGAAGAGGGCGCACGTGCAGTGCGTATATCCAGACTTCAGGAATGTGTACGCGCTCTTCCGTACGCATTGAGTGATGGATGTGCAGTCGTCGTGGTCACGCACAAAAAAAAAAAAAAAAAAAAAAATCTGCCGAAAATTCGCATCGCGTTCACTTGGTATATACCAAAATTGGCATAGAAGGGTGCGAATATATGACTAACATCACTGATAGGTCATGACATCAATGACATCACATATACTCGTCAGTTAAGTCACGATTAACGATAATAAAATCACGTGTGACGCATACCCGCATTGGATATGCGGGTATGCGTCACACGTGATTTTATTGTCGTTAATCGTTATTCTTGTGCTCACAAGAACATAAGGGAAACACCGGCGCATTACTGCTTCGCACTTCCCCAGGTTTCACGGTATAGTGGAGCTGCATTAGCGCTGGATTTGAACTAGACAAACGCAGAATTTGAGCAGGATTGGAGCTACATGATTCTTATTTCTGGGGTTTTACATGCCAAAACCAGTTCTGATTATGAGGCACGCCGTAGTGGAGGGCTCCGGGTTAATTTTGACCACCTGGGATTCTTTAACGTGCACTAAACGCAAGCACACGGGCGTTTTTGCATTTCGCCTCCATCGAAATGCGGCCGCCGCGGCCGGGATTCGTTCCCGCCATCTTGTGCTCAGCAGCGCAACGCCTTAGTTGACTGAGCCACCCCGGCGGGTATTGGAACTACATTAATCGCAGGATTTGAGCAGGGTTTGAACTACACAAGCGCAGCATTTTTTTTGTTGTTGTTGTTTAGAGCGATAACTATTACTCCAGGTACAAACCCAGAAAACGCCTGGTTCCGTAAATCTGCCCTTCAAGCTCAGCCAAGGTCAAACTGGGACTTAGCCTGTGGTGTGTACAAAGTGCGCCGAGTGCTGGTACCTTTGTATGCGCTGTGCTTTCGACGCTTAGCTTACGTTGAAGAGAGACGCAGCCTGAAGGTCAATTCGCTCGCTGCTGCTGCCGCGCCGAGCAGCGTCTGTGTGTTTGTTGTCTTCTGGTGCAATTGTAGACGCGATAGTTGCTGACGGCGCAAAACAGCGCCTGTGTTTCCCAAAGCAAGCAAAACCGTGCTATCACTCGACAAACTTGGTTTAACCGCAATCAACCAAGGTGAATTTTTCTCGGCAGCACATGGATTAATCTTGATCAGGTTTTTAGCCGTTAAAAGAGAAAGTTAAAATATAGCCACTCGAGGAAACAATGAATTCTCTCATTTAGGCTACAATTTCATTTAATTATTGAAATCTACGGTAGTTCATTAAACGAAAGTGTCAAGTTTACAACTGTGTAACTGCGCAATAAAAACGATACTACAATCGTGTAAACTGCACCTAATAATGCACTTCTTTCTGGTGTTTTACGTGCCAAAACCAGTTCTGATTATGAGGCACGCCGTAGTGGAGGGCTCCCGATTAATTTTGACGAACTGGGGTTCTTTAACGTGCACTACAACGCAAGCACACGGGCGTTTTTGCATTTCGCCTCCATCGAAATGTGGCCGCCGCGGCCGGGATTCGATCCCGCGATCTCGTGCTCAGCAGCGCAACGCCTTAGCTGACTGAGCTACCGCGGCGGGTACCTAATAATGCACCTTAAACAGAAAAACAGTGATGTATTATACACAAGGCTGACTTAGGCCCCTAATTTGTAAGCAGGACTTTCGCAAAACCCTCGTAAACCTTCTAACAATTTCAGTTAAACGTTAACTTCACACATTAAGTTTGTACTCTTCAGATGCTTCCGTTTGATTACTTTTATAATTAAACATGCTTTATTTTTGATATTCGCGATATCCGGAATTTGTTGAATTGCCCAGCATGGCTACGTGACACAGTCGCATAACGCACTACAACTACTACTACTGATAGAACACTATCCCCTCTCCCACCGCTGGTTACGAGTAAATAAAATGCGATATAAGCCTAAGCGTCCCCATATGAACACGTGATGCATGTTTTGCCTGCTTCGGCTTATCGTCTCAGCAAAGAAAAATCTTTTGACAGTAGTAGCATTTAATTATCGATGACACGCGCATGTTATTCTCAACAACCGGTGGTGCATCGTCTCTCTCTGTTTCTTCTCTCTCTCTCTCTCTCTAATATATATATATATATATATATTGAAAGACGGAAGACGACCAGGACAGGCAGCACTGGCAGACCCGTTTATTCCACCGGCACGGCCGAGGCTCAAACACGAAGAAGAAGAGAAACAGGGATGATGATGGCTATATACAAATGAGAACGATGAAGTACGTGAAATGTGCTTACAATATATATATATATATATATATATATATATATATATATATATATATATATAATGCAATAAGCAGCTTCAAAGTTACGCTCCCAATATTACGATGCATACCTCCGTTAAAGCTTTCCTAGGGCAGAACTAGCCTAGAGGTGTCTCCTCGGTGCGATATCTGCCATGAATTTGACTCAACATGAAATTTTATTCGTCCTGTCACCAGTCTTTCTAAGCAGAAAACGTTTCCACTTCATTTTGGATGACGCTGAATTGTCCGCTTGATGCTTTCTTTGGCTTTCGGACCTCGGCTCTACCTACAGAGAGGCGTGTGCTATGTTTAATTTTCTAAGCTAAGTGAAATTGTTTCTACGTTGACTTGTTCCCTTTTTCAATCAGTGCTCGTTCGATTCCTCATATTGCGGATTATTTAGTGCAGCTGCACTTTATAAACCATTCTAGTGCTGCTCTTTAACTGAGGTAGTGTGCCTTGTGAGCTTAGCATCAATGCCCCCACTTTTTTTCTCTCGTATGCTGCTCGCTGCTTCTACGGTTCCTCCTATTACCTGGTTCTTGATTTATCCTCCTAGTGCTTACAGATATCATAGCTGGGAACACTCGTAATTGTCTTTCGCGCTGTGCTGCTGTAGCCCGTTATTGTTGTTGCCTCAATCTTAATCTATTGAGCCTTTTTTTTTTCTTTGCTTTACCTCCGAATACCGAGACAAATAAAATGTTTAAGAAGTCACGTTTTGCTAGCTTCGGCGTCCATCAACTCCACTGTCTCCATTGGAGCACTTTAGCTCGGTTTGAGCCACAGAGACGTCTGCATTGCAATTGACAACATTTTTATGGAAGTCGTCTCTATATTCTACGTGCTTCCACTTATGTATCGTAATTAAACGTTTCGAAATGTATATATACCCTTAACAGATATCTAAAATCTGCCGAATTCTTGGCCGATCCCACTGAGTGAGTAGGTGCCAATGGCGTTACGGTCATCATCACCACCATTATTAGGGACACAACCACTACGCTGTGAAATGGAAACAAAAAATATATATTTTGCTAACTGCATTTTTTTATTCATTTTAAAAATTGTTTTCTTTCAAGTTGTTTTCATTTTAGCTTTCATCTCACTTGTGCAATTTTTATAGCTCTCACACGTGCTGCAATATTCTTGTTTTTAAGTTGGCTATGGCGCAGTATTCGATAAACAAGCCGACTTGTATGAAACCAGCTGTTTTTGGGACATTTCCCCCCGTGGGGCAAGCCAACGAGGGCTGGCTCACCTGAGGAAGAGCACGCAGACGATCGAGTGGAGAAGCACGTTTCCCAAGTGGTATCCCATGGGGCGCAGCTCATGCAGCCAGTAGTTGAGCCGGAAGGTGAGCACGCACAGCGGCCGGTAGGACTTGTGGCTCTGCTCCTGCAACCGTGTTTGGCCAAGGTTCGGACGAGGGACGCCAACACACACACACAAAAAAAAAAAAAAAGACTTCAGGCTACAGTTACCCGTGCATCAGTCGAAATAAAGTGGCTTATTAGGGGAGAAATAATTAGGCGCAGGAAGAAAAGAACTTAGCACCGCCAACCCTCTAAGTACGCGGTCGCGTACTTAGATTGCGATGATTGTGACGACTCGACCGCTGCGCGCGCGCGCTACACGGGCGACCTTGCACACTCCCATTTATCCGAGAGACGTTCCCGTACCTCGCATCTCGTACAACCTTGCGATAGCGTGCGCACAGCGACGCCCGCTCGGATACGCTCAACACACCTCGAGTAGATGCTGCGTCCAAAGCGGGTCAAGTCCGCTCTTATGATCGGATTGGAATTCGACCGCTCAACTGTGGGAAACATTCCCGCATGCTTTCCCATGTCGGCGTAATTCCATTCATTCCCTTTTAACATCGCCGTAGTTTTGGCCACCTGGTGGAACGTCGTCGCCCTTCATCAGGCGGCCTCGAGTGTATACTTTCGCTTGCCGCGGAGAAGGCACTCGTCAATTTGCCCCCGGGGCCCACGAGTGGAGGTCGCGCCAGCAGCTCGTCCATCACGACCTCACGGGCGTAGTTCTTCCAGTCGGCGATGGCATGCTTCGATAAAGGAAACAAGTCGCTGGTCATCTTCTTCAACAGCCACACGTCTTCGCTATTGCTCACGCAGTCATCATCATCATCATCAGCCTATATTTATGTCCACTGCAGGACGAAGGCCTCTCCCTGCGATCTCCAATTACCCCTGTCTTGCGCTAGCGTATTCCAACTTGCGCCCGCGAATTTCCTAACTTCATCATCCCACCTGGTTTTCTGCCGTCATCGACTGCGCTTCCCTTCTCTTGGTATTCATTCTGTAACGCTAATGGTCCACCGGTTAAACATCCCACGCATTACGTGGCCTGCCCAGCTCCATTTATTCCGCTTAATGTCAACTAGAATATCGGCTATCCCCGTTTGTTCTCGGATCCACACCGCTCTCTTCCTGTCTCTTAACGTTAGTCCTAACATTTTTCGATGTATCGCTCTTTGTGCAGTCCTTAACTTGTTCTCGAGCTTCTTTGTTAACCTCCAAGTTTCTGCCCCATATGTTAGCACCGGTAGAATGCAATGATTGTACACTTTTCTTTTCAACGACAGTGGTAAGCTCCCAGTCAGGATTTTAGCAATGCCTGCCGTATGCACTCCAACCCAATATTATTCTGTAAGTTTCTTTCTCGTGATCAGGGTCCCCTGTGAGTAATTGACCTAGATAAACGTACTCCTTTACAGACTCTAGAGGCTGACTGGCGATCCTGAATTCTTGTTCCCTTGCCAGGCTATTGAACATTATCTTTGCCTTCTGCATATTCATCTTCAACCCAATTCTTACACTTTCTCGATTAAGGTCCTGAATCATTTGTTGTAATTCATCTCCATTGTTGCTGAACAGGACAATGTTACTGCAAACCGAAGGTTGCTGAGATATTCGCCGTTGATCCTCACTCCTAAGCCTTCCCAGTCTAAGAGCTTGAATACTTCTTCTAAGCATGCAGTGAATAGCATTGGAGAGATTGTGTCTCCTTGCCTGACCCCTTTCTTGATAGGTAACTTTCTACTTTTCTTATGGAGAACCAAGGTAGCTGTGGAATCCTTGTAAATATTTGCTAAGATATTCACGCATGCCTCCTGTACTCATTCATTACGCAATGCCTCTATGACTGATGGTATCTCTACTGAATCAAATGCCTTTTCATGATCAATGAAAGCCATATAGAGAGGTTATTTGTACTCCGCAGATTTCTCGATTACCTGATTGATGACGTGGATATGATCCATCGTAGAATATCCCTTCCTGAAGCCAGCCTGTTCTCTTGGTTGGCTGAAGGCAAATGTTGCCCTGATTCTATTGGAAATTATCTTGGTGAATATTTTATACAATACTGAAAGCAAGCTAATGGGTCTATAATTCTTCAGTTCGTTAACGTCTCCCTTCTTATGGATTAGTATAACGTTGGCGTTCTTCCAGCTCTCTGGTACACTTGAAGTTGTGAGGCATTGCGTATAAAGGGCCGCAGACTTTTCAAGCATGATATCTCCTCCATATTTGATTAAATCTACTGTTATTCCATCTTCTCCAGCAGCTTTTTGCCTGGTCATGTCTTTCAAGGCCCTCCTAACTTCATCGCTAGTTATAGAAGGAGTCTCTGTATCCGGTTCATCACTATTCATTTGGCTCACGCAGTACGTGAGTCAAATCACTTGCCGCCTAAAGAAGTGGACGTTCGCGAAGTAACTTCCTTCGCCTCTCTGCCCGTGCCGTGCAGCGGTACCGTGTAACTGTGAAAACTGATTTCGGCAGCTGTTGCACCGGAAGGCAGCCCAGCGTCTATTCTGAGCCTTCCAATATAATGTGACCACTTCGCCTGCGCAGGTTGGTTGGCCCGCGTTGAACCGCACGTGCTCGCAGGTGCCCCAGTACTCCGACGGCGACGCCGGACCTGGCCTGGGGCTGGGGCGCGGTGGACGAGCAGCGCTTGAAACAGGAGAGAGCCGAAGCGATCGCACGAACTTTTCCTCCGCAGCCAACTCACACCACTCTGTGCACGGAAAGCATAATTTGCCCGCCACGCTATCTCTGCAGACGACGGCATTCACCTAACTCGTCACACAGCCAGCGCAATGACGTTTTGGAAAGGCAAAAATGACGCTGAAACTCTACGTCGGTCGTGTAGGTGAACGGGTCCAGACGGTCATATTGACGCTTACTGCCGCTGGATGCGATGACACAGGCTGCTGCTGCCGCCGCGATGTTCACGAGTTCAACTCGAGGGGGGTTTCGCGATGTACGAGTTTGGCACGAGTTCGCCTGTTAATCAAAACAATAGGTCACGCCCCGCGCGAGGCATATAACTCTTGTGCGCGCCCACCACGGTTGGGCCACGCCCAACTTATTTTTCGGCAACAGCGACGTGGTGCGGAACTGAGAGGTATTAATAATCTTGACCGGCGAAATAGAACACGCACAACGCACTGTCATCGCTGATGTACTGAGCACCACTATAAAAAAAAGCGTCGATTTTCGCTGGCTTAGTCATATATCTTCTTGGGCGGTGATGGCCCCAGAACACGGTTCATTGCTTGCATTGTGGCGACGTCATCATCATCATCATCATCATCATCAGCCTATATTTATGTCCACTGCAGGACGAAGGCCTCTCCCTGCGATCTCCAATTACCCCTGTCTTGCGCTAGCGTATTCCAACTTGCGCCTGCGAATTTCCTAACCTCATCATCCCACCTGACTTTCTGCCGTCCTCGACTGCGCTTCCCTTCTCTTGGTATCCATTCTGTAACCCTAATGGTCCACCGGTTATCCATCCTACGTATTACATGGCCTGCCCAGCTCCATTTCTTCCGCTTAATGTCAACTAGAATATCGTCTACCCCCGTTTGTTCTCTGATCCACACCGCTCTCTTCCTGTCTCTTAACGTTACTCCTAAGATTTTTCGTTCCATTGCTCTTTGTGCGGTCCTTAACTTGTTCTCGAGCTTCTTTGTTAACCTCCAAGTTTCTGCCCCGTATGTTAGCACCGGTAGAATGCAATGATTGTACACTTTTCTTTTCAACGACAGTGGTAAGCTCCCAGTCAGGATTTGGCAATGCCTGCCGTATGCACTCCAACCCAATTTTATTCTTCTGTAAATTTCTTTCTCATGATCAGGGTCCCCTGTGAGTAATTGACCTAGATAAACATATTCCTTTACAGATTCTAGAGGCTGACGGGCGATCCTGAATTCTTGTTCCCTTGCCAGGCTATTGAACATTATCTTTGTCTTCTGCATATTCATCTTCAACCCAATTCTTGCACTTTCTCGATGAAGGTCCTCAATCATTTGTTGTAATTCCTCTCCATTGTTGCTCAATAGGACAATGTCATCTGCAAACCGAAGGTTGCTGAGATATTCGCCATCGATCCTCACTCCTAATCCTTCCCAGTCTAAGAGCTTGAATACTTCTTCTAAGCATGCAGTGAATAGCATTGGAGAGATTGTGTCTCCTTGCCTGACCCCTTTCTTGATAGGTATCTTTCTACTTTTCTTGTGGAGAACCAAGGTAGCTGTGGAATCCTTGTAGATATTTGCCAAGATATTCACGTATGCCTCCTCCACTCCTTGATTACGCAATGCCTCTATGACTGCTGATATCTCTACTGAATCGAATGCCTTTTCATAATCTATGAAAGCCATATAGAGAGGTTGATTGTACTCCGCAGATTTCTCGATTACCTGATTGATGGCATGGATATGGTCCATCGTAGAATACCCCTTCCTGAAGCCAGCCTGTTCTCTTGGTTGACTGAAGTCAAGTGTTGTCCTGATTCTATTGGAAATTATCTTGGTGAATATTTTATACAATACTGAAAGCAAGCTAATGGGTCTGTAATTCTTCAATTCTTTAACGTCTCCCTTCTTATGGATAAGTATAATGTTGGCGTTCTTCCAGCTCTCTGGTACACTTGAAGTTGTGAGGCATTGCGTATAAAGGGCCGCAAGCTTTTCAAGCATGATATCTCCTCCATCTTTGATTAAATCTACTGTTATTCCATCTTCTCCAGGCGCTTTTCCCCTGGTCATATCTTTCAAGGCCCTTCTAACTTCATCGCTAGTTATAGAAGGAGCTTCTGTATCCGGTTCATCACTATTTCGAATGGAAGAAGCTTGGCTGTTTTGGCTACTGTACAGCTCAGTATAGAATTCTTCTGCTGCTTTTACTATGTCATCGAAATTGCTGATGATATTACCATGCTTATCTTTCAGTGCATACATCTTGCCTTGTCCTATGCCTAGTTTTCTTCTTACTGATTTCATGCTGCGTCCATATTTTACGGCTTCCTCAATTTTTCCCACGTTATAATTTCGAATATCCCTTACTTTCTTCTTGTTGATCAGTTTTGACAGTTCAGCGAATTCTATCTGATCTCTTGAGTTGGACACTTTCATTTTTTGCCGTTTCTTTATTAGGTCCTTTGTTTCTTGGGAGAGCTTCCCTACAGGTTGCTTTGGTGCCTTACCTCCCACTTCAATTGCTGCTTCTGAGATCAGCCTAGTTACGGTTTCATTCATTAGCTCTATGTTATCTTCATCTTCCTGTTCTAAAGCTGCATATTTGTTTGCGAGCACCAGCCTGAATTGGTCTGCTTTTACCCTGACTGCCTCTAGGTTGGCCTGTTTCCTCTTGACTAATTTCACTCTCTCTCTCTTCAAATTGAGAGAAATCCTAGACCTCACTAACCTATGGTCACTGCACTTAACCTTACCTAACACTTCTACATCCTGCACTATGCTTGGATCGGCAGAGAGTATGAAATCTATTTCATTCCTTGTTTCTCCATTAGGGCTTTTCCAGGTCCACTTCCTGTTGCTGCGCTTCCTGAAGAAGGTATTCATTATTCGGAGCCTATTCCTTTCCGCGAATTCTACTAACATCTCTCCTCTTGCATTCCTAGAATCGATGCCGTAGTTGCCAATGGCTTGCTCACCAACCTGCTTTTTCCCCACTTTTGCATTGAAGTCGCCCATGACTAAAGTATACTGAGTTTGCACCTTTCTCATTGCTAGTTCAACATCTTCATAAAACTGTTCTATTTCTTCATCATCGTGACTAGAGGTTGGGGCATAGGCTTGCACTACCTTCATTTTGTACCTCCTATTCAGCTTCATTACGACGACTGCTACC
Organism: Dermacentor silvarum; assembly: GCF_013339745.2. Taxonomy (NCBI): domain Eukaryota; kingdom Metazoa; phylum Arthropoda; class Arachnida; order Ixodida; family Ixodidae; genus Dermacentor; species Dermacentor silvarum. The sequence goes on from NC_051157.2 coordinate 231,878,350, forward strand.
CTTTCATTAATGACGTAGCACACAGCAAATAATTATCGGCAGGTCACTGTAGCTGCTTGCAAGGCGTCGATGCGCCGCGGTCGACGACGATCCAGAGCAGTCCGTTGTGTTTTCCAACGGCAACGTATCGCAGCTGTCATTTGAGATGGCTGCTCTATCATTAGTGATGTGTCGGAGCCGCAGTGTCGCAAACACGGTCAGCGGTCAGCGCAAACATACCCAGTGCGATGGCATTTCTTCATCAAAAGCACGGCACACTAAACAATTGCACCACCTTCCTGCGTTCGAAGTCTCATTTCCAAACTGCACACAAGAGCGCTCACCCGCCAAAATGCGATTGCTGCGCTGTCGTTACGATATCCATCTGCGATCACTGTTAGCTCAGCAGCAGAGGCAATCGGCAAGCACATTGGAGTGAATAACACACTCAAATTCTCCGTACAACATGCGCACGGAGGCACCTTCACTGGGCAAGCGGTGACAAGCGATGAATTGTGTCGCTGGGCAGCATGCTCTTCTTCGCAGTGCATCGCGGAGACTTCGCGCACGCAGATAAACTGGTGCATTTTCACTGTGCTCCGTCACTACGGACCCTAGAATACCGCACAGCAATTTTGCAGCGACAGCCTTTGGCCCCCTGTCGTTTAAGTTGGTAAAGCGACGGCCTTAATAGCCGCCTCAGTGAAAGCACCTGCAGTGAACAGCCATGCCGCATCGCTGCGTTCCCATTCCCCTAATAGATCATTGTCATGTCATAGATCACTGTCATGACTTACTTTATGCGTCATTATCGCATCGATTTTATCGAGAATAGCACTGCAGCGCCCCTGGCGACTGCTCGCCGTATGAACTCCCTCGTGCGTGCGACCCTCTAGAATGTATCCGGTTGTAAGCTTTCGCTTCACTGTCGCCATTCGCGGCCAAAGTGCAAAATTTAATAATTCACTCGATGTCTGTTTGTCATCACAAATTTGTAGCATTCGAAACGAAAAACCGAAACTTTAAGAAATAAAATGTTTGTTATTTTATTTGTTGCATTTTAATGTAATCGACTGAGGGAAAGTGTAGGTGCAAGAATGCACCGAATGTGTCCTGTTCGTATTCGACGGAGGATAGAAAGATAATGCCCGAAAGAGGAGGCACGCCCTTGACGCGCCCCAGAAAGGCGTGGCAAGCGGCTGACGGCAAGTATGCAGATAGACAGCGGGACAGTGATGGTATTGCTAAATTGCGATAATGCGTTGATAACAATAGGCGGCGCTGGCGCGTTTTGTTGCGCTGTCCTCTGTGCTTGAAGCGCGGAAGCACTGTGCTGCGCAGGGTGCGCTCATGTTGTCTTCGGGGCTTTATCTCGACATTTCTTTTTGCCTGCTGTTATTGCACGTTCCTTGTTATCTCCGTTCACTGACTGCCATCGAGCAAACTCGTGTAAAAGTCGTGCGAACGAGAAACTCGGCGCATCCTGCATAGCACCCCAGTTCTGATTATGAGGCACGCCATAGTGGAGGGTTCCGGAATAATTTTGCCCACCTGGGGTACTTTAACGTGCACTACAACGCAAGCACACGGGCGTTTTTGCATTTCGCCTCAACTGAAATGCGGCCGCCGAGGCCGGGATTCGATCCCGCGACCACGTGCTCAGCAGCGCAACGCCTTGGCTAACTGAGCCACCGCGGCGGGCGGAGTGAGGCTTTAACAGCCATCACCGAAAAACACCCGTTATTTTGGATGCAATATGCACACCAGACCAGAGGCTTCCACACAACAAGTGGAAAGAGTAAGCAATGGAATGGAAGCGGCAGGTTCGAAAAGCCTCACAAAAGAGAGAGAACTCGGACGCGGCGAAGCGCATCGCACGACGGCAAGCTTGCGCTTCAATCACTGACAAAGGAAGTGAAGTTACGAATTCGTACGTGGGCACGAATTATCTGAACACTTTGAACAACCGCCTCACGCGCAGAGCTACGCAAAATCGTTCGTTCAAGTTTCCCCAATTGTCAACGAGCTTGAAAGGAAAGTCGAGCAAGGAAGATGAAAACGTACACAAATCACATAGCGAACAAATCGAGGCCTATAGGACTGAGAGAAACAACGACAACACACACACGCACGCACCAGCCATGCAACAGCAACCAGAAAATGGAGCTGTAACAGCAACACATATACGCAGCGCCGACCGCCAAGGGGAACGAAACATCCAGAAAACAACGCAGTGCAGGTGAAACTAAAAGAAACACGGAGAAAACCGCGTTCGCTCTTCATATGCCATTAAGAGCGGACGCGGCTGCGTGGTTCAAAGGAAACTGTTCGAAAGACTTGACCGTCAAACAGGCGGCACGCGTAAAAAGACGCACTGTGCAACCGAGCAGCAGTTGCGGGACCCGCGTTGCACACAGCCGCTGGGACGCGCGACCGAGCAGGCCACCGTGAAGGGCCCCCAAAACGGGTCGGCCCTATGCGCCGCCCCCGTTTACGACTCTGGGTCTCCGATAACTTCCTTCCACGCTGCCAAACAAGTCCACCGGCGACAATTCTGCAGTTGGGGCTTTTTCACCAGCTGCTCACGTTCGAGACTTAGGTTTGCTTCTTTGCTTTTGTGAGAGCAACATAATCATCACTGTGCAGTCCAATATGTGCGGAAACAAACGACATAAAATACATACGCGCTATGCCACGGGTCGTTCGCCGATGACGGCAGGCCCCGTGTGCTTTGCCTCGCTCGTTCTTTCTCGAGTCATCGGCGAAGCTGGCGCGCGGCGCAATAGACTCTCGCGGCTGACGAAAAGCGCCTGGCCCCGTGAGGGCAAGAAAGCTGCCTTATAATGATCGAGCAAGCGCAGCTCTTCTCCGGCCTCGTCAGTAAGGAAAGGGGCACTCTGTACGGTCACCGCTATTCACGAAAGGCACGGAGCTTGTAAAACAAAAAATAGAGAAAGAAAGAGAAGCGGACAGGGCAAGAAAAAGTGGCGCGTATGAGGAGCGCCGCTGATGGCAGCGTCGAGAGTTCGGCAAGCAACATTACGTACCGATTGCTCGAGTCGCTGAAACTGGCCATCAGCAAAAGAGGAGCACCGATACAGACACTCGTTTCCTTCAACTACCTTACCTGCCATCCCGCCTGCTCTCGTACCGTGCTGCTAAGTGCCGAAAGCTTTAGGCCTAACCGTTAATGCGGCTTAAGTACGTATGCTTTGACTTGCTCACGTTTTGCCCCCAGCTTTTTCGCCGGCTAAATAAGTACACCAGTCCGCGGTCACGTGTTGCAGCTAGCCCCAGCCCTACGGAAAGCTAACTCTACACGTCATGCTAATGACGATAATATTGCTACTGAATAGCTATTTCATTGACCAACACCACGCCTATTATGATTGAAGAGATGATGAGAAAGACGTTAAAACCTGGAACGGGCTGTTCATTCTGGGAAGGGCTACATGCATATGCGCTTGTAAATATACCTGCATATGATCATTGCCATGCATTTTTATAAGGAACATAATTGCTTGAGGTTTGCCGTCCCTGTCCTCGCCACGGAGCTCCGCAGCGGACGCTAACTCGAGGTTTTCACCATGGCCTCCGGTCAGTCAACCTCGACCACACCGGCCGTCCTACCCACTACAACGACTTTCGTCACGCTTTCCGCCCCCAAAGGACCTGGCGTCTTCTCAGGCCTGGACGGTACGGAGGTCGATGACTGGTTGAACCTCTACGAACGCATCAGCACTAACAACAGGTAGGACCGTAATATACGTTATCCTTCACATCGGCGGAACGCCTCGAGTATGTTTTCAAACTCATGAACACGAGCTCACAAGCTGGGACAGCTACAAGCAGAAGATTCGCGACTTATTTGGGAACCGCTTGGGTCGACCGCTCGCTGCCAAGAAGGAATAATCTATTCGCGTGCAGACGTCAACGGCACCTATATATGCAAGACGTCTTTGCACTCTGCCGCGAAGCCGACAAAAGCATGAGCGAGGCAGACAAAGAAGTTGCGCACGTTCTTAAAGGTAATGCCGACGATGTCTTTAACTGGATTGTGTTTACAAACGTTGCGGCTGTTGACGCCACCACTAGCGAATGCCGACGCATCGCACAAGCCAAAAGCCGACCCATCGCACATTAGTTATAGCCACCTGCCGAATACCGCAGCGACATACTGGTGTGATGATCTCTTTCGCTCGGCCAGCACCTGCGATAATGCTACGCGTATCGCTCGGCGTGAACTCGAGGCAGCCGCTCCAACTACCCTGGAACCTAAGTCCTTCGGCCCACCTTCGGTTCCTATATCCCTTATCCAACCAGTCATTCCACAGGAGATCACCAACATCGGTATCTACTTTGTCTACTCGGCTGCTCGTTCCGATGTCCAGCCACATTTTGCAACTCCACTTCGGCCCACATCAGACTTTCCTAAACGGTTGCAGAATCCGTCCACGTGGCAAACTCCCCACGACAAGCCTATATTTTTTCATTGTAACCACGTCGGCCACATCCCCCGCCACTGCCGGAGGCGCTGGAGTTCGACAGCACACACGAATTTGCCCGGCTACTTTATGCCCCTGGACGCTATTGCTCGCATATGCCCAGCTCTGACCAAGTTGCCCCTCCAGAACATGTGGCTGAGCACCGCTACTCCCGCTCGCCTTCTGCCCAACGCCACCAGTCTCGCTCCCCCCAGCCCCGCCGACCATCCTCCCCAACCTTTCTATGACGCCCCCAGACGGAAAGCTAAGCATTGCACTGCAAGATGTGGTGCTGCATTGCTTCAACCGGCCGAAAATCCTCTTTTGACGATCCCTACCAAACAGAACCTCCTCCATGTACAGATCGACGGTGTGCAAGTCACTGCACTAATCGACACTGGTCCACATCTTTCTATCATGAGTGCTCATTCTCGCCGAAAGCTGAATAAAATTCTGACGCCTGCGATGACTCAAGTCGTCCGTGTAGCCGATGGCGGAGCAGATGCCATGGTTGGAATGTGCACCGCTCGTATTTGCATCGCTGATCCCCACACAGATCTATTCGCCGTCCTTGCCAAATGCGCGCATGACGTGATCCTACGCCTCGACTTCCTTGACGCACTCAGCCCTTATCGAATGTTCGGGCAGCACACTCCGTATTGATCTTCCCCTACTAGAACCCGCTGACCCACCTCCGAGCCGCCTCTGTTCCACCTAGTACGCCCGCTTGCCACCGCAGACGTTGACTTCGTGTCGTCGCCGGCAGTTCCCGACGGTGACTATGTCTGGACGCCAATCTTCCTCACCCACGGTATCACAGTACCCCATACAGCTCTGTCTATAGTGCCGAACTGCACCTCCCTTCCTGTTATCAATTTCAGCTTGACACCGCAAGCGCTGCCACAAGGCATCTCACTCGCCTTGCTTTGCGCCTTCGATGAACACGACGTGGAAGATTTTACGGTGGCCATTTCTCCTGGTTCCGCGGCTCATCAGCAGTGCGATTCTTGCCCTGCAGCGTCATTAAGTCGATAATCGCTTCTGACTTAACACTTCAGCAGACTGAAGAACTCCACCGCGTTCTGCTTTCCTACCTTGACATTTTCGACAGTTCCGGGATGACTAGGGCTTACGTAGAATACCCGTTCCCCTTGTGGAATGACGCTGCATCTGCGTACACAACGCAATAGCGTTGAGGAATGGTCGTCAAGGTTGTACAAGATGACTAATTACGTCGGCAAAGATTGAATCACTTGCTTGTAGTAAGAGACGTGTAGAACCACGCAGGAAGATCATTCTGTGTTGTGGTCAGAGCGGACTCTCTAGTGAAGTGATTGTTAAGAACAATGGCCTCCGTCATGTGCTGTATTTTAAAGGGGCCCTGAACCACTTTTTATTGAAGTGGAGAAAGACATTTGAAGTGAAAATAGGCTATTTCAGAATCACTTTGCCGCAAAAAGTACTTCAATGCGTTCAGCAGAAGCGGAGTTATCGGCAATCAAACACAGCCTCCATTGTGCTCCCCTTCCTCCTCCATAGCCTTGCACTGCGAAGGCTACGGCGGAGACGTCACCGTGGCGTCCGAGACATCACCGTGGCGCGCAGTTCAAGTTTCCGATTTGGTGCCTACGCCGCGCTAAACGTAAGTCAAACGCGGCTGTCCTCAAGGAGCCGCAGTGCGCTTAGCCACTGGACTCGTGGCGGCACCTCGCGGCGGCCGCGGTGTAGCCGACCGCAGCGAGTAATAGCAGCCGCGTATTGGAGTGCACTTTATGACGAAATAAAGCGCACAGAAACGCGCGAGGATCATGGGGTTTTTGAAACCTCGAAAGTTTGAGAAAAAGGTGACTTCGCGCTCCGCTTGCGAGCTCCACGGACCGCGCACGACAGCAGAACTTGGCTGAGATGTTCACAACATCGTATGCTACCCGCGGACTATGTTATTTCACCAAGACCGAGGGGTGATTCAGGGCCCTTTTAAGAATTCTGGCCTCCTCTCTCTCAGTCACAAGCTCTGAGATAGTGTTGAGTTGAGCGTGCTCTTGTAGAATTGGAATGGGTGTAAGACGAGGAAGTGCGCTGACAGTTCTCATGGCGTTTCGGTTTATATCACTTCAAGGCTTGCCCACTGCCGAGCAGTAAGCATATCCAGCTTTTCTGGACACATGCCAACTAGCGCCCCAAGCGGCTGCGGCCACAAGCTAGCGCGTTTACAATAGAACGAGTGGGTTTTTCGCGAATAATAAAAATTACAAGTCGATTATTCAAAAAGGCAGGTGACAGACATATTCTAGAAGCAAGCCACACGAGACAAATGCCGTGTATATTGTTGCGTCTCAACCTGGAAAAGCGCATTCCTTGGACGTTGGGCACGAGTCAGTCCATTCATCAGCGCGAGCACCGAGAGCGACCGGGCATGTCATACGACTGCGACACGTTAACAAAGGAGCTCGCGCCGAGGCAACCACAACAACCGCCATCCGTGGCTACGGTAATTACCGTGAATATCACTATATCTAATCCTGATCCTGACAAGAGGGCCGTCACGCAGAGGCCGCTGATGATCAGCACCATGGGAACAGCTTCGAGCTCAGTTTCCCAGGTGGCCACGCATATTCAAGAATGCGGGGGCGGGGGTGCGACATTGGAGGCGGGCCCGGTGCGTCAATATGGGAGGGACGTTGCAACCGATTCAAAGATTGTGATTGGCCGAGCTACCGTCATCAGATTCCCCAGTCCAGTCTCCTAGGCAAGACGACGGTATTAAAGGCAGAGACCTGTGGTGCAGTGGTTCTGACGAGCCCTGATGTGAACTCGGACGTTTAATATGCTCCTAATTAATTAATTAATTAATTGTGGGGTTTTACGTGCCAAAACCACGATCTGATTATGAGGCACGCCGTAGTGGGGGACTCCGGAAATTTGGACCACCTGGGGTTCTTTAACGTGCACCGAAATCTAAGTACACGGGTGTTTTCGCATTTCGCCCACATCGAAATGCGGCCGCCGTGGCCGGGATTCGATCCCGCGACCTCGTGCTCAGCAGCCCAACACCATAGCCACTGAGCAACCACGGCGGGTGAATATGCTCCTGATGGAGTGGGCTTCCGTACCAGGGGGCCACTGTAAATAATGAACATTAATCCATTTTCCTTCATTCCTACTACCGGACGTACTCATCAATGGGCTCGGTGGATTCCTGGCCCAAACGACACCTCGAGCCGCAAGAATAAGCTGTAGAAAGCTAGAATTTTGTTCCCAGCGTGGTTAAATGGAAGCCTATGGTAACGACGAGTGAGTGAGTACGAACTTTACTTAGGTCCTGAGGAAACTCGTACTCGATTTTCGAGACAAAAACGGCCGCTGTAATAAAACTGCGGCTGCTATCGCAATAGCCGCTACAACGTCCGGAGACTCGGCTTTCGATCGATGCCTATATTCACTCTCTACACATGTCGTAACATAAAGTGATTTTTCATACAGAGTCGTGCAAATTCACGTGGCATCTTGATAAACCCAAGCGTAACGTTGCTGAATCGTCTGAAGCCGTGGCCGAGTGGTTTAATCGTACGCAGCAGTCGTCCCGCGTAGTGCTGGCAGTGACTCGATACCGTGCGCCGTGATATCCTTTTTAAGCCACGTAGGACTTCGTTTCCCAGTTTCCCACCAGATGGCAGAAAGGCAAAACTCAAGATTTGGTCTCGGTTTTTTCAGTGATGCTCTTCAAATATTATATTTTCTATTTTTCCTGCCTAAAGCGTAGCAACGTGTTGCTCCCTTGTTAAGTCATCGCTTTTATAATCAGCTTTTATTCCATGGACAACATTACTACAAGCAAGCGCACGTCTTTTTGTTACGTAAAAGAATCGAAGATCTTTTGTGCCTTGTAGCATGATATGCACATAAAACGCTCAGTTTTAAAAGGGCCCCCAAAACAATCAAAATAAAGTGATGTAATCCTGCTTTAGAGGGCTCTATAATTTTGGCAGACAAAGGAAATAAGAAACCTAGGTTTTTAATGAATAAGCATTCTTGGGCGAGAATCCCAGCAAAATCTGTCCGTCATGCGAATGGTCTAACCGCCCAAGCACTGCGTAGAGTTGGTTAACCAGCGAAGCTGAAACGTGCGGCCCCGGTGTTTATCCCGATGGTTCATTAAAGTATTTCTCAATTATTGGTTACGTCTTTGTGTTTCTTAATGAGGTTACACACACGTTCGGCTGTGACGGAGAGAACGAAGTCACTGGCGGTATGCCCGCAGTCCACCGTTGTCGCATTGCCGCTTGCGATTCTTCCAAATGAAACTGCTTCAAAATTAAATCCGTCCGTTACTTAAGACAATAAATGGCTGGTATACCTTCTTAAGCACCCGTAAACGCGGCCTCCCCATTACGACTATAGAAGAGAAATTCTACGCTGGAATGATGAACGGCAACGGAGCCAGCTGTGGAAAGGCGCGTACAAACTAGCGGAAAAAGTAAGGTCCCTGTAGGAAAAACGCAGGCGGCGCGCCGCGCAAGCAGCAGCCGCACGGCAGCTTTTTCTTGCCGCGGGAGGGATCGATCGTGGACCAATTTTTTGCGGTTTGCCGCGTGCCTCGGATGAAGGAGCACGCACGTTTTGCCGCTAGTGTGTATGCACCTGAAGAAGAGGACGACGAACGCGGGAGCATTGGCACAAGCGCGTTCACGCGGTTGGCCGAGGGGCCAGCTGTGGCTCGAGCCATTGCTGATGATGATAGTTTCTACGCACATCGGACGGACGGATCTTGGTTTCGCCTAGCCATACACAGCTTCACTGTAAAATCCATGGCTGCCTTTCGGGAAGCCCCCGAAAAGCCCGAAATCAATCATCGCTGGGTTTGCCTCATCGCGACTAAGCGCTCTTAGGATGACAAGTGATTTCCAGCCGACGAGCGGCTACTCTTTATCCAAAACACTGATAACGCCGGCTGAAAAAGATTTGTGGCGAAGTTCAGTGCACAGAGATAGCTTTTAATTCTTTTATTTTTGTTTTGTTGACGTCATCCCTACGTCACCACGCAGGAAGTTCGTGCTCTCGAAGAAGAGGCCGCGCTCCACGATAAATTCTGGAAAATGCTGGGGATGACTTGATAGTGCTTAGCCTAGCCCAAAAGCCAGAACTAGCAAGGTGCCTATCAGCTCCGCTGTCTTTTTAACATTGCACCGCCAGTGCAGGCTACGCTATGTTTTTATATCTGGCATCGCTAACGAATGTCACGCAGATGGTGAGAGGCCAACAAAAGCTCGACTAACGTTAACAATACAATTGCTTATTTGCCAGGTCACATGGTCAGGTGCTTTAATATTTGCAAAATCGTCTGCCAATGATGCCAGCTGTAGTGGAAAGATGTAACTGAATGTGCTTTCCAAACAGAAAGAGCACCCCAAAATGCCCCTTCAGATGCTAAAACCATAAATAGGCAGATATAGACACGCAATACAGAAATGGGTATTTATAGGCACAATAAAATCAGCGCTAAAACACTTCTTAATTCGTATTTCGTGCTCATACGCCAAATGAGTGCGGCCCTGACGCGTGCATGGGAAGAATGAGGCATTTGCCTTATTCCGGTCGCTAAGAAAAGCCGCTACGAACAGCCAGCAAGCAGAAGTAGTTCCGAAGGGTGTGATAACTTGCCTACATAGCTTTGCTGTCACAGATCGGTATACGTTTGCGAAGAATTTTTCGTGAATCACCACTGTAACTTAAATTTTGTTATTGCTGTGTTATTACTGCCAGCAGATGTCACGGAGCATATGCGTTGGTGGCATCCATAGGTAAAGAAGTTCTTACTTGTTTACGTTTCATTTCAAATCAGCAAGAAGCCTGCGTGTAGCAGGGCTGCCATCTTCAGCTTTCATTGGCTTCTCTCTCGAGCAATAAAACGTATGCTAGCACAAGAGGCGGCATAATTATGACTTTTTTTTTTTTTTTTTTGACCCGCCGTGGTTGCTCAGTGGCTATGGTGTTGGGCTGCTGAGCACGAGGTCGCGGGATCGAATCCCGGCCACGGCGGCCGCATTTCGATGGGGGCGAAATGCGAAAACACCCGGGTACTTAGATTTAGGTGCACGTTAAAGAACCCCAGGTGCTCCAAATTTCCGGAGTCCCCCACTACGGCGTGCCTCATAATCAGAACTGGTTTTGGCACGTACAACCCTATAATTTAATTTTTCTTAATTGTGACTTTTCAGTTTGCGCACGCGTCTTCCTTTGTAGCTATATGCACTCACATTTTGTAAATTTCCTTTTCCCTTGAACTAACTACTGCAATGACTGGGCGCGCGTAGTAGGCTATGAAAACACGCCGTATATGCAGCAGCCACACAGGTGACAAGGCGAAGGGGCGGCCAAGTGACAGCTGCAGGAATCTTGCGTTTCACGACGTGGCTGCAACTATATTGAGCCTGTAGTGTCAAAGAGACTGACAGCAATCAGGGCCGCTCCATGCTGAGTGCGCAAGCCACTTATTTACAGGAGTTCAGCGATTACTTCCTCGGCGAAATAGCTGCAAATTTCGCGGCTAGTAACAAACGAGGATGACAGAATACTTGGAAAGCTGATCCTGGTTTGTGGTTAATCACAAACAGCGCACTCAAACCAAAGGAAGGTGTACACAAAGCAGAACCGGTTATATTGTGCCTACGCTTTCGTTCGTTTTCATTTTAAATAGAAGATTTATATGGCTAGGCGAAACGAAAAAAAATATGCGTGGCTCTGCTATCGCAAACAATGGAAACCAGCGGAGCTGGGGGAAGCCTAGTAAAGTAGTGGCAAACCACACACTTAGTCTAACTTTCGCTGGGTTTCCCCCCTCTCCACTGGTATCTGATGTTTGTGATAGCAGAGCCACGCATAATTATTTGACATGGCAGTGCAGAATGAAAATGCTAAGATTTCTTCGCCTACACGAGCTCTCAGCTTCCCTCAATCTAAACTCAGGAACTTCTCTTCTGCGACGCTTGGTTTCAACTTCCCTAGCTCTCGCTTCAGGATCGGATCTCTGTCGACGCTTCCGTTCACGATCAGCTTCTCGACGGCGCTCAAGTCGAGCGGCTTCTTCCACGGGAGTCCTGACGGTAGTCTTCGCCATTGCTAAGCAAACCGCCACGTCACTTTTTTCTCTGCTAGAAAGAGGACCGCCGAAGCGAGCGCGCGGAGTTTTATCGGAGTAATGACGTCACATCAACTGTGCCCGGCGAGCCACTCCTTCTCCCCCGGTAGGCTCCACCAACCCTCGCCGCGCCGCTCCCTCTCTCCCGCTAAGCCCCGCCTTACTCCTCCTCTCATTATAGCGAGGCTATAACAGCTGCGCTGTAAAAGCGTCTGTCCGTCACCTGTCCACAGTAAACTATCATCATCAGCATTAGTTCGAGCGTCGTCGTCTTCTTCCGCAACTGGCTCGTTGGCTCGCGCTCGGCACGCGCTCGTGCCACTGCTCCCGCGTTCGTCGTCGCCGCCTGCTTCCACAGCTGGCTGCGTTGCCGCTGATCATTCCAGCGTACAATTTCACTTCTGTTGTAATGGGGAAGCCGCATTTACGGGGGTATGAGCCATTGCTTAAGGGGGTATGACCCATTCATTAGAGAGTTTTAGAATAGGGGCCCTAAACGTTTTGGAGCCCCAAAGAAATAGCATCGAAGCCACTGCGCATGCGCGAGACGCGAACTGCGTTTGGGGCTTGCGTCGGGAACGCTATTTCACCGATTTAGCGGGAGTCCCAAAAGCTGCCCCAAAAGCTTTGCGTCAACAAACATGGCGGCACCCATCGAAGCGACGGCTCTAACCGAGCATCCAACTGGGCTCGATTCGTGGTAACGCGTGAAGTTCGTAAGCTAGGAGAGACTGCGGTTATCGCTTTCTCTCAACTAACGTGTGTAATGAAGATTCATTAGACGCCGCTGATTCCGAATTCGATTGTCCATTTCATGGCTCGTAGGCCTAACATGAATTAGCTTGGCTGGTGAAGGCACGTAAAGTAGGCTACTCAAAATTAGGCGCAACAAATCGCTTGCTGCTAATAGAATAACCTCTAAATTGTAATGTAACGCAATAACACGAAATTCAAAATTACTCTTCTTATCATACAAGTATAGTTTATTTTAATATTCATAATACTTTTTCTTTGACACCGTAGTGGCGCTGCAAGCGCAAGACTATTCGCAAACGCAAAGCCCTATATTCTAAAGCTCTTCACTCCTGCATGCCCCAACGCTAGCACCCGCCAAGCTCATTGGGGCCCCAAAATTTTGGGGCTCGTATTCTAAAACTCTATTGTCTTACGCAACGGACAGATTTAATTTTGAAGCAATTTAACTTCAATGAATCGAAAGCGGCAATGGCTCGCGAATGCTGCTAATTACCAACCCACTGAGCTAACTCGAGACATCAAACGCAAGCGACAACGGCGGACTGCGGGCATGCCGTCAGTGACTTCGTTCTCTCCGTCGCAGCCGAACGTGTGTGTAACCTCATTAAGAAACACAAAGACGTAACCAATAATTGAGAAATACGTTAATGAACCGTCGCGATTAACCCAGTGACAAACGCATGGACCGCACGTTTCAGCTTCGCTGGTTAACCATCTGTACGGAGTGCTTGGGCGGTGATTTTTTAGTCAGCTGTTCATTTTAGCCATAAAGCAAGATGAGCATGAAGCAGTCAATCTAAGCAAAGGAAGTTCGCAATGGCCATTAAAGGTGCGCCGATCACTGCTCGTACCTTGTGAATGGGTGTTCCCCAGAAATCGTTTGCAAACAGGCTGCCAATGGGCGTCGACGGCCGTAGGTCCCGGTTGTCCCGCACAGCCGATGCGTCGTCGAAGACGAATCCGCAGCCGAGTGCGTTTGCGTAGCACAGCCAGGACAGTGCGCACACGGCCACGTACCAACGCCAGCCGACGCGACGGCCACCAGACAGCCGCCATGTTGGGTAGCGGTCTGCACTGGACGAGCAGGGCGCCTGCGAAGAAGACACACAACGGGTCGGCGCTAAAGCACACGGCCGTAGACATGGGAATTACCGCAGCGCGGCGCAGCTCGGACACCGTGCAGGCATAATGCAGCGAATCGCAGCTGCATAGACCGTACGGTTCAGGGGAGGAGAGCTTGCTGGGGCAACTCGCATTGCCCGGGATACAGGGACGGTGACAAGAAAATGGAATCAAATTTATAGAGCAGCACACGGATGCCTGCAGAAGAAGGTTACCTATCAAGAAAGGGATTGGGCAAGAAGGCGCAATCTCTCTAATGCTGTTCATTGCATGCTTAGAAGAAGTATTCAAGCTAATAAATGAATAGGCTTAGGAGTGAGGATCAACGGCGAATATCTCAAGCCTGTATATAGCACTCGGCACGATGGCTTCCTGGGATTTGGAGCTGGCACACTTGCCGACATGACGCTAATGCCGCTGTTGCAGGTATCTTTGGTCCACGTTTCGGCGGTTCGTCTCGAAGCAGCGGAACACGGGGCATGGCCTTTTTCGTCCGAGCCCTGGATAACGTCTGCAATATCTCGGCTATCATCCACCCGTGTGCATGAATCATCTGTCGTTGGCAGCATGCGTGGTGCGAACGGCGGAGGGATCAGCGAGGACCAACCAACTGACTTCGAACAACAAGACCCACGTGATGCCGATAAAGCCTATAAAGACTCGGCGCGATGACTTCGTGGGATTTGGAGCCGGCACACTTGCCGACATGACGCTAATGCCGCTGTTGCTGGTGCAGGTTAGTCATTACTATCCATTTGAATCGCAAAAGCTAGTGTGGATGAATGGGATCAGGTCTCGCATGAGGGGACTTCAAGGCCTTGCCTCGTAGCCACCTCCCGGGCCCGCTGGACTGCCCCCTCTTGTGGCTTGAGGTTGGAGCTGCGCAGCGCGGCGGCCCACTTCGACGCAAGAGCCTCCGGAGCTACTGCCATTTTCGCTGCTATAACAGGACACTCCCACAACATGTGTGAGAGTGTCGCTCTAGTTGCCTGACATAACTTGCAAAGAGCACTCGGGTATTGCGCAGGGAAAATGTGCCACAATCGCACCGGACTGGGGAAGGTGTGTGTCTGCAGTTGTCGCCAGACGACTGCCTGGCGACGCTTCAGTTTGGGGTGAGGTGGGGGCAATATCCCCCTGCCTAACTGGTAGTGCTTGGTGATGTAGTTAAATCCAACTAAGCGTTCTCGCGTGCTTCGTACCAGGAGGTCCGAACTCGAAGAAGGTGTGTCTGACTCTGCGCGGCGGGTCAGTTCTCGCGCAGAGCAGTGTGCCATCTCATTCAAGTTAGGGGGGGCCCTCGTCGGTGGGGGTGGCGACGTGCGCTGGGAACCACATGATCGCGGCGCTATCGAAGTGCTGTCGACCAGCTTTCCTTAGAATCTGAAGAGCTTCGGGGGAAATGCGCCCCCGCGCGTAGTTACGAACTGCGGATTGTGAGTCGCTAAGAACGACCTCACAGAGGGCGTCGGTAAGCGCAATCGCAACCTATGCCGCAGTTTCTGGGTATTCCGTGCTGAAGCAAGTAAAAAGCTAGTATTCCGTGCTGAAGCTCCTCCCGCGATGCCAAGTGTTTGTAACAAAAATCGCGGATGCAGCATGCACAGATTGCGGTTGAGGGGATTCTGTTTATTTTCCAACAGAGTGCTCTACTTTATTTTGCTGTTAATACTCGCGGGGGACGTTGAACTAAATCCCGGGCCTACTAGCACACCGGAGATGGAACTGTTGCAACGTTTGCACAGTGGGCAGGAAGCTTTCATTTCAATGTTAAACGGCACCGAAGCCAGCTTCGAAAGGAATGAGAACATACTGATGGAAGTGAAAAATAATCTTAGGCAAACTCAGAACCAGTTAAGGACATCAGTATGATTGTTACAGAACAGGCACCTATAATACGGCACCTCATGCAACAGGTTAAAGATTTGCAGAAGAAAACAAACGACCTAGAGAACAGAAGTCGCCGGAAAAATCTTGTTTTATATGGTGTTGACGATAAACCCTCAGAATCATGGGATGAATCCGAAGCTATTGTAAAGAATATTTGCAAAACGAGCCTTGGAATTGAACTCAGGCCTCTGGAAAGGACACACCGCTTAAGACGCTATAACGAAAATAGAAAAATACGACCGATTATTGTTAAACTTTCTTTGTACAAAAAGCGTCAGGCGGTGCTTCTTAATGCTAAAAAAATTAAGAATTCGCCATACAGCGTAGGCGAAGATTATTCACCTGAAACAAGAAGTACTAGGAAGAAGTTACGCGAATACGCTAAGGCAAAAAGAAAGGATAACAATAAAGTGAAACTGAATTTTGACAAACTGATTATCAACGGCAGGGCTTTCGGGTGGAATGAAGAAAAAAATGCGGTCGTCCCAGTACGTAGGCAGTGACAGACTATAAATAAGCAGATTGAGAGTATCGTGAACTCGTTGTTGTCATCGTGAACTGCCTAAGCATAGTTAAAAAAACAGCCGAGCTTTCTGGTTTGATTGAAAGTGTTGACGCTGACATAGTCCTTGGCACCGAAGCTTGGTTAAAGCCTTCCATTGCTGATAGTGAGGTGTTTCAAGAAAACTACGTCGTCTATCGCAAAGATAGGCCCACTGCAGGTGGGAGTGTCTTTTTGCTAGTTCATTCATTATTACAGTCTCCAGCAATTGATTACGAGTGCAATGCACTGGAGTCTGTATGGTGCAAGATAGTCCTGTCTGATAATTTCACGTTCACTGTTGGAGTGGTTTATCGCTCGCCAAGCTCAGATATAAGCACAGTGCAAACATTATATGAAATTCTCTCCGAGACGTCAGCTCAGACGATGCTTCCTGGGGGTGATTTTAATCTGCCTGGGTTATCTTGGTGCAATGATACGTGTATAAGTTCTAGCGGGCGCATGAACCTTGCGATGAAAAATATCTTGGACAGGTTTGGTCTGACGCAGTACGTTATCGATCCTACTCGCAATGACGCTGTGTTAGACTTACTGTTTTGTAACTCGCCAAATTTCGTAAGAAATGTGACTGTCATTCCGGGAATTAGCGACCACCTTGTTTCCGGTATCCGAAAAAAAAAAAGCGTGCGAACTGCGAAGTTATCAACGAGTAGAAGGGTCTACTTCTATGAGAAGGGTGACAACGATGCAATTTCTAAAAAAACTTCGTAATTTTTATTTTTCTCTGTTTTCGAGTGCTTATCTGAAGAGCGTAATGTGCATGATATGTGGGACAATTTTAAGAATATTGTTATGATGGGGTGCGTTTATTTAACAGATGAATTGATGAAAAGGGTTGCCGCGCCGACACCGAGCCGCTCCAAAGACAAGCGCACTTCGTTCTCCTCTTCTTCCGTCCTTCCGTAGCTTTTGCGTAACATTCCTCCCTTCACAGACGAAGCCCGCTGTGCGAGTAACTGTTACACCCACTCGGAGTCACGTGGATGACAGCGTTTCAGGCGAGCGACGTGAACAAGCTGCGTCTTCTTAGACCGGTAGCCATTGGACACGAGACGAGCAATAGAGTAGGTCACATCACTTAGACGATCGGTGATGACGAAAGGCCCGGTGTAACGAGCCAGAAACTTCTGTCACAGGCCGCGCTTGCGAAGTGGTGTCCAAAGCCATACAATGTCCCCGTTGCCGTATGACACATTCTTGTGTTGTGAATCGTAGCGGATCTTGGAGTGGTCCTGGGATGCCAACGTACGGAGCTGAGCTATGCGGCGTGCTTCCTCAGCGCGGCAGAGAGTCTGGGCAATAGAAGAGTCCGCATGAGGAGTAAAAGGTAGAATGGTGTCAAGGACGCTGCGGGGTGATCTAACATAAAGAAGATAGAAAGGGTTGTAGCCTGTAGTTTCATGCTTTGCGGTGTTGTAGGCGTGTGTCATAAAAGGGGCAAGATGTCATCCCAATTTTTGTGCCTGGAATCCACGTACATCGAAAGCATGTTCGTCAAAGTTCTGTTAGTGCGCTCGACGAGACCATTTGTCTGTGGGTGATACGGGGTCGCGTGGCGAAACTGGCAAGCACAGAGACGCAACAGCTCTTCGACTACGTCGGCCACGAACTGGCGACCGCGATTGCTCGCAATAACACGAGGGGCTCCATGACGGAGTATAACGGAGGACAGGAGGAAGCTCGAAACATCAAGAGCCGTGGCCGTTGGCATCGCTGCGGTTTCAGCATAACGCGTCAGGTGGTCGACGCAGACTATAATCCAACGGTTGTCGTTTGTTGAGCGCGGGAATGGGCCGAGAAGGTCCACTCCAACCATTTCGAAAGGAGATGATGGTGGCGCCACAGGGTGAAGGAGTCCGACCGGAGCAGTATTAGGGCGCTTGAATTGCTGGCACTTGTTACAGCTGGCCACATACTTTTCTACATCCCGTCACATACTGGTCCAGTAGAATCTGCCCTGAATGCGGTGGTATGTTCTGGTGAAACCCAGGTGCCCAGCGGTCGAGTCATCGTGCATAGCACGGAGCACGTGGGTTCTCAATTTATTACGCACCACTAAGAGGAGACGGGCACCATCAGCCGCATAATTCTTCTTGTAGAGCAGGCCATCTTGGATGACAAAGCCATTGTGACCTGTTGGCTGAGCAGCTGAGGCGAAGAGGGCATCCAGGCTGCGGTCGTCACGCTGCTCTTGCCGGAAGGTGGCCAGGTCGGGGAAAAGAATGTCGTCGATGGCGGCCAGAAACTCATCGAAATTGTCGGCGTCACATTCACTTGTTTGTAGAGGGAGCCTCTACACCATCCGTACACAGATTCATAAAAGAGTTGCTTGCACCACGGTCTAACTTACTGGCAGCACAGCACCGTGACGAAGTCGGAATATGGCATTCATGTGCGGCTATCACGGACGTTGTCGCACCAACAGTGGCTGCTGTTGCCATTGCTACGCGGCACTTTACACCGGACGTTGTCAGAATATACTCAAAAGGACATAAATGTGGTATTGAAAACACTGAGGAACACAAGTCGGGGTCACGCAACACGGAAGCACAGCCAGAAACCCGAGCCGACATCACGAGTCAACCGGCAGCTTCGTGGTCACAACTAAGCCTTTTTCCGCACTTGAAATCGTTGCTCTTGCATTCATCGTTGTCAGCAGAGTGATCACAGCTAACGCACATGAAGATGAGATACAGTGAGCTTCAGGCACGCCTATAACACTTTCTGGAAGGAAGTATAGGAAAGAAAATCGGCGAAACGCTGGCACGGAACGACACTTCACAGATGTAAACAAACCGTCAGCCATGAGCACCGCCGACTCCGCCGAACACGGCCGGTCGCTGGCGCGGCGCACAGCCTTATGGGAAGCACCACGTGACCAACCTGTTCCGGCGGGGGAGTTTTTTAAAACTCCCTGTGCGGAGTTCCCGGGGAGAACAAAATTTTGAAGGCGGAATAAAATCACGTCATGTCCGCCCTTATCCTCCCACAGGTTGTGAGCGGAGTGAAACGAGAGAATGCCGTTGTATTCCTCCCATACATCGGAATAAATATTCAAGGATGGGAGTATATAGGGCACATCACCTTGGTAAAATTCCCATGTGGGGGTATTTTCGTTTACAGTGTGCCGTGCTCCTCTCCGGGCCTTTCCGGTATCATCAGCGGTCGTCATGCCGTCACGGGGTGCATCTGGTGATGTCAACGGGGGCGACGATGTCGATTGGCGAACGTAGCTTCGCCAATGGTATGTTTGCCGCTAGCGTGGACGTGCCTTATCCGGAAGTGGACAGTGTTTTGAAAAGCGCGTTGGCGATGACGTATGTCCCGTGATAATTGGAAGAGCACTCGGCGAGGAGGAGAGAACAGCTGACGAACGGAGCGTAGCGAAGGAAAAAGCGAAACGAGCGAGGGCAGTATTTCGATCATCAAACTATACGCTCTTACGGCCCCATTTAGAAAAATTCTTGCAGCTACAGCGCGACCCACAAGGAGCGATTTTCTTGCCAAAAACTGGCGAACGGACGCGCGCGGCGTGCGCCCGGCGGCCGGCGGCTGTTTGCCGTCGGTCAAGGCGGGCTAGACATGTTCGCAGGCGGTCAACCGCTCGCCGGAAGCGGCGAATGAAGGTTGTCAGCGCGGAGCAATGAGGGCGCGGTTTTAAATTTAAAAAAATTAAATTATGTGGTTTTACGTGCCAAAACCACGATCTGATTATGAGGCACGCCGTAGTGGAGGACTCCGGAAATTTGGACCACCTGGGGTTCCTTAACGTGCACCTAAATCTAAGTACACGGGTGTTTTCGCATTTCGCCCCTATCGAAATGCGGCCGCCGTGGCCGGGATTCGATCCCGCGACCTCGTGCTCAGCAGCCCAACACCATAGCCACTGAGCAACCACGGCGGGTAATGAGGGCGCGGTCGCGTCCTACTTCCTACCGCCGCATTTGATTCGGCTAGCCAGCCAACCTAGAGCGAACATGGTGACAAAAGGTGCGCGCATCGCCTACAATGATCGACCGATCACAGCCGTCCAGGGGTGACCAATATGTTTCAGTTGCAGAATAATGGCTCAGTTGCAAATACAACTAGTTTTTGACTGCATTTTACTGAGAATGGAATGACGCTGTTTCTAGCAACACTGAAATCGTGGCGGCGGCAGCTGTTTTCCGCCGCATGTGGGTGCAGCACGGCGGCGGCACGCTGGCGTTCCGCCGCGCTGGTGCGGGCCGCACGCCGTTCGCCGTAAAAGTTCGCTCCGGCCGGGCTTGCGCGTTCGTTGTAGACTGGTACACAGCTGCAATACCACAACTAAATTTCGACCTTTGGGTGGTTTAGGCGCCCTTTAAGCGCCCTCTAAGCACCTGATTAGAGCAATGCGTGTCGCGATATGGGATGAAAGTTAAAGGGATGTAGAAGACAGAGGCATGACATCATGCGGAGAGATGGAGGCGTTGTCATGTCAGAATGGGTGCCAAGAGAAGGACGGCAGGAAATTAGGTAGGGTGAAGAAATTAAGAAATTAGCAGGGACAAGTTGGAATCGTCTAGAGCAAAACAGGGTTAATTGGAGATCACTCGGAGAGACCATGTTAGTGGACATAAAGATACGCTGATGATGATAGTGACGGTGACTGCAAAAAGCTCATTGGATGGCTCTATCTGTTTACCGACCTTGTGCGCAAGACGTACACCGACCATTGAGTGACGCCAACAGCGGCGACCACTGTAGGCGATCTTTGAATGAAATTACACTGCGCAAGCCCGGACGCTCTGCTGCTGCCACCTGTTGAGAAACGCATGCATCGTGCGCGACGAGCGTATGCTGTTCAATAAAAAATGCCACAGTTTCGCCCTAAGGGCGAAGCAATGAATGCGATAGCAACACAGCAATGTCATACGAAGTAAGTTGAGCGGCTTTGGTAGCAATATGAATTGTAGTAAACATGAGCTGATTAAGTAAGCAGGTGTGCTGCGGCGTAAGTAGACCGACATGAAGAGAGACTCGATGACCACGAGAAGGCGCGTGTGGAACGGTGGTGTTGATGAGAAGCGCTTCCCGTGGGCAGCGCGTGCGAATTAAGGGACACACCTGTAGCGCTGCACTGCCGATCCGGGCAGGATTGCATGTGTAGCGTGCGTTGGAAAATGTGGCCCGACTATTACTAACTGAATGAACAAGCGTGGTGTGAGCGCGCACAAACAAACATAAATAGATCACACTGAATCACTGCAGACAACGACTGTCAAAACGCTGGCAGCAAGCGCATACGCCGCAGCGGCGAAGGTACGTGCGGTCTATCGCTTCAACGGAAACTGAGCGGCGAATGCACAGCGCATACAAAGGTCAGAGCCGTGTGGAGATAAGAAACGGTGCGGGCGAGCGACGAGCGCGGTTGTTGGCAGAGTCGAAGTGCGCCCCCCCCCCCCCCCCCCCACCGCTCCCTCCAGCGCTGGCTTCCCGCTTCCTTGCTTGCGCGTGGGAGATTGAGTGCGTTCGCTCTCCGTGATAGCGCGCGTCCCCGCACGCTTCCGCTCGGGCATATGGCGCGCGGCGAAGATTTTATCGATACGGAACCTCACGGAGACGGCGACGGCGACGACGACGCCGACGGCAGAATTCCGGTTGAAGTAACCATATAATTGCTATCGCAATAATAATGGGCCAATCTGGACACGAACACTGGGTGCCCGACAACCCCTCCAAAGCAATCGAAACTCTCTGTGCTTTCGATGGTGAGGACAAGAAGCTCCCGGAACCACGTTAGCTCGAGTGTTAGCTACAATGCCACTGCGGCCGTCTTACGTGCCGCAGTGCTCATGTCGGCCCGCGAAACTCTTTGTAGCGCAGGCAAGCCTCCGCTTAAGTGTCCCTTCACATATCTCAGTTGCCGTCATAGATAACAAATAGCGATGCGGGGACAGGATGATTGCCCTGAAAAGAGTCAGGATTTCTGCCTCAGTTGGGATGCGAAGCTTTCCTGCTGGCTCGCCCATTCGATATCGCGTACACTGATTGTCTGCGCACAGAAGACGCAGTTCGTGATTAATAGTCAGCCTCTCGAAGCTCCAGGTTAGTAGTCTCGTACTAATTATTGCAGGGCTAGTTGGTGCATGTCAAATAGCAATGAATTTAGCGCCAAAAACGAGATCACAGACGCGTAAAAACAGCGCGAAGCGCTCCCTCCTGTCTTTACGTACTCCACTAGCTGTGACCGTGTTTCTGGCGATAAATTCATTATTATTTTAATTAGTTGGGGCACTTAGGCCAAGTACACACAAGGGACCCGGATCACCAGAAAAAAAAACTTTACAGACGAATAAAAACTATTTGAAGTTCATGTAACGTACACGCTGGAGATAGAAATGACAGCTTAGCGATAACACAGCTTAGGATCAGTGGATTCTGCCCATGCTAATACTCCCGTATGGGAAGAGCCAAAAACACCGCAAAACGAAAATAAATAGAAGTAACATTATTTTATTATTATTCATTATTATTATTATTATTATTATTATTATTATTATTATTATTATTATTATTATTATTATTATTATTTACATATTCTTCTCGGGCTCCCATTAGGAGTTATATGTGAGGGGGAGCGGTACACTGATATTGTAAATATATAGAGCACATGAAAACAGAACAAATAAACACGGATAATACAAAGGCTCTATCGAGCCGTATGCATCAAGCATGACATGTGCTCTGAAGGTCGTCGTCGGCTGCGCTTGTTATCACCTCCGTCGCTCACACCAAGGATTCCAACTGATTCAAGACTCATGTTGCACAGATCTTGAAGCGCACCAGAACACAGAGATAATTTTACAGAAAAGCAGACTGGACAGCGCATGACTTGAAAATGTTATTCAACATGAAGACATAGCTCGGTAAACGATTTTCATAGGCACACGCAACAGAGCGTATACACAGGTGAAATCAGCAGAACCGACGGTGAAAGAAAGTAACTTAGAATACAAGCAAAAAACTCAGTAAAATGCGAATGATCAAGGTAGGCTTACTCCTTATCGAGAAAAATGATTGCGCCTTGACTGACGAACTCTTCCCCCCTTTTTTGTATGTCGGAAAATAATCTCAATTTCTTTGGCAACCGTAAGGCAACCACATTGTTTACAATGGTCAGCACCATATGAAGATCCTGAAGCTTTTAACAATGCGTGATGTTGTCTGAGGCGATGGTTGACGCATCTTCTGCACTGTCCCACATACATTTTACCGCAAGAAACGAGAACCATGCGTGTGCACTACGCCTAATACGCAACTGGAAAATTTGGTGATGTATTTCACAGCGCAAAGCGATAACTCTTTTGTTCTTTTAACGCGCGGGCATACACGTGAAAGGTTTTTTTTTTCGCTAAACAATACATCAACCTCATACCTAGCGCGAACATGTTTACACGTACGTGTACAAAATGGCACATAACTTGAAAGATGTTGCCGCTAGGTATGAGATTTGTGTGTTCATCGGGCCAATTATGGAATTAGAATAAAAGACCTGGAGTTGCAAGTGGTCTGAAAAATATTTTATTGTTGTTTTCTTCTTGAGCACCTGAAAATTGGTGAAATCCTCCATCCCCAGGAAATAGCAACCCAGACTTTTACGAGGATATTTTCACATATAGATGATTCGGGCATAGTGTACATAGGGTATTAAATGCTCCAATTGCGATTACCCTACGCCGGGTGAGGTGACGAGTGAAAGTAGACAAGTGTCGGCACCGAAACCCTCGCGTCGGTGTTCCAACAGCAAGGCAGAGAACGACAGACTGAAGATCAGCGTTCCGACCGTGCGCGTCTCCTATGAATGCGCTCTGTACTTTCCAGCCAGAGCAGGTGGTAGGATCTCCATTTAAGACTGAAGTATTGAAATCCAAAGACGATAAGCCAGAACGAGAATGCACCGCCATGTGAGCGCCTCCACAGTGCTGCTAGTATATACACGAGTGATAATAAGCAAATGAACTCTGAACATATCCGAAACGCAAACGAGCTTCTTTGTCTCCGAAGCTGCACCTTCAACTGCATCCGAGTGATATCTAGACATTCTTATGGATAAACAGGCATGCCCATTAGGATAGCACGGTTTTTGTTCTCGGCAATTTTCTGTACATCACTGGTTTCTAGGCCCATGTAGGTAGGTTGCTAATCCGATTAATCGATTATAAGGTACTGATTAATCCAATTGAATTTTTAGCTATACCCCGCTTTAGCGGAAACCGATGCGCATGTTGTATATAAAATGTCAGAGCATACGTCCAGGGATAAATGTGAAAGTGCTCAGCCTACACGTTGCCTTGGATATTAAGCAGCAACGTGGACTGGCGTAAGGCGGAGACTATTGAGAAACGGCTGAAAGATTGGGGACGTAAAAGAAGAGAAAACATGCAATGAAGCGAACTGTATATATTGAAAAATATTGATTAAGCGCATTAAAATGTATGATTAAATCAAAATGTAAAAAAAGAAAACAAACTACAGGGCGGTTACGAATGTGTAACGCGAATGTGGTGCGGTCAAGGAGTTCTCGCTCCCCATTTCGCGCGATCTCTGAATTCCGAGATATTAAGAGCTCCGGAGCTCTGAAGTGATGATGATGGTGTTACGACGACAGCACGGCTATGGTGGCAAGATGACAATGGTAGACTGTACTAAACTCGCAGACAACTTTCTGTGGCAATGAAGGGAAAGCTGCGGGCGCGTGGGTGCTGCACATGTGTTACCGCGCCAAGTAGTCCGGCAGCGTTTGACAGTGCTTTTGGTTGCTCGGAACAGACGCTGAATTGACGCAGCTTGCACGTGCGACGGTTTCGCGTTTACCCAGACGCGGAAGGGAAACGCCGCAAAATAAGTAAACTTTAGCACTCACTGGTGTGATCTGTCTTATCATAGCCTCCTATAAAATGGCTATGGTATGGAGGCTATGGTCTCATTTAACTGTTTCTAATAAGCTGTTTATGTTTTCTCTTCCCCAGCCTAAACCAACGTGGATTAAAACGCGGGACTCTTTTCAGAAGCGCTCTCACTTGTACGCGCTTTGCCTCCGTAGCTTTCCCTTCATTGCCACAGAAAGTTGTCCGCGAGTATAGGTTGGTTCCAGCGGACGCCATGGCAAGCGCCGAGGGTGAAGCAAAAAACGCGGAAAATGTGGCGGCGCTGCCGTCGCCTAATTCTGAATCTCCGGCCAAGACACGTTGGCTCCGGCTGTTTCGCCAGCGTCCATTGGCTGAGGCGAGCTCACGGGCTGAGTAGCTGTCGTCTGCTCGACGTACCGTCGTTGTTGCGTCGTTTGCATTCTTTCTGCCACTCTTTTTCCATACTATTTACAATATATCGGTGGGGAATAATATCAGTGTTGCCGCCTACGAGTGTCCACGTGTTAAAGCTCTATGCAGATGCGGTAGGTGACGCCACCAACTTTTCAATTATAAAAAAAAAAATGCTTAACCTTGCACTCGGCTGCGCAACGCTTGAAACAGCGAAGCTGGGGGATCGTAACCCAGCATTTCCCGGAATTGCACGCGAACTTTTCATCTTATTAATCATGATGCTGTTAATTTCTTTTCGCGCGTCTCGGACTTACGGCCGTGACTGCGCGTTGCATAGCGCCGCTTGCAACACCGACACCGCGTTCCAATGCCGACATTGCGTTCCAGGAGACGCGGTCCGTGAATGCATCTCTCTCTCTCGCTCTCATAGCGCGCCAAACCTCTTCACCTCGCAGAGCACGAGTGTACGAACGCGCCAGCTGTGGATGAAGACGACGACGCTCGAACGCAATCATATGGTAGAGCGTACTAGATTGGGGGGAGTGGGTCCAACGAGGGCTCTGCGCTGAGGCATTTTTATAGCTCCTTATAGCGGCCCCGTTCATCCCCGTCGTCGTAGTAGTAGTGTGTAACCAGTCTGAGAAAAATGAGAAAAAAAAATTCCGAAGTTGTGTCCGTAGCGCGGAATCGAACCAGGGACCCCTCGCTTCCGAGCGCGCGGCGTTAGCCCACTACGCCACGAAGCGGACATGGACACACGCACCACGATAGCAATAAATACCCAACATTAACGAAAGGCCGCGTTTCTAACGCGTTTGTGCTAGCGCGTTACGGCCCGTGTAAGAAGCTGGTGTAAGACGCTGTGGCCTCTCCGCCTTACCTTCAACGCGTTTCGAACGCGCTGCCCAAAGCGGTGGCAAGTCAAGTTCAAGTCGAGGAGCGTTTATGAATACGGGGGTATACTCTCTCGGCAGTCATGTGATGGCGTCGGCAAACGCGGTGCACGTTCCGGCATGTGTAAATGGCTGCGTAAGACGCTGTGGCCGCTCCCCCTTACTAGAGAGTACTGCACGTTTCTAACGCGTTTGTGCTAGCGTCCCCTTAAGCGGGAGACCCGATGATTCCCTCCGGAGCTTCGCCCACTCATCATCATTCACCCCGTGGATATGCTGTGAATTTTTTTATTGAAAATCTAGGTGGCGCCACCGTCACTTTCTCCCGAATGAGCGGCCCCGCTCGCTATAATCGAACGCTTGTCGCGTCGGAGATCCTACCGCAGCTGCATGGAGCTTTGACAGGTGGATACTCGGTGGCGGTAACACTGAAATTATTCCCCACTGATCTATTGCAAATAAAATGGAAACAGAGCGGCGGAAAGAACGCAAAAGACGCAACAACGACGGTTCGTCGAGCAGACGACAGCTACTCAGCCCGCGAGCTCGCCTCAGCCAATGAGCGCTGCCGAAACAGCCGGAGCCAACGTTTATTGGCCGGAGATTCAGAATAAGGCGACGGCAGCGCCGCCACATTTTCCGCGTTTTTTGCCTCACCCTCGGCGCTTGCTAAGGCGTCCGCTGGACCCACTCCCACATTCTAGTACACTCTACATATGGTTCGCATAAATGCATGCTCTGTTGGCGTGGCTGTATAGCCTAGTGGTTACGACGCTGGCTTTGGGACCGGGGGTAAGCGGCTTCGAATCCCGCCTCGGCCCCAAGAAAGGTTATTTTCTTTTCTTTCTTGGTGGTTTCGTGCTACGCACCACAAATTACGGCTATCTTAAACAGCTTCGCTGTTCAAAGCCTCAGCGGGATTCTGCATTGAACGCACTCCCCCAATCTAGTACCCTCTAACAATGGGATGACGACAAGTGTACGACGATGACGTTACGACGGTACGATGATAATCGAATGACGAAGGTGGAATGCAACCTTGGAAGGACCACGGCAGTATGACAACAAATTTCTGATTAGCGACGGCCGAATGAGGATTCTGGAATCATACAGATGGTACAACGACGACTGCGTGACGATAACGGGGAGGGGACAATGGGATGACGACGAGTGTGTGAACGACGACTAGACGATGACGATGGTCTGATGTGTGCATTCGCTTGCCAACTCCGGCCCGTCGCTTCTGCCTCGGTGACTCAAACCGCTGGGTCGTGGCGTCTGAGGCAACGTGATTGTGCGGCTCGAACCATCTCCCTTTAGCCGACTTGCTGCGGGCACAGCCACGCTTCCAAAGGTTGCATTCATACGAACCATATGACTGCGTTCGAGCGCCCTCGGCGAAAGAAACCACCTAGAAACGCGGTACGCGCGAGCGGCACAGCGTGGCGCCAGCGGTCGAACGCTGTATCTACTAGCAGTTGGAGTGTTGCTCCCCGGTACGCAAGGCCAGACTGCTTTGGCGGCCTTATAGCCCCTCTCCGGTCCCGATCTCGAGCGCGCTTTCAATCGGTCTGAGGGTGCTCCTTACGCCACCACATTCCGCGATACAGCGGCCGCAATCGGTTGGTTTGCGCCGCTCGTGCTTCGAGGGAACCGAGCTCTGCGTCACCATGACCGAACTGTCCTCTCTCATTAGACAATTTTGGAACAGCGTTTGTCGCCTTACGGAAGTTAAAGTCGAGGACCGGATGTTACGGTGCACGTCTCTTCAAGACATTTAGTTTGGCGTAGAGAAACGCAAACGCACGGAAGACGTAGGAAAACAGGACGCCGGCCCTGCCTGTCAAAGGTATTCAAGCCAAGGCAATCCATTAGCAACTATCCTGTCACTTCTATGCGGACGCGTTTCATCAGGCCTACAGACGCCTGAATCACCGAATGACTTACAAAATTGGAGGCGCTATGCGCACGCAGCTTACGTTTCAGGTGAGTTTAAAGGAAGCGAAAGCTCATTTGAGCAGTTACTGGCGATAAACGATCGCCAGAGCGTAGCCATCACGAGAATTCACGCTGAAGAGGGAGCCATGGGTGCTACCATGTTGGACAGCGCTATTAGCGTATACGTGTACATTACGTACGTTACACTCGTGAAATAACGTACGTGACCATGGCGTACGTAAACTGCCCGACGGCAATAATGTACGGAGCATGAGGAGTGAGAACTACGCTATTTCTTTACGTACGTAATGCGTTCACGTTTGGTTGCAAATGCTATTCTAAAACTGTTTATTGGCGGCAGCGCACGCATTATCGCGTGCACTTCAACCAATGGAAGCACTTTCTGGCACGCAGCCAAGATCTGTGCCTGCTAATGGCGCGACACTCAGAAACGAGTTA
Source organism: Dermacentor silvarum (assembly GCF_013339745.2). Taxonomy (NCBI): domain Eukaryota; kingdom Metazoa; phylum Arthropoda; class Arachnida; order Ixodida; family Ixodidae; genus Dermacentor; species Dermacentor silvarum. The sequence continues at coordinate 231,906,858 of NC_051157.2, forward strand.
AGAAAAGCGAACGGTTTAAAAGAACTGGCTTGGTGCAAATGTCGACCCACGTCTTTTCTTCACCACAAGGAACTTATTGTGGAAAGCAGTACTTGGCAGCTGGGCTTGCCGGTGCATATTCAGTAAATATAAAAGAGCGCTCGTCCCGTCCTCTTTCTTCGTCCGTGTCCCAGGTTCTGCTGCTTTATAGTTACTTATATTGTGGAAATATTCTCTAAACGTGATGCGGTTGCATGCGATTCCGCGTTTTGAGCACACACAAATTAAAGTGTATTATAAAGCAAACAAATAATTCTTGGGATTTGCGTGCCAAAAGCACGATTTGAGGCTCGCTTTATTGGGGAGTCCGGATTAACCCGAGGCTCCTTGAGATGCACCCAATGCACAATCCACGCGCCTCCTTGCATTTCGTCCCCATCGAAATGCGACCGCCGCTGCCGGGAATTGAACCCACGTCTTCGCGCTTAACAGCGCCACGCCATAGCCGCTAACCCACAGCGGTGGGTAGTATCATAAAAGAACGTTCGCAAAGAGAAACTAAGGAAATCTGCTAAAACCGAAGGTCAAGGGGCGTTCAAAACGATGGAGTTAGTAACGCGTCGCACGACGCTAAGTGAATTCTCAGTTCTCCGCAGCGAAGCCAGAAATAAAAACGAAGGGAGGCATGGCCATTAGACAAAGCCTGCATGTGTTCATCCCAACGGCCAACTTGCTCCCTTTAGGCGCGAGCTACACTGCACGTAAAATATGTGATGGCAGACGACGGCCCTCCACCCTCGCCATGTGGCGCACCCTAGCGGTGAGCGAAGAGCGCTAATTACAATTGATTACCCATTAAGCAATCCCGAACGCGGTGCCCGCGAAAAGCCAACGTGTGATCCAACTGGCCAAAAGGAAGCAAAGACCAGAAGAAGAAAGATGTTTCGACGTACAGGCATTTTTTACACACGGAGGGAGAACGTGAGGATAAAATGCACCGGCTCTGGTGAAACACCCACGAGGTAGTTTGCATTTTGCAGACACAGCGACCAGCACATGTTGTCATGTTCGTTTAAAATGATCTCGACAGAGACAAAAAAAAAAAAGACAAGAAAGTAAATCAATAAATTAAAAAAAAAGACAAGCAAGCAAACCAACTGGTTGTCAAAATTGCTTCGTTCACTACCCGCGCAAGAAACCTGACCTTTTGTGAGCCAAAAGTACTTATTCCAGAAGAAATCAGTGTCTTACTTGGAAAAGTGCCACCGTCTGTCGGACACATTAAGCGCGTGTGCAAGGTATTCAAGTCTGAATAGCGCTCGATGTTCCTTTTCTTCTGTCCAAGTCTTCATTGCTTTCAATTGTATGTACTTTATTTTTATGTACTGCGATTGTCATGACTTCGTAAATTGTCCTGTGATTATTTCCTAGAAAGCTGTTTTCTTGCGTTCTGCGTGTGTACGCATCGGCGCTTGTTTGTCCTCATCCTTGCCTTTGTGCACTGAGCTTATGTTGTATCCCGGCTCCCACTCAGGCCTCAAACGTATAGGCCGGCAGTATGTAAAAAAAAAAGAGAAAAAAGATTGTGCCACTAAAAATCATGCCTCGCGATTACAAAGCGGAGTGGTTACAGCCAAAGATCAAAAATGCATGAACAGAAATAAAGTGCCTTAGTAATTAGGTTACAAAGGTTTCTGATTGTACAAATTGAACTAGTACTTCACAATATACTAAATACGCGGTCATAAAAATGCCTTATATAAACACAAGAGCAGTTGGTTATATTGTAACAAAGAATATATCTGACTATACACAATCTTTACCAAATCGGCTCGAAATCACTGGTTATCATTTATATAGATACAACTTCTTCTGGAAGGTGCTTTCAATCAACGAATGAGCGAGGCAAAAAGTACTTAAAAATATATTTAGTGTCACATGATACAAGACCATGATACAACAGAATGGATACCAAGAGAAGGGAAGCGCAGTCGAGGACGGCGGAAAACTAGGTGGGGTGACGAATTAAGTTGGGAAATTTGCGGGCGCAAGTTGTAATCAGCTAGCGCAAGACAGGGGTAATTGGAGATCACAGAGAGAGGCCTTCATCCTGCAGTGGACATAAATATAGGCTGCTGATGATGATGATACAAGAGCAACCCTACAATGATAATAAATTCGAAGAGAGGTGTACTGTGGTTGAGAAATCAGCTCATTGAGTAGCAGCGAATGATGTCATTGCTTGTAAAAAACAGTTAAACGCGAGATGATGCGAAAAAAAAAATACTGGTGTGAGCGTCAGGTTAGTTTTCACAGCAGATTTACTCAGTTTCACTAGATTAAACGAAGTGAAATATTCTGAGCACCTTTTATTGAACTAATTAGTTTATCCTGAGGAGAATTCCACACAGCGCTTGCATATACTCCAATTTACGAAGAAGTAGCTTCAGCGACGCAGGGGAGGCTAAAAAGCTACGACGTAGGTAGCCTAGCATGCGGTTAGCATTGTTAATTACATAGTTGGTATACACCGGCCATGATAAGTTGGTGGTGATGTGGACACCTAGATATTTATATGAGTCGACAAATTCCACGGGAACATCATTTAACAGATATGCATGTCTGTCATTTGTTGCTCGGATACTGCGCAACACATCGCATTTGTTAACCTTAAGTTCCATTAACCGATCTTTGCACCAGTTAGCTATAGTATCGAGGTCTGACTGGAGGAGGTTAGCGTCAAATAGCAATAATTATTTCCGGAAAGATAACGCAAGCGTCGGCAAAAAGGTGAATGTTACAAAACAGCGAAGAAAGCAGATCGTTAATGTAATATATAAGGTACAATACAGGCCCCGGCGCCCGACCTTTGTGGCCCATCGGTAGTTACATTCCTTAGCTGCGAGTTATGAACGTTTCTAGCAAAAACGTGCCTGCTATTTAGTAAGGAAACATTAAATACACATCAAAAAGTAACTGACGAGATTCAAATTTTAGTTTATCAAGTAAAAGCTTATGACATAATTTATCAAATGTTTTTGCGAACTCTAAAAAAACGCAATTTGCTAGTGTCAAGAACAAATTCTCTCTGAACTACCGCTTCAACAGCACTTTTGTGAGGTACAGCAGTAACATTACGTTATGTACAATTCATTACCTGCAACATTAAACCAGCCTAAGATACTCAAACACCTCAGCATATCGCAACATCACTCGTCCTTTGTGTACACTTAAAATAAAAGCAATCACATTCCTTACAAGATAATTCGTTTTACTCAGTGGCATGTATCATTTCATGTCGTGATTGAAAGGCCCCCCATGTCTCTTTCACACCAACACAAAATATACGCTGGAAAATATTTTAGTTCTCAACAATTCCAGATATTCTACGAGTTTTGCAATTACAGAAGTGATAGTCTAAATAACAAATGTAGTCTCTAAGTTTTCCTGTTAAGCGCGTGACACGTCATCGAGATTAGCACGGTGGATGAAAAGAAAAGCGAAATTTTACTTCCGATGCACGTGTAGACATTCAGCTGCCGAGATAAAAGCGCCGACACGTCTATATTGCAGCTGCTGTGACGTAGTTACTAGCGCGAACAAGACTAATGGAAAAAAAAAAAAAAAACGTGGGGCAGGGCAGAACGCTATCTTGTTCGCGCTAGTAACTATGTCACAGCAAGTTCATCAACACCACCTCACCCAGCTTCCTTCGTTAATTACATCTTTATTGCTACCGCCGAACTGCAGGTGTTTTGTTCCGAAGCAGTGCAATATCTCTTGCACGTTATCGAACCCAGTAAGCCTCGCTTCTCGATGCCACTCGCAGCGTCGCCGCCGGCGAGGGGCGTCTCGTGGGAAGCGCGCTTTACAAGTGGCTGGCGCATCGATTGTCGTCAGCAGCTACGCACTCGTTACACTACGACTCCGAACACGTTCCTCACATGAAGACGCAAGCATTTTTAATGCGTAGTATTAGGAGTGTCAAAGTGGAAAAAGAAGTCGCAGTTTTCGCATCGATTGCGATAGCAAATTAGTGGACAGCTATAGAAAGCAAGGATAGTAGTTTTATCGGCCGTATAAACTTGTAAACATAGGCCCGCTAACTAAATTAACAAAAATGGTGTCACACGCGCACAAGCAAACTTGAACGCAGCTCACTCGATGACCGCGGAAACTGGCTGTCAAAACGCTGCAGTGAGTCAGCAGCAGCAGCGAGCGAATTCAGCTTCGTGCGGGCGCTCGCATCAACACGATCTTAGCCGCGAAAACACAGGGAGGTCTGCTCGCGCCGCAGATCGCTTTCAAGATTCATACGGAACCTCACGGTGACGGCGACGACGACGGCAGAAATTCGCCTTGAGTGTCCATATTATTCCTGTAGCAACAAAAAGTGTTTTTGTGTGAAGTGTGGGAAGCCGGTCACGTGATCGAGAGGGGATGGGTGAGCCGGAGGGCAAAGCCGGAGGAGCGGCTTTCGCCGGAGTCACCACTCCGACCAAGGCCGGTCCACCGGCCGGAACGTCAGCAAAAAAAGATGCCATACCGTTAGTATTTATTCTTTCTTGAATGTTATACCTTGGGGTCTGACGCGAAGCCCTTCGTCTTATATATATATATAGCGCAAGTGTGTCGAGCGCGCTCCTGAACTGCAATAGAGCACTGCACGGGCTCGGGCTTACCCGAAAGCCCGGGCCGGGCCGGGTAGAACAGTTTTTTCACGGGCTCGGGCCGGGCTCGGGCACGGCGTGTGCTTTTTGACCCGGGCCCGGGCCAGGCTCGGGTTTTTTGTCGCGGGCCCGGGCCGGGCTCGGGCTTTCTGGTGGTGTGCATGTAACGTGCAGCGAGTTATTTTCGGGCGTCTCAACTCTGAAAAACATTATTTTTCGGTCTCGGGCGGGGTTCGGGCCGGTTTCAGGTCGGGCTCGGGCCTAAGGTAAAGGGGTGGCGGGCCGGGCCGGGCCGGGCCGGGCGGGTAACGTAGATTATTTCCGGGCCCCGGGCCCGGGTCTCGCCATAAATGTTTTGATCGGGCTCGCGCGGGCAGCCCAACGTAAAAACGGGCCCGGGCCGGGCCAGGGCTGAAAAAATCGGCCCGTGCAGTGCTCTAAACTGCACTTCGCCATGGTGAACGCGGCCTAAATCATGGAACCTGGAAGGTGCGCCGTACTGCTAACGCATTTCTCTCGCATTTACCGTTAAATCGATACTGACTTCACGATAAAACCGCCAATTAACGCACTACCCGATTGAGCGCCGAATATTCAGCCGTAGTCGCCAATCGCTCATCCTATTCATGGTCCAGGATTATAGATATTCTCCTCGCCAAAGTCGACTACGAGTCTCTCGTTGTCTCGTTGAAAAAGAGCTACTTTCTGTGTGGCCACTTCGCCAACGCAACTGCTGTATGGGCCCCGATTAGCAGAGTAGTACGAATTCAAGGGCGAAAAATGTGTGTGCCAGTACTGTTTGTTTTGCGGGGGAGGACCACGAAGCACTGCTACACTGACAGCGCGTCCGCTACCTGTCGGGACGGCCAGCTGCGACGCTGAGAAAACCGTGCACATCATTGAGAACTCCTTTGTCTAAGGAAGGAGAAGGAGCACAAGGCACGGAAGCGCCTTCTTTTTTTTTTTTTTTTTTGTCTGCACATGAAAAGAAAAGGCGGATCAGATTATACAGTGCATATAATAAGCATGGAGACTGCACGATCGGTTACCGCAGCCGCGAGCAATGCAACATTCACAGACAGTACTGGCGCGTATTATTTCCACCTCCACCGCGTAACTGCGCTCTCGACATGAACTGTGAATACAGGAGCGGCGAGTGCTTTTCTGCGGACACAGAACTGCACATTTCAGGGCAAGAACCGTGGGGTTTTTCTGCCGATGGAACGCAGACGCAAAAGATAAACGCAACCCGTGAGTGCCGGCAAATCTTTGCTCGCGGCGCTGCCCCTCCGCCGTTTCCAGACACCGCCGATGGAGCGAGTGTCCGCTAATGGATCGGGCCCTCGGGTGACGAGACGCACATTGAGCCAATGCGCTCTTTTGAGCGGCCTTGCTTTCGGAAACAGGTCCGCTCTGTTAACACAAATCGAGTCACCAACAGGACCCCGGGCTGTTAGCGAGTCAGGCAGCGCCTCGAAATGCTCGCGAAGACGCCTACAGCACTGCGTGGGATATGATTACAAGTGCAGACAACTGTGAGCGGCGTGAGACCAGTAGGCTGACACACGCTGACAAACGCTAACATAAACTTTTTAAAGCACAAACGAGAGACAAGGCACAAAAGGAAGGAAGAAGCGCCTGTCCCGTGTCTGACCTTCCTTTTGTGCCTTGTCTCTTGTTTGTGCTTTAAGAAGTGTATTATGTATGCACCAACTAGGCCCTGAGAAAGTTCTTCCAAACGGTAATTAAAGTTACGGCGCAAATTTCTTTAGCTCCACCACGAACTTGGGCAAACGCCGCAGGACACTCTGTACCTTTTCCAGTACCACCAATCTAGATATGTGGATATATGACGACAGGTTCCAGCGAAGGTATCACGCACGCAAGGGCAACCTTGGTACGAATAAAAGACAAGGCCGGTTGTATGTAGTACATAACGGCGATCCGACCATACTGACTCGTGTACTTGTTTATCCTAAAGCCCCTATATTTATAAAGGTAGCGCCATTCTTAGATCTTGCCGCCACCGCGCTCACCCCGGCGCTTCCTCCTCGCCCTCTCTTTGCCGCCTCCTGTCACCCCAGCCTCCTCCGCATACCTCCAGCAGCGGGGCCCACTCCTGCAGGAGTTCCGCCGCCTGGGCCTCCCCTCTGGCAAGGAGGAAGATCTCCTCTTCCCCGGCCGACACCACCTTTCTGCACTTCGAGGCGTCGTGGAGTTCCTTGACTCGTCAGGGCTCTCCGCACGCCTCTAAGGACATTTCTACAAGCGGGAAGGCCTCACGGCCTCCCACCCCACCCCGGGCCTGACCGGCCTGGCACAACACCCCTGCAGACTCTGCAGCACACCAAGGCCTTCCATCTCGGCCTGATACGTGCCGCCTATGCCTGCCGGTTTTGCTTCGCCCAGCCATGGCGACTCCACTCTATCCCTTCTTTCGCTCCCACTTACCCCTCCCCGTTGGCGCTGAGCCGTGCTCCCTCAAGGGCTGCAGAAGATAGCGCCAACCTTTCCCTTTCCCTCAAGAACCACTTATCAGCCTCCTCCGCTCCCCCATTGGCCAATCCGTGTCACGTGGAAGTTCGCGTCGCGCTTTTGTATATTTTTTTCTTTCCAGCGCGCTCCGACTGCCATTCTCGGGCCTGTGCGACGAAAGTGCTGTACGCACAAACGGATCCAACGTGTTAGGGACAAGAACTTCGTTGTGATGGCATGCTGCTGCGCCTTAAGTTGCCGCAACCGACAAGGCGAGGGCAAAAGGCTTTTTTTGTTTACCATCCGGCGTGCGCAAACGCTTCTTGCACACTTGATATTTGCGCCGTCTCGCATCGTCGCGTTGCTACTTCCAAAACGGCATTATTAAGACCAGTTACTGACTGACGAAGCAAAATCGCGCCTCAAAAACGTCTCTGCAGGGCGCGATCGAAGTTTTCCTCGGATTTCCTCTGGTAGCGCGTTAGCTGTCGTCTGCCACGGCAGGCCCGACGCAGGCGGCGCCACCGTCGATATCGCGCCTCGATCGCGCTGGTCGCGCCGAGCGCGATAGTGGAACGGAGGAGGAGGGAAGTGGATGGCGCTACTTTTATAAATATAGGGGCTTTAGTTTATCCTTCTCCGGTGACCGCTTTTCACGGGCTAACAAATGTTAAACGTTATCGCTCGGCGCTGCATGCCTCGGAAGTTTCTCGAACGTTATCGATGGTTCTGTCCGTTGGTTGTTGTCACCGAACCTCGGGTAATATGATCATATATGCGCGACACGAATTCTGTAGTACTTTCTGGAAGGCACGCAGGCACCAGCGATTACGCTGGTGCCTTCGACGAGTCATATATAAAAGCCGACGCGCCTGACCCACTGATCAGATTTAGACGATCGCTGACTGTGATCGGCGCTACCGTTGTGATTTCAGTGTAGCCTGTTTTTATGGGGCGCCAGTTTCGCCCAATACAGGGCTATGTTCGAAATACACAGTTTTGCCACTGTGTTCTTCAGCACTACAACGTCACATCTCGCGGAAGGGTTTTGCGTTCATGTATTGACGCCCCCGTAAAGCCGTGATCCAAGCCCAAACCGCGAAGAAAACACCATGCCGTCAGGGACCAGCGAGCTAGCCGCAGGCTGCAAAGATTGCTACCGGAGTACGGACCTCCCTAAAAAAAGACCATTGAAAACAAGGCCAAGCCAACAACCATAATGGCAGCCCCAGCGTCCCCCATCGTGCTGCAACAACCGCGGGAGCCACCGACCTTCCGTGGATCATCATTTCAAAACCCGAAAAGCTGGCTCAAAACAAATGAAAGGTTTGCTACATTGAACATCTGAAATTCCGACGAATAGCTGCGACATATTCTAATTCCAAGGCGCCGCCAGGACGTGATTCGAGAAGAGTCGTGAGTCAACCATGACAACGTGGGACCTGCACCGCAGCGCCTTCTTGAACACCTTCGCGAGCGTCGTCCGCAAAAAGAGGGCGGAAGCGACACTGGAATCCCGTGCGCAGCTCCCAAACGAGAACATTGCGATCTACACGGAAAAGGTGATCCGCCTGTTCCGCCATGCCGACCGGGACATGTCCGAGGACAAGAAAGTTCACTTCCTCATGCATGGTGTGGAGCAACAGCTTTTCGGCCGATTGATTCGCAATCCGCCCAAGACTGTCGCAGAATTTTGAACGGAAGCCACGGGCATCTAGAAGACGCTGGAAATGCGCACTAGGCAATAAAATCAGCAAGTGCTTTCGCCGAAAAGTGAAATCCAAGCACTAGGCGCTGACGAGCTTCGAGAGACCATCAGAGCCGCTGTACACGTAGAAATTCGCAGGATCCCTTCGACGTAGCCTCAAGTAGCCTCGATTGCTGACACCGTCCGAGAGGAGATGCAGCAGTCACTAGAAGTCCCTCCTACGCCACTGTAGCCCGCCGTCACGTTCCCCCTTGTCACGGAGCGGCATATTTTCGAATGGTTTGGACGCTGATTAACGACACGCCGAATTACGAGCGTCAAAAACGTGGGCCCCTGACTGTGCAGCGTATAATTTACTCGACATCGCGTCAAAAGCGTCGTGACCGCTCGGGGTGCCATCTGGATTCCAGACGCGACACGCCGATTACGGACCCAGAAGTGTGCGTGTACGTCTGCGTGGTATGCCGGGTTCCACCTTGGCCCTTGACATTGGGACAGAGGAGAATCTGCGGTTCTTCGTCCATGGTGAAAGGGACGCGGCCAAGGCTGTTGGGAGCTAGGAGCCGTGAATTCGGAGAACTCTACATAGCGGCAGTTTCCCTACATAGGGAACTAGGGAAAGGAGAGGCTATTTAAGCGCAGGTTTTGGGCCCTGCTGATTAGTCTAGAAGCTGAACCTATGCGCTGCTGAGAAGCCGTTGGGGGGCTAGTGCCGTCCAGTATCGCCTGGGCCACCTGGCCACGTCGGAACTCCGAGGAACTTGTTGACGTACGAGACGTCAAACCAGCGTCTGCAACGAAGCTCACGGTAGTTCGCCTCAAGTTAGCTCAACCTGCTTGAGAGAAGACGTCAAATCTAGACTCCCGGGAAACCCAGCCCAGCAATTCGCATCCACCTCGACAAGATCGGAACCGCCAGCATTCTTCGGGAAAGCTTTGTGCACCGACTTCCACGGTTTATGGACTTGCTGCTGCTGCCCGGCCATGCGTATGACACCATTTGTTTTCTTTTGAACTTTGATTTCTTTTGAACTTTGCTTTAGTGAAATACTGTTAAGTGTATTCTTGTGTATTTGATCCTCGCACTGTTTCATTTGTATATCTACTGTTAATTGCTCGTATTTATTTGTCTTCATCATTTTGTGATATTAAGTTCAGGTGTGTTAGTCTGTCTTGTGTTTTTCTTATTATTTTATTTTATTAACTTGTGTATATTTATCAGTCGATAAGTATCTTGTTTTTTTTTTTTTTTTTTTTTTTGTACTCCCGACTCTGACTCTTGTCACTGCACTGTGCTCGCTTGAGTACGGAACGACCACCCCGCTTGTCTACCCCGTCGATCGACTTCGCGCCGACGACGAATCGGGGACAGCTGTGACATAAACTGGCGTCCGCGAACAGGACGTTCCGTACAAAAAGCAGCACGGTGAACGGAGAATGATAATCGTGGAGATTGATCGGTTAGCGCTACTGACACACTCTTGTGCAGTGTCGAACGCACGTGCATGCTAATTGTGAGTGCACGGTTTTTGGTGGTGTAGCCGCATTTTGGAGGGAATGGAGTCTAAAAAGTGGATAAAAAGAGGCAAACTGTTCGGCCTAGGGGGCGATGAGCTGAGGACATGGGTTGCGGAACAGCTGGAGCGGGCGTTGGCCCGAGAGAAAAGGGAGAAAGAGCGAGCGGCGGCGAAGGAAGCCGGAGAGCGTGAAATACTGTTGTTACAATTAAGTATTCAGCGTATTCAAAGTGGCAACAGGAGCAGGGCTAGCAACGAGCACCTTGAAGTAGAGGAGGAGCAGCTGAAATGCAAGACGCCCGTAGAAGTCGCGCACGGAAAGTGCGAAGAAGTCGCACGCAGGGTTCTACCGATGGTAGAAAAAGAGGCTAATCTTTGTGAGCCTAAATGTACGTCCACAGGTGATGCCAGATCCGTAGACGGTGGCGTAGTTGTTGAGGGACCCGTTGATGGGAACCGGATTGAGCGCGACGAGATACTGTGCCAATCGAATGAGAGAGAAGCAGCTAGGCCAGCGGTGGACGAGTTGGCATACGTCGCGAAGGTAGCGCCTGCAGTAGTTGTCCGAAGTGACACGAACGTGTTAGGCAAGAGCACCAGTGGAGAGTGCAGTCGATCAGAAAAGTGCGCAGAAGCACAATGCGGGCAGGACAGTGCAGTGGTGGACAGCTCCCAGATATGTGAGCTACGGTGCGCAAAAGAAAATAGCTGCATTGCCCCGAGTTGTTTGAAGATTTCCGCCAGTCCAAGTAGTAATGAGGGGAATGATTCACCCAGTAATCATTCAGACTGCGCGTTGGAGGCGGTAATCGTGACCGACGAGATGCGTGCTGGTCTTCACGAGATGCGAGCTGAAGGCTCGGAAATTGGCACCAGAAAGCGTGCTAGGAGAAAGAGAAAGAAGCGGTGTCGCAGAGTCCGTAAGACGGCAGAGAAGGCAACGCAGCCGAATAGAACAAAAGACGCTAAACCCCGTGGGGTGCGCAGTGAAGGATCTCGAGAGGCGCGTTGGCCGATTGCAATCTTTCGTGTACAAGGGCGTCCGAGCCGCGGGGGAGGAAGAGAGAAAAGGGCCGTTCGTCGCGGGGGCCGACAAAAGCAAGAGGGCAATCGTGTTCCCCCTCAGTCGGTCCTTTGAGAGGTGTGCATGCTGAGCATGGCACATGAGAGCGAGCCGGTACGGCACCGCGAATTAGGCATACGCGTCAGTAAAGTCGCAGTGCGATGCGTGAGAGGAATGTTGCCTGTCCGTAAAGTGTCGGGGGTGGGCAGCGAGGAGAATAGCCGCTGTACCTTTTGTATTCCCTCGTTGACCAGACGAGCTGTCAAACCGCGCCCGCCTCGAGTACGGCTTAAGAATTGATACAGGTTTTGTAGAAACAGTTTGTTTGTTTCTTTATTTTTCCATCGTCGGTTAATCTTTTAGAGATCGTTTGGGTGAGCAAGTTTGGAGCTTTGTGTAATTGTTTTGGAAGCTCTCCGATATTCTGAGAGCTGGTTTGCGCGCGCAGAAATTTCGGAAACTTTGTTTTCTTGATATGTCGTTCTTTCTGTAGCAGGTAGACTTGTTTGCGGGTGAAATACGCTTTATCAGTTCACTTTACAGAAGTGTTGGCGAATTTTTTTTTCTTTGAGATGGGTCGTTTTTGAAGGAGCCGTTGTATGGCCTTGCCTATTGGAAAGTGTTTGTGCCGTTTCGTTAAAGCGTGTCTTGCGCGGACACAAAGGAGCAAAGCGCTGGTGCGTCTCTCGCACGTGTATTTGCAAGACGACAGCAATTTTTGGTTTCATTCAGTGCGTGTAAGCGCTTTGCAAGATCCGCGAATGTCCTGGTCGTCTTGAGCGCGTGTTTGCCGCACGTTTTTGGTTGCCATTGCACTAGTACGTGTATTAAAACTGATGTGGAGTGCGAACAGACGGTTCATGGCGTTTATGCTGCATAAGATATTTCCAGTACCATTGATTTAGGGTCATTCGGCAGTGAAGTTGGAGAATTTTTGCGTTGTGTGCCTGGACGTGTAGTGCTCTGTTCATTTGTTTTTTCGTATAGTACACGATGTTATTTGATGTATAATGTTATGTATACATGGAACGGCCTTCTTTTTCTTGTTTTCGAAAATGCCACTCGTGTAAGTGAATATTATGTGATAATATTCTGAAAGTGGGGGGCTGTGTCACGGAGCGGCATATTTTCGAATGGTTTGCACGCTGATTAACGAGACGCCGAATTACGAGCGTCAAAAACGTGGGTTCCTGACTGTGCAGCGTATAATTTACTCGACATCGACACGCCGAATTACGGGCGTCAAAAGCGTCGTGACCGCTCGGGGTGCCATCTCGATTCCAGACGCGACACGCCGATTACGGGCCCAGAAGTGTGCGTGTACGTCTACGTGGTATGCCGGGTTCGACCTTGGCCCTTGACATTGGGAGAGAGGAGAATCTGCGGTTCTTCGTCCATGGTGAAAGGGACGCGTCCAAGACTGTTGGGAGCCGTGAATTCGGAGAACTCTACATAGCGGCAGTTTCCCTACATAGGGAACTAGGGAAAGGAAAGGCTATTTAAAGGGAAACTGAACAGGTTTTAGATTTCTAAAACGTGACGTTTTTCTGAAGCGCAGGCACTTGAAATCCCCGGTACGAAGTTTTGTTTTTCCATCATGCAAGTAGCGGCGGCGTAATTAAGAATTAAAATTGCAGCTTTGCTCCGCCCACCGCGGCTCGCGGAGTCAGCCCGCGGCGGCGGCGGAAGGGGAAAGCTAGCGGAAATGACGTCAACATAGGGGTCCCAGGCGCCCGCGCGGAAAGCGTGTGCAGGTTTTGCGCGTCAGTAGTGTTGTATCCGTGGCCTTTATCGCAAATGATCAAGATATCCACCCTGCGTTTCCGGCTAACGCTTCAAAGGACTGTTACCGCAAGGAGAATACCGTCTTAAGAAGCATACAGTGTCACCATTCCGTCCTTTTGCGCTGCTTACGGCTGTACGAGCACCGGCGGCCGAGACGACGTCATCTTTCACAATTTCCCACGGCAGAAAAAAACAAGCTGCTCAGTGGATCGCAGCGGTGAAACGAAGTAATTTCAAACCTTCAAGAACCACCCTTCTCCGTTCAAAACATTTTTGGGACAGTGATTACCATCAGAGTTTATCGCTGATGCGTGCAATGGGAATTCCCGTGAAATCTGCTGGACTAAGGCCAGGCGTGGTGCCATCGATCTTCTCTCATAAACGGAATGAATCGCCGCCACCGAGAGCAGCCTTCTGTGATACACTTTCTTTTTCCTGTCTTGCAAGAATTTCCTTTACTTCCTGGCAGCACAAACATTCTTCGTCTATTTCCATTGGACTGCAGTGCATGCAGGAACACCTGTCGCGACAGAAATATACGTCAGGTAGAAAAGACACCTAAAATAAAGTTTCAGTGTCACGCCAGGCATCCGGCCGCACTCGGATACCTAAGTGCCCATACGCCTGAGTGCTTACATCACTTGCTTTAAGGAAAGCGGCGGATTGTTCAAAAGCGTGAAATGACAGGAGTGGGCTTTTACCTCTGATCGTTTCAACACAACCGGGAATCGAGGGCCAAAAAGCATAAAATAGAACTACAGTAAACCGCATAGATATGCATAACAACGTGCAGTGGCACAGTTCTTTGTTTTTCGTCAAATTCCCCCACGACATTGCAAGCAGCCCAAGGCACGCCGTCGCGGCGTCGAACGCTGCTTCTAGCACCGTGGGTCACAAAACAGCACAGCTATGCTGCAAAAATAAGAAACATTCACTTCCGTGCGGCGTATATTTGTCTGGCACGTCTGCACCTTGTATTGTTATCTTAGTAACTTGGTAACTGCAAAATGCACTGTGCTGGCAGTGCGTCTCCGCATTCGCTGCAAGATCGAATAAGTCAATGATTGCACGCATTGTTTGTTGCGGTTAAAGCACAGCAGAATGCATCTTTGGAGCTAATATCTACACTGAATTAAATTATATTGCAAATACAATAATTTCCATGCGAATTGTACCTTCAGGGCAATTCGGCAGTCACACTTTATTACTTGCAAACCAGCAACAGTAGAATGCACTGTGTACAAAACGAGTCTCTCTTTCCGTCTTCTGTTATAAGGACACCCGGTATGAAATAATACAATCGCACTCTGACTGCTAAGGCTATATAACATGGTACAGCTTCAGAAAAACTTACGAATACATAACAGGCGATACTGCCAAAGCGGGTAAATGTCGCAATTAGGTCCTCGGATCCGGCGGGCTCCGGCCATTCCAACTTCCGCGCTGGCGATCGCGCTCGCGCTTGGCGTAGGTGTTTCTCTTTGTCGGGCCACTGGTTCAAACGCGTATGGTGGCACGCCAATCACCCCTAAGTGATCAAAATTATTCATAACAGCAACTGAACTGTGCGAAATCATCTGGAAGGTAGTCGCAGTATCCGGTGAGAAGCTGTCACGTTGCGGCGGGCTCTCGTGGACCCATGGATTGACGTCACGGTGCGCTGCACCAATCATCGATACAAGCCGGATTCGCCGCGCGCCACCCAGTCGCAGCTCGGAGTTTCTTTGCTAATAACGCCATTTTGGCTGGGCCATGTCAAATTTCTTGTCGATTTTCGTGTTCAGGGTGTTCGAAAGTATCAAATGGTGCTTATAATTCAATTTTTTTGGAAACCTGTTCAGTTTCCCTTTAAGCGCAGGTTTTGGGCCCTGCTGATTAGTCTAGAAGCTGAACCTATGCGCTGCTGAGAAGCCGTCGGGGGGCTAGTGCCGTCCAGTATCGCCTGGGCCGCCTGGCCACGTCGGAACTCCGAGGAACTTGTTGACGTACGAGACGTCAAACCAGCGTCTGCAACGAAGCTCACGGTAGTTCGCCTCAAGTTAGCTCAACCTGCTTGAGAGAAGACGTCAAATCTAGACTCCCGGGAAACCCAGCCCAGCAATTCGCGTCCACCTCGACAAGATCGGACCGCCAGCATTCTTCGGGAAAGCTTTGTGCACCGACTTCCACGGTTTATAGACTTGCTGCTGCTGCCCGGCCATGCGTATGACACCATTTGTTTTCTTTTGCACTTTGATTTCTTTTGAACTTTGCTTTAGTGAAATACTGTTAAGTGTATTCTTGTGTATTTGATCCTCGCACTGCTTCATTTGTATATCTACTGTTAATTGCTCGTATTTATTTGTCTTCATCATTGTGTGATATTAAGTTCAGGTGTGTTAGTCTGTCTTGTGTTTTTCTCATTATTTTATTTTATTAACTTGTGTATATTTATCAGTCGATAAATATCTTGTTTCTTTGTTTACTCCCGACTCTGACTCTTTTCACTGTGCTCGCTTGAGTACGGAACGACCAACCAGCTTGTCTACCCCGTCGATCGACTTCGCGCCGACGACGAATGGGGGACAGCTGTGACACCCCTGCATGCCCGCGCCAGGGCCGGGTAAAGCCCCAACCACAGGCACGCTTCGCGACACGTAGGCACGCGCCAATGCGTCAAAAGCGTCAGCAGCGAACGGGGTGACGCGGGCCGACGCGCGGATATTTTGCCGGCCGCCGATGCTAGAACATCAGCAGCGCGAGCCGACGCGACGCCGGCGTCCACCAATCCGAGGCCGCGAAGCCTCTGGCTGCTACGCCTGATGATGGCCGCCGATGCGAAGGTGCCGACACCAACAGTCGTCCGAATGCTTCGGACGCACGACGCGCGCAACAGTGTCAGTGTTGTGATACTAGGCCGACGACGACACGACCGACGACCGTGGGTGGTGGAAGTGCGACGAGAATTCGTGCCGTGTTCGAACGACGCCGCCGAACCCAACCTACCGCCCGCTGGGTTCCGCCGATCTCAATGCGATCGTCTGCTAAAACATCCAACGGAATAACGATTGTGGCAGCGCCTGTGCTTGTTGTATGTTTATTATCTTGTGCTCGAAACGAATGGAAACATGCTTTCGAAGTGCAAAGTCTGGATAATCAGCACTCGTCTACCGCCGATGTTGTTTACATTACGCGTAGGCCTAGCGCGTCCGTCGAGTTCGACCGGCGGTGAACGAGCCCAGCTGAGAAACTCTACCGAAGGAAATGAAATTTCAGTTACGTTTTGCGCTGCTGTGATTTGAAATATGGCACTGTGGTGTAAATGAACCGTGTGGAACTTCGGGTGGTGAACCGCGGCGTGTTTCGTGTGTGAATTATGTGGTCTCGGGACTCGGGTTTAACGAGCGAGCTCTGCGCTGTTTCCAGCGGCAAAGATAACTTCCGAAAGACACTAGTAGCCGAACAATGGGAAATACGCGTACATCTTCAGCCATGTCATCCGTTTAGTTGAAAGTGAACCCTTCGATTCGGCATGTGAAATCTAGTTCAGTACAAGTTCACAGTACTCCTTCACTCACTTCTTTCAAGTGCAGGTGTCTTATGGGCTAGTTGGGGATCAATCGCTCGTGCAGCGCTCACGAACGCTGACACACTGAAGGAAACGTGACACAGCACTGTCATGTTTGAGTCGTGTTGATGTACTTGAGCACTTAAAAAAAATGATCTGTTTGCAATTTGTGCACCGTGTGCAATGCATAAGAGGACCTGCATCAAACAAGACTTAAGCATGGTGCTGCATATACCAGGATTGCTTCGATGCCTGCTTGACAAGCAGCACGTACTGAGTCAGTGAAACTGTAATTCGCTTTCGATATTTTTTTTTTGTTTATGAAAAGAGCAGATGGTGTGAGTGCATTGCAGGGAAGGGTTAAAGGTGTCATCAGTGCTTTGCGCAATCGGTATGCTTAAGCTGCCCAAATCTCTTCAGCTTGCAGTAAAATGCATCTCCCTGTAATACTATAAACTGTAGTCAGGAAAAAGATTAACTCACAACCAAGGGCCTAATGCATCTTCGCAGAATGTGTTTAATTCACTAGTTAACACTTGCACTGCAACATTATGCCAATACGCAGCGCAGCATATGCGCTTGAAATAAATACATTTTGTAAAGGTGGACGACTGGGCCTACAATAACAAACTTTGTGTTAGCACTGAAATAAGTGCTGCCATGCATGTCAGCCACACCACAACCTCTGTGCACCCAACCTACTTCCTCGGTGGCACCCCCATGAAGACCGTTCGGGCCCTTCCCACCCTGGGTGTAATATTCAGCCCTTCTCTCGACTTTTCCGCACAAGTCACTAGGCTCGTCGCATTCTGGGATTTGTGACCTGTCTCTCCCTTCCCTGGGGACCTGAGGTTTTCAGAGCACTCTACACTTCTCTCGTACCACCACAGCTTGAGTACTGCTCATCAGTTTAGTCCCCTTACCAAACTAATCTCGCTGACAAACTTGAGCTTGTTCAGTGCCGGGCAACGCGCACCCTCTACTCCCATCTTTTGGATCGTCGCAAGCTCATGTCAGCCTACAAGGATCACCTCAAAGCCCTGAAGTGGCGCACCCTGCAATACCACCGGAACATTGCACTTGTCCGTCTATTCTGCAGGGTGCTGTGTGACTCTCTGGAAACACATACATTTCTTCTTCTGTCCGTCTGAACAAGTCATCAGGACAGCCTGAGCCCCATCACACCTGTACGGTCCAACACGGCAACTCCATGCTTATACAGAGCTCTCTCTTCACCCCCCTGGCCATTAGGACTCCCCTTCCTTGCGACCGCACTGAACCGGCACTCCTTTGCATTGTGCACCGTCGACTTCCCAGATGTTGCCCTGTATGTGCGTGTGACGTGCCCTGCAAGCGCGCGCGCGCGCCTGTGTGTGTGTGTGTGTGTGTGTGTGTGGTGTGTGTGTGAAAGAGAGAGAGAGCGAGCGCGTCATATTGAGCAAATTCCTGCTCTAGATGGCTGACTATCGGATGCTCTAGCGTACAGGCACGAGCCTTATTTTTTTTAGCGTTGCGAGCTGTCAAGAGTGCCATGTTACCGCTAAGATTATTATTATTATTATTATTATTATTATTATTATTATTATTATTATTATTATTATTATTATTATTATTATAATGATCCCTACAACCACATTGATGGTGTTGAAGCCCAGCATGACACATAATTACAAATATTTCTGGAGCTTCGTGCACTGTCATTCTTCTAAAGAGAGCGCCGAAGGTGTCTTCTTGATGAAAACGGTAATGATGTCTTGAACACTGCTGATGCCTTTGCAGAACATTCCTTCTCAGCCTGGCAGAGTGTTTATGCTATCAGTCAATGAAGACCTTGCTTTCAAGTGTATGAAGTGTCTCAAACCTTCCCTTTTTTTTTATTGATATGATATGAGGAGATGTTGACGCACAACTAAGGCGCCGGCTACTCCTCAACTCTTGAATACGTCTAACCTACAACATACAGGGTTTAAAATAGCCTTCTCATACAAGCAACGTTTGCACAGCAACACGGTGGGGAAAAAAAGTGGTACATACAATGTAGAAGTTCAATCACTCCACTGCACTGAAGAAAAAAGTCTCAAGAATATAAACAATAATGGCACCTTACAATACAGTCTCTAGTCAGCGGGTGGTGCACACATCGTGTACATGCATTTTTACATATAGTCACATATAATCACATTTTCACATATAGTCAGCACATAATATAAACATAAATCACAAATCCACAAATCATAATCTCAACACATGCAATCAATCATACATACAACACAATCATAATCCACAAACACATACACAGCTACATTGAAATAAAAGAAACATTACAAGCGTTAATAACGGCCAACAATGCCGCTCTCTTCAAGAAATGTTGTTAACGCTTTTAGAGCGCTCTTTTGCAAGGCCGTTGTTGACCAAGGGCCCAAAAGTTTCCTTAAACTGAAAGGTCTAATGCCAATAAAGTTGATTTAAGTCGGCGTCTTGGTGTGTCGTGATGTGGACAATCTAAAAGGTTTCTTGTGGTGTTGATGGTATTCCTCCCACACTGCTTAAGGTGTATGGAAGCATTCCTGTTGTCCCAAGCATCTTCCATAGTTCCCTAAAGTCTAGCAAATTTTCTAGCACTTGGAAGGTAGCGTGAGTATTGTACGTGCACAAATCGGGTGCTAGGAGTGCACTTACTAACTACCGGCCTATATCTATCTGCTGCATTGAGTCAAAAGTGTTTCAATCGGTATTGCATTCCCTGCTTTCTGTTAGAGCTAAGAACATTTTAATAGATGGGCAGCATGGCTTTGTATGCAGACAACTTAAAGATATTTAAGACTGTCAACAGTGTTCACGACTGCATTGACCTCCAAAAAGACATTTTGTCACTCTCAAGCTGGTGCAGAAACAATAATGGTATGTACTCTTAAATGCTTCCAAAACGTTGGTATTAAGTTACACGCGCAAAACACACCATGTACAATTTTCATACGCCCTTCGATCGAGATGCTCCACTGCCCAGGGTCGATGAAATCAAAAATCTTGGTGTGTACTTCGACAAAACACAAAGCTTCTGTTCACACATTAAATATGCACAACGTGCCCTTCACGCTCTTGGAATTGTATATCGTATATTGCATGATGACCACTCACCTGTTCTGTTTCTGAAATCGTATGCTGCTGTGTGCCTTCCACTACTAGAGTATGTCTCTGTAGATTGAGGTACAACGTGCAAATCTAATTCTGACCTCACTGAATGCATCCAGAATAAATTGATATCTGTCTTCAAGCACCACTTTTGCCATTCTGGCGACCATAGTCCAGCACTCTCAAATGTACCTCAACTCACACCTCTAGACTCCCTTTAACCTCACCCCTTTGATTAATAAAGTTGTTACTCACTCATTCAAGACTTATTAAATCAGACCTTTTCGTTCCTGTATAAGGTGGTCCGTGGCATTATACTTCCCAAAGCTGCGCAATTTTTCGTGCTGCAACAGTATACCAGGTAACATTGCGCATGCTCTGCCTGGCCTTGTTCTAATAAAGACTGTCCTATATATGGCTAGACTCCAAAAAAGATGATAAGAATTGTGCCTGCATTGACATATTTCAGAGTTCATTTCCTATGTATTGTATATATGTAGATAATCATGTTGTATGATTAACTGCAATTTACGCTTCCTTGTGTTCTTTTTCCTTATATGTTTCTCTATCTCGCATTGTTTTCTCTTCCACATTTGTGTTCTCTGTACATTTTGTCTCGCATATTCCTTTTTAAGTGCACCAGTCAGAGGCCCTCTAGTTGTTTCTGGGCCCTATAATAAACTTTTGATTGATTGGTTATTGTTACTGTAATATGAAATTGACCTTTAAATATGTACTAGTATATTAGTTTAGTTCAGTAGCTTTTGTGCAATATTATTATAGTGTGACAGTTTTTTAAAGCATCCGTTAAGTGTAATAAAACGCTGTTTGCTTGATCATATGCATTGTGCCATTAATTTCTTCTGGGGTTTAATAATGGTTTGCTGCCATGGTCCAGTGTTGTGCAATATAATAATATGGCACAGCCATTGTTACATGCCTCACAGAACAAATTGAATGTCTTTCTCAATCAAAACATGATTGTAGGCTGAAAACAATAAAAAGCTGGTATTCCTTTTTTTTGTGTGTGGTGACCTGAAGTGCATAAATTTAAAAAATTAAGTGTTTACATATATTTTTCATATTACGCAAATGAGCTGCCCCATACATTTGAATAAGTGCTTCAATAGTACGACTTGACAAAATGCAACTAAAGACACCTATTAGAATCCTGCGATTCTCTGTTTGCAGTATTTGACGGCATGTTATTTCATTAATGTCGAGAAGGCCAGACTTCACATGTTGAAACCAGTTACAATAGAACATGGCCTTAACACAGTGAAAACATTTCTAGCAAGAAATGTTTCACTGAAAAGCCTCCCGATGCGGTGTTGATGCTTCAAAATAACCTAGAAAAAAAATTAAATAAATGTTCCATGGGAAAGATTACACAGAAACAAGGATCAGGAGACAAGCTACGAAACTGCTAAACTTTGGCTGTTCTAAATGTCTCTTTGTGAGCGCCACAAGTGTTTCAATTTTTTTTGCTGATTTTCTCAGAGCCCACTTACACGTTTCATTCATGCACCAACAAGCATAATTATATTTATAATACAGATTTTTCAATGAGACTTTGCAAACCTCATTCTTATGTAGTTGGCTGTGCAACGAACTACAAAAAATCAGATCGAACGAGACCTATTGATGTGACATGCCATGCTCGTGCAGGTGTTTGCAAAGCGATCTTGCAGACGCGAACGCAATCGCTGATGTCGATAGCTTGTGCAGTTATGTTACTTCAAGGAAACCGTTGCGGCAAGCGTACATTCATTAATCAAACGTGTTTTTATATCTATAACAGCATACATATCACTAACTTATTGTTTCAAGCCCAGTTTACAGCAGGCTGTTTTAGGCCGCACTTGGACGGTTGAAGACAAAATGTTCAAGCAACAGTGCACCGCAGCAGAGGAGCGAGCGTCGGCACGCGTCAGAGCTTGTATCCTGTGGTTGCGCGCCCTTTTCCTCCAGCCGACGCGAAGCGACGCGTTCGCTTGTCGGCGCGCGCTGAAGCGTGCCGACGCATGCATGTGGTTGGGGCTCAGCGCCTCAGTTCCGTCGTCCACCGCCGCCGCAACCAGCACGCCCACCCATCGCTCCGCGCAGCATTCTATGGAAGACTAACGTTTCGTGCGCCCTCGACCACCGTCTGCTCAGCTATCACTGCGGAGAAGCGTGCAACGTGTACCGCCGGTGCACATACCGCGAAATGGGACTACGAGAGTTTGCCATCATCATGACACGCCGACCGCAAGGTGAATAGCTTGGTGATATCACCGATTACATTGCCGCCACGCAGTGGAGTCCCCGACGCCCTTCCCGCCCACCTTCACCCGGACGCTACCTGTCACCGAAGCGCAAACCATACACAGGACCAGCCCATGGCCGGTCCGTAAGCCCATATCCGGAAGACTAAAAGCAGCAAGCAATGGAGGTGCGGTTGCTGTTCGTGGAAGATCCTGCGCCGCCGACGAAGAAGCCGAAAGCTAGGACCCTCTCGACGACGTAACGATGATGCGACGCCACCCCAACGAAGCAACGAAGCCAGCAAAACACCACCTAAAGAAGACCTGACGACCCGACGTAACATCAAAGGGACAAAGCGACGCAGTAGTGACCCGACGCCGCGCCGTAACTGCAACGCGAGATAAAGTACCACCGACCTCGACGTGCTTCTCGACGGCCACGAAGTCACCGCTCTTGTAGACACTGGAGCCGACTACTCCGTCATCAGTGGAATATTCGCCGCCAAGTTGGAGGAAGTCAAGACTGCGTGGAACGAACCTCAAAATTGTACAGCTGGAGGACACCTGATAGCACCGACTGGAATCTGCACGGCAAGAATTACAGTTCTTGACCGGACCTGCCCTGCAACGTTCGTTGTCCTCCAACAGTGTTCGCGAGACGTGACTCTCAGCATGGAGAAATTGGAGGAAAAAGACGACGACGTGTTTCTCCTGTGGAACGCTGCTCTTTCTGTCTCCTGAGTTTGTGATTTTTTTTTTGTATTTCGGGGATCATCGCTCTCCTGCGGGCGGCGATGGATCCTGACCCCGTTGTACGTAGTCCCGACCTGGCATTGCCTTCGACGTCGGCCTCAAGGAAGCGGAACAGCCGAGATGATGACACCGCCAGTGACAGCACTGAACTGTATACGGCGAGTAGCGATGACAGCGACGACGGCTTCGTCCCTGTGGCGAAGCGCAAGGCGAAGAGGAGGATCCTCGGTGGGTCTTCGCCAGGAAGTACTTCAACACTGAAGACTTCCTGTGGTCCGCCACGCCAGACTATACTATTTGTTCCCGTTGATCCTTCGGACAACCTGAGGCGCATGAATCGGCAACTCATCTCGGCACGACTTGAATCCCTCGTGCCGAATGAGATTAAGGACATTCGCATTAACCCCCGCAAGAACGTCGTGGCCATAGACGTCGAGCACCCGGCAGCTTTACATACGTTGCGAGCCGTTACGGAGCTTGGCGGCATCAGAGTCCGCGCTTACATCCCGCAGGACCGAGGCACGATAACGGGCGTCATCTATGATGTCGACGTCTGTATACCGAATGCTGACCTTCCTATCCTCGTCAAGCCACCTACTGACCCCACGGACATATTGCAAGTTTGCGAATAGGGAACTCCCGTTGCCTCAAGGTGATATTCAAAGGCGACTGTCTTCCTACACATGTGAAGGTTGGTCTGTTTCATCATGTCGTTCGAGCCTATATTCCCAGGCCTCTTCAATGCCTAAAGTGTCTGAGAATGGGCCACGTGAGCGGCGTATGTAACAACAAGTTAGCTTGCCCGCGCTGCGCCGAACCCCATACAGCAGAGTCTTGCAAGGCGACTACTTTGAAATGCAGAAACTGCAATGGCGATCACGATGCATCTTCAAAAAACTGCCCACTAATCAAGAAGGAGAAGAGAATTTTAAGACAAATGGTGAAGGACGGCTCATCACGGAAGGAAGCGATAACGACTGTTAGAAGACGACGTTCTCGTCGACGGCGCGCATCCAAGAAAGAAAAAAGTGCTGTTTTACCTCCAGAGCGTTCCATTACGCCACCGCCACCGCCACCGCCGCCACCACCAAGTACCCTACACCTACACGGTCCGAAGAATACCGAGGCTAAGAGAAGAGAATCTGACGCTGCTTGGCCTGCACTACCACAGGTACACTTCAACGCGGAGCGACAGCATCGACTACCGCCAAGCACTACTTCGACAACAGATAAACAAGCTGCGCAAGATGTCCAGGTCGTTGCATTGCTGAGGTCGTTGGTGAGTGTTATCCGCACACTCCTGAATAATATGCAAACGCCATCCGCCAAATGCGCACTGCAAGTGCTGGATTCCCTTGAACCAGTACTTGCGGGTCTACAGTAAGAAGAGGGCTTGCCATCCACAACCACTGCGGCCATTCCGGGAGAAAGTCAAGTGTGCTTCCATACTTCAATGGAACGCCAGAGGTCTGCAGTCACGGATGTCACAATTTCGTCAATTTGTTTTTGAAAACAAGTTCCCCATTCTCATAATTTGTGAACCTCATTTTTCAAAGACAATTCGCCTGTCGGGCTACGAATCATTTGTTTCTTCGTCATGCGTTGAACGCAGTCAAGTTGCTGTGTATATCCGCAAGGAGCTCACGTATATTCACCAAATAGTGCAGCCTCACGACGACAATCAATACGTGTGTCTCCGTGTTAAAAAGAAGAAGGTTTCATTTACACTCATAGGCGCCTACATATGCCCATCACGTCGACTTGATCGACAGAGATTAAACGACATAATCACAAACACTCCAGGCCCTTGGATAATCATGCATGACTTTAACGCTCACCATCCACTCTGGGGAAGCTTCAGGACAAATCAACGAGGCTCGAGTCTAGTGGATCTCGCTGCCGAGATGAGAGTTTTGAACGACGGCCGCCCGACATATGTACGAGGAGTGACGTACAGCAGCTGTTTGGACTTGACATTAGTGTCGCATAGTTTAACTTCAAAGGTTCAATGGTTCACAGACATTGAAACTCACGGCAGCGACCATATACCTACGTACGTGACTATCAGAGGCCTTGACAACTATATTTCCCCTGTGCTCTCAACACAGATAGACTGGCAAGCGTACCGCCTTTCGATCGAGGACAAGTGCAGACATGAACATCCCGAGCCCCTTGAAGACATGATCATACAAACGCTACAGGCTTCTACGCGGACGTATACAAGATCTACAAGACGCACAGATTTCGACCAAGAATTGGAGAGACTTCGGGCGATCCGCCGGCGGGCCGAGAGACGATATAGGCGTACTAAGTCCATTTATGACTTGAGGGAAGCCCGACGCATTCAGAAGAAAGTTAATCGTCAGATGATCAAACTTCAGAACCAACGATGGAAGACCTTTTGCGAATCGCTGGACCCTGGCAAGCCGTTATCACCGGTGTGGAGAACACTCCAGGGCCTTCGCTCACTTCCACAACAACGTTGTCCCTTCACAGCGCTGGCACTTCATCAAGGTCGTCTAGAGCTTGAGGTCGCGGAAGGTTTTTGTGCGAATGTTGCTAGCGACTTCGTTCTGCTGGTTGACTCCTCGCTACATGACGTTCCCGTCGCGAGAGATCAAAGCATGGAAGTGCCTTTCTCTATGGAAGAACTGCAAGCGGCCTTGGCTGCGTGCAGGCGGTCGTCATCACCCGGTCCTGATGGGGTGACGTACGCTGCCTTAAGGCACCTAGGTTCAACAGCACAATGCTATCTTCTGGATATCTTTAATCAATCTTGGCATGACGGCATAGTCCCCGACGATTGGAAGTGTAGCCGACTGGTGCCTCTACTGAAGCCTGGGAAGTCTCCGCTGAACATTACATCGTACCGCCCGATTGCACTTGCGAGTTGCATCGGTAAGGTCATGGAGAGGATGTTACTAACACGCATGGAATGGTACCTCGAATACTATGACATATACCCTGAGGCTATGGCTGGCTTTCGACGTGGACGGTCTTCAATTGACAGCGTCATCGATCTTGTGACATCCGTGCAACAACAAAAAGCTCTGAAGCGCCTCTCTGTGGCACTCTTCTTAGATGTAAAAGGTGCCTACGACAATGTAACCCACGAATCCATCCTCCAAGCCCTTGAGGCTGCAGAACTTGGAGGCCACGTCTTTAGGTGGATTAGGAGTTACCTGTCACGGAGATCTGTGTTTGTCCTAACTGAAGATGGGCCGATAAATAGACATATCTCCAGTCGTGGTGTCCCACAAGGCGGAGTGTTGAGCCCTACTCTTTTCAATCTTGTTCTATAGTGGGGTTCGCCGAAACGCTACCACAGACGGCTAATGTCTCGCTCTACGCAGACGGTATTGTGGCCTTGTCCGGCGTGACAAGGCCAGAAGTGCGCGCCAGAGTACAGAAAGCGGCAACCCTGACAGCGGCATACCTTCGCCGACAAGGCCTGACGATATCCGCAGAAAAATGTGCACTAGTGGCATTTACTCGACGGCCGATGTAATTTTACCCGGTGTGTATCGAGGGCCAGTCAATTGAGTACAAGAAAACTCACAGGTTCTTAGGCGTTATTGTGGATCGTGACCTCACTTGGAGTCCCCATGTCTCCTACATGAAGAAAAAACTCATTTGTATTGAGAATATGCTTAAATTCGTAGCTGGAAAATCGTGGGGACCATCCGTGCAATCCATGTTACAGCTATACACGGCACTTTTTCTCGGATTCCTGCGATACAGTCTTCCTGTCTTGTCCAACACATGCAAGACTAATATCCTTGCACTACAGAGCGTACAAGCCCAAGCACTTAGGACATGTCTTGGCCTCCCGAGATGTTCATCGACAGCTGCAACAATTGTCATTGCACAGGATCACCCGATCACCACTCATATCGTCGGTGAGACGCTAAGAGCGCACATTCGACACATTTCACGGCTACCATCTCATCATTTAGCCGATTTGCCATTGCGAAGACCACAGGCTACATTCTGTAGTTTTGTGACAAGACATCATGCCTCCATACCATCTGGCTTCAAGCCTGCGAAACGCCCAACATCGGCATTGTGGTGCATTCGGCAAATTCACGTGTGCCTCTCAGTTCCTGGGATTAGCAAAAAGGCAGACTTCTCAACACTAGCCCTGAAGCAATTGTCTCTGCTTGTCATCAAGGAGTATTATTTTGACCGCATACACATTTACACGGACGGTTCCACCATTTCCAACAGCTCTACCGGAGCAGTAGTTATTCCATCGGACGCCGTCACTTAGCAATTTAAATACTCACACAACACCACGTCTACAACAGCAGAACTTGCGGCTCTTCAAGGTGCACTCAATTACGTGCTCCAGCAGCCTCCAAATCGTTGGGCCATTTTCAGTGATTCTAAAGCAGCTCTACAAACTCTGCAATTTTCCCTACGACAAGCGTTACACGAGCAGCTAGTGCACGAAATTAGGCACGCTCATCATCATGCTCTCGAAAAAGGACACGATATTGTATTTCAGTGGTTGCCGAGCCATTGCGGAATTGTCGGCAACGACAGCGCGGATGAAGCAGCACGCTCGGCTCATCACAAACATCAGCTGGTTCCTATACCACTCTCAAGAACGGATGCTGCGCGGCTACTTCAATCGATTGCTCGCCATATGACACTTCTGCGATGGAATTCACCGGGTTTCACCAACTCACGTTTGCTCTCTCTTGACCCTAACTTGCGATTTCGCCTACCACCTGGACTCTCCCGTCGTGAAACAACACTGTGTCGCATGTGGTTGGGTGTCGCATTTACCAACGCCTATTCGTTCCTAATAGGGATGGCCAACAGTGCGGCGTGCAATTTGTGCGGGTGCGACGAGACTCTCGAGCACCTTCTGTGTCACTGTCCATCTTTTGACACTCAACGACGTATTCTCCAAGCTAAACTAAACCTGTTAGATGACAGAACGCTCTCGGAAGAAAAGATTCTTGGGCCATGGCCTATGCATTCTTGCACGCAAAAGGCCACAAAAGCCCTTCTGCAGTTCGTGAAAAGTACTGGATTGTACGAACGCTTGTGACAGCGGAGATTCTTCTTTGACTGTCTCTGCGAATGACTGACTCCATTTTTTTCCTTTTCTCTCTTTATCTATTCTTCCCCTTTCCCCCTCCCCATGTGTAGGGTAGCCAACCGGGCACGTCCTTGGTTAACCTCCCTACCTTTCCCTCTTCGTTTATCTATCTCTCAGCATGGACTTCTTGGGCCAACACGGCGCAATCATCGACCTGAGGTCAAATTCGATACCGCTATCCGAAGACCGGGTGATATCGGCGGAGAGCTCTCTGAGTCACCATACATTAAGTGTGCTTGAAGATCAAGTCAGCGTCTCGCCTCGCTTTAGCATTATTTCCGTCGGCAACAAAATAAGGCCAAACGTCGAAGGCGCCGGCCAGCTAGACCAAAATCTACTGCTAGACCGCGAAATTTGCATTACAAGAGGGATCACGTGTACTCCTGGCTGAAGTTTGTCAGCATTACTTTAGCTTTTCCTCCATCAAGTCATGGAGGAAAAGCTAAAGTAATGCTCACAAACTTCAGCCAGGAGTACAAACTAGAGCACTGCACGGGCCGATTTTTTCAGCCCGGTCCCGGCCCGGGCCCGTTTTTACGTTGGGCGGCCCGCCCGAGCCCGATAAAAACTTTTATGGCGAGACCCGGGCCCGGCCCGGGCCCGGAAATAATCTACGTTACCCGCCCGGCCCGGCCCGCCACCCCTTTCCCTTAGGCCCGAGCCCGGCCCGAGCCCGACTCGAAACCGGCCCGAGCCCGACCCGAGACCGAAAAATAATGTTTTTCAGAGTTGAGACACCCGAGAATAACTCGCTGCACGTTACATGCACACCACCAGAAAGCCCGAGCCCGGCCCGGGCTCGCGTCAAAAAATCCGAGCCCGGCCCGGGCCCGAGTCAAAAAGCACACGCCGTGCCCGAGCCTGGCCCGAGCCCGTGAAAAAACTGTGCTACCCGGTCCCATCGATGTCATTCCTTCCTCCTCATTCCATCGCCACTGCGGTGGCATCTACAGTCGTCATCTTGCCTCCATGCTCATGGGTGACCTTGGCAAAGGAGTGCCATAGCAAAGTGGGACGATGTCGGAGTACGCGACATACAGTAACGAAAGTCTGAGAATTACCACTGCACGTGTTAAAGAAACGTGAATTCGGAAATATGGTCTGTCACTACATTGCTCGATTGCTATTCGCATTACCACCGATAGTCATCGTTCTGCCATATCTTTTTAAGAGTGGGACATTGACACATGCACTTATATTTATCCTTTTCCGAGGACTGTATTTCACCTGCGAAACAAATTAAAATTATCGCTAAGCGCAAGACGCGTCTGAATGATTTGGAACACTCAACTGTTATCGTTGATTCTGTCTGTTGTGTATGGTCTCGACAAACTTTGTGTGACGAGATTACATGAGCAACGCGAATAGTTTTGTACTTTCTAGTCGGTATGAGAGCATCAGCGATTACGCTGGAACCTTCGACGAGTCATGTATAAAAGCCGACGCGCTTGACCCGCAGTTTCCGCTATCGTTGCGCTTGAGTGTTGTTCTCTGGGCGCAAGTTCGCCCAATAAAGAGTTAGTTTCGTGACTCACAGCTGTGTCACTGTGTTGTTCTTCAACATCACTACAACG
The DNA here is from genome assembly GCF_013339745.2 of Dermacentor silvarum. Classification (NCBI taxonomy): domain Eukaryota; kingdom Metazoa; phylum Arthropoda; class Arachnida; order Ixodida; family Ixodidae; genus Dermacentor; species Dermacentor silvarum. The sequence goes on from NC_051157.2 coordinate 231,936,417, forward strand.
TGACAATATCACATACCAAAGAATATTCTGAACTGTCAGTCCTCCCTCAGTGACGTGCCGAATAAGGAATACGGTTTTTCAGATTGCCACAAATACCCTTGTCACACGGGCAGCCTTAACCGAGGTAGAGCTAAAGTAAGCCCCCTAACCATGGTTATCGCAAACCGAGCTTGGCAACCTCGTTTTACTCTCGCAAACCGAGGAACAGACAAGATGGCGAACGCCATGGCAATTGCGAGTGCACCAGCGTCGTCCGAAATCGCAATGAGGCAAAGGCGCAGTAACTGGCCCGACGCTACAACAAGGCCACTTATACGCGTTTGGGAGGCCCACCTTACCGCGCTGCGGTCGAACACAAGGAATGCCCGAATATATGCGAAAATTCTGGAAGAAGTCAACGCCGGGCTGCCGCATAGAGAAACGCCGTACAACATGAAACAGCTGCGACTGAAAATGGACAACCTCAGCAAGCGCTATCGGTAAGTACAGAATGTGCCGGTTAACATGTGCAACCATGAAATCGTGGCATTCATCGTAGTGCAATAAGATGCTAATTGTTGCGTCGAGTAGGCTTCGCCGTGGAGTAGGCTTCGCTCGAGCGACAAAGTGTTGCTTCACCAGCATGTATGTGCTTGCAGGGAAATGCCGCCGGAATCTTTTGAGTGTTCGTGTTGCGTTGCCGCTGTTATTTACCGCTGTATGTTTACTATAGCACTTCTTTACTGACGCCAGCGTTACGGTGCTGCTGCGTGCGCTGGGCCTCGTGCCGCATTTACAGTTCAATAAAACCCAAGGCTGCATTTCAGTCAGGCTACAGATGTCGGAACAATGAACGAATTGTGAAAAACAACCATGGCCGTCTACTTTGTATGCAATTACAATACTCGCCTGAGTCGCTGTACTGCCGCTCGCAGCATTGCAGTAACTTGCTCGATACTTTGCCGAACCTTGCATTCTGAAGCACAAGCTTTTCTTCTGAAAATAGTACATGGTACACGAGTTGAGCTTCGTTAACATTAAACGGAAATTGCTGATAAATTTGCTTAAATGTGGGGAGTATGTTATGCTTAAGCAATCATAATGCTCTTATAGTCGATACTTAATGTTTGCATAAGCCACGAGAACTAAAGTGGCAACAGCGTGGGGTTCCGTGGTTTCTGGTGTCTTTTTTTCTTCTTTTTTGCACGTCGCTATCTGCTAGGTAATTGAAAACATTTTAAAGACATTTACAAATCTCAGTAAATATGGAAATGCCCAAGCATGCAGGATTTGTTGCAGGAAAGCCTAAAATGCATAAAGTGGAATAGTATGTACCTCGCCACACTGTTCTGAAATGTGCACGCTAAAATTCTTTTTTTTCTTCTAGAAACGAGAGACTGCTTTGCACTACAACCGAATCCAGCAGCTCGAAATGGCCCTACTACTGGCTACTCCACAGTTTGCTTGGCTCCTTGCCGATGAACGATGACTTTCTGGTAGAAGAAAACATTGAAGTAATTTACGATAACTGCATAGTTTGGAGGGCTAGTTGATTGCTGTTTAGGAAAGTGCAAAGATAGAGATAAACAAAGGGGAACTCCCCTAGTACACAATTATGTAGCTCACTGTTCATCTCTAAAACTGAAATTAGCCATTTTTCAAAGTATAATGTCTCTACTAATTTCTTGCACAGTATTGTGTACCACTGAAACAGGCAGATAACTTTAAACAGAGTATTTGAGTTGTATGCCAAGGACATCTTTATTAACATAAAAGTGCCAGCACACATTTGTTGAGTTGCAAAAACAGTACAGAAAGTAATACTTATAGAGGTTGAATATGCTATGAAAGAATATAATAAACTCTGAAGTGGAATAGCACCATGTTAAAAGAATAATTGATTTCCAACATGCCAAAGCAGCACTGAAGACATAAGACGCTATAGTGAATGCATCAAGAAAAAATTCAACCCAACGTTCCTTAATTTGTACCTATATGTGCAAGTACACGAGTGTTCTTGTATTTCACGTCAATAAAAATGCAGCTGTTACAGCTGAACATGACCAACTATTACGATTGCTGCATGCACGTCACGGAGAGCAGTGCGAAAAATTGTACAAGCGTCAGAAAAGGTCGAACATGCAGCAAACATCTATTGTTTATTTCAAGCCGTAGTGCGTCATGGGACGTAGTGTATCAGTGCTTGTTTAAGTTCATGGTATGCTTGGCGGATTTACAGATGTTGCCCCTCCAATTTTTTTTTTGGTTTCTGGCATTCATTGCGCTCAACAACTCATCAATAGGCGCACTCGAAACACAGCCTTGCAAGTTATGCGACAACCTAATTTCAGTGTGTGACATATTGAAAGTCACAAAGCCGCATTTTTGTAAGACGGACTTAGAAATGTGGTCTTAGAAATGTGGTAAGACGGACTTAGAAACAGTGTAGCTTTGGAAGCTGATGGTGATGTGGCAGCCTCTGAGCCAGCAGAGACTCTTACTGCTAGCAGAGATGCCATCCATGATAAAGCATCCTCACCTCTCTGTAGCATGGATGGCCCAGCAGGGGACTTAAGCACTAGCAAAAGCAAGCTTGCAACTGGTCGCAAGCCGCCAGCCCCTGTTGTGCAGGCGATCCTGGCCAGCCATAAGGAAGGAATGGTGCATGCGAGAAAGTCTGACAATAAAGGGCAGCAGCTACTGCGAAAGCTTGTGCGTCTCCAAGAAGAAACGAATGATATGAATGCCAGCATGATGCGTATGATCGGAAAGTATTTTGAATCAAAGACAAACAAGGAATAAAACCGTTGATGCTCTGCTGTTTCACATACTGGCCTTGAAATTTAACATCTGCACACTGACTTCGGGTAAGCATTCTAAGCGTGGAAACGCTGAAAAGCATTCATTAGCACAGTGTTTAGTCGCTACCAGGTAGTGACTCTTCCCCAAATCGACGTGTGGTCAGTGTTCACAATTTTAGGCTCTAGTTGGTTAAGTATAACTGCTAAACTGACAAAATTACATAAATACTTAATGCATATGGCCGGACGTATTAATGCTGAACAGCTTCATTTGCACTGCAGCTGAGGAACAAAGTAATGCAACAAGGGCCATATGTGTGCACAAATTTAGCAGTACAGGCCTATGTGGTTTGTGCATGAACTGAATTTATGCAGTTGTGATTGCTGGCATGCAAGCTAGTGGATCAACCTTGCTCAACTAGCAGGAAGAACTCTAGACAGCAAATTATATGCAGTTGCGCGCCTTCTACTATGAAATGACCTGTATAAAGAAGGAATAATTCTGCCCCAGTTCAATTGTGAGCTGTGTGTGACCTATACAACAAAGTTACCTGTATAATCAATGATTTGAGAGGCCCCAAGCACTTCGTTATAAAAGTGTTCGACTGTATGTAGCTCGATTGAATCTGCAAGCACGAAGTAGGTGGCAAATGAGAATTAAAAAAAAATGTGAAAGTTAAAATTGCAGTAGACGACCTAATAACAAAAATGCAATGAATACCAGCACTAACTTGTGCCCAACTAAACACTGAAAAAACTCCGCTTCGAAGCTGTCATACATGCATACATCAAGCCTTCTTTCAGAATTTTTGTTATTGTCCCGAAGCAAAGATCACTAATACAGCGATATAATCAGATTGTTTTCAGTTACACGCTTCCACCAATGGGATAGTGACAGGAAACAGATGCACGTGACGCAGCAAACAAACGGAGAACATAAAGTGAATGACAAATAAATGCTGAAGTGGCATTCTTTGTAAACACTCTTCTCGTAATACGACACTATGAATGCTTTGTGCACTCGCGACTGAAGTAACTTGTATATGCAGAAAACCTACATCAGCTCGATGAAAAGTTATTGGTCAAGTTCAGCGTATTTCACATCAATACACTACCATGACAATGAATCGAGACCAAGGCATCTGAAGCAATCATGTTACCAAAAGCTACCAAAAAATTTAAATGCTTCTAATGAAACGGAAATTAATTTCCCAGCATGGCAGACCGCGCTCGCGCTAACCGCGCTTAACCCTGTGAACCATCGTTAAGCTTAACCGCAGTTATATCTGCTCGTGTGACAGCGTTCCCTCCCTACATGCACCATCACTTCTTTTCAACTTAATCATTTTCTCAGTTTCCTTTAGCTTTCGTATCTCTTCTTGTATGTATAACTCAAATGAGCTATCACATGGTGGAGAAAACGTTCATGTATGTATGTGCTTTCTTGACCTTGCAAGAGTGAGCGCCACCACTGTTTTTTTTTGTGTCTCTGCGGGTTAATAAATGAGGACAAGTGGCTCTCCGCTATCAAGAGCCCCGATGCCTGGGCGCAACTATGGGCTGTCCAGAGGGCCCACGATGCGGCGGTCGGGCATGGCCTGACTGTCCCAACGTGGGAGCGGCCCGCTGCGCGCTGAGTCGCGTACCTCAGGACGTTCATTAAAGTTTTCCATCCATCCATCCATTCTGCGGGTTGTTTTCCTGAGCAAGCAGTGATTATTGTGACGCAGTACGGCAGTGCAATCGAAGTAGCACCGGAAATACAGTCGTCGTGGTTCCCACTCAAAGGCTGCAGTGTTACGGGTCCTGTTTTCCGACGCATCTCCAGTCGTCGTCCTTCTCTGGGATCGGGATTTGGTGTAAATACAGCACGGCCGCCATAGGCGGCGAGCGACTAAGAAGGCGCTCTGTCTCATGTTATCCGCCAATCGGCATTGTAAACGCACTCTGCTAATAATAATAAAAAAATCAGGCAAGTTTGCACTCGGTCGCGCAAAGCTTGGGCGCAGCGAAGCTTTCTAGCTGCTACTGCTAAGTAAGAACTTGGTTGCTGCTAGGTGTTAACTTGGTTTAACTTAACTATGCATGTAGGAAGGTATTCTCGAGCGATCATTTTCGGAGATATCTGCCCTTTAGCGAGCATTTCGCGTGCCTAGCGCTGGACGCGTGGGCGCCTACGAGCGAGATGCCGCATGCATCGAAAACGCTGTGATCCGCAGCGGCGCCACACGTCGGGGGCTGTTGTCTGGCATCGGCATAGCAAATGCGTCAGGAACGTGCTTGGAACGCCGTCTCGCGTGCCAGCCGACGGCGCGTTCCATCGCCGATGACTAGCGCCGTTCGGCCCAGCCAAGCGGCCGACAATGCAACTACGGCTGTCACATTCGCTCCCATTGCGACGCGTCCGACGCGGCAGGCCGCACTTTTTTTTAGCCAGCGGCCGTGGCCATAGAGTCCCGTTAAATTTTGCGAATGCACTGGTCCATTCAGCGCAACCCAACAACACGCAAACTGGAGCAGAGTGCAAGGTTCGATCCTCATCACAGGTCGTACGATTCGAAGCCGATGGCGGGAACCGCTAGATGACGTGGCTCCGCTCACGATGAGGGCAACGAAGTAAATTGCCGGCGGAGAAAAGACCAACGTGGAAATTAGGCGATAAAATAAGTAAGCGCCTTCGCACGAAGGACTGCGGTAATGGAACGCCCTCGTCGATCGCACATGTTCCCCACACTACGATCGTTAGAACATCGCGATTCATACGTCTTTCAAATGCAGAGGGGAAACGCCTGAACGCCGGCAGGGGCTCACACAAAACTGCGGCTCGAACAAACGAGAAAAGCGAGTACCGAAAATAAATAGCACGGCACAGTTCACGAAGCCCATGCCAATTAATCACCAGAGAAGTCCGACCACGAGGAAGATTAATCGATCCCACCTTCTCGGCATTAACGCTACGAACCAACAAAGGGCGCGGGATAACCTCCCTGCCCCGCGCTCCCCCGTCATTTCGCGCCGAAATCCCTCGTTTCCCAGCCTACATGTGCTTGATTTGTTTTTGTGGACCAGGAAATTCACCTCCTTTCCCTGCTTGAGAAATTTTCATTGCCTCATTTTTGCCTCACCCTCCTGTATTTCGCATTATCGGCTTCTTGTAAGCACTGGTCGTTGAACAGTTTTTTTCCTCTTTTCTTTAGACGTCTTTTGGATCAAAGAGAGGTAGACGCCAGTGCTCATAGCATGGTTTCAAAAGTTGAACCTAGATCATTCTTTGATTTAATTTCTCATACTCAGGTCCTTATTCTTGCATCAAATTCTGTTAATGAATGTAGCGCAATTAGAAAGAATAGGCTGCACACTACCGATTAAGTTATGAAGCGAGAAACGCTGCCCCAACGCTTTCTCATTCAATTTGTTTTCATCGTTCGCTACGCTGCAAAGTTGCTGGTGGCGAGCTAAGAGGTGTTTGATCGCAGCCCAGTCATGGACGTAAAAGAAGGAGGAAAGTGAGAGAGAGAGAACGACGACAGAGGCTTTACTTCACATGGCGAACAGCAAAGAACACGAAAGTGGGAGAAGGCTGAAGAGACATCGGTGCATGAACACGGCCGAAAGAAGAACGGCTGCCCCTCTAAGGTACTAATGGCCGGAAAACGGGAACCGTGCCTGCCGAGGGAACATATATAGGCGCACCATTAATCGTTTCGGCCTTTTAGTAAAACGCAAAGAAAGAAGTAGTGCCACGAATAAGGCGAGAGGAATCAAACGAGGGCCGCGGTCACAGCTAACAAGACCTGCGCAGCGCCAGCCAACACACGGGAACGGGAGTCAGAAGTGCGAGCCAACAGTTGATGCCATTTATTCCTCCTCTATCCTATCACCCCCCACCTACGACACGAGAAGACGGGGAGGGAAGGTGCCGCCATGGCGGCTGTACGACGGGCGAGAGACGTTGATGCTGCGCTGGAACAAAACCGAGAGAGAAGAAGAAATATTTGCTGGAAACCGCAAGGCCATTTCTCAAAAGATGAGCGCTATTACGGGGCGGGCGAGCGGTGCGCTCTACCAGAGAAAATGATTTGCGCGTAGTAATGAATGTGCTCTGGTGAGCAGCCGACGCCGTATACCGATTTACGGGCGGAGGCGCCAAGAAGAATGGCGCTGCGGCAGAGAATCGATAAACAAAGTACTCTCGTCCGGGGAGCAGGTGCAAGCACGAGACAGGCAGACTGTGGGGCACGTATACGTAACCAACATGCTTTATGTCAAGCGTGCCCGACATGTCATCGCGGCTTTCTTCTAGGGCCTTTTTCGTCGCCTTGGTTACACCATGCCCTGTCTGCCGACGGCCAGTTCAACAAGCCTCGCGGCTAGGAGACAACCACAGTTTCGTGCAATAATTACTACAGAGGGAACTGTGGCTGCCTGCAAGCACAGCGGCTCTAATCAGGATGATGGCTTAGTACAATGGATTTAAATGGCTTTGTGACTTTGCAAAGTGCTCATTTCTAAGTACTGCGTTATCGATAATTAAATAAATGTTATTAAAATTACCCGACGGCAAGATTCGAGCACAAGACCTCTAGCATAGAAGCCCGATATTGAAACCATTACGCCACGGACGCGCGCACTCTAAAAACAGTTCCGGGAAATCTCTTGGAGGGAGTATCTGCGTGTCCCATATTAACAGCGAAGCTGTTTAAGCCAGCAGTAATTTGTGCTACGTAGCAAGAAACTAATAAGAAAGAAAATAAACTTTCTTGCCAAGGCGGGATTCGAGCCCGCGTACTCCAGATCCCAAAGCGAGCGTCGTAATCACTAGGCTATACAGCCACGCCTGTAGAGCATGTATTTATGCGAACCACATGATTGCGTTCGAGCGTCGTCGTCTTCGTGCACAGCTGGCGCGTTCGTACGCTCGTGCTCTGCAAGGTGAAGAGGTTTTACGCGCTATGAAAGCGAGAGAGAGACGCATTCACGGAGCGGGTCTCTTGGAACGCGGTGTCGGTGTTGCAAGCTGCGCTATGCAACGCGCAGTGACGGCCGTAAGTCCGAGACGCGCGAAAAGCAGTAATCATCATCATCATGAGTAATAAGATGAAAAGTTCGCGCGAACTTCCGGAAAATGCTGGGCTACGATCGCCCAGCTTCGCTGTTTCAAGCGTTGCGCGGCCGAGTGCAAGGTTCAGCGTTTTTTAACTCCCTTTTGCAGAGTAAAACACCTCCATCTCAGAGAGAGTATTAGTACTCCTCCACCACAAAGTGCTAGAACTATTTCACAGAGTAAGAATACTCCACCCCACAAGAGCATTAGTACTCCCCCAAATAGAGTGCTTGTAGTCCTAACAGAGTGATTGTACTCCCTCAGATCAGGGTGCTGGTACTCCTCCCAATAGTGTGAAAGCACTCGAGATGTAGTGCCATAGTCACGTTAGAGGCGATTCACAACACATGTCGGGGATATTTGATTCCTTCATAAGCAGCTCCTCCACTTATGCTTGGTGAATTGATTTTGATGTTTTGTGGCCGAGTCACTCGAATGAAAAATCTTTTTCTTAAAAGGTCAAAATTTTTATTGATGAAACAGTCACAGACAAAGTGAGTAAAATTTCGAGAAACATATTGACACATAAAATCCCATTACAAAGATTTTCATGAAGTTTACAGCACATCTAGCAATAATATATACACATATTCTCCAAAATTTCATTGCTAATGCCAGTGAGAAATATTATTTATTTTCAAATGGCAACATTTTAGAAATCAAAGTATACAATGGAAAATCAAACGAACAAACTTGCGCAAACTGCTCGCAAAGTATTGGCACTACGATTGAAGATTGACCTTCGCGTTATTAGCACGACGCTCTAACCGACTGAGCTAGATTGAAGAGAAAGATGCACCACATTACTGCCCAGAAAACGCATTTCAAGCACAAAACTCGTGTATTTATATGCCGGATGTTACCAGATGGGCTGCTAAACATGAGGCTAGCTGGTCAAGTAAATTGTGCAAGAAACATTTTTTTGATGCCACATTATAAGAAAGCAGCTCATTTGATAACGTCCTATGTAACGTATGGATGCTTCTGGCTGAGAGTACATTACATTTAGAAATTTGTCGAATATTTTCATGTAAAGCCGCACGTCTGGTTTTGGTTATAAATTTTTCACATAGTTATTCATGTGTGGGCTGCACCCCCTTTTTTTCTAAGCACGTATGTTGCCGTGGTTGTGGAGCAATATCTCCGCCCGGTGTCAACGCGGTACAGAGGCGTATCATATCTCCTATTCGGTTGGATCCAAAGGAGATAGTATTTTGGCAGAAAGCTTGACTTCACTGCTGGCGTCCTGACAAAAGTAATTTCCTGGAGCTGTCGGGGTCGTGCCGTCACGCTTTCTCACGCCCTGTGTTTCGTACACAGCTATTGCCGCATTGCACAACTATTGTGGTACACTTGTTGGCTGTTGTATAATTCTTTTTTCTCATAAGACATTACGTGATAGTTTGTTCATTTTGCGCAGATACATATTCTCACGATCTGATCTGGGAAGTGGGGATTCACAACACTTCACACATTCACTTCACTTCACACAGCAGCCTCATTTTGGTATCAATGAGGACAATGGAGGCTGCCTGATACATCTTCCTTTTTTTTCTGATGAATGCTTCCATAATTTCGTGTGCTACTAGGTCGCGATGCGGGTAAAGCGCTTGCACCATCCCCAGTTACTCAGTACACTCTCAAATGTGATTGCATTGCTGCCCTAATAACACATGGGTGTTCATTGCGGCACTTGTTAAAATACCTTCCGGTCTCCCTAATGTAGATACATCTGCCAGAGAGAAAGGAATCTCACTGACAAATTTGTATGTGCATGTAAAAAACATGGTGGTCTGCCTCGTTGAGCAATGTTTTCGTTCTCGCTAAGAATATCAAATTCATTCGGTACCTTGCCACGACTATCTTCAAATAATTAGAGAGGCCATGATTGTATGACCTCCTTGCGCACTTTTTACTCAGGGAAACCGTAGTATTGGGATCAGTACTGACACTTACCAGTTTCAACTGTTTAACAGAATCTCCAAACTTGTGCTTAACTCTTTGGATACCTGGATTTCTTAGGTTTCGTGATCCGCTCCACGGCGCTGAATTCCACCAGGTGGACATGAGATCTTGTCAAGGTTGCTGCTAATCATGGCTTGGCCATTTCACTTTTCACTAATTTAGTGTGTGCTGAGCAGTACTTCAGGAGTTCTTTCTAGGAGTTTCTTCTTCCGAGTCATACAGTTTATTGTCTGTGGTCATAGAGTAAGCGCAAGTCTTCTTATTTACAGGTGAAAGTTTGGAGGTGCTGCTAAAGTGGAAGTTGGAGTAGAAAAGTTGAAAGTGTGACATGTGAGTACTCAGTCCAACACTATGGTTACTACACGTAAAAGGAAGACAGAGGTGCATACGTTAATGGCTTATCCTATTTTTTGAAGAATGTCCTGCAAGGTAGAAAAAGGACTTGATGTTCTCAGCACTGAATGACTTGGGTCGCACTTTGCAGAAGTTGAGAGGGACATTCAGACTGATGGCACTTCACAAAGACATTTGTTACATGTACACGCTCCACCACCTATGAGATCCCTTTCTCCTGCAGGTGTATTTACATCAGGCAGACTGGGTGGCGTTTTAATAAGTGCCTTGGCAAACAACAGTACAATATCAAGGCAACAATGTGCTCGCAGTTGGTAGAGCACTGCTGGGCCTGTAAATGACAGCCACTAATCAAGAAGGTGAAGGTCCTGTACTGGCGTCGTGACCTGGTGGTACGAGAAATTATGGGAGCATTTTTCATCAACAAGAATGAAGTTGAAAGATACATCTGTACACTGCCCCAATCGATATAGAGATTGTTCTGCTGAAATCGAGACAGCTGTGTGAAGAAGTGGCTTCTTGCTTGTTTGAATGTATTTTTTCACATATCTTGTGAGTTGCTTCTTTTTGCTTGACAACAAACGTGCACCTTGAAGTAGCATGTCAACTATAAAAGTGGACAGCAACACAAATAAACTCGTCAGTTGACAGTCAGTACCATGTTCCTGTTGTTGTGTCTCTTCTCAGTCCCTATTTATCGTGCTTTTGTTAATTCTAAACCAGTACTAACTATCCGAGTTTACTATTCTTCTGAACCTATTTTTCGTATTCCGCTGTTGTCAGCAATAAAATTCTTTAGATTGTTGACCAACTCTCCTCTTTAATTTTATACCTTTACCATACAAATAACTATAATTAAATTTACAATATGACTTGTGTGTGGCAAAATGAGTATAAAATTGCAAGGAGTACTAGCATTAAAATCTTGCGCATCACATTTCTTGCCTTATTCAGTAGCTTTTCGCCCCGTATTATGTTATGAACATTGCACTTCTCAAGAGAAGCCAGTATAATTAGATGATCATTTATTGTGACAAGTTAAAAATGCATTATAACTGAAGTGTGCATGGCTTCAGAGGTGAAAAAAAATCTGATGTGATAAATTCGTTGCATCAAAGGCTACTGAAGCCTAACGTTTTCCCTAGAAGGGGAAAAATAGGTCTTTTTTTTGTATGTTACAGCAGATGTTTTTTTTTCTGAAGGAACTACTGCACTCAATATTTAACGTAATACATAAACAGAAAGCAGAATGGATGCACTTTTCACGTATATACGTTTTATTAAAGAGATGTATGTCATAAAAAAGATATACATTGTTAAAATCAAGATTGTGCGATAAAACTGAACAAAGTTTGTAAAGACAGCTTGTATTTACCAAGAAAAAAATGTTAAGAAAAGTATGAGATACACAAGATGTATTGCCCTCTATTAGGCACTATCTCCGAAAAAATCAAAATGTTTCATTGAACTGCAATGACTTCGCTAGCTTAGACCATATGCTCTGGCGTTGCCCCTCGTTACGAGGCATGGAACAAATAGATGAGGACAAGTGGCTCTCCGCTATCAAGAGCCCCGATGCCGGGGCGCAACTATGGGCTGTCCAGAGGGCCCACGATGCGGCGGTCGGGCATGGCCTGACTGTCCCAACGTGGGAGCGGCCCGCTGCGCGCTGAGTCGCGTACCTCAGGACGTTCATTAAAGTTTTCCATCCATCCATCCATCCATTGAACAGGTATTCCGCTACAAAAAATTGAACTGCAAATCCCTTCCATGCCCAAGGATTTTGCACGCGGCTATGCCTATACTTGCGAAATGAACCAACTACCTGAAACCACAGTTTTTTTTCCCCTACTGATGTGGTAAAAGTACATAAAGCAAAAAAAAAAAAAAAGGGAGAAGGCATGCACTAGGCCACGCAAAGCTCAAAACACAGCGAAGCTGGCCGAAATGCCGACACCGCGTTTCACGACGTTGAATTACCGACAACGCGTTCCAGCAGACCCGCTCTGTGAATGCATCTACCTCTCTCTCATTTGCTTTATCCCTCTCCAGAGCATAGGGCGCAAAACCTCTTCTTCACCTCGCAGAGCATTGGCACGAGCGCAAGCGAATGGGCCAGCTGTGGACGAAGAAGACGCTCGAACAATCATATGGTTCGCATAAATGCATACTCTGCAAGCGTGGCTGTATAACCTAAATTGCAAAAAGTGGACGGATACCGGCCTATTTCCTTATGCAATGTGGATTATAATATTTTTGCAAAAGTATTAGCTAACCGTTTACAAGTCGTGATAAGATCTGTGGTAGGTGACCATCAAACAGTGGCATCAGAGGTCGGTCCATTCAAAACCAACATTCATGTTGCGAGATCGGTGCTAGAGTGTGTAGCTGAGGGGATTGGACAGGTAGCAATGGTACAGCTAGATCTGGCTAAGACGTTCGACAGGGTAAATAACTCGTTCCTGTTTAGTGCACTAAAGCATATAAATATCGGATCCCGGCTCCTTAAAGGTATCAAAATATGTTATGCTAATGGCTCAACGAGGTTGATGTTGAATGGTTCTCTCTCCGATCCGATAAGGCTTTTATCATCAGTAAGACAAGGATGCCCTTTGTCACCGCTTCTCTTCTGCCTGTATTTGGAGTCACTTTGTATGAGCATCCTGTAAGACGAAAATTTCCAAGGGTTTAAACTGCCGTCGAGTGAGATTCGGGTTCTTGCATATGCAGACGACGTCGCCTTCTTTTGTACTGACAAAAGGAGTGTAAAGACTGCTCTCGCAATTACAGAAGACTTTTGTGCGGCTTCTGGTGCTAGCATTAACTTTGAAAAAGTTCAGGTTTTTGGTTTGGACTATGGGCCACAATGCCGTCACATTACGCAGGCATTCAATGGAAAAAAGATCTGCGCTATTTATGTGTACCTCTCCCACAGTATAGAAATAGCAACAGTCATTGGTCGGGAGAAGTAGAAAAAAATGTGGTTGATCCCTCTTATATAGGAATCGGTATAGAACACGAAAGTGAAACGTGTTTTCACAGAAGTAGTGTAATGTTTATTGCACATTGATATATAATGTCTATTGGTGTTTTGTGGCTAAAGCGCCCTTAGGCGTTGATGCACCCACGCTGACGCCTGGTGGCACGTCTCCTCCATCACGACTACCAACGTCGATGACCATGAGCAACCATCGTGCATATGGAAGCTGCACTACGCTGCACACGCTAGCACAACGCGAAAGACGAAGCACGTAACTGACACACTAATACAACGCGCAAGACAAAGCACGTAACTGAATCGTCACCGAGTCAAATCAGCGCGTACAGCGCGTCGTAATTGCAGCCTCCGCGATCAACTTCAGAAACATTTTCAGAGCTAATTGCGGAGGCCACGCTCCGCTGTGCTGAGTACGGTGAACGCCACCTACTTGGCGTTGGTAGTGCTTCTTGATGCCAGCGTCCCTTCGAATGCTGGCATCGAGGCGTCTTAGTGCTGAGACCACCGAAGCGTTCACTGTCGGTGCGCGTTAGTGTCATAATGCAGTACTTCTCTTTTCTGCTCGTAGGCGGCGGCACCGCCCCGAGCAAGAGCGCGGGTACACGGAGGAGTGTTAGATATATAAGGCGCGTCTGTGTAGCTCTCTGCAAATGCGTTTGTGGCGCAATGGGTTAAACGCTCGGCGATCTATCGTCGCGGACCGAGAGGTCGCGGGTTCGATTTCCAAATTTTGCATGTTTGTGGAACTTTTTCTTCTGGTTTCTTTCTTTGTATTATGTTCTATGACGTATTTCCGTGACGGAAATACGTCAGTGAAGTCTTGGTGGACACCGGCATAAAACACTTTCGTGTTAAAATACAAAGTAAAGTGAATTCATGGCGAGGACGGAATTTGTCAATGTTCAGTCGTGCTGAAGTGTGCAACGTGTTCTTAGTTTCCCGTCTCATGTATGTGCTGCAAGTTACTGCACTGCTCAAGACTTAGTATTCAGGCACTGCATCGCGCATTTGCAACATTTATTTGGAGCTCGAGTTGCGAATCGATGCGGCGCGATAATCTGTTCGTCCATCTTGCAAGAGGTGGTCTAGCATTAGTCCATCTCTTCGTCAGGCAAATTGTTTCTCGTCTGTTTTTCTTTCGAGACAGTGACCATACTTTTTTGCGTGAAATGTTACAGCTCCGATTAGTTTATCATCTTCCTGATATAGTAGTGTCATCAGATGCCAAAGATATCACACAGGCACCTTGGGGCTTTCTCAAGGAGGTCGTTGATTCATTCCTTTTCTTGAAAGTTAGGTTCAGCCTGGAGTACATTTTCACTGCGGGTCGAAAAGCAATTTCTGCTGCACTGGTGGATTCTATTTTCCCAATCCTTTGTATCATGCACCTTATTTAAATCAGCCATATCAGGATGTACTTAGGCGGGTCCATAAAATGTGTATACCTCCTGGAGCTAAAACATTTTTCTTTAAATTGCATACGGAAACACTTCCTGTTAAAACCTGGCTGAACGCGAGGGGCTGCTTCGTGCCATGGTCCACGAACTGTCGAGTGTGTCCACGTGCTGAAACCATACATCACTGTTTTATAGACTGTACGGATGCTATATTTTTCTGGGACATTCTCCAACGGACGCTTAAAAAGGACATTGACATCCCTCCATACGAAATTAGGTTCCTACCATTTAAGATTTCTGACGGTCCTCCCTATGACATGTTCATCGTACTGGGTTTGTATAGCCTATGGAGAGCTAGAATGTGTGATCGCTATGCCGAAAGCCCGCGATCTACAAGATCATTCTTTCAAGAAAGTGCAGCTTATATAAGAAGTGTCTACGCTGCGCAGGAACCTCCGCCGGACTGGATGCACCTTTTGGACGCATGTGTGTGTTTGCCCGAGTTTTAAGTGTGTAGCAATGTCTGCACTGTAATATACCTTCAGTTTTATTTTCCATGCATTAAAGAAAAAAAAAGTGGCTGTGTAGCCTAGTAGTTACGACGCTCGCCTTGGGACCGGGGGTACGCGGGTTCGAATGCCGCCTCGGCAAGAAAGCTTATTTTATTTATTTATTTATTGCTGATGATGATACTTACTTGATATGACCCACAAATTACCGCTGGCTTAATTAAACAGCTTCGCTATTAAAAAACGCCCACAGATCCCACGCCCTGTGGGAACCGATGTTATGCGAAGCAGTGTGCGGGGAGCCTACCAAGTTAACGAAACGACAATATGAACACCAAGACGTAGACGGCTGTTTCATGACCTACATGACACGCATGTCATGACATTCATGTCATGAGTCCTGAGGAGTCCCTTTAGCTATGCCGAAGAGACCTTGAAGCGAAAGGCTTAGTCATGCTCATGACTATGAGTTCGACCATCCATCTTTAGCCTTTTCCATCACTTAATTAGTACCACATCCGAACCAATTCCATTGGTTTTTGAGTGTGATTCTTTTTCGCTGAGTCATGGTCATGGCTATGACTTCTACCATTATCCTTCAGTGCTTCCTCGACTTAGTGCCCACGTCCGAAACCATTTTGAGTGGTTTTTGAGTGTTATGGCAGGTACACACTAGCGGCAAAACGCGCGCGGCACGCCGCCGGCGGCAAAACGAAGCTGCGGCAGGGCGGCCACACCAACCGGCGGCGCGCCGCTGCGGCTGTCACGTGACCGCATAGACTCCTTTCCCCTTCTCGAACTATCCGTCAGCTCCGTCCGCTGACGCGTGCAGATGATAGTGCGAAACAAGTTTCAAGCTAACACCGGACGCGAGTACGAAATGAGCGGTTGGGCGGGTCCGCATGACACCAGTTTCCCGCGCGCACGTCACGGAAGCGGGCCGCTCTCATTGGTCACCTTCATCCGCGGCACGCGGCAAACCGCAAAAAATCGGTCCAGGAGCGATCCTTGCCGCGGCAAGAAAAACCTGTATAGGCCGTTTCACATGGCGCGATTGGGGCGAAAAAAAATCGTTCTGTCGCGCACGTCGCAGAGCGATTTTCGCTGGCAGCTTTCACATGAGTCTTTGACCGCGCGATTTCCGTCGCAGCGACGCCCAAGGTTGCTCCCTGCTCACAAAGTATCCATGCCTGCATCGTTAAATAAAAACAAAATAGAAACTAGTCAAATATTACAATTTCATATTATTTCTTTTAAATAGAATATTACACAATTTTTCAGCCTTTAAACGCGTTGAGACTGCGATCGCTTAGTCCGCAGTAGCGGCTAGTGAACAAGCTGCACAAACCGCATAAGCGTGCGGCGTGGTGGGGTGGTTTTGTTTTGTACACTCTAGTTGTGTTGTTGCGGTACGATGGAAGCCACAACTATTCTCCTGGAGGAGTATTTGCCTCTCCAAAAGAAGTAGCTACTATTAAGTGTGCAAGTGCCTGGCACGGTTTGTAGCAAAGAAGACGTTGACGACGGCGACGATCGTGAGGGTACGTGCCGTATGCTGAAGGCGGCGTCAGCTCCCGACCTGGATAGCATGCAGCTTCTCCTTTTAAATGAATTGTGCGAGCTGGAGAAAACAAAAATTGTTAATGAAGCTCCTGAGCCACAGGCGCTGGTGGGTACGCTTTGTTAAAACATTATTGAAACTGGTGCGAGAGATTGCTCCCCTAAGCTTCCAACACGCGGTAAAACAGGAAAGTGCCTATTTCGACGGCGCTTGCTGTTACGTCACGTTGCTCCGCCCACATCGCGCCGATCGCTGCGACTCAGCGACGGAAATTCCAACATGTTGGAATCCCGTCGCGGAGAGCCTGCGACGTCGCGGCGGTCGCTGAGCGACGGGATTCGCTGTGTCGCTGTGTGAAAATCACGCCATGTGAACGGCCTTTTCGCGGCTGCTTTCGCGGCGCGCGTTTTGCCGCTAGTGTGTACGTGCCTGTATTCTTTTTTCGCTGAGTCACTGTCATTTTTGCTGAGTCATGCTCATGACTATGACTTCTACCAGCCTCCTTTAGTGTTTCCTTCACTTAGTTTCAGTGGTTTTTGAGTGGTAATCTTTTTCGTTGGGTCATTGTCATGGCCTACATGACACGCAGGTCATGACCTTTATGTCATGACCTATCACTTGTGTTCGTTATACACTCCTGTCACACTATGCCAATTTTGGTACCTAGAAAGTTAACGAAACGACCATGAGAGCACCAAGACGTAGGCGGCTGTTTTATGACCTACATGACACGCATTTAGGTCATGTAGGACATTCATGTCATGACGTATTATTTGTGTTCGTCATATATTCTTGTCATAGTATGCCAAATTGGGTAATTACCAAGTTAACGATACGACCATGAGAGTACCAAGACGTAGGCGTCTACGTAGATAGATAGATAGATAGATAGATAGATAGATCCTGTCAAAGTGGCAAATGTTCGCCAAGGAATGCTTCGCATTTAAAAAAAATTATGGCGACGGAATCATGCCCCCCCCCCTCCCCGCCCCCCTTAAAAGAGCTATATTTGTGACTGGGCAGACTTATACAGTGCCTGAAGCCACATTATAACTTTTGTCAAAACATGGGTGTGCATTGGCAAATCAGTGCTTAGGTTGTACATTGTGCCATTTGTTTACTTTGACGAGCAAAAAACCTGATCCCCCACTGACATTTATCACGGAACAAAGAATGGCTTCCTCACATTCTCTTTGTATTGTCGTAAATATTCAATGGAGTTTGTTTTGGTAGCATGGTCACTTCATCGTCTAAGTGTCCAGAGCATTGCGCTGACCGATTTGCGTATTTCTGCTGCATGGTGTTGGTTTATGACATTACTGTTGCATGATAATCATGTATGACAATGAATTTTGGCGATGCAAATGGGACCATGCGTCCCTTCGGAACCATGCTGCCCTTTGTGCGGATACTAACTAATTTTACCTTGTCAAACTAGGAAATTTTATTCAGGTACAGAGAAATCGTAGCTTCATTCCTTATCTACTGGGATTTTACATATGTTAATACCATTTATCTCTGTGCTATTTCAACTATAACTAAGGTCCCAATGAGGAAAATGTCACACCCAGCACTGACTTTCAACTTGTGTATTGGACACCTCTTCTTCTTCTTCTTTTTTGAACACGACTATAAAACTGGCATTCCAGTTTACTCCTTCAGCTCGTTTACTCTTCCTTCGTGAGCAACTAAGACCACAAGTTGGAAGCCTTGCACAGCTTCAAGGGAACACAGGGAGTGTTCAGTGGGCACAGCTATACTCAGCAATGGTAGAATCAGCTCTTCCAGTGGTCATTAAACATTTCTAGAATGCTGAAAAAGTGCTATTTTGGTTTGATAATGAAAATATAAGCTTAACAGGTCACGAAACTATGACTGATGTTGACAGCCATGCTAGTTGGAGTGCATAAGACTTGGCAAAGAATTGGATGAAAATATATAGGCCCGCTAACTTCATCACCCCACCTATAGTTTTCTGCTGTCCTCTACTGCGCTTCCGTTCTTCTGCCGTCCTCAACTGCGCTACCCTTCTCTTGGTATTCATTCTGTAACTCTAATGGTCCACCGATTATCCGTCCTACGCATTACATGGCCTGGCCAGCTCCATTTTTCCGCTTAATGTCAACTAGAATATCGGTTATCTCCGTTTGTCCTCCGATCCACACCGCTCTCTTCCTATCTCTTAACGTTAGGCCTAACATTTTTCGTTCCATCGCTCTTTGTGCGGTCCTTAACTTGTTCTCGAGCTTCTCTGTTAACCC
Organism: Dermacentor silvarum; assembly: GCF_013339745.2. NCBI lineage: Eukaryota > Metazoa > Arthropoda > Arachnida > Ixodida > Ixodidae > Dermacentor > Dermacentor silvarum. The sequence goes on from NC_051157.2 coordinate 231,955,346, forward strand.
ACAAGTTTCCGTCCCATTTGTTAGCACCGGCAGAATGCAATAATTGTAAGCTTTTCTTTTCAACGACAGTGGTAAGCTCCCAGTCAGGATTTGGCAATGCCTGCCGTATGCACTCCAACCATATTTTATTCTTCTGTAAGTTTCTTTCTCATGATCAGGGTAATTGACCTAGATAAACGTACTCTTTTACAGACTCTAGAGGCTGACAGGCGATCCTGAATTCTTGTTCCCGTGCCAGGCTATTACCATTATCTTTGTCTTCTGCATATTGACGCGAAGTAAGCTGCCCACTACAGGCACCGATCGCGATAAGTCAGCTGCCCACTACAGGCACAAGATCGCCAGAGAGAAGACGACGAAGGGCGCAGGTGTGCGCGCGTTCTCTTGAGTGGCGGCCATCATAAAAGAAGGCTGTTCTCTTTCGGCAAGCTCGTTATAATTATCTTCGTGACATTTTACTGGTGGAGGTGCGGGGTATATGATACCATTGCCGGAGACGCAACGTACCCCTGACTCATCCCCAGTGAGTAGTCCGGGAGAGATTACTCCTGTGCACGTACGCACCAGCCGCCGTCTTCAAGGGCTCCAACCTGAGCACGGTCTGTTGCCCGATCGTATCCGGACGATGAACCTGAGCCCACAGCCTCCTGCTGCTGCGGCTGTTTCGCCGGCGCAGATCATCTTCAACCAGCCACAGACGCCGATTGCGTTCCACGGAGATGCTACTGAAGACGTGGAAGATTGGCTAGACCATTTCGAGCGGGTCGCCGAATGCAACGGATGGAACGAAGACCGCAAGTTGCGCAACGTGTACTTCGCGCTCCAAGACTCCGCGAGGACGTGGTTCCATAACCATGAAACGACATTGACTTCGTGGCACGAATTCCGACAGCAGCTGGTCGCCACATACTCCAACATGGACAGGAAGGAGCGAGCGGAGCTGGCAATACAGGCAAGATTCCAAGCCCCGAACGAGAGCGTCACCACGTATACTGAAGACATGGCTCGGCTGTTCAGACGTGCGGATGCCTCAATGGCCGAAGACAAGAAGGTGCGACATTTGATGCGAGGTGTGAAGCAAGAGATCTTTGCTGGACTTATTCGGAATCCGCCCACAACACTTGCAGACTTCCTTGCTGAAGCGACAGCAATGGAAAGGGCCCTTCGACAGCGTGCCAGACAATACAACCGCAACGTGATGGAACTTTCACACAGCCCCTCTAGCATGACCTCGGAAAACCACCTCGAGGACTTACGCGAATTGATCAGGGCTGTGGTAAGAGAAGAGCTCCACAAAATGCAGCTAACCGACGCGCCGACAGCCCGAATTTCTGTGGCGGAGATAGTGCGCGACGAGATTAGGCAAGCCGTCCAAGCTCCTGAACGCTACGAGGTACCACAACAGCGGGAGCCAGTCCGAATGACTTATGCGGACGCCGTACGACGACCGTCGCTGTACGGCCCCTCAAACGTCATGCGCCCCTCCGAACAGACTGAAGTAGTGTTCAGGCGTCGCAGTCCATCGTCCATCGAGGAGTCGAGGCCCCGAAAAAGCGACGTTTGGCGGGCTCCTGACCTCAGGCCCCTATGTTTTCATTGCGGAGAGGCTGGCCACGTCTACAGGATGTGCCCCTATCGACGAGTGGGCCTCCGCGGGTTCCCTCCAGGTGCACCTCGTCCACGACCTGGTCAGCGCCCGATGGAGATAGAGAACTTCATCGCGAGTCGCGACAGTTCATTCCAGCAGCGAAGGCACGAGCCCCGTTCTGCATCGCCTGCTCGATACCGATCGCCAAGTCCCTCATTTCATCGAGACGCTCGTAGGCGTCGTTCACCCAGCCCTGCAAACCCGGAAAACTGAGTCCAGCGACCTCCGGAGGTGAGGCCGCTGACGCCGAGCGCTTCGAATATCCTCCATCACGACGACAACGACGACAAAGCACCGACGTTCAGTCACACTCCAGTGCCCAAAGGCAAGTGGTAACGTCAGACATACTGGTTACCATAGACGACGAAGAAGTTACTGCTTTAATTGACACTGGTGCGGACAGCTCGATTATGAGCAGAGAGCTTGCGTCAAAGTTAAAGAAAGTTTTTACGCAGTGGACTGGGTCGCATGTCCGTACTGCTGGAGGGCATCTATTAATTCCTGTGGGCAGATGCACCGCTCGGGTAAATATTTGTGGATTTACGTACGTCGGGGTCTTCATTATTCTGCCCAGCTGCTCGAGGGACTTGATACTCGGCATGGACTTTCTACAGGCGAATGGAGCCATAATTAACCTGGAAAAATCGAGCGTGACGTTCTCTACGGCAAAAGCTATAGCAAGCGACGCTGGCGACGAGAATCCCACCGAAAACGCCTTGCGCATCGTCGAAGACAGCATAACGGTACCGCCAAGAAGCAGCCTACTGACCCTGGTAACGTGCGACGCATTCGACGGCTATGAGGGCATCGCCGAGGCAAACATTCCGTTAATGCTTTAGCGGAACATCTGCATTGCACGGGGCCTCGTTCAGCTTCAGCACAGACGCTCATTAGTCCTGCTGACAAACTTCAGCAACGAATACCAGCACTTACCGCAAGGCACAGCTGTCGCCTTCCTCCATCAAATTGCTGCCTTCACTGATGTCGCCTCGCTAGAAACTGCTTCCCCTAATTCATCAATAGAGGCCAACCTGAGCGATCGCATTCAGATTAACCCGGGCTTATCGGAACGACAGAAACAACACCTACTGGACCTTATCAACGACTTCTCTGGCTGTTTCTCTACCGAGTCTAAAGTACGGCGCACCTCCGTTACGAAGCATCGCATTCCTACTGACGAGTCAGCACGCCCCGTTCGTCAGCATCCTTACCGCGTTGCGCCTACGGAAAGGGAGGTGATAAAGCGCCAGGTTCAAGAAATGTTAGATGATGACGTGATTCAGCCGTCCATAAGTCCATGGGCGTCACCCGTCGTTTTAGTCAAAAAGAAGGACAACACACTACGCTTCTGCGTAGACTACAGACGGCTTAACAGTGTCACCAAACGCGACGTTCATCCTCTGCCACGGATCGATGACGCTCTGGACCGTCTACGCCACGCCCAATTTTTCACCTCGTTGGATCTTAAGTCTGGGTACTGGCAGATCGAAGTAGATGAGCGTGACCGCGAAAAAACGGCATTTGTGACTCCTGATGGATTATATGAATTTAAAGTCCTCCCATTCAGCCTGTGTTCCGCACCTGCCACATTTCAGCGGATAATGGACACTGTTCTCTCTGGACTGAAATGGCAGACGTGCTTAGTCTACTTAGACGACGTTGTGGTGTTTTCCAGAACGTTTGATGAACATCTCGAACGACTCAAGAATGTACTCCTCGCAATCAGCAAAGCAAATCTGACTATCAAGCCTGAGAAATGTCATTTTGGCTTTCAGGAGCTAAAGTTTCTCGGACACGTAGTCAGCCACCGCGGTGTTCGGCCAGACCCCGAGAAGCTAGCTGCCGTCGCTGAGTTCCCGCGTCCAACAGACAAGAAGGCAGTTCAGCGATTCTTAGGTCTCTGCGCCTACTACCGTCGTTTTGTCGAGGGGTTTTCAAGGATCGCCGAACCATTAACGAGACTCACACGCCAAGATGTACCCTTCGAGTGGACGGAAGAACAACAGGAAGCCTTTACAGAATTGCGGAAGCGACTGCAAACAGCCCCCGTACTCGCGCATTTCGACGACAAGGCTGACACAGAAATCCACACAGACGCCAGCAACGTGGGGCTCGGTGCTATACTCGTTCAGTGGCAAGACGGCGCCGAACGAGTACTAGCCTACGCGAGCCGCAGCCTCACAAAGGCAGAGGTCAACTATTCCACGACTGAAAAGGAGTGTCTAGCTGTCGTTTGGGCCATCGGCAAGTTCCGACCCTACCTTTACGGCCGCCCTTTTCGCGTAATAAGTGACCACCACTCACTGTGTTGGCTTGCGAGTCTTAGGGACCCTTCCGGCCGCCTCACTCGTTGGAGCCTCCGCCTTCAGGAGTACGGCGTCACAGTGGTATATCGATCCGGACAGAAGCACGGCGACGCTGACTGCCTCTCACGTGCACCTATACCTTGGAAGTCCTGTGACGTAGAGCAAGATTTTCCGTTTCTCGGTGTAGTGGACACTGTCGAGATGGCTGACCTCCAACGTGCAGACAGTACATTGCTTCCCCTCATCAAATACCTTCAGGGAGCCGACGTTGTTGTCCCACGACCGATGTCACGCGGTCTGACTTCTTACTGCCTCCGGAACGACGTGCTCTACAAAAAGAACTCCGAAAACAGCCAAGAAACGTTCCTTCTTGTCGTCCCGGTTTCGCTGCGCGAAGTACTGCAGGCGTGTCATGACGACCCGTGTGCCGGACACTTAGGCTTCGCCAGGACGTTAGCGCGCATACGTCAAAAGTATTACTGGCCACAACTATTCTCGTCCGTTCAGCGCTACGTGAGAAGCTGCCGTGATTGTCAACGGCGCAAGGTTCCACCTTTGAAACCTGCTGGTCTTCTGCAACCCCTGGACCCTCCTCCAGCACCGTTTCAACAGGTGGGAATGGACCTCCTCGGTCCGTTTCCTACGTCGTCCACAGGAAACAAATGGATAGTCGTCGCAACGGACTACCTAACGAGGTACGCAGAAACCAAAGCTGTGCCCCGTGGAACTGCTACAGAAGTCGCGATGTTTTTTGTCCATGAAATCGTACTACGTCATGGGGCCCCATAAATCTTAATAACCGATGGAGGAACTGCGTTTACTGCTGACTTAATGCAAGAGATCGTCACGCTGACCCACACCAATCATCGGAAAACCACGGCCTATCACCCACAAACTAATGGACTAACCGAGCGCCTCAACAGAACTATGGCCGATATGATCTCCATGTACGTTGACGTAGAGCACAAGTCTTGGGACCAAATTTTACCATACGTGACATTTGCATACAATACGGCCGTGCAGGAAACCACCCGATTCACACCATTTGAACTGGTTTATGGACGCTGCGTAACAACACCTTTAGACGCCATGCTCCCGGTAGACAACGGAACCACAAGAAGTGACAACGCTGACGACATCATCCAGAAAGCCGAAGAAGCTCGACAGCTTGCTCGCAACCGCATCCGCAACCAGCAGAGTACCGACGCCCGCCGTTACAACAGTGGCCGAAGGCACATCCAGTACGACCCCGGCGACTATGTTTGGGTGTGGACACCCGTCCGTCATCAGGGCTATCAGAAAAATTACTGCGCAGAGACTTTGGCCCGTACAAGATAGTCAGGCGACTCAGCGACGTGAACTACGAGGTCGTCCCTCAGAGTACCAATATGAGCTCGAGCCGACGGCGAGCACGAGCCGAGATTGTGCACGTAGTACGTATGAAGCCGTACTACGCCCGCGAAGAAGTGCCCCTCTGATCAACTCTCTCCCACGCTCTCTGTCGCCCTTTACCCTCTCCAACCGGCGACCGGGACGGTCGCTTTTCACGTGGGGAGTAATGACGCGAAGTAAGCTGCCCACTACAGGCACCGATCGTGATAAGTCAGCTGCCCACTACAGGCACAAGATCGCCAGAGAGAAGACGACGAAGGGCGCAGGTGTGCGCGCGTTCTCTTGAGTGTCGGCCATCATAAAAGAAGGCTGTTCTTTTTCGGCAAGCTCGTTATAATTATCTTCGTGACAATATTAATATTGAACCCAATTCTTACACTTTCTCGGTTACGGTCCTCAATCATTTGCTGTAATTCGTCCCCATTGTTGCTGAATAGGACAATGTCATCTGCAAACCGAAGGTTGCAGAGATATTCGCCGTTGATCCTCACTCCCAAGCCTTCCCAGTCTAAGAGCTTGAATACTCCTTTTAAGCATGCAGTGAATAGCATCACAGAGATTGTGTCTCCTTGCCTGACCTTTTTCTTGATAGGTATCTTTCTATTGTTCTTGTGGAGAACCAAGGTTGCTGTGGAATCTTTGTAGATATTTGCTTAGATATTCACGTATGTCTTCTATAATACTCGATTGCGCAGTTAGGAAATTTGCAGGCGCAAATTGGAATCAGATGGCGCAAGACAGGGGTAATTGGAGATCACAAGGAGAGGCTTTCGTCCTGCAGTGGACATAAATATAGGCTGATGGTGATGATGATCTAGGCACCACTGTTCTGTAACATACCGAGAATACCCCTAGCATTCTTTCTCACATCACTGTGTACTCTATCTTAAGCCCAGAAATTAGTCATGTACAAAAATGCTTTAATTTTATGTTAAGAGCATCAGAAGGCGTCTCGGGATCATCGAGAAGCCAAAAAGTTAGAATTACACGAAGAAGGGGTGCTCATTAGATGGAACAAATACCGAGAAAAAAAAAGGGTGGCAAGTGAGCTCGTGCAAGATGAAATGAAATGCGCAGGTGAATGATGGGTGTACAAAATTCACAAAAGAGACAAACGCGCGCAAAAAATATTCTGGAACCATATAAGGGCACCCGGATCTTCAACTAAATGTTCGCCAACGGCTATAAGGAATGAAGACTGTAACATTTTCGAAGGAGACGACGCGCTGCAGTACATCATAGACGTCATTAGGGATAACTTCAACACAGAAAAGAAAGCGTAGTTCAGACTCAAACCTATGTCAAACCAAGACTCAAACCGAAACAACAAAGAAGCCTGAGAGATAAAAAATTAGCATAGGAATATTTTACTAGAAAGAAGCAAAAGGAAAATGTCACTAAAGACACGGCCGCACGACCCAAAGAAATCACAGTACAGCTAACGAAACACCAAAGAGCAAATCACTCCTGACTAATGCCATGGATTAAAACGAAGATATTTCCGGTTGGATGGCGTGAAATCCAGATGAACCTCATCTACAAAGGCAAATGTGATAATGATCAGATGAGCTCGTTCAGGCCAGTTCCAGTTATGTCGGTGATATATTGACCCTTTTCCCGGCGCTCCCATGGGAGCTGCAAGTTGGATCACGTGGTGACGCGTCCATTGCTTGCCTCAGCTACCTCCGTTGACTCGGTGTTTACAATGCAAGCGCGTGACGCCGCTGCAGTGCAGCAAACCTCCGTTTCGACGCATATCGTAGACGGTGACTGTGTGGACGACACGAAGCTTTGGCCACAGCTTTAAAGGACATGTAAGTCCTTTCACAGCTCATTACGTCTTCTCCAAACGGCGCGAGTAGCGTATACGGTGTTTGTACTAAAAGCGGGGCTAGAAATGTATTACAACCTGTCCAAACTTTCCGCTTATGAGTCCGCTTTCCGCTTCCGCCCCCCCATGTAATACCCTCATAATGAGGGCCTTTGGGGGTATTTTGAATAAATAAATAAATAAATAAATAAATAAATAAATAAATAAATAAATAAATAAATAAATAAATAAATAAATAAATAAATAAATAAATAAATAAATAAATAATGAATTAAACCAGGATTACTGTGCTCGTTCTTTATTTGGCAAACATTTTGAAGCAGCGGCTTGTCATGTTTCTGACTCAGTAAAATTCCTCGGTGCGGCCATTATCTGATTGTTTATATTCAGCCTAATCGCTCGCGGGCGTGCTCTGCTGGGATAGATTTGTTTTTGCAGCGGAATGTAAATGCTCTGTACTTTGTGGTAGCTTGTAGCAAATACGTATTATCGCTAGTCCCTCGCTTACTCTGTGGACCGTCACGAAAAGTTCAGCTTCCAACATTCATGTCTTGTCGGTGTAGTCACCGTCCCTCATGCTTCGGCACACTGATTCAAGTGTGCGTCCATTCACTTATTGTTGATACGTTGGCGATAGGGTGGGTGTAAGTTTGCGTGCGAGTAGAGGTAGATGTGTGTAGATAACGTGCGAGAAACTCACTATGCCAGTAAGTGGCGTTACTTCCTTTTGTAACGAGCGGTATTCACTTTTGAGAAGAAGAAGTAGTTCAATGATTTGAAAATGTAGAGAGGTCGGCCGGAAAATGGAGCATCTGGCCTGCTACTCTACGTAAGGGAAGGGCAAGAGGGGAAGAAAGAGGGTCACAATGGAGGATGATAATGGGAAGAACGAGGTGAAAGGATACATTGCATACATGTTATCACAAGCGTGAGTCCAGGCCCGTGTCGCCTAAGAAAAGTGAAAAAGCACGAATTGCCTCTATCGTCTGCCAACTCTGTGGTCATGCGCCTAGCAAGAGGTCCTCCGACAGTGCTCTATTGAATAAAAGCCCCAAGGTAGCTGCCAGTGTCAGTCTTTCGCGCACATACTCAGGGCACACCACGAGCACATGGTCTATAGTCTCTACAACACCACACACTGAACAGTCCGGGGAATCTGTCCGTCCAGTGATGTGCAAGTATTTGCGCGTGAAAGCGACGCGTAATCGCAGTCTGTGTATCAGGCATGTATGAGGGCGTGGAATTCCACGCAGAACAGGAAATTGCATATCGGGATTATCAGGCATGTATGAGGGCGTGGAATTCCACGCAGAACAGGAAATTGCGTATCAGGATTATCAGGCATGTATGAGGGCGTGGAATTCCACGCAGAACAGGAAATTGCACATCGGGATTATCAGGCACGTATGAGGGCGCAAGTTGGAATACGCTAGCGCAAGACAGGGGTAATCGGAGATCGCAGGGAGAGGCCTTCGTCCTGCAGTTGACATAAATATAGGCTGATGATGATGACGATGATGATGATGAGGGCGTGGAATTCCACGCAGAACAGGAAATTGCATATCGGGATCCAGAATTTTAAGGCGGACGTGACGAGCGTCTGGCTGGGCTCAGTATGTTTTCGTCGCACTCCTCATTAATTTCGACGGGAGGCACGTGATGTCCGGTCTAGAGAACGGCACTACAGTTCGCAGGCCATTGCTGAGGGCGCGCTTTGCTTCAGCATCGGCCATCTCATTACCATTGAGCCCACAGTGTCCCGGGATCCAATGAAACACAATGCGGTGGTGTTTTTCTTGAGCGCATGAAAGTAGCTCGGTGATCTGCAGTGCCAGAACCTCATATGCGGTGTGGCGCAGAAAGCATCCCAAAATTTGCAGCGCGGGTTTTGAGTCCGTGAAAATGCACCACTCTTCAGGTCTTTCCCCGCAGATGTGGCGAATCGCTTCCCGAATAGCCACACGCTCTACAGCGGTTGATGTTGAATTATGATCTAGAGTGAAACCTCGAGTCATCTGCTGGGCTGGTATCACCACAGCTGCTGTCGATGCCTTTGGTGACGCGGATCCGTCTGTGTAAACATGAACATAGGTCTGGTGTTCTCACCAGGTATATGCCAGAGTCACTTTTAAGTTCCGACGTTCCAGTTAGCTATACAGCGGTTAGCTAACCTTTAGAGGTTAGCTATACAGCGCTGGCGGATGAATTATCTTTTCTTATCCTCGAGGAAAGCCGTGCATCGCAGACGGCCGGCAACACAGGCAGTCCTTATGTAGCAGCGGCGACACAGGTTGATTCCATTCCTTAATATGCGAATCACTATTTTTGCAGCCAACTACCGCACACGTCTTCCCTTTATCGTTACACATTTTACAGCATGAATTGGGCACGGTGCATTAGCGAACGCCCACTTGCATTTCCGACAGCTGATCGAACAGTAGCAGGGCAGAAGCAGTAGTGGTTTCGTATTCGTGCGCATTCGCTGAGGAAACGTATGGCGCCCCACCGAAGGCGCCATCTCGTTCCTCTAGAGCAAACTGCTTCGAGAAAAGGGTCAAATAATGGCAATGCAAGACCTAAATTTAGAAATGTCGAAGTGGGTGGATAAAAATGGTATACTGGGGGAACTACAAAATGGGTTCAGACCAGGCAGACGCTTAGACGGCAATACGATTGTACTAACTCAGTCCATAGAGAGTTCGATAACTCAGAATAGATTTTATGAATAGCATTCTCAGATATCACGGGAGCCTGCGACAACGTAGAGAGGGAGTTGTTATGAGATATTCTCAAACACGAAGGCATAGAAGACCATTTCGGGAAGCTGTTGAGGGAGATATATAGAGACAACCCAGTACCATTTGTATCGTAAAGTCGGAAATGCAATGAAGCGGTGCAAATTCACCAAAAACCGAAGCAAGGATGTTCTCTGTCTCAATTGTCGTTCACACTTTATAAGGGCATAGAAAGACGGCTGGAAAACAGTGAGTTAGGCTTTGATTTATTCTGCATGCGTAATGGGCAAATGGTGCAACAGAAGGTCCCATGGACGAGACAGTGCTACTAGCGGACAATGCAAGATATTTACAGATTTACAAATATGTGTGGCAACGCAGCGACAAATGTGTGCCCCAAGTTTAGGACAGAGAAATCGGGAATTATGATCTTTAATGAAGAGACGCGTAATTACGTGGTGTCAATTAACACCAAGTCATACCTATAGTGAAGCAATATAAATACCTCGGCGTACAGACAATCGAAGGAATGACGACAATCGAAGGAATGACTTACTCAAGCACCCACCCAGATAATCTTGGCCGCGTCTACTCTGTTGCACCGTTGACGTGCAATATTGCCATAACGAGCACCGCGCCAACCTCGCGCGGCGATTTTGAACTTGCCGATGGAATCGCCCTCTGCTTTGCTTAACCATGGCCTCCGACATCACCCGATCTCAGAGGCAACGCGCCAACAAACGCCAGAATGGCCATGTGGCGGCGCTTTTTAACAGCCGATGGTATGAAATAATCGGGAAGCGGAATGCAGCAATAATGAAACCAAGAGCACTTTCCGGCCACGATAAATATGGGGTGGTGCGTGGAATCTGGAAAGGAGTATAGGTGCCAGCACTAACGTTCGCAATTGCCATGATATGCTTAAAATCCAATATCTTGTCTGGGTTGGAAGTTAACCAAAGATGGGTAGGCCGATTGGCTTTGGGAACCCACGGTAATACCACAAATGAGGCAGTGCAGCGTGACATGGATTGGGCCTTCTTTAAAATCAGAGAAACGCAGAGCAAAATTAGTTTTGAAGAAAGGCTCCAGAAAATGGCTTAAAATAAATGGGCGGCAAAAGTGCACAAGTATCTGTACTTGAAGAGCGTAGACACACAATGGAGGAAGAGGAAGAAAGTTGGTAAGCAAGTACAGGATAATCGAAACTGTAAATAGACAACCAGGAGCCATCAAAAAGAATGTGAGAGAAACAGAGACAGTGAATTGGATGCAAAGAATGGAAACAAAAAGGACCATGGAGATTTACAAGAATGAGAAGAATTTAGAAGGGAAAATCTGTACGATAACACAAAGGGCAGTGCCTTGCTATTTGAGGCTCCAGCCGCTTGCCTAAGGACAAGAACATACCGGAGCAAATATTCGGAACTAGATGAGGCATGTGTATGCAGCAGCAAAAGTCTAGAGACCACTCAGCACATCCTTATGGAATGCGAAGGGATTAACCCAGTGAGACCCGTAGGTAACGTACACCTTCGAGAGGCGGTTGGATTTAAAGTGGACGAAAGCATCAACCGGTCAGATGTCGAGATAAGCAAGAGACTTTTAGAGTTCTGGTGGATAAAAAGGAGGGAAGAGATTGATACGAACGCATCCGTTACAAAAATAGGTAGCAGTACAAAGTAGACCGCGAAGTTTTGAGGAACAGGAAAACGATAAAGGCGATGTATACAAAAATGCTACAATAAAAAATATGTACAGCACACGTAATTAACCCAAGCAGGCTATGTGACTATTTGTCAACGCCCTTGTTTCAAAGGGTACCCCAAGAAATCATCATCATGTGGAAGCCACATTCCAGTTAGGGCTGAATGTAACAACGCTCGTGTATACTAAGCTTAACGTCAAAAAAAAAAAAAACACATCAAGTAACAAATAAGTTCCGGGGGTAGGGCACGCGATTTACGCGGACGACATCACCATTTGGTCCACGAGCGGCCCGCTAGGCACTCTGGAGCAGAACCTACAGCAAGCGCTGGACACCACGGAAGCTTTCCATACAAACACGGGACTGAAGCTCTCCCCCAGCAAATCAGAGCTCCTCCTGTAGAAACAAGGCCCCAGGCAGAGACAGCCCCTTAGCTTCCTCCCCGTTCACCTACACACCAGGGACGGAGGAAACATCCCCAGGTGTCACCCAATTAAGGTCCTGGGCATGGTCATTGGGGCTTACAGCAATGACAACGCGGAGGCACTAAAACGCATCACAAAGAGAACCCTCAACTTCACCAGGGTCATATCACGGGTCGCCAGCACAAAGGACGGACTGAAAGAGGACAACCTGATGAAAGCATTACACGCCTTCCTCATTAGCCACCTAACCTACGCCGCCCCCTTCCTCAACTGGAAGAAGACGGAGCTGAACAAAATCGACATACTCATCAGAACAGGATTGAAAAAGGTCCCAAGCCTCCCCAGAAACACTAGCACGGAACGACTCCGCCAACTGGGGCTACACAACACGGCAACAGAACTTTTTGAAGCACAGTGAAACGCCCACATTAGTCGTTTCTCACTCACAAGTGGGGTATCGAGATATTACTAGAAGCAGGCATATAGCCCGTCTTCATGCCACCAGAGAAGTCGCAACTATGCACTATTGCCAAGAGGTCAATAACCGTTGATCCAATCCCAAGAAAGATACACCCGACCCACAACAAAGGGCGGAGAAAAGCGAGAGACAACATCAAACGTAACAGACAACATTTGACAACATCAAACGTAACGAAACGCAAGTCCTCTTCGTTGACGCGGCCAGATATTGGAATCGAGGCGCCTACGCGGTCAATGTGGTGGACCGCCATGACTCACTCGTCAACGCAGCCACGGTGGTTACCAACTTCCCTCACGAAGCAGAAGAAATGGCCATCGCGGTGGCCCTTCGAAGCTGCAAAGGAGCCTCCGTCATTTACTCGGACTCAAGAACAGCCATTAGAACCTTCTCAGCGGCCCTCATCCCTAGGAAAGCAGCTACGCGGTTGTCAACAAAATCTTCTTCCAAGAAACGGGAGCAGACAACCTCACGTCCCCACACATCACATGGTTCCCGGCCCACATGGGCAACATTTCCGGACCTCCAGATTGTAATCCGAACGAGCGGGCACACCAACTGGCGCGAGAACTCACATTCCGTGTCTGCGGTCCGCCCCCTCGCTTCAACCCAGCCTGGAGGGATCTAGACAACAAAGACCCGCTCGTATCATACCACGAAATCACTCCAAATCATAGGTTAGCACGAAAATTTTTCCTCCTCCTCACCAAAACCTCAAAAAAGCGCAGGCCGTCACTTACAGACAGTTGCAGACTAGGACATACATGACACCAACAACACTAAGCAGGATCAATCCTGACCTTCCTACTGCATGCCCACACTGCGGCCACGAATACAACTTCGAACACATGCTTTGGCTGTGCCCTGCCAACGCGGGCACGGACTTCATTGACCAGTATCCTGGGACTCAGCGCTCAGAAGCACAAAGCTCATCGCACAGCTCAAGGCTGTCCAGAGGGCCCGGGCCATCACCGAAGGACTCTGTCTATCGACCCCAACCTGGGTGGAGCCACCGGATTGATTGGCGGGGCCTCCGGCCCCGCTTTGATTCTTTCTACTCAGGACCTCAATAAAGTTTGTACTCACTCACTCACTCTCGCCCATGCCTTTTGAAAATACACAGACAGACAGACAGACAGACAGACAGACAGACAGACAGACAGACAGACAGACAGACAGACAGACAGACAGACAGACAGACAGACAGACAGACAGACAGACAGACAGAGACAGACAGACAGACAGACAGACAGACAGACAGACAGACAGACAGACAGACAGACAGACAGACAGACAGACAGACAGACAGACAGACAGACAGACAGACAGACAGACAGACAGACAGACAGACAGACAGACAGACAGACAGACAGACAGACAGACAGACAGACAGACAGACAGACAGACAGACAGACAGACAGACAGACAGACGGACGGACGGACGGACGGACGGACGGACGGACGGACGGACGGACGGACGGACGAACTTTATTTGCGTCCTGGGAAGAGGGTCCCTAGGAACCTGCCGAGGGCATCGCCGGCGTAGGGGTCGGGAACCAAAGGTTCCCGATCGCTTCACAGGCTCCCTGGACCGCCCGGAGTTGGTGCGCAAGGTCTGAGCTTGCGATGCAGTGGAAGAAGTCCATCTCGTTGACGTGATGCTTCCTTGTGGAGACGCGTAAGCGGGGGCACGCACCGCCAAATCAAATGAGGAAAGGTTGCGAGTTGATTACATGCCAAGCAGTTAGGTGAAATGTCCGTGTACATGTCGATGGTGGCCGGCGACGGGAAGGATTCAGTCTGGAGGAGTCGGAGAGCCATCCCCTGCCTCCTAGTTAATTCTCTATGCGGATCCGTGAAGGATTTCCTGTCTAGTCTGTAATGCGAAGTTATCTCGTGAAAGGTAGTCAACGGGTCCCCGTCGGCGCCACCGCCACTTCCCTCCCCCGCAGTGGGCGGGGGGCTCGTTTGCCCGGGGCGGTGAATGAGTCCTCGAGCTCGAGCGTGAGCCAGCTCGTTGGGATTGGCGATGCCTTCGACGGAGGCGCCCATGTGGGCGGGAAACCACGTCAACTCGTGAGGAAATACTTTGTTGTGAGTGAGAATGCTGTGAGCAGCCAAAGAGATTTGATTGGCGTCGAACGACCTGACGGCCGTCAGGGAATCAGAAAAGATGAATGGATCTCTAGCCGTTAACGCCAGAGAGATGGCGACTTGTTCGGCTACCCCGACGGACTTGGTCCTTACAGAGGCGGCACTAACGGTGCGGCCGCTCATGTCTACCACGGCGGCCACGAAGCTATTGGGTCCCGAACGAGATGCGTCTACGAAAAGCGCGTTTTCTCTTCTGCTGTTTAGCTGAGAGAGGTAGGCCGCGCTCTCCTTCTACCCTGATTATGTGCCGGATTCATGTTTCGTGGAAGTGGATAAACCGTGATCGTCGACCTTACGCTGTCTGGCAACGGAACTGCTGTCTCCTTAGTGAGGGGAGAGGTGATGCCTGCTTAAATTACACGGCGCTAATACTTTATTTCCCGACAGGATTCTCTGAAAAAACTCGTGCGCACGAGTGGCGTCCACTGTTGTGGCCGACAGCAGCTGCTGTATTTTTCCCCTGCAGACAACCACGCTCGGAAGTGCCTATCATGTTATACAAGCACCTGAAATGACGTTGGCGTGCCAGTTGCGAGGATTGCAACAGATCCCTGTTTTAGCATAAGCACACTTGCTTCCCGACTTGTTTCTCAGCTCTGCGTTCGTCTTGCTTGCTTCGTTGTTGCCGAAGATGAGCTGCTCCGGACAAACCACGCTATCACATACGTTTCGCGTAGAGCACTTCCGCATCCTGCCAACTTTATTGCACATCCGCCTGAAAGTTGAACTAAAACAATCATGCGGAAGTCAGGAAATTAGTCCATGCATACTGAACCGTAATTAGCGGCCCTGTCGGTCGCCTATGTCAGGCGACAAAGAACAATACGGCGATGAATACATTACGAAGATGAAAGACGGCGGAATAGGAAGGCAAATCATAATAAGCGGTGTGGCCAAGCGCCCAGCCGAGAAAAAAGTCCATTTACATGTTTTCCCGCTGTGGTTCACGGGTTACAGACTTCTCCTACTGTGAGCGGCGAAAATTAGGAGAGAGAGAGAGAGAGAGAGAGACGGGATAGGCGATTCATGCAACTGACATCTTATTTAGAAGTACGTGAAAGATTGCGCTGCACAGGCAGAAATAGGAGTATAGCACAGACGCACACAGAAAACAAAGAAACGTAATACAGCAATACGTAATACGTAATGCGTAATACGATAAGGAAAACATGAATAGGTCTTGAAACGTAATATGCTCATAAGCCAATGTTACTGAGGGTCTGCTCACTGACAAAAATTCAATTGGTATAGAGAGCGCCGGTCGCCTCTCAGTCCGCATTCGCTGTTGTGCGCATTGCACTATAAGAGCCCTCGAATTTGGCCCTCGATTTGCCATGCCTTTGGCCTGCTCCTGTAGAGCACGACGACGGATGGAGAACGCCAGGTTACAGAAACAAAATCGCGTAGGCTGTATCGGGGACCCAGCCACAGTGCGGTGCCTGAAAAGTCTTGTGCGTGCTGGAGAGGATGTATGGGCACTTGAATGGCTGAAATCACGTAGTAAAGTACGAAAGTGAAATTTATTCACGCTTTATTTACAAAGCTTACATGCTTAAATTATGGTGAAATGGGGTCTTGCGAGCTAATCTTGCAATCGTACTCGTTCGCTATTCGTAGGGGGCCTACCGTGGTGAAAGTTGGTGGGCGCGAATTGGCGTCCGTCTGTCTTGCTGCCCGAGTGTCTTCCCGCGATTTCTGTACCCTGGGTGTCGAACGCGGGGGCGTTGTAGCCGAGCAACGGTCACAGTTCTATAACAAGATGCACACTTTGATGTCTTATAATTCCTGATAAGCAATGGTTGGAGCTTGATGGATCATACCTACTATGACAGAGTTAGCTCTCCCAAACGCGACCACTGCCGCTCGGGTCAAGAAACTTACTGCCGAGCTATGAACGCCTCCTTGAACGCCGAGCGAGGCGCTAAATTTAGCTACGATTGCAGTGCACGAGGATCCGAATTTTGACTCGTGAATTCATCTACGTACATGGCGGTCATATCGTGCCTCCACTCAGCTTACTATTAATTGACTCGTGTTGTCCTGGATAAGCGACGGACGTTACTTTCGGGAGACTGCCCAGATTAACTAATTCAAAAATCATTCTTCTACCAGGCACTCGTTATCAACCTCGCCACATTTTCGTGGCTAATACGACCCTCCGGGTGTCGCCAATCATCGCTCGCTTCACAATGTTGAAACCGTGAGCCCGCATGAGGTTTGAATAGTCTTGTGAACACCTTTCTTTGCTAAATGTCACCCAACACGGTGTGCGTTAATGAGGAACAGAGAGGGTAACGTTTTATTTCGATAGCAATTATATGGACACTCAAAAGCAGATTTCTGCCGTCGCCGTGAGGTTCCGTATGACGTCATTTGGAGAAGAAATCGTCGCCGCGCGCCGAACGCTGTATGTGCGAGTGAAAGGGCGCGAGGGGCGCGTCTTTCACGGGGAGTGAACGCACGGCGGAGAACAAACGCGCGTTCTGCGCCGTGCTCGCTTAAGGGCTGCAGAAGTAGGCGTCTCTGTTCTCCTTCACAATCACCATGTATGTAGAGCAAACGCGCCTTCTTCCGACGAGCGAGATGCCATGGGGGAGGGGGAGGGAAGGGAGGTGATGTTTAGCTGCGGCACGCAGTGCCTATTTATATCAGAGGCTCCGGCAACAGTCACCAACGCCGCACGCATTTTGAGCGAACGCGGGCAAAACGCCGATGGCGTCGACAACAGTTCTGCGTGTTGCCGATGCTGCCGCATGTCCAAGTTTATACCGCTGATAAAGCTAATATCATTACTCCGTATAGCTCTCTACAAGTTTGCTATCGCAATTGATGCTTCGCCTTTCAGGTGAAACTGCGACAACTTTTTTTACGATCAGTTGATTTTGCACGGCAGAGTGTAGCTGCGCTCTTCGAAACGGTACACATTCACACTTGAGACAGGATATACCGAGGGAAACGGAAATGAGCTGGACTGTTATTAAAGTGCCCTTTCGGTGTCGATTTCTTGTCAGCTATGACTGCGCTGTGCACGTTCTCTACTCGCCGCTCCACCGTTTGGGAAAGAAGTCAGCAAGCACCAATGCCGGCGATTGACGACTGTTCTGCCGTACCCATTAGAAGGAAACTATCATGATCCAATAAAGGAAGAAATAAAGAAGAAAAGCAGAAGTTAAGAAGAGAACAAGCAGACACGACGAGTCGGTGGCAGGAAAAAGAAGTTAGAAATAAGAGCGTCTGAATAAGAGCTATACGGAGTAATGATAGTAGCTTAATCAGCTGTGTAAACTTGGACATGCAGCAGCACCGGCAACACGCAGAACTGTTGTTGACGCCGTCGGCGTTTTGCCCGCGTTCGCACAAAATGTGTGCGGCGTTGGTGACTGCTGCCGGAGCCTCTGATATAAATAGGCACTTGGTGCCGCAGCTAAACGTCGCCTCCCCCCCGGCCTTTCGCGCGTCAGAAGAGGGCGCGTTTGCTCTACATATATGGTGATTGTAAAGGAGGAAAGAGACAGAGACGCCTACATCTGTAGCCCTTAAGGCTACGTTCACACTCGGGAAGCGGCAAGCGGGCGGAAAGCCCAAAGCGGCCGGAAAATCTTTTCCGCGCATGTCCAAGTTGTTCACATTTGTTTTGCTATCGCCGCGGCCACCGCTGCCGCTTTCGCCCACATCCATCTAGTTTGCGTACGTTTGTCGGCGTGGTGGCGCTCATTATCGCACCATTTCGAGCGGTATGTTCATTCATTGTCCCACCCGTCATCAAAAGTGTTCATTTCGCGCAACTTTGCGTGTCATCTGCGACCTTCGGTAAATTCCTCGTAGGCGTTCCGTAATTATCCTCATACGGGCATGGTAGCGCTGAGTCAAAGGTTGGTGCCTAGGCGTGATTATATTTCTTTAATAGTTTTTATTTACAGGTTGTAATAACATTTCATCATTTAGGATTATTGGCGGTGCCTCCAGTACACCAAAGCTAAAACCCGGGCTGGCCCTTGTGTTGGGGCTCGCCGAAGCGTGCGCGTCATACGTGAGACATATATGCTCCCAATCTATTGTCGCGACGAGAAAACCACCGCGCAACGAAAAAAGTGCCCTGCGACTTTTGCAACATACCGCGCCCGTGCGAGGAGAATTGCGGAGCGCCAACGAGGAATCTGCCCAACTTTTTTTCTGCCATGGAAGTGGGAGAAGAAATTGCTTTTTATACTTCTACATACTTGTTTCCTAGAAATGGACAATGAATAAACAGAAGGAGCGGACACCTCGGAAGCGGCTGTGGTGGGTTCGCGAAGCTTTGCAAAAGCGCGAGAAGTTGGGTCACCCCAAGGCTTCGTTGCTGCACCTCCGGTCGCGCGACGTTGAATACTATCGCGAGTATTGCTGACAGTACGTTTTAGTACCACTCTTGTCGTAGAGAAAGTGGTGGATCTAGATCGCGTCGAGCACCATCGCAGCCTACACTTTTGCTGCCATGTACAATTTTACGACCGGATGTTTACATGCTAGTGGAGCTTCCGGTCGAGCGGAACGACTTTCCGCCGCGAGCACGGCGCAGAACACGTGTTTGTTCTCCGCCGTGCGTTCACTCCCCGTGAAAGCGCGCGTCCCTCGCGCCCTTTCACTCTGACATACAGCGTTCGGCGGGGCGCGGCGACGATTTCATCTCCATTGACGTCATACGGAGCCTCACGGCGACGGCGACGCCGACGGCAGAAATCTGCTTTGGAGTGTCCATATAATTGCTATCGCAATAAAAGGAATATAATATGAAAGCAGAAGAAGAAGCGCAAAAGTGCACGCGCAGCTACGTGGCCAAGGCGGAGAAGGGGCACGTAGCAGAAGAGAAGGGCCCAGCTACGCTCTGGGACGACGAGGGGCAGAAGGAGGCCGGACAGGACGGGTGGATCACCGAGACGGCGGCAACCCAATGGAAGCTGTTCTTCAGCTGCCGCGGCCACGACCCGCGAGCTGAGTGGACGTCCCACCGGAAGCCGCAGCTACAGACTGACGGCGCCGCTTCCCGGATTCCCTGCGGCTACGATCCGCAGGCTAGCGGAGTTGACCGGGTGATCCAAGCGCCTCGGTCACCCCACCGTCCTGACCACCGATCCAGGCCAATCGTGGACCGAACGTCGGACACAGCGACGTCGAGTCTACGACGAATCGGCGGGCCCAACGACGTGTCGCCGGAAGCCGCGACGACGAGGTGACGTGGCGACGTCGATGGACGCAACGTAAATAATTTGGACTCATCAAATCAAGATAGCTGAGGACTTTGGAGAATTACTGGAATTAACTCGTTTTGTAAATTATTTGCTTTGTGTTGTTTACCGTTTTCTTTTGCAATTATAAATGTTTGTCTTAAACGAGCGACTTGTCCCTGTCTGTCTTTAGTCTACCGAAATTCGTGACAGAAGCTCTGGGCCAACTCCGATGCCGCCTATTGAAATACATGTTAAACGCAGAAATGTTTTTTACGAGCGACTGTGGGAACGGTATCTTGATTTAGAGGCTGAATTTTGTAATAAGAATTGCCGAAACTTGGAAAGCCTAAAAATAGATGCATGAAGTATACAAACTTGCAGCTCTGCACCAAAAACAGATATCGCAGTTCTGTAAACTGCATCTGTTAGAACATCTAAAGCGGACAAACTTGATATATAAATTTGTATGTTACGTGAATTTGTTACATTGTTTACAAAGGTTTTGCAAAAGTCCTATTAACAAAGTAGTAATATATTTCACAGGGGTGTGTAATATATAAATCTTGCCAGTTGCTGCTTTTTAGTGGTAGCCCTGTGCAATACGTTCCCTTTCCCTCTTTGCCCTGTATATTTTGCACTTCTTATAATATCCTTGTTCGTCCCCCTTACTAAATGGCCTCTGGGCACAGTAAGGTATTGTAAATAAATAATAATTAATTAATAAATTAGGTGCAGTTTATAGAATTGATATTTTTATTGCTGAATAACAAAGGTGTTCAAATGTTTTTATTTCTGAACAACATTTATTAAAAAATTGACGGCTTGAATAAAAAATCCCCTTTCAGCAGTCACAAGATGCAAAACTTTTTTTTAATGCAAAAAATCTTCAATTTCGGTGCAGTGGTCGCCGAGAAAATGGATTTCTTCGTTCCAATATAGATAAGAGACCCCGACCTGAAACCTGCTTTTAAATCAGTTGTGCAAAATACGTACAACAAATTCAGATTGCTTTAAATTTACAGTGATGTGTTCCGGAACATCTGCGCACACGTGGATGCGAAAGAATACGTCGGCAGTACAGAATTACAACTATCAGATATGGAATTGCTTCGAGGCTGCCATTGACATCTGTGTGGTGTACTGCTCTATAGCACCACCACAGTGCTGACACGGGTAGACGTCATTTAGAAAGAAGCGTGCAAGAGAATCGCGCATGTAGTGACGCGGCGAATTCTTGCGCAGGCTGTTTTAGTGTGGCGAGTCATGTCAAAATTGCTTGTTCTGCGCTCGAACAACTAAACTAACTTTAGAATATATATTCCCAATAAGCAGCGCAGCACGATGGACAACACAAGGCGCTACAGATTCAGTAGCGCGTTCTGTTGCCGTTTCTTTTTCTTGTCTCTGCGCTATTCAATGCAGAGATCACGTACCAGCAAGCCTAAATTCTTAGTATTTGGTGCTTTAGTTTCTGGGAGGACAGATATGCAATGCAAAAGATAATTAACGAGACAAACTTTCTGAGAGTACTACTCAAGAAAACGCCAAAACATTGCGCTCGCAGGAACTGTCGACGGTTATGGTCGACGAAAGCGAATAGCCTGAACATTTCTAGAAAGTTATTCGTTTTATTAAAGGGATGATTCGATCGAAGAACTATCTCTTTCCATTGAGGACACCTGGGTAACGTTTATTGTTTGATTGCGTTATTTCGCAGAGAAAGCAACTGTTTAACATGCACACCCGAAGCGGTACTATTGGTGGACAGCCGCTGCGTCGCGAACAGCAATAATAATTGGCGTTCAGCGACGAACGCGCCCATTGCAGGCAACGAAAACGTTCTAAACTTTGAAGGACACGTAAATGATAACGATTTCATGAGAGGCATCGGAACCGCCGGCACCGCAGATCGACGACGCGTCTCCATTCATAAGCGCCACTTGATCTCGCAAACGGAAGCGACTTCTCGCCCCCCTCCGACCACCCACGGGCGAACCAGCAGCCTATACACAGAGACATTACGTGCAGCTCTGCCCAAGCCGACGACTGCGCACTCTGCAGGGCACAAATTGAGATGGAAATTTGGCATTTCGAGAGGGCTTAAAGCGAACAGTTTTCTATGGAATCGAGACGATTTTTTTCGATGCCGTGACCGGCAGCCGAACTTTGTGAAGAAAGATTATACGGAGTAGGAGGCACATTGGCTACAGGGGGAGTGCGGTTTTGTGGAAAAGAGGGTGCACGCCGTATACGCAAAGTCGCGCGCGTCGATGCCATGCGTGTTCTAGTTTGCGAAGTGCAGACGTGCAACTGCCGCCGAGAATGACGATGCTTGGACAATACTTGTTAAGGCAAGAAAAGAACACGACCCATAATGCTTCAAAACAGCATAAGCTGCGCTTACGCCGACAGTCATGATTTGATGGTTTCTGTATAAAATATTCCATTTGCCCTTACTTTGGCGAGCACGATTCGTGGTAACGATGAGAGTGTTTTCGAAGGCGCTCAGCTGGTTCGCAAATATCAGACGCGGTGCACTCCGACAAAACCAGCAGAGGTGTCTGCGACAAAACCGAAAGTGTCTGCAAAGGAACGAGCGTTAGTTGTGGCAGCCGTGGTTGGCGGCTACACTCTGAGCTGCCTCTCTTTCTCCTGGCGGTATGAAGGGGAGAGTAAAGCAGCCAGCCGCGTTGCCCTCGTTCTCTAAATAAGGCCAACCATTTCCGAAACGGCTACGTCTTGCTGCTACTGAAACAAGGTCACGGGTTCGATTGGTGGTCGCATTAGTGTGTGCGCTGAATGTGAAAGCACTCGTGAATACGGACATTTGTGTGCGCGATGAATAACCTTATACAGGTGGTCAAAAATAAATCGGACATGTAGGACGACTGTTCGTTTTACGACGTTAAATCCCAAGTTGAATTTTTGAGAATTCCCGTGTTGGCATCGCCTCTCTCTTCTCTCCTCGAAAACAAGATGTGCTCACAATGATGCGATTGAACGTCCCAAAGCCATTCGCGGGATGCTCTAGCGGTCAACTCATTTGCACCACCTGTCACTCGCACCCAAGGCATGGTACAGACGCTCCCACAGCAGAACGCCACCGGGTCGGCTCTGCGCATCGAGGAGAAGTTCCGATGTCAGTGTAACCGTCCCGCAGCACAGGCCGAGCCAGCGGTGCACGCATCTGCGCGGCGGCCGAAAGGAGTGTCCCGCGTCAGCTGCAGGCACAGCGCCGCGTCGCCGCTAATTACCCGGTGCTATGCAAATGCAACCGGGCGTCCTCTGGAAGCTTCGGCCCGCGTGTGCCACCCTCGACCCCGGCGGAGATGGCGTCTGGCACGCCCAGCGCTTCCTTGGCAGCGCAGAAAAGTTCTGCCATTAGAGGCCACATCGCTCATATCGCGATCCTCGGTGTCTCAAGTTTCCCATCTGGTGCACTGCGTCCTGGCGACGCGTAATTGATGCAGAAACCGAAGTTCACTTGCAGCCATTTTTGCATTTCACTCGTCCGCCCAAATATCCCGTTGTTTCTCGTGTCGAACACTGTGGCCGCATCGCGATTCACTTCGAATGGCTACTGTCGATGCAAGACTGCGTTGTGGAGCTGCAGTGAATACGATCAGAAAATATAAAAAGAACAAACAGATTTTACCCAGCTAATGATGAATCCGTCCTCGCACTTCGTGCAGGTTATTTCGATGAATTAATATATCTTCCAACGAGCAATTCGACGTTGGTGTGTTATCCGCCAAATTTCATTCCCCTGAACAAGATATTCTTAAGAGCGAGGCGCGAAGACGACGACGGACAAAGTGGGGAAAAAACGGGCGCCACTTCCAACATGGTTTGAAGACGCTCTTCAGCATATGCTCAACCAGCATGCCCAATCTTACGTTCTTACTCCTGAACAAGAAAGACGCAGTTTCGCTCGAAAGGCGAAGAATCGATTGCGATAACAAATTAGTAGAAGTAAGAATAGTAGTTTTATCGGCCGTATAAAGTTGTAAACATTCGCTTACTAACTAAATTAACAAGCACGGTGTCATGCGCGTATAGATGAACACATCTCGCTCTATTAGCGCGGGAACTCGCTGTCAAAACGCTGGAGCGAGGAAGCGCAACGAGCGAATCGACCTTCGTGTTGCCTCTCGCTTCAACGCGAGGAGGAGGAGGAGGACAAAGCATTTATTTGAAACCACAGGCGCGTGCTTTCTTCAGATGCGGGAAGCGGCGGCGGTTAGTCGGCCTGGAGCCCCTGCTCTCTGGCGGCAGCCTGCCCGCCCCTTGACCTAGACGTGATCATTTGGGTCAGAGCTATGCAGTGTGGCCTCCCACTGCTGCGTCGTGTTAATTTGCAAGCCCTGTGTAATTTCCAAGCTTCAACGCGAACTAAACGTCGAAAGCACAGCGCATACGATACCGGCACTGGGCGCATGCACTTCGGTCATATTGCTGATCGCTTTGACGATGAGGCACGCGTGGGCGCACACTTTGTCTCAAGATACAGCGCCCGCGCGGCAGCGGCCGCCGCAGCAGAACGCCTCTCCCCTCTCCCTCGCCTCCCCCCTCCCGTGCCTCGCGCCCAAAAGTAGACGGCGCGCTTCCACCCCGCCTTACTCCACGCGCGCGACATTGAGCCGCGATCGTCGGCTGACCGTCGCAAGCTTTCACTCGCATGCACATATAGCGTACGGCGCGCGGCGACGATGTTATCGTATTTGGACTTTATACGGAACATCACGGCGACGGCAGAAATGTGCTTGGAGTGTCCATGTAATTGCTATGGCATGCAGTCAAATAAATTGACCCGTAAAGAGGTTTAGTTACCCAAAAAACGCACAGCCAGTAAGGCATAACGATAGACACATCAACTCAAGCTTGGGTCAGTCGATGTCGGCATGGGCTCCAGTTGAAATACGGAGAATTTTCTTTTTCTTCATTATATCGCAACGCTCTCCATACCGCATATTATGGTTAAATGCGTGTAGTCTTTCTTCGTGAAGAAGTAACCCAAGTGAAGAAAAATCAGACCTTTCTTATAAACACGCAGTGGCATCGTTCATTCTAGGTGCGCGGATTGCTGTGCAGGGCTGAGGAGTTTCTGAAGGATACTGCATGTCGAAACTCCCGTGTAAAACGCAACTTGAGAGGCCGGAAAAGTGGAAGCCGCCGCCAGTGTGAACACGAGTCCAGAGTTTCGCACGCCGGGGTCCGTGGTAATGAGCACGAGAGAGCTTTGGGTAACTAGGACAGTCAGGTATAGAGTTCGTGGAGGCAGCGCGCGCTGGAGGGGCCTTTGTCAGACGCGCACAAATTTAAAGGCAAGCACGGTACGAAGTTTTGGACATGATCTGGATTTGTACAGTGTTCTGCAGTCAACACAGAAGCGAATAAAGCCATCTTTCGTGACAAACAAAATCCCCAGAAGAAATTTACGAACACTTGAAGCAAAAAAGCAGTGCGAAAATTAAGCAGTGCATCGATCCTTCGTCACGGAAAATACTCGCAAAGCGCTATCGTGCGAAAGCCCGATATTTGGCGGCGAAGGTTTTGGGTGCAACGCATTACGCCTATCGAAAATGCCGTCCGGACAGGATATCCAAAGGCGCAAAAAACCAGCGAACGTGGCTTCGTCAATTCGTGGAGGCCCGGTGAAGTAATCGCAGGACGATGAAGGCGACTGCTGAATTTTAGAGTACTGAATAGCCACGCTGCGACCCTTGCCGGACTGTGTAACATACAGGCGCTTCGCAAGTACGCCTCAACCAAGATGACGGACGCGGCCAGTGCTGCCACATCACTATGCATTTGAATTACCAGTATTCCACCATAGGAAAACTGAAATTCATATACGAGGGTGAGAAGATGAAAATATTGACCTGTTTTAAGGCGACGGACGGACGGACGCTCGGCCGGTCAGTTTGGTCGGCTGCTTTATTGGTTAATTAGTTAGTTATGGTCTTATGGCGCTGCAGCCAGATTTCACTACGGTGCACCAGGACGTTAACAAGTACGATTACGCAGATGCTAAGTATTTTTTAAATATTTACAGAGCGTAAGACCATCACTGCGCCATCGCGGCGCAGTGATTCGGGCGTTGCTCAGTCCGAGGGCGTGGGTTCGAATCCTGGCCGCCCACGGCCGAGGGAGGCAAAATGCAAAAAAAAATGTGGTTGATCCCTCTTATATAGGAATCGGTATAGAACACGAAAGTGAAACGTGTCTTCACAGAAGTAGTGTAATGTTTATTGCACATTGATATATAATGTCTATTGGTGTTTTGTGGCTAAAGCGCCCTTAGGCGTTGATGCACCCACGCTGACGCCTGGTGGCACGTCTCCTCCATCACGACTACCAACGTCGATGACCATGAGCAACCGTCGTGCATATGGAAGCTGCACTACGCTGCACACGCTAGCACAACGCGAAAGACGAAGCACGTAACTGACACACTAATACAACGCGCAAGACAAAGCACGTAACTGAATCGTCACCGAGTCAAATCAGCGCGTACAGCGCGTCGTAATTGCAGCCTCCGCGATCAACTTCAGAAACATTTTCAGAGCTAATTGCGGAGGCCACGCTCCGCTGTGCTGAGTACGGTGAACGCCACCTAGGTGGCGTTGGTAGTGCTTCTTGATGCCAGCGTCCCTTCGAATGCTGGCATCGAGGCGTCGTAGTGCTGAGACCACCGAAGCGTTCACTGTCGGTGCGCGTTAAGGCCCGACCACATTCGGCGTTTTCCCGGCGTTTCCTGGCGTTTCGTCACCCGGCGCCGCTCAGCGTCGACGCTGAGGGAGGCGCCAAGCCGAAACGTCGTACTCAAGGCACACCAGAAGTCTCGGCGCCGGCGCCGCCGCCGGAAGCGGCTCGATGAACGCCGACGTGGCGCCGACCAATCAGCGCGTGGCCGCGGCCGCGCTGCTGGCAACTTTTGCAAGCGACTTCCGCAGCAACCATTTCGCTTGCGTGCCACCATGTGGCGCCAGTGTCTCGTCGGCGAGGCGGCGCCGTCTCAGAAAGCAGCCGCTCGTACCTTCGAGCGCGCTGCCGTGAATGTTTTTGTGTGTGTGTGCCGCATAACTATAAACAGGGCTTAAAAACCTTAATCGGGAACATTACTCATAGTTCATTTGAATGACATTGCACACTGCTTCTGGTTAAATCTGTCTGGTCACATTGTGCGACGCTGGACTGGCGCTGTTTGAGTGCGTCTCATGTGGCTGGGTGACCTCTCCGGCGCCGTTAATGCAACGACGCCGAGAGACGCAACGGCAGGAAACGCCGGTGAAAACGCTGAATGTGGGCCGGGCTTTAGTGTCATAATGCAGTACTTCTCTTTTCTGCTCGTAGGCGGCGGCACCGCCCCGAGCAAGAGCGCGGGTACACGGAGGAGTGTTAGATATATAAGGCGCGTCTGTGTAGCTCTCTGCAAATGCGTTTGTGGCGCAATGGGTTAAACGCTCGGCGATCTATCGTCGCGGACCGAGAGGTCGTGGGTTCGATTTCCAAATTTTGCATGTTTGTGGAACTTTTTCTTCTGGTTTCTTTCTGTGTATTATGTTCTATGACGTATTTCCGTCATATTTCCGTGACGGAAATACGTCAGTGAAGTCTTGGTGGACCCCGGCATAAAACACTTTCGTGTTAAAAAAAAAAAAAAAAGAACGCCCATGTGCCCTGCATTGGGTGCACGCTAAAGAACCCCAGGTGGTCGGAACTATTGCGGAGTCTCCCACTACGACGTGCCTCAATATCGTATCGTGGTTTTGGCCCGTAAAACCCTAGAATATAATTAATTTAATTGCAAGAGTCGAAAGTAACCTGACGTGTTTCACAGCACTATAACCTTCTTCAACGCTACCGTTGCCCTTGCGTCTGCATAAAGAATACAGTGAACTAAAACATACAGTAACGAAGCACGGGCATACAAAGCACAATCGGTTAGCGATAAAAACTAAAGAAAATTAAGAATACAAGCGGGCGTTATACGAGTGAAATTAAGTACATGCTAACAATATGAAATTTAATTAAAGAAACTCCGCTTTCCTATGACAAACAAGGTACATAATTGATGATAGGAAACAGAAACCGAATTACTCCGCTGTCATTAATAAGTAAGTGAACCGGTGCGCGACACCAAGAAGCGGCAGTATGTTCGCGAAGGAACTTGGGAGATGGCCGGCTGTATTTTCCACCATCAAACTTTCATGCTCGCCTTATCTGAGGTGCATCATCTAAGGTGCCCCGGCGCACAAACGCAGTTTCCTTTTTCCGGAAGAGTTCGAGAGACGCATATAGTCGAACTACAAGTCTTGAATTGTCTATGCCCCATAAATCTTCATTCAGGCGCGTTTCTTTCTTTCTTTTTTTTTTTGCGGACATGCGTGCACTTAATTTTTACACGCACTCTAGGCTTCTTTCACTGTGTGTCAAATTTTACAAGTTCTTTATACGCCAAAATTTATTTCCAGTGCTTAGGGACACATTCTCTTGTTACAAAGGGCACAATTACTGAACCTGAGAAACATCCACTACAATGTTTTTCTTCTCTACGTAGGTTTCGTTCTTCGTTCGCTTCTCCCATGATGTCGCTTGATCCCGCTCTACGCTCATTAAAAGAAAGTAGAGAAACGTGTTTTCTAAGGAAAAAAAAAGATCACCACCCGAAGCATTTATATTCCCACATGACAGTGCTGAAGTAGTTATAGGGACACAGTTTTAGGTCCTATCAGAAGCCACGTTGCACACAAGAAACCGTGGGAACGTCATCAAGGAAGGCCCTTACCATCACCTACACTGATCCTTATTCGGCTGATTTCTACAGCTTCCTATTCTACAGGCACTCCTCACAGCCCCTAGTGCGTTACCAAAGGAATAACTTCACAGATGAAGGACTTCAGTACTAAGGTACCGATGCTCATTTCGTTCTGTTAAACTTGGTCATTTTCAGCGTATTGTGTGTGTGTGTAACGGCATACTGACAAACAAAACAACCATACCAATACAGATGCATATGCACACTGAGGCATACACGTGCGCCTGCAGTCCAATTACGTACACTCTAGAAAGCACGCGAGCACCAGCCATTAGGCTAGAATCTACGACGGGTCGTGTATATAAAAAGCCGACGCGCCTGACACGTAGATTAGGTTTCGACTACCGACGACTGTGCCCGCTGCTATCGTTGTGCTTCGACTGTACGATGTTTTCCTGGACTCCAAGTTCACCCAACAAGGAGTGAACTTCTTACCTCCCTCCTTCGGCAGTGCCTTACACTTCACCGTCACGACAACGTGCCAATATGCGCGATGTTTGCTTACTGGGCCGGAGAGAAGACAGCGGCCCCATTAATTTAAGTTACTAATGCTTTTGTTCCGCACGCTGTACGCACGCAAGGTGGTGAGTGTGCCCTGTGCAACGCCCTTTCCGGCGAGCCGGGACGTCGCGAAAGACGGCTAGGCCAATTTCATGACACGGCTCCCTGAGCAACCGTTTGCCCGATAAAACCCAAGCGAGAAATCTACCGTCACTGCACAACACTCTCCGTTGTACACCTGCGAAAGTCGAGGCTGTCCTCAGTTTGTGTTGTTTTTTCGCTTCCTACACAGCATTCATACGAGAACTCCGTCCTCCAAGGAAAAACCATTTACCTGCAAGTCTTATCCAATACGGAAGAAGAATAAAAACAAAAGCAGCATGACAAACTTCTGCAAACGCGACGGCACGGCATCTGAGTGAAATTTTATCCACCGCCGGTCACTGCCGCTTTCCAAGGCACCGTCCTCGTATCAGCGCCATTCTTCTCGATCTCCAAGCGTTTTTCCAGCATGCAGCGCGAGACAAACTTGCGACACCGCGTCGCATATATCCCGCGCTCCTGACAGGCTGCGGTATACGCGGAGTAACACACGAAGTCTTCCTGCAGCGGCCGAGCACTGGCCACACGAGGATCGTTTCTCTGATATGCAAAGTTCTCTCGCAGGAAGCAGCACTGCTTCCCTGATCGATACCCCTCGTAGCGAACGCCTGAGTGACGGAGGCGCCGCAGAGGTGTCGACGGAGATACTGGCCGGATCAATGCACGGCGGGCAATATGCGCGCACCACGGAGTTATGAAGGCGCCGAGAGCCAATATCCCCGGGCCCACCCAGCGCCACTAGCTAAACACACGCGGTTCCAGCACTAGTATATACACTTGCAACGCCCTCCGGTACATTCCTTTTTTATTATTATTCTCATTTCTAGCTGAGCGCTGATTGAGAAACAATGAGGGCTTCGAGGGTACAGAAGCTGTTACAATGATTAAAACGAAAGTGTGAACATCCAAAGCAAGAAGCAATGTGTGTGTGTGTGTGTGTGTGTGTGTGTGTGTGTGTGTGTGTGTGTGTGTGTGTGTGTGTGTGTGTGTGCATTTTCTCAAGAAAGTATCGCCACTCCTCTGATGGTATATGTAGTGTGTGGAGGGGGGGGGGGGGAGGAATCGACGGGGAGCGGCGTCCTTCAAGTGAGAAAAGTCAAACGCGAGGTTGATCAGCTGAGCCCTCCACGCTGCTTTCCAAAAACGTTGCTTTGCCAAAGCATAAACTATGCACAAACAGCAACAGCGGCGAAAAAAATAAAATATACGAAACAATAAGGCCTCCACGTACAGAAACAGCAAGAGATAAACTAGCAGTATGGGTTTGGGATACTGCAAATTCGACCGTCTACTTTTAGCAACCACATGGCTCACATCCCGCGATTATCGTGCCCGAGCGGCACAAGACCTCACTGTTTTCAATCAGTTAGCGATATTTCTGACTGCCGATTGCTTTTCACAACTGACATGATTGCAGAGGGGAAGTCATTATAATAATTCATTTCCCCGACCATGTCAGGCAGCACACCACTGTCCACTACTACGAACATGGTAGCTCTGCAATGCGGCAGACGCACGTGTGAGCGATTCAGTGAAGAGATATATGGCTATAGTTAAAATGAGAGGGAAATGTGATGAATTCATCTCTTATACATGCAGAGAGAGGTGCGAGTGTTTTTTGTTCGAACATGGTCAGCCCCCAAGTCGTGCTCGCGTTACAAGCATTTGAAGCAAACAGACAATGACGCCAAGGAAAGCATAGACATAACTTGTTTTGAATCGAAACGTGCAATGGCACGAGAAAAATGGAAAATGACATGGGAAGGAAAGACAGATCGCAGCTTGTGGGAGCCAGATACGGACACCAGCGGTTGTTCCACCGCCACTGTCAAGAGTCGCGCAGGCGAACACCCGCAGGTCTATAGGCACAGTACACAAACACAGCCAAGTAAGTGGACGGGAGGAAAGCCGTTTGGTAGCCGCGCTCCTCGCCACCCGTGTTGGGAAGGGGTGCGGCGGTGTCGAACCGAACCCGAGTGGTTGGAACCGAACCCGGACCGAACCTGAAGGTAAAAAAAAAAAAAAAACACCGCATATCCACGGGGTGAATGGTGATGAGTGGGCAAAGCTCCGGAAGAAATCATCGGTAAACCGTGAATCTTCCGTGTAATTCGCCCAGTCTCGCCGCACTAAATCGAACGATTGACTTCCACCAATGACACGCGCCATATGTGACGTCATTCCTATTTTATAACAGCGCCCTTCATTATAATTGCACCATCTCCCGCTTAAGGGGACGCTAGCACAAACGCGTTAGAAACGTGCAGTACTCTCTAGTAAGGGGGAGAGGCCACAGCGTCTTACGCAGCCGTTTACACATGCCGGAACGTGCACCGCGTTTGCCGACGCCATCACATGACTGCTGAGAGAGTATAAGCGGAGAGGCCACAGCGTCTTACACCAGCTTCTTACACGGGCCGTAACGCGCTAGCACAAACGCGTTAGAAACGCGGTCTTTCGTTAATGTTGGGTATTTATTGTCATCGTGGTGCGTGTGTCCATGTGCGCTTCGTGGCGTAGTGGGCTAACGCCGCGCGCTCGGAAGCGAGGGGTCCCTGGTTCGATTCCGCGCTACGGAGACAACTTTCGGAATTTTTTTTTTCTCATAAAAGTAGACGTGGCTACCTACTACGACTACTACTACTACATACTACAGAGGAGGGACAGACCCACACCATAAGGAGCTTCGCCCCTAAAAATAATAATAAGTGAATCACGGCTGGCAAAATTTGCGTTCCGTGCGAGAAGGACGATATACGACGGGCATGTGCTGGCAACGGCCACGTTAGCAGAAGCGCTGCACTTCTGAACTCAGCTTGGGTTCCGCGGCCGAAACGTTCTTTAAGAGGGTGTCCAACTTCCCTTTGGGCGGCCCGTTATAAGTCAGACGACTAAAACGCGAAACGTAAAAAGAAACAAAAAAAAAAAAGCTCGTTGCGCTAACTAAATACACCGTATGTCAGGACATAGAGAGCAGAAAATACTCGAGGAGTGCAAATAGGAAACCTTAACTAATGGAGGCCACCAAGACATCCGGCAGAGCATCCAGGGACAGCTTTCACAGAACCGTCGAATGTGGGTCTCGCCAGCGGGAAAGCCAGCTGCTGTGCTTACGAGACACGCTCTTACTACCTGTCCGTGGAACAACGATGCTGCTTATGGCCTTATTGAACAATGCGGATCGAAGGAATGCAACATTGTTGCGATATTTAAAGTTGCGAGAGAGCAAGCTCATGGAAGCGCTGTCGTCTTGCGCTGTAACTCAAGTCATGCAAGTCACTGTATACATGCGATCTTCCTTCCAATTGATTCACAGAGGTTCTCCCAGTAGGCCGTCGATTTTCCAATACCAGTCTCCTGCAGTTACTTCAAAGCAATCTCTTCATAAGTTCACAATGTCGGTAATAAAACGTTGCAGCAACGCGCAAGAAATTCACCAGATTGTCACATCTGGAACGCGAACGTCTGCTTGCTAGACAAATGTGGTTTGGCTCGACTCGTCCGTCATTCAAGGTGTGCGTTACTGTTGTCAGTGTCAGAGTGTCAAAAAAAGTTGACTTGGCTGCTCCCACACACGCCACACTAGCGCATTTCGTGCCGCTACGTGCGACCCGCCGCTTTCAGTGCAACGCCGCCTGTAAGGAGGAACCCCCTTTCATTCCGCTAATGCAGCGCCGACAGCCGCGTGCGATCTTTGTGAACGGGAAAACGACGTTGGATCGGCCCTGCCTGATACTATAGGGACGTTTTTTGTTTCGAAACCTTGCAATACCTCTTGAGCACCACCGAGCCTTTCGCACTTTGTCGGCCAGCCCCTGCGTTTTTATTTCTGCAAGCGCCCTTCCCGAAAGCCTTTCGATTACGTCGATGGCGGCTCTATCACGCAGCAAGTGTGACGGCCCAGCAAGTTTGACGGTGGCGGTCCAACCGGCAACTTGACCGAGTCTGCGCAATGACAATGGGCTCCTTTACCGTTGGGTGCCGCCATACCTTTAAGCTATCACGGGGGCTCGAGATCACATATTTGTGCTGAGCTGTTGCTACATACGGGGAGATCACTTTCAGGTTTTACGGAATTTCTAAAAACTACCTGTTGCGGATAACATAATTGTAGTCATTGAGCTGGATTATTCGGCGAGGCGGAGACTAGTTGCAAGAGAAAATGAAATATATAGTCAATTATTCAACAAAATTCCTTATTTCACCTGTTCATTAATTACTTTACGGCACATATTGAAATTTATGAATTGTAGCCGGTAGTTGCAAGGCGTACCCACTTGGAATGAAACTACAGGATAACACCACTTCACACTTGCCGTAACAATGCACTGTTCCACTGACTTTTTTACCAAAAGGTTCGTTCATGCACTGGAGCACGAAAGTAACTGAAACGCCCACGTATTTCGTCCCACACTTTGGTAAGTAATACATCGAAACTGGTTTCCACCTGGAAATTCATTTTAACTGGATTCTTCTTGCAAGCTCACTGGCTATAATTCGTAAAATGCCGTAAAAGGGAGATATATAGTGATTTTAGGTTAATTACTTAAACGTGTGTTTCCATTTCTGGCGCCAGTAACGTCCGCCTCTTCGAATATTCCCGCTCAAGGGCAAAAATTATGCTATCCGCCTGCTACCAGCGAATGAGGCAAGAGATGGCGAGCGGAGTGGCCAGAGTCGTGCCGTAAGCGTGCACAGGCTGAGCCACAGCTTGAACAAAGTGGCGAACGGGTACGAAGTGCCTGTAGTGTTCTCGGCTCCCAACAGGCTGGCCCAACTGTGTCCCCACGTAAGCCATGCTGCCAAGTAAAACACGTCAAGCCTTACGTGCGGTGCCCCACCTGGGTGGTTTACGAAATCAGGGGGATCAATGGAAAATCCTATTTAGGACAAACTGGCCGCTGCGTTAATGATCGAATGAAGGAGCACGCTGATAACTCGAAGAAGGACTTGACTGCGCATCTTTCAGCGCACTGTAAAGCCTGCTCTTGTCATCCGAGATTTTATCATGTGAAGATCCTGGACGGAAGCAAAGACAAAATGACACGTGAGGTTTTGGAAGCGTTCTACATAAAAGAAAGAAGAAAAATCCGTCAGCCCTTCCACTGGGGTGGAGATGGAAGACCAGCGAAGCTGTACTATGGTGGGATTTATGTATTTCCAACTATGACTATTAAGATGTGATAGTGTAATTGGTTATTTGAACTATTATAGAATGACAAATACATATGATCCGGTGGTTTTCATTTATTCAGTGACCACAGGGACCAAGGCGTTATGGTTGCTACGGTGCATCACATAGGGTGTACGGAAAAGGTTGGCACGTTCTTAATAAACACGTCATCAACGCCGCGCGCGTTCCGTGCGAACGCGGGCAAAACGCCGCCGCCGTCAACAATTGTGCGCGTTGTTTGTGTGACCGCACACAACCGTTGTCAAAACGCTGGCTACGTGAAGGAACGGCTAAACGCCGTTGTCGACACTGTTAGGGGAGAGGCGGGCGAGAGACCAGAGAGAGTCCGCGACACGTGGTTGCTCAGTGGCTATGGTGTTAGGCTGCTGAGCACGAGGTCACGGGATCCCGGCCATCGCGGCCCCACTTCGATGGGGGCGAAATGCGAAAACACCCGTGTAGTTAGATTTAGGTGCACGTTAAAGAACCCCAGGTGGTCCAAATTTCCGGAGTCTCCCACTACGGCGTGCCTTATAATCAGATCGTGGTTTTGGCACGTAAAACGCCGTAATGTAATTTTTATTGCGATAGCAATTATATGGACACTCAAAAGCAGATTTCTGCCGTCGGCGTCGCCGTGAGGTTCCGTATGACGTCATTTGGAGATGAAATCGTCGCCGCGCGCCGAACGCTGTATGTGCGAGTGAAAGGGCGCGAGGGGCGCGTCTCTCACGGGGAGTGAACGCACGGCGGAGAAGAAACGCGCGTTCTGCGCCGTGCTCGCTTAAGGGCTGCTGAAGTAGGCGTCTCTTTCCTCCTTTAGAATCACCATATATGTAGAACAAACGCGCCTTCTTCCGACGCGCGAAAGACCATGGGGGGGGGGGGGGGGGGAGGGCAGGGAGGGGACGTTTAGCTGCGGCACCAAGTGCCTATTTATATCAGAGGCTCCGGAAACAGTCACCAACGCCGCACGCATTTTGTGCGAACGCGGGCAAAACGCCGACGGCGTCGACAACAGTTCTGCGTGTTGCCGGTGCTGCTGCGTGTCCAAGTTTATACAGCTGATAAAGCTACTATCATTACTCCGTATAGCTCTCTACAAATTTGCTATCGCAATTGATGCTTCGCCTTTCAAGTGACACTGCGACAACTTTTTTTTTTATTATATGGACACTCAAAGAGGATTTCTGCCATTGGCGTCGCCATCGTCGTCGCCATCGCCGTGAGGTTCCGTACGACGTCAACGGCGATGAAATCGTCGCCGCGCGCCGGACGCTGTATGTGCGAGTGAAAGGGTGGGAGGGACGCGCACTTTCACGGGGAGCGAACGCACGGCGGAGAACAAACGTGCGTTCTGCGCCGTGCTCCCTGAAGGGCTGCAGAATTAAGCGTCTCTTTCCTCCTTTACAATCACCATATTTATAGAGCAAACGCGACTTCTTTCGTAGCGGGAAAGGCCGTGGGGGGACGGGAGGTAGGAAGGGGAGGCGACGTTTAGCTGCGGCACCAAATGCTTATTTATATGAAAACGTTGCTAGGCGAGAAGGTGGTAAAGATTTCCGACGCTGCTCGAAGAGTGTCCCATGCATTCTAATCTCGCCGAAAACCCCCGAGCCACCCCCAGAGGCACCGGCCACAGTCACCAACGCCGCGTGCGTTCGGTGCACACGCGGGCAAAACGCCGACGGCGTCGACAACAGTTCTGCGCGTTGCTGGTGCTGCTGCATGTCCAAGTTTATACAGCTGATAAAACTATTATCCTTACTCCGTATAGCTCTCTACTAAGTTGATATCGCAATTGATGTTTCGCCTTTCGGGTGAAACAGCGACATGTTTTTTTTTTTTCTATTGGCGGACGCGACCATCGAAGACTGAGCCCTTAACAGCTTCGCTGTAAAAATTTGTAGCCCCTCCCTTGTCGTGGAAATGGGGGTAAGCGAAGCTTGTCGTGTGTTTCTTCGGTGTTCCTCCGAATGAAATGCACTGACGAGTACGACGTTGTACTCGAACCACAACCGGTCACACACACTGCAGCTGGCTCCGAAGTTCCGGTTGAGCAACTCGCGTTGAAACCTGGTCGTAGCACTGGGGAAGTTGGCGCTAGCGTTGTCGAGGCGTGCACCACCGTTGTCGGGTTCCTGCAGGCCAAGACGACGCTGACGTTTGGCCTCAACATCGCGCACCCGCAGGTCGGGGTCGGCGGCTCTTTGCTGACGTTTCGCCAGGGCTTCGGAAGCCCCCACGCTAGCATCGGCACGTCGACGACCATCCCTTTCCTGAGCGCGTTCATTCTGGATGGATTTCCAGGAAATTGCTTCACAATTGAATATGTCCATTACGTAAGACAATGAATGGCTCATACCCCCGTAAACGCGGCCTCCCCATTACGACGACAGAAGAGATGTGAAATTCAACGCTGGAATGATCAGCGGCAACGAAGCCAGCTGTGGAAGAAGGCGACGACGACGAACGCGCGAGCAGTGACACGAGCGCTACCCGAGGGGCGCCAACGAGTCAGCTGCGGAAGAAGACGATGACACTCGAGCCAATGCTGATGATGATAGTTTTTTCCGTACACGGACGCCACCGAAATCTGTGAGTTATAACAAGCTTCAATGCACAAGCACAAAGGAGTGCTTATGTAAGACTTCTGTTTTGTACAGCGCGGAGAGTACTTCATTAAAATCTTTCAAATGATTATGCAAGTTCTGATAATCGCCCTCTGTATTCTAATAGCGAAGCTGTTTAAGCCAGCTGTAATTTGTGGTTCGTGGTGCGTATCAAGAAACTACCAAGAAATAAAAAAATTGGCAGCCGATCCACGAAGTCAATGCTGATGATGGAGCGAAGCTCCTTGGAGGTACCCGCCGTGGTTGCTCAGTGGCTATGGTGTTGGGCTGCTGAGTACGAGGTCGAGGGATCGAATCCCGGCCACGGCGGCCGCATTTCGATGGGGGCGAAATGCGAAAACACCCGTGTACTTCGATTTAGGTGCACTTTAAAGAACCCCAGGTGGTCAAAATTTCCGGAGTCCTCCCCTTCGGCGTGCCTCATAATCAGATAGCGGTTTTGGCACCTAAAACCCCATAATCTAATTAATTAATTTAAGCTCCTTGGACGATTACGGCTGCTGCTCGAGCTTTCGCTTCGGGGTCTTGCTGCCGTTGCCGGCGTGCTGCTGCTTCTCGTGCTCGTAGCTCGGGGTTTGCTTCGCGGCGTTGCCGTTGGGCTGCCGCGTCTCGTTCTCGAAGTGTAGGATCGGAGTCACGACGTTTGCGCTTACGTTCGCGCTCCTCCATACTGCAGTCCTAAGCGTATAGACGAGGCAACCTAAAGTTTGCCCGCGCGGCACCAGCGCCAGCCACTCTCCTGGCGGAAGGATGGAAGTGTCGAAGGTCGCCGCCGGGCCAGCGCGCGCCAGTGTACTCTACGGCGCGGGCGAGCGTTGCTTTCGTGACGGCGATCTCGACCTCATCAACC
Source organism: Dermacentor silvarum (assembly GCF_013339745.2). Taxonomy (NCBI): domain Eukaryota; kingdom Metazoa; phylum Arthropoda; class Arachnida; order Ixodida; family Ixodidae; genus Dermacentor; species Dermacentor silvarum. The sequence continues at coordinate 231,993,310 of NC_051157.2, forward strand.
AGGAAAGGTGGCACGCAATACTGCTGTGTTGTTGATTGCCACAAGAGCCTCGAAAAGTCGAAAGCCGCCCGTGAAGTTCTACAGAATTCCGGGGAGGTGGTACGAGAAGGACAGACAACAAGCGTGGATAACTAGTGCGCCGAGTCAAGTAAGTCACGTACTTTCGCATTCGCGTGCAATATGACGGCCGCTCGATAAAAACGGAATAGTGACTGCGGTAAGTCCGAGACGCGCGAAAAGAAATGTTCATAATGATGAGTAATAAGATGAAAAGTTCGCGCGCCCTTCCGGAAAATACTGGGCTACGATCACCTAGCTTCGCTGTTTCAAGCATTACGCGGCCGAGTGTAAAGTTAGCGTTTTTATATCCCCATAGCGCTCTGTGTTTCACTATGGTCGCATTTCTCTTCACTTTTTCTGTTTTTTTTTTTTTTTACAAACTAGGCAAACAACAACGGCATATGATTTGAGGAATAACCGAGATGTGGCAAGCGCAAAATCTTTCTTCTACGATTACGCGCGTTCTATAATGCCTGATCTAAGCTACACCGCAATATAGAAATGTATTGTTGTGAGATCATTTAGCACGAAATGGAATTTAAAATGTTGGAGGAAGGTTCGCCTTTAATAGTGGAACGCGAAGCGTTCAAAGACCCCCGACTGCTTCTCACGCTTCCCGGCAACTGCAGCTTATGTAACCGTGATGTCTACCGGGAAACGCTGCCGGCGAACGCTATACACGAAGGCGAGCTTTCTGGTAGAAACGCGGTCTCTTGTGTGGGCCGATCCCGGAGGTAGTACACAGCCGTGCAAAAAAAATTACATCGTTTTCACGTTTCTGATATTGTTTAACACTTTTGATATTTGAGTCTGAGAACATTTAAAAAAAAAGGCATGCCCTCTCGGTGTTTTGTTTCATGACATTTGTTTGTGGGCTGTCATTCTCAAAATTGATTCTGTTTCAGAAGCTTCCTTTATATGGAATTAGAGGTGTTGCTTTAAATCTCATTCATGATTATTTTTCAGGTAGATTCCAGTTTGTAAACCATAACCGTGTTCAGAGTTGAAGGAAATAAAGTACGGTGTCCCACAGGGGTCCATTTTAGGACCTCTATTTTTTATTATCTATATCAATGATATTGTAAACATACCGTTTACACTAAAAATGGTCCTCTATGCCGATGATACCAGTCTATTCTTTTTTGGATCGTAATTTAGCTGAATTAGAAACAGTGGCAAATAATTGGTTACACGAGTTGCTAATTTGGTTGTCTCTCAATCAACTTGAGTTAAATGTTTCTAAACTAAATGTATTGTTTTTAAGCCCAGGAACAAACTTGATTATCACTGATATTTCTTTTTGTTTTGATACCTGTGCGATTGAACGTGTATCTGTATTTAAATTTCTATGAGTAATTTTCGAAGAAAATTTGAATTGGACCCCTCATGTAAATAAATTGCAGTCAAGCATTTCCAGGTCTAACTTCACGCTCTCTAAAATCCGGCATCTGATTTCGACTTGGTTAAAACGTCAGTTGTATTATTCACTCATTCATTCTCATCTATACTATTGCTTATTGATCTAGGGCACGACAAGCAAAACAAACTTAGGCAGGCTAACCGTCCTTCAAAAACAAGCTGTCCGCCACATAGAAAACCTCGGATGGCTCGATCACACATCAGAGTTCTTCTTAAAAAAAGAAATACTTAAAGTCGATCAGCTATACAACCTCAAGCTAGCTACATACATATAAGGTGAAATACAGAAAAATGAATCTGCCTTTGTAGATACATATTTACCTAATAGCAAGCAATACAAACTAAGATATAGTCACTTTCAAGTTCAACTCTGTAGAACCAAATATGGAACTAAACTACTTAAGTACCTAATACCAAGTTTTTTAAATACAAATCCGCAAGTTCTAATTAATGCGAAGGAATGTATGTCAACGCCTCGTTTTAAAAATATTGTTAAATCCTATCTGTTGCCCTGTACACCTCCATAAAATATGTATGACCTCAAGCGCCAGGTTATAACGATGTATAATGAAAAAAAAAATTGTGTGTGTTTTACTAACTATCGCTATTTTTGTGCTGTACCAAGCTTATTTCCCGTAGAATGCTTTCGCTATCTACTGTTTAATTTCTGGTAGAATGTTCACGCCACTGTTGAACTGTGCATGGGTGGTAGGGCCATTGCCAGGCAGTCTCTTCTTCCTTTAGCCGTACCTTCCCCTGACCTGTGTTGTGTCGGAAACAATAAATGAAATGAAAATACCGAGGAATAACTCTGTCAAAAATGTACGACAAAGTATGAGCAACATGAGTGATCGAATGGCGTGCCAATACAAGCCGTATATGCCGCATGTCATATAGCAAGGCGTGGCATCTACCGAAATATAATTGTCACTCATGGACAACGACGCCGGGCTTTCTGCGACAAGGGGCCCTTAACGCTGTCGCGTTAATACCTGCCAATACCTGTCACAATTTCAGGGCACCTGAGATTGTGATAGAGAGGTTGGTGGAAGATCTCACGCGCAGTCTGCGGATTGGGGCCGCCAGAGCGTGCCGGGTTCTGTTCGCGCACAATATTCTCACTTTTCACAGCAATACAACGTGTACGCTTCACCGCATTGCCCAACAGTGATGCTGCGAAACTATATACACCTCTCGCCGTGCCTTCATTGTCAAGCTCTTGCTGTTGTTGCCTATCGAACATTTCGCTGGGTGCACAGCACCTTCCCTGTTCTTCTGCGCCATGCTCGAGGGCGTAAAATAACCGCAAAATGCTTTGCCAAAGGTTCCGCAGTGTGCACAGCTCGCAACCGAAAACCACGAAATATAAGTGAGAACTTGGAAAAGAAGGGAATATTTCGCTCGACGCCTTCGCATTGACGGCAGCTGCCCGGCGCACTTTCTCGTCGAAAGACACCACCAGGGGAAAGCGGGCCGCTGCATCTTTCTGAAAAGGTCCCTTGGTTACAACCTAGTCAGCCAAGCGCAGCAAACGACCTCACAGCCTCTGTCCTGCACTACATTCGTCAGCAACAACAACAACAAAAAATGCCCCGGTGTTCCATTTCGGAGACCTGTTATGACCTCCGAAATGGAAGCACAGACAGCACCACTCTCATTGTGTGGGACGCAAACCACCCATAAATTAGCAGGCATCGAAGCTTCTCGATCGACAACGCAGTTTCAACATGCCAAGCTGCTAACTGCACCATCGTCTCAGGGGACGAATCTCGGTGGGTTGTTTTGGCCACGCTAGGGCGAGGGGATTCAGACGATGAGAGAAGGTGAGGCGACCAATGTCACTTTGTCTACGTCTTAGGCGTAATGGGAAGGAAGGAGGCAGGGTGCTGAGTTTCAAGCTTTGACAGGTGTGGTATGGCCGTAAGATTTCGGAAGTAATCAGGGATGACGATCACAGAGGAACAACCTCACCACGAGATAAATGGCCAACGAAGTAAGTACATTCAGCACCTTTGCTTTTTGTTGCTTCGTGCGTGAAAATGCTCGACCAGAAGAAATAAAAGAGAGCACAGCACCGCCGCTTAGCAACACCAAGTTACCATATATCTGCTTCCTGTCAAAGGGAAAGATACAAACGTGCTATAAAATACACCGTAGTGGGGCGCTGAGTGACACCTCTATTTGTGTGGAGGAAGGGTCGTTGCCGGACAGAGCAGAAGACAGAAAGGGATGCGCTCAATGTGAGAGGCAGCGGATTAAAAGCGCTTCTGTCCTCGAGCTTATTTACATACGAACGTGCACGCTCGCCGTTACGTCTGGGTTAAGTGCAGTCAAGAAAGAAGAAAAAAAAAAAAAACAAGAAAACTTGGAAGCTGGGACAGCCATGAGGTCGAAAAGGACGCAGAGGGCGATACTCGGGAGCACACGAAAATAAGAACTGAACGAGGAGCGCCGGACGGCAAAGCAGACGCGACGTTTGTTTCCGTACGGTTCCGAAAGGACGCGAGGATTCATCCGTTGTTTTCCTATAGAAGGCGCACAGACGATGCGTGTTTGTCCCCCGGACTGCAATTTTCTCGCCGAGGAGAAAGCCGTGACTGCTCCGCTCACATCGCTGGTTCTGCGCAGACAGGCGGCGAAGAGGGTCGGCAAAGCAATGATTGAAGCCTCGCGGGGGCCTCGCCCGTGGCACCGCCGACGACGTTACCGCTGGCCATCTGCGCACTTCTGCAGAAGGGAACAAGAGTACGCAATTTCGCTTCTCCATAAGAAGGAGGCCGCCCAGATAGTGTGATTGGAAGAGCAGGCGACGGCATTAGGGGGGGGGGGGGGGGGGCGAAATCACCGTAGTCTCGTGATCCCGACGGGCGCGTATAACCAATTGGCGGGACACTCACGATCGCACCCCAAGAAGCAGTTTTTTTTTATCATTCACCATACCACGGCTTTCCCGAAGGCGTCGAAGAGCATTCAATTTGCTGTCGAGCCGGTAGAGGAGAGAGACGATGTGTTTCAACGATGCAAGATCATTGTGAAATGTCAGCCGTTTAATACAGCAGCCGCAGGAGAACGTTTCCGCTGCGAGAATTGCGCGTCTGATTGAACGCTCAAGTGTCCACTCAATCTCTAGCCAACAAGAGTAAAAGCGCAGTATACTACGCAACCGCGTTGTTTGCACGTTATTATGCTGTACCTCGTTGTCATTATAATGCCATCGTGAGCTTTAAAAAATGGGGAGAAACTAAGATATATTAATGGAAATGCAAGCGAAAGCCGAATGTGAACGTTCGCGGCCACGTTTAACGTCCGCATACCGGAGGCGTTAATTCTTGCTAGCCACAGCGCCTTCATCGCTCTTCTAACACTTTTTTTCGGCGAGGACGCATTTAAGGGTTTTTTTATGGCATCCTTCTCTCTCCGTGCTGCCCAAAATTGAAGCGACCTTCCTGACGATATCGTCGCCGCCATTATCTGCCCATTATAATTCGCTAAGAATTTTGTCTAAGCATCTTTCGAACTCACACCACGTGGCAATAAGTTTGCTTCGTCTCTGTGTTTCCACCTAGAACACTGCACGGGCCGATTTTTTCAGCCCAGGGCCGATTTTTTCAGCCCAGGGCCGATTTTCCGTCGGGCTGCCCGCCCGAGCCCGATGAAATCTTTTATGGCGAGACCCGGGCCCACGGCCGGGTCTCGCCAGCCATTACAAAGCATGCACCGGCCCAGCCGCACGTCCCACTGAACCGTATTCTAGCACACTATAGCCGAAGCTCAGCCACGACAGATCGTGAGCGCAGCGCATGGATGGAGTAGGAGGAGGAAAAAGAAGAAAGGAAAGGCAGGGAGGTCAACCAGACGCACGTCCGGTTTGCTACCCTACACGGGGGAAGGGGATTCTAGGGATGAAAAGAAAGGAGAGAAAGGGAAGAAAGTACTCGCAGTATGATCAACACGTGCGTTTGTCCAACACTTCACAGTCAGTCACTGTAAATGGAGAAAGAAAGCTCGCTCCTCCATGATGCAGCGTAATGCGCTGCTGCTAGGCGACAGGTCGAGAACATGCGTGCAATCATGGATGGACGCAGTGCCATATTTCAGCCGCGTGACGAAATATCTTATCTCACCAGTTATCGTTTTATCAATTCGCCTTTGAAGAATCAGCAAGTAGCGAACGCGCTTACACCGCGCTGAAAGCATTAATTAGATTGATTTAGTAGGAAATACAATGGCATCCTTTGGTTTGAAGCGACTTCGGTCTTCCTGGACTTTTACATTCTGTTCAAACAGTTCAATATACGACGGAAGAAGAAAAGGGAAGTACACAGGAGTAGCACTGCTAGCTTCCAGCTGCGCGGGGCAACAGGTTTTTCAGAGTCTAGACGCGCGAGGATCACTCGCTGCACGTTGCATGCACACCACCAGAAAGTCCGAGCCCAGTCCGGGCCCGGGTCAAAAAACCCATGCCGTGCCCGAGCACGTGAAAAAACTGCCCGACCCAGCCCACGGACTGTGCCCGGCCCGGGCTTTCGGGTAAGCCCGAGCCCGTGCAGTGCTCTATTTCCACCCCCTGATGGGGTGTTTAATAAAATGAAATAAAATCAGCAACTCGCTGAAAGTCCCGCCGTAACATGCTGGAAATAATCCTACGCGACGGTGTCACGACACAGTGCCAGGAAACACGCAAAGATGCACGGGTTCATCGACAGACGGTTTTCCGCTGTCGTTGGCAGCATGCGCGAAATTGCGCAGAAGCAGAGCAAGTCAGCGACGTCCTCGATGGCAACGGGGACTCCTCCGGGAACGCGCGTCTCTAAAGCCGGATGAGCGCAAGTTTAAATCTGAGTGCGCGCTTCTTATTGCGTCTGCCGCAAAAGCGCCACGCGCTTATCCTCCGCGCGAAATAAGCGTCCCGGTAACGCGATTTGCGCGCAGGTGTATGGGCTGACAAACGGCATCGAGGACGCGGCGTCAGCGGAACACGAGGCGAAAAAACACGGCGACGTTCGCGCGCCTGCTTTTTTTTTTTCATCAGCACAGAGGGAGCAAAAACGAACGGCGTAACCTCTTAATGCTCGACTTATTTGTGAAAGGAACGAAAATAAACAAAAACTGCCGCAAAAAAAGAACAAAAGAAACAAAAATACGCAAGAACATGAAAAAGAAAGCAACACACTCGAACATCCACCTCGGCGTTCCGCTACAATGCGCTGCTATTTCTGCTAAACGCACCTCGACTTCCACATAGGTCTGCCATTAGTGGCCAAAACCGCATTTGGGTGAGCTAGGGCATATAATTTTTCGTTTTTACCACAGGCTTGGCTGCGTGGAAACCGGCCTTTAGAACAGACTGACTGACAAGCAGCTATTTACACAGACCGGCTAAATACAATCGCAACTGGCGAATACATTTCGGAGAGATGCACTGGACGCAACCTGGAAGCTCTCCCACCTTACATTTTCAAACAAACAAGAATCCATGCCGCTTATCTCGGACCAACAATTTCACCGAGTGGAAGAGAACATTCGAAGAAAAAATGTCACAGTTTCGCCCTAAGGGCGAAGCAGTGAATGCGATAGCAACACAGCAATGTCATACGAAGTAAGGTGAGTGGCTTTGGTAGCAATATGAATTGTAGTAAACATGAGCTGATTAAGTAAGCAGGTGTGCTGCGGCGTAAGTAGACCGACATGAAGAGAGACTCGATGACCACGAGAAGGCGCGTGTGAAACGGTGGTGTTGATGAGAAGCGCTTCCCGTGGGCAGCGCGCGTGCGAAGGGACACACCTGTAGCGCTGCACTGCCGATCCGGGCAGCATTACATGTGTAGCGTGCGTTAGAAAATGTGGCCCGACTATTACTAACTGATTGAACAAGCGTGGTGTGAGCGCGCACAAACAAACATGAATAGATCACACTGGATGACTGCAGACAACGACTGTCAAAACGCTGGCAGCAAGCGCATATATACGCCGCAGCAGCGGGCGAAGTATACGTGCGGTCTATCGCTTCAACGGAAACTGAGCGGCGAATGCACGGCGCATAAAGGTCAGAGCCGTGTGGAGATAAGAGACGGTGCGGACGAGCGACGAGCGCGGTTGTTGGCAGCGTAGAAGTGCGCCCCCCCACCCCCCCTCCCCGCGCTCCCTCCGGCGCTGGCGCTTCCTTGCTTGCGCGTGGGTGATTGAGTGCGTTCGCTCTCCTGTTATAGCGCGCGTCCCCGCACGCTTCCGCTCGGGCATACGGCGCGCGGCGAAGATTTTATCTATAGGGAACCTCACGGCGACGGCAGAAATCCGGTAGAAGTGTCCATATAATTGCTATCGCAATAAAACGTCTGCTAGCTGAATAGAGATGTTAACCCGAGTGTAATAGGTCTATTGCCGGTAATCACGCATTTTTTAACAGCGGAGCTGTTTGAGGCCGAGGTTGAACCGTGCCGAGCTTTGACCAGTTTTGCGAAGCGCGCGCGAGCCACAGGTGGATGATAAGTGGTTCTTGAGGGAAAGGGAAAGGTTGGCGCTATCTTCTGCAGCCCTTGAGGGAGCACGGCTCAGCGCCAACGGGGAGGGGCCACTCTCCGACCACCTGTGGGGTTACCCCTACCCCACAGGTGGTCGGAGAGTGGCGAGGATGCGAGAGAGAGAGAGAGAGAGAGAGCACGCCGAGCGACAGGTGGGCGGAGCCAAGGAGACTGAGACGGCGGCGTTGCGGCGGCGCGACGCTTTCGGGGAAGAGATAGCGGGGGGGGGGGAGGGGGGGGGTCTACCGTGCACTTCCCAGATCCCTTTTTTTCCCCCTTGGTATACCTTAACGACAACATATTGTATTTTTCGTAAATGATTTTTAGATGCTCGGGGCAGTCTCCGTCTTGCGGCGTCCTCACCCATACTGCGCATGCGCAACTCTCCCTCATTCTACTCTCCTATGCATGTGCGCGCTCTCCTCCTCCCCCGCCGCCTCTCTGCCACAGGTGTGGCGCAGGAAATCATTGCATATAACTCTCACTCTCTGTCTAAGGGTACGCCGGTAGGCGGCGCAAGTGTCGCGGCGCAGTATAAAGCCCAAACCGCATTCACGCGATTTTGTGCGCGACGGCGACGAGCGACGGCTTCGAGCGACGAAACGGGCCATCGCGCGAACAGATCGCTTGGTCTTTTCGCTTGATCGCTCGGTTCTAGAAATCTAGAATTCGTCGCTCGTCGCCCGGAAGTGCTATGAGCGACTAGCCAATAGCGCGAAGCCGGAACTGGATATACATCAGTCAAGTACTACCGATTGTCGTACGGAACGAGCAAACGACTAGATTTTGATACGTGCAAGGATAATAACGTAGTGCAAGACCTTTAGAAATATTTATGCTGCTCTTTACGCTAAAACACATCAACTTAAATTAATAAAGCAAGCGTCACGCCAGTTTCGGCGAGTATTTGCTGCCCTCATACCGGCAACAACGGGTAGACGTCGCTCGAAGTCGTCGCTCGCATGCGGTACGACTTGTAGGCGACGAGCGACTGCGACAGCCATCTCCATCGCGTCGCTTGTCGCTGTCGCGCGCAAGATCGCGTGAATGCGGTGTATACTTAAAGCGCGCGTTCGCTGTGCTTCCGTCATTTTCTCTCTGTGCAACGATGTGCGAAACGCCATGAACAACGTCAACGTCGGCTATAGTTGCATCGGCAGCGCCACCGCCGCGGAGCAGAGGAAGGCTCGGGAAGCCGAACGTCAACGTCGGCAGGAAACTTCTACGTCCTCGCGCTGAACGCGGTCGAAGAACGGATCATCGCAACGCGACTCCCGTTCCACGGTGACAACAACATCGTCATCATGACGCTGTATCTAAAACCCAACATCTCAAGAGAAAGCGTCGAACTTTACCTCGCAAGGAGCACGGTACGTAGAGTACACCAAGACCTACAGACACGCGCCCTTCATACTCGCAGGGGACTTCAGAGTAGACATACTGATAACCGATTGGCTGGTGCAGCACATGAAGAACGTACACTCTTTGCGATGCATTTCCCAAGATCACAAGCAACCCACCACCATCAGGGGAACGTGCATAGACCTCGTCTTCGCAAATTTCAAACTCGACCCTCTGGAGCAAGACCCATTGACGCTACACTTCACCGACCACAAAGCCATCGTATTCAAGATACCGCGCGCACCGACGCTAGGAATCACGTACGATCTCTAAATAAAGACACAACAACCCCGTACAAACGTCTCCTCTCTTCTCAATACATTCTCTCACTCTAACTTTCATTGGGTTGTGTTGCCAAGTGAAACGAAACGGAAACTCGATGCGCACCCCCCGGGATGCTTTCGCATCTCCCCATGGTTTCCCGTAGGGTGAGATGATGTGATTTTTTATGTTTATTTTTAAAAATATTTTTGGTGTTCCGTCCATTCTGTCCATTATGTCCTAGCACGTGGAATGTTCTGATATTGTCGCGCAGAATCTTACCGCAGAATAGCACGTTATCTGCCATGTTTCTGTCATCTTCGTTAAATCTGGGAATTCTCTGACACGTTTTGTGCAGACGTCCATAATGTGGCCCAGTAGCATGTGCCACCTGTGCTTCTCGTACGACGCGCTGTTTCCGTTAACGCTGCCTCCGCCTGTTCTCGACAAGCGCTGCGCTATACTGGGCGGCCTGAGCCAAGCTGCCCCAATAAAGCAGCAAAGTAGACGCCATGAAACCTGAGAAGGAACATCATCATCGCAGCAGCTGCGAACACACCGCAGAGTAACTGCTGGGGCTTCTCTGTCTACAATGCTTCTTTCCTTAGCGTGCTTCTGAAATTAGCAACGAGCGCGAAACAAAAGCACGCCAATGTCGGTCACGCATTTCTGATCGCTAGGCGGCGGCCACAGTTTGCACGAAACTGTGCATATGAGTAATGCCAATGCCTCAGAGAGATTGAAAACTCCAACTGCGCGTTTGGAAGGAGGCAATGAAGGTGCCTTGCACGCAGGTGCTATAGCATAAAAGAAAGTGCTCGTTTTATTTTGGCCACGAAATTGATTGCCTCATTTTGTATTGGGGTGCATTACAAATGTCTCCTGTCCGCATTTCGATCAGCGCCTAAGCGAGGCACAAGGAGAATGGGTAGGAAGCGGACAGAAGGCTCGGAGCCTTGCGAGTGCAATCGTGCTCAAAAAAGATGAGACCGGCGGATCATACGCACTGCGAGAATCGGTTTAAGCGAGACCTTCATTTGTCTTTGCGAGGAACGCGCTCTTTGTTTAGCAACCGTTAGCACACGTCCAAGTTGGACACATTTTCATCGGGAAGGCCTCGCTCAACACAAGCTAAGCTCTAACATGCGGACCCCACGCATGCCAACGAACGAATGACGGCGTGACAGCGGTGGTCTGGGCTGCAGCTCATGTCGAGGCATCACCTGCCGCCCCAGGCTAGCTCGGTTTCCAATACGTTCGGTACCGGCCGATCATATAAGCCAGTACCCGCCGAATGGGGAGAGAAGCGAAGAAAGTTCCGCATTTAAAAAAAAAAACGTACAAAAGAGAAAGTAACGAGACAGAACTGGCGAAAGACACAACAGTCACTTGAAACGCGCACTATGTCGTGACGCTGAGAAGTTCTTGTAGTTTTGCCAGCGCCGAAATAAGATGAAACACACGCACGAAGACAGCGAAGAGTGGCCACACGTCACTTCCCTTTTCGCCGTCAGGCGGGCTGCCCCGAAGACCATTAAGGCTCAGAGAGGGGCGCCTATTGTTTATCGAACCGCTCGTCTTTCAAGAGCTCTTCTCGCCCCGGGGCGAACGTCGCACTACCTGCGCGCGGGCACATTTTTTTGGCAGTCGAAATTCTTTCAGAAAGGTTCCTCGACTGTGTTTCGAGATTTTTTTTTTTTTTGGCGGGGGGGTGGGGGCGGAAACACGCGCCCAAGAAGAAAGCACCCAGTAACATCAGACATCAGCGGCGCTTCGCACTTAATGTAGCGCGAAATCTGCGCCCACCATATGAATGACGTATCGACCACTTCGAACGGCGGCAGAACCTGAGAAATGCTTAAGCTCGCTCGTACGGAAAATTGTCCGCCAGAGGACGCTTCCTCCTCGCAGTGTGTCGCCATCGCAAGTAACGCAAAGAACGGGTCGAGAACTTGGAAGCGAAAGACTGCACACGTTGCTGTTCATTCCGGTCGGGTGTGCGTCGCCCGATATATCACAAGGCCACATTAGAAAACAGAAGCCATTTACGAGGAGCTAGAAACTACACTTTCTCGCAGTGTGGTATGCAGATACTGCCGTCAGACATATATCGCCACTACAGGGCCACAGCAGTGTTGCTGCTTTATTAGCAAAGCGCTGCTGCTGTGATCTTAGGTTTAGGCTCCTTCGTTCGTCCCAGATGCGCGTCAATTTTCCCATACCTCTCAGTGTGGGTCTCGCGGAGGGCTCTCAGATGAAACCTAACTTGACCTCATCTCCATCCACAACCTATGGCTCTATTCTCGACACGCATGGCGCCTGCACGGCCGCCATTATCCGTCATCTTGGCTGTCTCATTGGCTGTCGAGAGGTCACGTGTTTTGAAATTTGTGCCGGGAAACGGAAGTTTTGCAAAATGCAATTTTGGGTTTTCATCAGAATGACGAAACGTAACGTGGAGCTGCAAATTTTACCCACTAATACTTTTTTGTGGGCCTTGGCACCTACATTGCGACTTTAGTGCTCTAAAAAGAACGTGGCCATTAGCTTGCAAAAATCCGTGCAATGCATCTGCGATTTCGCGAATATGTGGTGGCGTTCCAAGATAGCCGGCATGTCAGCTTGTTAATTGGCTGAAGGAATATCCCGCGAGGAGCGTCACAGGAAGGGCCGTTTCGTAAACGTCAATTTGACGTTGCGTGACGTTGCGCTGGGCCGCCATTGCAGAGATTTTCCGCCATAATTTGTGGTGCGACGAGCCGCGCGAATTACAGTGATGAGCGGCCATATGCAATGACAGTCGAGAGGCATGCGTATCGCCGCATTTTCCCTGTCATTTGGGGCCGTGAAAACCTTTTGTTCACAACGCGTGCTCATACCATTTGCATTGCTCTCGGTAGGTGTTGGCATTTGTGTTTTGAACCATCACTTTTATTAAAAACACGTTTATTTGAAATAATATTGGTTGAAAGTAGCAAACTGTCTGCGACTTTTTGAACGTCTCACTACTGCGTTTGGATCGTAATCAATATTAATGACTTTTCACGTCATCAAACGCTATGGCAACGGCGACTTTTTAATTTATAAAAAGAAATGTACGCAGTCGCCGCCGCCGCCGCCGGCGGCGACTGCGGCTGCGCAGAGGACTTTCAACATGGCTCTGAGGCGGAAAAAAAGAAAATATAAAGAAGTGAAAAGCGCGCGCTATCATCGTCCAATCCGAGATACAGGAGAGAGAGAAGCAGCGTTTATCAAAGGATGGCGGTACTTTTCTTATATAGGGACTTTATCCTCTCGCGGTGCGAGTAAGCAGCGGAGTGAACAAGAGATGGCAGTGCCGGCGCTTGCGTCGCGCAAGCGCATGCCCATAGAGAAAGAAATTCAACAAGAGGGGACACTCGGCAAAAACTGGCAACAGGAAGCACGTCACCATACGTCACGCTATACTTTTGACACCGAACGTTAGCTGCCGCGAGCATCGAAAAAAAAAGAAAGAAAGTGAAGTTAAGTTAACATGCATTGATTGATTTTTTAAATTCTTTGCCGCGAAAACTAAAACGTTTTGCGTATAAATGAACTTAAGCTTTGCCACTTATTTTCCTTGCCTTACCTAGCCGCAGGTCAATGACGCGCCAGATACATGCGTCTTCCTCCAGACACTCCCGAAGCCAGCGAGGATGGCTGCGCGCGCGTTTGAGCGCTCGCGCGCGGAAACCCGTCTGTCTCCTTTTTTTTAACACGAAAGTGTTTTATGCCGGGGTCCACCAAGACTTCACTGACGTATTTCCGTCACGGAAATACGTCATAGAACATAATACGTACAAAGAAAGAAACCAGAAGAAAAAGTTCCACAAACATGCAAAATTTGGAAATCGAACCCACGACCTCTCGGTCCGCGACGATAGATCGCCGAGCGTTTAACCCATTGCGCCACAAACGCATTTGCAGAGAGCTACACAGACGCGCCTTATATATCTAACACTCCTCCGTGTACCCGCGCTCTTGCTCGGGGCGGTGCCGCCGCCTACGAGCAGAAAAGAGAAGTACTGCATTATGACACTAACGCGCACCGACAGTGAACGCTTCGGTGGTCTCAGCACTACGACGCCTCGATGCCAGCATTCGAAGGGACGCTGGCATCAAGAAGCACTACCAACGCCACCTAGGTGGCGTTCACCGTACTCAGCACAGCGGAGCGTGGCCTCCGCAATTAGCTCTGAAAATGTTTCTGAAGTTGATCGCGGAGGCTGCAATTACGACGCGCTGTACGCGCTGATTTGACTCGGTGACGATTCAGTTACGTGCTTTGTCTTGCGCATTGTATTAGTGTGTCAGTTACGTGCTTCGTCTTTCGCGTTGTGCTAGCGTGTGCAGCGTAGTGCAGCTTCCATATGCACGACGGTTGCTCATGGTCATCGACGTTGGTAGTCGTGATGGAGGAGACGTGCCACCAGGCGTCAGCGTGGGTGCATCAACGCCTAAGGGCGCTTTAGCCACAAAACACCAATAGACATTATATATCAATGTGCAATAAACATTACACTACTTCTGTGAAGACACGTTTCACTTTCGTGTTCTATACCGATTCCTATATAAGAGGGATCAACCACATTTTTTTCTTTTTTAAATGTAACCGGGTTCATTGGGCTCTCGGCGTATTCTTGCGTTCCTTCTGCACTGGGACAAGACACCACTGCACTATTGGACTACGGCAAGGTGAGAAATCTTGTGTCACAGTCTACGACGCAATTAGGCTTACGGCACGGGACCGAGACTTAAGACGCAGTTAGCGAAAAACAGCTCGGCCATCCTGGCGCAGTTAATTTGAGTTAATGAATCGTGCTGAGACATGTTTCCGACGCTTCCTATGGGACTATTGTAACTTATTTCGGTTTTTGAGCCACACTGGCCGCACAGGGCGCAACTCAGCCGTGGTGTGTAGCCTAGTGCATCTTGCTAGAAGTTTGTGCTGCTTTCTCTGACGCCAGACATTACTGAAAAGTAATTTCGTTACTTTCTGGGGTACTTTTGAGGCACGCTGGCCGCACAGCGCGCTGTGACGCAGTTAGCGATAAGCAGCTCGGCCGTGGTGATAAAGTTAGTTTGGCGTGTAATGAATCTTATGGTATCTTCGACTGGTCGCCTCGGAGCGCTCTAGATCGCTCTCGCGAGCGGCGTTGTCTTCGGCTGGTTGCAAGAGGGTGCGCGCCTTACGTTCGGCTGGTTCTTTTCGATCGCTCTCCTCCCGCGTCGAGCGCTCTGAGGCGCTCCGCGCCTGTCATCGGTGCAGTTGTCGAGATGAGAGCGTTTCCAGCAACGTCATCACAGCACAGCGTCGCCGTTCTTGGCGACCGTCCACCGTAGCCTAGGCAACCTAGGTCACAGCATGCTGGCGGCTCAACGAACGGTCGTCCCACCGGCGCATCCACCGGTTTAGCTTTGGATAGGCGAAACATCGGACGTTAGCAGTAGTCACGTGGTTTCGCATCTGCCATTTCCCCCTCCGAGAGCGAGTCACACGTTCTGCTTGCGCGCTTGTCCTCTACCGCTGAGTTCGGGCAACGGCGGATCTGCACGACTCTGCTTCGGGGGATGGATGCGACCAGTCGAAGATATCATTAGAGGGACAAGTCTGTGGCGTTTTTTGTGGCACCGCAACAATATATACCTTCTTTCGGTACTCACGTCTGTTGAAAACGCGATGGGCGATTGCCAAGAGTGATAACATGGGGTGTGCTGCTGGCGCCGGCAGAACGCGCGAACGACGAACATATCAGAAACTCGTAATTCGAAAATTACGTCTTCTAAAGAACTGAAAAAGGGCATTGCGCCCACGCATTTGTCTTGAGTGCCTGTTGCGTCCGTCTCTATGTATGTAGCGTACCGTCGCGTCGCCCGAGGCCAAGTTTTGGAAACGCGAAGTCGCTCGTGTATTTGTGCTGCCAAAGTGCAGGAAATAATGCCCGGAAATGGGGGAACGCTTGGAAATCAGATGTTTTCATATATGTTTGGGATGAGTCGGGTATTTTCTACGCCATGTATGTAAAAGCGAATTGCTTTTGTTTGTAATGCCGCCCATGCACCGCTTTCGCACGTTTCGCCTGTACACGCAGTATTCCTATGTCTAAATACCAAAATGACACATGCTTGTAACATGCTGCTACGTGCTTGCAAATGTAACATGCTTGTAATTTACTTTTTTTTTCAGCTGGTGCCATCCGGTGGAGCTTCATACAGGAACTACTGCCTTACCTGCTGGTGTCACAACGTTGGATGAACGCACAAAAAGCGCGGAACGAGCTTTTATACAGAGCAAAATAAATATTTTCCCATGGCACAAAAGGTCTTGCGTCTACTTTGTGAAATTGCACGTGGCACAGATTCGATGGGACTTTACGAGATCGTTCGCAATCATTTTTACTAAATAATAAACTGATTCTGCGCGAAGAGCAAAAAAAAAAAAAAACGAGGGGGGGGGGGGGGCGTAGCCGGCATGCTAGCTTGCGTTCAAAATAAGCGCGCCCAAAACCGAGACCGGAAGTGATGTAAGTGATTGACACCGACCGCTTGGCACGCTGCAGTCAATTCGGCCGCTGGGCCCTATGGGAGTGTCCCCTCTTGTTGAATTTCTTTCTCTATGGCATGCCTGTGGCGCGCGCAAGGCTATCAATGATATTCAGCCGCTTCTCAGCTAGACGAGTCGGGCTGAGTCACTTGTGTGTCACGAGATGGCGATAACGCGGCCTAGAGCGCGCGCTCATCATCACTGGTAGGTCGCTTATGTTGTATCAAGGTAGAAAGCAAGCGCGTGGGCACCAATATATGATGACTCATTCCGTTTCCCGAGGACACGCCTCCTAGCTAATAAAGCAGACGACAGGTTGTGCGCATGCAGACGACGGAAGCGAGAAACGATTTTGATGGAATAACCGTACGCTTTGAGCTAGCTGCTTTATTTGTGCTGGAAAGGAAAACTGTTTTGCTGAATCAAGAACGCTAGGTGCAATGCCTACATTACAGTCTCTTAGGTAAAACGTCAAATTTTCGTCACGTCACGAAAGCAAATCGGGTCCATCAGTGCCATTTTGTAAGCGTCGCGCTACGTCACGCCTTGAAGAAAATGGCGGAATGTCCAGAATAGCGGCTCTACAC
This sequence comes from Dermacentor silvarum, assembly GCF_013339745.2. Taxonomy (NCBI): domain Eukaryota; kingdom Metazoa; phylum Arthropoda; class Arachnida; order Ixodida; family Ixodidae; genus Dermacentor; species Dermacentor silvarum. Next base: position 232,010,124 of record NC_051157.2, read on the forward strand.
TACAACGTCGATTCTAACCTTCCAACCGATGTAGTTTTCTTCATCATGCTAAATCTTTACACAAGGCCTCACCAACGCCTGTTTCTACAGCAACGTCAACTTACACCCTGACATTCCAAACAAGCTAAGAGAACGGCTAACCAACCACTCGTAGTCTGTACTTGTAAAGGGCCACTCCTCTCGCACACTGCCAGTTACCTCAGGTGTTCCGCGCACACTTACTAAGTAACGTTATTCACTACAGCCCAATCCTAACCTAGCGCAGGATTAGCGCGATAAATGAATATTAACCCTGGTAAATGTAACTCGTTTACCAACCTTGTTTTCTCTTATCCACTTTCTAATAAAACTCTTGAACGTGTGCGTACTTTTCAGCACCTTGTTATCTCGCTATCCTCAGACCTGTTTTGGCAGAATGACGTTTACAACATCCTTTCATCAGCTAACTGATCACTTTAATTTTTCAAGCGGCATTTGCGCCATACATATCAGCATGTAAGTTACTTGCACTGGTCTGGGACCCACACCAGGTCGTGCACCTCGCCAATGCACTCGAATCCGCTGCAAATCACGCTGCCAGATTCTTTTATTCGTCATACTGGAGAGCGATCAGCGCATCGCCACCGAAATCACAACCAACACTATCCTTTCGTTGTTGCATTATGAACTTGCTATTTCAGAAACTTTCTTATTCTGCTGTCAACTGCGCACCCTACATCGCCCTCCTCTCACGCATCTCGCCATCCCCTCAATGTTTCCCGTCACTCACGCACCCATACAACTTTAACACTTCATGTTTTTCCGAACAGACACCAACAGCCTTCTGCGAAGCACTGCCGTACTCACCTGTTCTGATTAGTTAGCTATTTCTATATACGTTCGTCTAAGCTGCTAATACTTGTGCTTGATTCAGTACTGACGGAGTGAATAAATATACATGTGCAATCAAAACGTGTATATACACGGGTATAGTTATATTTCTTTGTTCTCTCATCGAATGGTGTCGTCAAGCTGCGTGACTGGCGCCAAATACCGGTGCTACAGAGCGCCGTTTCTCTGAATTCATTTCTCCACGGTTCAAACAGTACCTACAATTTCAGAACGTGTTTACTCCAGTCTCGAAAAAATGGTAAAGACCGTCTACTGCGGTTAGATTGCGGAGATGGCGCTATAATGGCTCCGGCGCCATACGAAGCCTTCCGAGTGCTGCTAGGTAGCACCCGCTTAGTGTATAGGCGAATCCCTGAATTAGCGCAAAAGGTAATAGGCTTGTGCTAAGCATATTTGCTGTATAGGATAACATATTGCGCATATTAGGCAAAGTGCTGCTTGGTAAACCTGAAATCCGACACTAATGGCATTTCTTCGGCTGGCTATTTCGGAGCGCTCTCGACCGCTCTCGCGAGCGGCTTTGTCTGCGGCTGGTTGAAAGAGGGTGCACGCTTTGCGTTCGGCTGGTTTTTTTCGATCACTCTCCTCGATCTTCGAGCGCTCTGAGGCGCTCCGCGCCCTGTCGCCGGAGCAGTCGTCGAGACGAGTGTTTCCAGCAACTTCATCAGAGCACAGCGTCGCCGTTCTTGGCGACGGTCCACCGTAGCATAGGCAACCTAGGCCACATCATGCTGGCGTCTCAACGAACGGTCGTCCCACCGGCGCATCCGCCGGTTTAGCTTTCGATAGGCGAAAAATCGGACGTTAGTCACGTGGTTTCGCATCTGCCATTTCCTCCTCCGAGAGCGCATCACACGTTCGGCTTGCGCGCTTCTCCTCTAGCTCTGAGTACAGTGAACGCCGGATATGCACGACTCTGCTTCGGGGGATAAATGCGACCAGTCAAAGATACCATAAGTAATTTCAGCGTAGTATGCAGTATACTGATAAGGCGAAACACGAGTTCACGTGTGGTGCGGACAGCTAGCGCCTTTTAGAAAATCCATACCTATCCGTCTAGATAAGTGACTATTTCTACAGATTAGCTACAATGCTCTGAAAAAACATGTTTCGCTCAAATGTGAATGCAACACGAATAGTCATGAGCGTGAGTGAACCGGTCATGCAGCGTCCTTTTGTGCACTTTTAATGTCGCCGCACTGTCGAGCTTCCTATCAAAGACGACGCGACTCCTACGTATGCGTAGTGGAATGCGCGTGCAGTCGCGATAAGAAAACGAGAACGCCTCCCGTGTAAACACATATTCTTGACTTGTTGTGGCAAGTATGGGAATACAAAGATGTTTGCTGCGAACTTTGTTCTGAGCACTTAGACCATAACAAAACACTGCTTAACTCTTTCCGTACCACGCCCATTGAGCATGGTTAGCCCTCTATCGATCATTTGAAACGCCAATTTCGAGACCTTCCGCGCCGTTTACGGACATACTGCGCTATCGGACGTGAAGGAGAAGAACTATATTTTAGTTTTCTAAGCAGTTCGCCTTTTTCCCGCCAAGCGGTGATTTTTAAACAAGCTCCCAAGTTTCGCGATCGTCAAAGCAGAAGGCAAAAATGACCAGCTTCGGATACGGCGCACGCGCTTCAGGAGATCGCAAATATCACCATTCCATTGCCACTGCGGCTGATCTTATCGATACATCGAATAGCAGCGAGTCAGAGGACACTGACTCTTTGTCGGACTTTGAGTCTGAAAGCGACGACGACGCAAACCAGCCTGGAACATCGGCGGCGCCAGCCCGGCACGCCCAACTGTAGTGCTTGCGGTTAAATTTTTGTAGCGAAATACCTGTTCAATGAAAAATTTTGATTTTTTTTTTCGGAGATAGTGCCTAATAGACGGAAATGCATTTTGTATATCTAGTAATTTTCGTAATATTTCTTTCTTAGTAGATACAAGCGTGTCTTTACAAACTTTGTTCAATTTTATCGCACAATCTTGATTTTAACAATTTATATCTTTTTTTATGAAATATATCTTGTGAACAAAACTGTTATTCGGGGAAAGTGCATTCATGTTGCTTTATGTTTATGTATTACATAAAGTATTCAAGCTCTTAGACTGGGAAGGCTTAGGAGTGAGGATCAACGGCGAATATCTCAGCAACCTTCGGTTTGCAGATGACATTGTCCTATTCAGCAACAATGAAGACGAATTACAACAAATGATTGAGGACCTTAATCGAGAAAGTGTAAGAATTGAGTTGAAGATGAATATGCAGAAGACAAAGATAATGTTCAATAGCCTAGCAGGGGAACAAGAATTCAGGATCGCCAGTCAGCCTCTAGAGTCTGTAAAGGAGTACGTTTATCTAGGTCAATTACTCACAGGGGACCCTGATCACGAGAAAGAAATTTACAGAAGAATAAAATTGGGTTGGAGTGCATACGGCAGGCATTACCAAATCCTGACTGGGAGTTTACCACTGTCGTTGAAAAGAAAAGTGTACAATCATTGCATTCTACCGGTGCTAACATATGGGGCAGAAACTTGGAGGTTAACAAAGAAGCTCGAGAACAAGTTAAGGATCGCACAAAGAGCGATGCAACGAAAAATCTGAGGAAGAGAGAGGAAAAGAGCGGTGTGGATCAAAGAACAAACGGGGATAGACGATATTCTAGTTGACATTAAGCGGAATAAATGGAGCTGGGCAGGCCATTTAATGCGTAGGATGGATAACCGGTGGACCATTAGGGTTACAGAATGGATACCAAGAGAAGGGAAGCGCAGTCGAGGTCGGCAGAAAACCAGATGGGATGATGAAGTTAGGAAATTTGCAGGCGCAAGTTGGAATACGCTAGCACAAGACAGGGCTAATTGGAGATCGCAGGGAGAGGCCTTCGTCCTGCAGTGGACATAAAACATAGGCTGATGATGATGATGATGATTACATTAAATATTGAATGCAGTAGTTCCTTCAGAAAAAGACATCTGCCGTAACATACAAAAAACACCTATTTTCCCCATGGTAGCGAGACAGTTAACCGACCACAGTTTGGTTAGAGCGCCTAATACCTCGGCACTATCAGGGTAAATGTTTAATACTTGTATCATTTTTGTCCTAGTGACTTTCCTTCACGCATATACATGTATAGCTCTGACTGTCCTAGCTGCTGATGCATCTGTGGGGACTATCTGTTTTTTCCAGGCTCCGAAGAACCGATCGTTTCGAGAAGCAGCGAAAACAACGTGGATACATTTTTAGTGGCATTGAAAACATCGTCAACCGATTGCTCGCACATAACCACCGTAACAACGGATTACACAGTACTAAGCTGCTATCCGCTGTTACAAGAAAATAGACGAGAAAGAAGTACACGCAATCAGGTATCATCATCATCATCACCATCATCATTATTATTATTGTAGAGAGGCACTCTAGTGTAATTGATTAGAGCGTAGAGCACTGCAACGAGAGGTTACACAGTGCAGGCAACACAGGCACACGGCTTCGACCAACTCGTCGTCGTCGTCTTTCTTGAAGCAGTGCATACTGCTCGTTCTTCTTCAGTACAATTATCTCCCCGGAGAAAAGGAGCCGTCCCGGCGACCTACGGGCAGGAGAGCACAGGGGGGTCGAAATAAGGCTTTAGCCGCTGAACGTGCACGATTTCGCGCCCTCGGCGGCGCTTATCCGAAGGTGGCTCAAGGGGTTCTATCATGTAGTTCACAGGAGACGTTTGACTGACCACACGGTAGGGACCCTGGTACTTGGAAACGAGTTTCGCTGAAAGTCCAGGGCTGGTGGCGGGAACCCAAAGCCAGACTAGTGAGTCAGGAGCATAGGGTGCAGGAGAGGCGGAAGTATCCCAACGGTGCTTCTGTCGCTGCTGGTCTTCCGTAGTAAATGTGCGTGCGAGCTGTCGGCACTCTTCCGCGTGTGCAGCAGCTTCGGACAGGGCAGTAGACTCCGTTGTGTCAGGGCGATACGGGAGGATGGTATCCATTGTGCAGGAAGGCTCGCGTCCGTAAAGAAGAAAGAACGGGGAAAATCCCGTAGTGGTCTGTGTGGCGGTGTTGTAAGCATAGGTCACGAAGGGTAGAACGCGGTCCCAATTGGTCTGGTCAGATGCGACGTACATGGATAACATGTCGCCAAGAGTGCGGTTAAAGCGCTCAGTCATCCCATTAGTCTGCGGGTGGTATGCAGTAGTGGTGCGGTGAATTACGTGGCATTCCTTGAGTAGGGCTTCTATAACCTAAGAGAGAAACACACGGCCTCTGTCGCTGAGCAATTCTCTGGGGGCTCCATGGCGAAGTATGATGTTACGCAGAAGGAACCATGCAACATCACGCGCAGATGCGCTGGGCAGAGGCGAAGTTTCCGCGTAACGCGTTAGATGGTCTATTGCCACAATCACCCAGCGGTTGCCGTCTGAAGTACTCGGCAGGGGCCCGTAAAGATCAACTCCGACGCGGTCAAAGGCGCGTCCTGGGCAAGGCAAGGGTTGCAATGGGGCAGCTGAGGAACAAGGGGTATTCTTGCGGCGTTGGCAAGCGAGGCAGGAGCGCACATATCGGCGGACGAATCGGTACATTCCGCGCCAGTAATAACGGAGTCGCAGGCGCGCGTACGTTTTTAGTACTCCTGCATGCGCGCATTGCGGGTCATCGTGAAACGCTGCACATATGTCCGAACGTAGATGCCGTGGGACCACGAGTAACCATTTGCGGCCGTCCGAGAGGTCGTTACGGCGGTAAAGGAGTCCGTCACGAACAGCGAAGTGGTGTGCTAGGCGACGCAGTGTACGGTCAGAAGAAGGCGCTGATGGGTTGGACAGAAAAGCCAGCATAGAGACAATCCATCGATCCTTCTGCTGCTCCGAAAGCATGTCCGTGGCGGTGAGGGAGGACTCGCATATCGGTACCTTCGAATAATTGGGCTGGCCTGGCATAGGGGAGCGGGACAGGGCATCCGCGTCCGTATGTTTACGGCCAGAGCGGTACAGCACTCGAATGTCGTACTCTTGGAGGCGGAGCGCCCATCGAGCGAGTCGACCTGAAGGGTCTTTTAAGAACGACAGCCAGCAGAGGGCATGATGGTCAGTTATTACGTCGAACGGGCGGCCGTAGAGGTAAGGGCGGAATTTAGTTATGGCCCAAATGATAGCCAAGCATTCTTTTTCTGTAACGGAATAGTTGGCTTCCGCTTTCGTCAGAGCGCGGCTGGCGTAAGCAACGACGTATTCATCGAAGCCAGTCTTTCGTTGCGCAAGAACAGCGCCAATGCCGACACCACTAGCATCCGTGTGAATTTCTGTCGGTGCGCTGGGGTCGAAATGACGGAGAATCGGGGGTGAGGTTAGAAGACGACGCAGCGTCGTGAATGCGGCATCGCAAAGTGGCGACCAGGCCGAGAGGTCGTGGTTACCCGCGAGAAGCTGCGTCAAAGGCGCTATTATGGTGGCGAAGTTGCGGATGAAACGGCGAAAGTATGAGCACAATCCGATGAAGCTGCGGAGTTCCTTGGTGGTCTTTGGTCGTGCGAATTCGGCGACTGCTTGGAGTTTGGTAGGATCTGGAAGCACACCATCTTTCGAAACAACGTGGCCAAGGATGACTAGCTGTCGGGCGGCGAAGCGGCACTTCTTGATGTTGAGCTGGAGTCCAGCATCGGCGAGGCAAGTGAGAACGCGTTCGAGTCGGAGCAGGTGAGAAGAAAAGTCCGGGGAAAAGATGACAATGTCATCGAGGTAACAAAGGCATGTCTGCCATTTGAGGCCGCGGAGGATGTTATCCATCATTCTTTCAAATGTGGCAGGCGCATTGCACAGGCCAAAGGGCATGACGGTAAATTCATATAAGCCGTCAGGCGTAACGAATGCCGTTTTCGGGCGATCTGACTCAGCCACCGGGACTTGCCAGTAACCAGATCGTAAGTCTAAGGACGAAAAGAATTCAGCGCCTTGGAGGCAGTCTAGTGCGTCGTCGATACGGGGGAGAGGATAGACATCTTTCCGGGTTATTTTGTTCAGGCGTCGATAGTCCACACAAAAACGAATTGTCCCATCTTTCTTTTCCACCAGCACCACTGGAGAGGCCCAAGGACTGTGGGAAGGCTGTATCACGCCGCGTTGAAGCATGTCGCCTACGTGCTCGTCGATGACACGGCGCTCCGTCGCGGACACACGGTATGGACGCTGTCGTAGTGGGACATGGCTACCGGTGTCGATGTGATGAACGACTGAAGCTGTACGCCCTAAACATTGTTGTTGGTGGTCAAAAGAAGTGCGAAATCGGGTAAGGAGGTCGACGATCTGCGCGCGCTGACTCGGAGTGAGCTGCGGATCAATACACCGAGCAAACGTGCTGTCACACGCTGGCTCAGACGTAGAGACAGGAAGAGCCATGGCGTCAACCTGAAGAGGAGTCGAGTCATCAGGCACATCGTAGAGAAAGTTCGGCTCGAATTCGTCAGCAGACCCGAGGCACTCGCCAAGTCGTAGGCTTGATGGACACGAAAACGGATTCGCAACGTAAAGTGCGCTGGAGCTCTGGCGAATGGGAAGGATGGCGAAGGGAAGCAAGAAGGGATGACGGCGTGCAGCAAGTTTCGAAGGCATCATCGTCGATGCCTTTCATGACATTCTTTATCTTGTCACTTTCTGGCATAGTGGGGTTGATGCGCCGACAAAGGTCAACGACATCTTCAATGTAGCTGGTGAAGTTTTCACCCGTTTGCTGAGCGCGACCACGCAAGCGTTGTTCCGCACGAAGCTTTCGCACAGCAGGGCGACCGAAGACCTCTTTGAAATAATGAGTAAAAGCAGTCCAGGTGGTAAGGTCGGATTCATGATTCCGGAACCAGAGATGAGCGACTCCAGAAAGATAGAAGTTGACGTTAGTCAGCTTATCCTTGTCGTCCCATTTGTTGTGCGCACTTACGCGGGCGTATGAGGAGAGCCAATCCTCGACGTCATGATCGTCGGCGCCACTGAAGACAGGAGGATCGCGGTGGCGTAGGGCACCGGAGCAGACAACAGGCGAAGCCTGGGGAGGATCGGGCTGTTCGGCGTCCTCAGGCATGGCAGAGACGGGAGGGAGCGTCCGGCTGCGGAGTTCCAGGTCGGTAAAGGGCCCAGCACCTCCACCAAATGTAGAGAGGCACTCTAGTGTAATTGATTAGAGCGTAGAGCACTGCAACGAGAGGTTACACAGTGCAGGCAACACAGGCACACGGCTTCGACCAACTCGTCGTCGTCGTCTTTCTTGAAGCAGTGCATACTGCTCGTTCTTCTTCAGTACATTATTATTATTATTATTATTATTATTATTATTATTATTATTATTATTATTATTATTATTTATTTGAAGATATATTTACACTCGGCAGGAGAGGGAAGGCGAGGAGCAATCGGGAATCGTTGCATCGAATGATAAATAAATAGTTGAACCAGAAAACGAAAACAGCGCTTTTCTGCATTTACTCAGCGAGTCGTCCTCTATCGGTAAGCGGAAGCCAGAAGGCGCTGTATAGACAAAAAAAAAAAAAAAAAAAAAACACCGCCCTAGCACTCCGTGTACAGACGGGTAACAAGCGAAACTGAAACGTGCGGCCCCGGTGTTTAGCAGTGGGTTAATCCCGACGCTGTATTGAAGCGTTTCTCAATTATTGGTTACATGTTTGTTTTTCTAGTGGAACGCAAGCGCCAATGGAGGGCGGATGCTGCTAACCACGATGCCAAGCTAACTCGAGATATAGAATGCATGCGACAACGGCGAGCCGATGAGGATGCGTTACGGGCAGAGCAGCGTTAACGTGACGATGGCCGGGGCCAACGCCTCGAGCGTGCCGCTCTACCACCTTCTGCCACAATCCTTTAGTGTTTCCTTCACTTAGTACCCACGTCCGAACCCATTTCAGTGGTTTTTGAGTGTTAATCTTTTGTCGCTGTGTTATTTTTTCTCAGTCATGGTCATGACTTCTACCACCATCCTTTAGTGTTTCTTTCATTTAGCACTGACGTCAGAATCCATTTCAGTGGCTTTTGAGTGATAATCTTTTTCGCTGGGCCATTGTCATGACCTACATGACACGCATGTCATGACCTATCGCTTATTTTAGTCATACACTCCTGTCATACTATGCCAATTTTGGTACCTACCAAGTTTCAGCGACCATGAGAGCACCAAGACGTAGGCGGCTGTTTCATGACCTACATGAGACTTCTTCTTTCTGGGGTTTTACGTGCCAAAACCAGTTCTGATTATGAGGCATGCCGTAGTGGAGGGCTCCGGATTAATTTTGACCACCAGGCGTTCTTTAACGTGCACTACAATGCAAGCACAAGGGTGTTCTTGCATTTCGCGTCCATCGAAATGCATCCGCCGCGGCCGGGATTCGATCTCGCGATCTCGTGCTCAGCAGCGCAGCGCTTTAGGTGACTGAGCCACCGCGGCGGGTACCTACATGAGACACATGTTATGACATATCATTTATGTTCCTCATATATTCTTGTCATAGTATGCCAATTTTGGTACATACCAAGTTAACGAAACGTCCATGAGAGCACAAAGACGTAGGCGGCTAGGTATATAGATAGATACTGTCAAAGTAGCAAATGTTCGCCAAGAAATGTTTCGCATTTAAAAAATGCCACAGTTTCGCCCGATTGCAATAGCAAATTAGTCGAGAGCTATACGGAGTAGGGATAGTAGCTTTATCGGCTGCATAAACTTGGACACATTCACTTACAAACTGAATTAACAAGCGTGCATGGTGTCAGCGCGCACAAGCAAACATGAATAGATCCCACTCGATGATCGCAGACAACCACTGTCAAAACGCTGACGTGAGCAAGCGCGGCCGCCGCAGCGAGCGAAGGTTCGTGCGGTCTATCGCTTCAACGGAAACTGAGCAGCGAAAGCACAGCGCATACAAAGGTCAGAGCCGTGTGGAGCTCGCTTTCAAGATACGGTGCGCGCGACAGCCCGCACCGGCGCAAAGTACAAGTACGCAGTTGTTGGCAGAGTAGGAGCCGCCTCCCCCCCCCTCCCTCCCGCGTTGCTTTCCCGCTTTCCTCCTTTTGCGTGGAAGATTGAGTCGCCAGTTGCCCTTGCACCCGGTTGCAAGATACGCATTTGGTGCTGCTGCACAGCGTCGCCCCCTCTCCCTCACACCCCCCCACGTTTCGCGCGACGGAAATGTCGCGTTTGATCTCCGCCGTGCGCTCGCTCTCCGTGAAAGCGCGCGGGGGACGCGCGCTTTCACTCGCTCATACGGCGCGCGCCGACGTTTTATTGCGATAGCAATTATATGGACACTTCAACCGGATTTCTGCCGTCGGCGTCGCCATCGCCGTCGCCGTCGTCGTCGCCGTGAGGTTCCGTATAGATAAAATCTTCGCCGCGCGCCGTATGCCCCAGCGGAAGCGTGCGGGGACGCGCGCTGTCACGGAGAGCGAACGCACTCAATCTCCCACGCGCAAGCAAGGAAGCGGAAAGCCAGCGCCGGAGGGAGCAGGGGGGGGGGGGGGGCACTTCCCTGCCAACAACCGCGCTCGTCGCTCGTCCGCACAGTCTCTTATCTCTCCCACGCGCACGCAAGGAAGCGGGAAGCCAGCGCCGGAGGGAGCGGGAGGGGGGGGGGGGGCGCACTTCTACGCTGCCAACAACCGCGCTCGTCGTTCGTTCGACCGCACCGTCTCTTATCTCCACACGGCTCTGACCTTTATACGCCGTGCATTCGCCGCTCAGTTTCCGTTGAAGCGATAGACCGCACATACCTTCGCCCGCTGCCAGCGTTTTGACAGTCGTTGGTTGCAGTCATTCAGTGTGATCTATTCATGTTTGTTTGTGCGCGCTCACACCACGCTTGTTCATTCAGTTAGTAATAGTCGGGCCACATTTTCCAACGCACGCTACACATGCAATGCTGCCCAGATCGGCAGTGCAGCACTACAGGTGTGTCCCTTCGCACGCACTGACCACGGTAAGCGCTTCTCATCAACACCACCGTTTCACAAGCGCCTTCTCGTGGTCATCGAGTCTCTCTCCATGTCGGTCTACTTACGCCGCAGCACACCTGCTTACTTAATCAGCTCATGTTAACTACCATTCATATTGCTACCAAGGCCGCTCACCTTACTTCGTATGACATTGCTGTATTGCTATCGCATTCATTGCTTCGCCCTTAGGGCGAAACTGTGACATTTTTTATCGCCCTTGGACTTTATACGGAACCTCACGGCGACGGCGACGACGACGGCATAAATCCGTTTGAAATGTCCATATAATTGCTATCGCAATAAATGTCACAGGCCTGCGCGGCACACACAACACAGTCACAGCGTAAGCTGGTGGAGCTGGTGTTGCCGTCGTTTTCCGCGCTAATTCCAAGTCTGCATCAGTGCTCACTAGCCCAGCTTTCCACCGAACTACGTCAAAAAGTTATACGTCGCTTCAATACCAGCTGAATTTAACGTGCGTCATGTGTTTGTGGCTATCCCTATTTGTTCTCTGATCCACGCCGCTCTCTTCCTGTCTCTTTACGTTAGGCCTAACCTTTTTCGTTCCATCGCTCTTTGTGCGGTTCTTAACTTGATCTCGAGCTTCTTTGTTAACCTCCAAGTTACTGCCTCATATGTTAGCACTGGTAGAATGCAATGATTGTACACTTTTCTTTTCAACGACCGTGGTAATCTCCCAGTCAGGATTTGGTAATGCCTGCCCTATGCACTCCAGCCCAATTTTATTCTATAAATTTCTTTCTCATGATCAAGGTCCCCTGTAGGTAATTGACCTAGATAAACGTACTCCTTTACAAGCCATGCAATGCGTAGGATGGGTAAGCGGTGGACCATTAGAGTTACAGAATGGATACCAAGAGAAGGGAAGCGCAGTCGCGGACGGCAGAAAACTAGATGGAGTGATGAAGTTAGGAAATTCGCAGGCGCAAGTTGGAATCAGCTAGCGCAAGACAGGGGTAATTGGAGATCGCAGGGAGAGGACTTCGTCCGGCAGTGGGCATAAGTATAGGCTAAAAAAATAAATTTCAGTAACGCACTTAGTGACGTAATTCGTGTAAATTTCTTAGATTTTTTTCAAGCGTTCCACAGAAGGAAATGCACCCTGTATAACATATGCAAAGGCGCGTACAACGAAGGACATGTGTCTTTCGGTTTCTTTTATTTCGCAGCATTGCATATAGCACTATAAAGTATTTTTATCTGTTCGAGCATTTGTGTACGTCAATGAGCATTTAGATCACTTCGAGGCACGAGTTACAACAAACAGAGGCGAGTGTGTGCTGCCGTATGCTGCCTTAACACACGATTATGTATGTGCTCTTGGTTTGTTACTTCCTGAAATATAGGTTGATGATGATGATTATGTTTGTGGTACTTCGAACAACAATGTCCGCTGATATACGCTGCGCATTCGTTAGCTGACTAACATGTACAGGGCACACGAATGAACGAGGTCCCTGTTTTAACAAACGAATATCCATCCATAATGACGCGGTTTCCGCAAAATACATAAGTTGCTCTCAGATATAGTGCTCTAGAAAACAACTATCTCAACGTGAACCGCTGTTTTTATAGTTATCTCCTTCGTGATCAACACGGGCAATTTTGATTATGACCAATTAGCTCAACACCATGTTGTTTTGGACACACGTGCGCTGCTGTTCGCAAGGACACCAGCGGCAGCATGCAATGACCGCTGGGATCCTAACATAACGCGCCCTCTCTTATGGGCAGTGTGTACTTTGCACAGCCAAGTTATTTTTGTGATAGTGTAATGAAGCAGAGGCGCCCCTGGGTATGTGCCGACTGAGGAGGAAGACGAAGGACCGTGCCGTGATCGCGAGAGAACCCCGTGCTACAAACAGTCCTTGCAGTGCCTACCAGTACCTAGCGTTCTTACAACGTTATCGACGACAATAAACCTCGTCGCATTTGGTGGAGGTTGCTGAGATCCTTCGCCTCGTCCTGGAGCTCCGCACTCGAACCCTGCCAACACCAACACGATCGCCCTGCACTATGCCTGATCCAGCCACTTCGTTGCCTGCACCACCGGCTGCCACTGTCGTCTGCGCCGGCGTCCCTCTTCATCGCGATCCACCCATTTTCAGTGGGACCGCCGAACACGACGTGGAAGCCTGGCTCTCATCGTACGAACGTGTAAGTGCCCATAACAAATGGGACGACCAGGCTAAGCTGTCCTATGTGTCCTTCTACCTCGCCGACGTAGCCAAACTGTGGTTCTTCAACCACGAATCAGACTTTTCAAGCTGGTCAGCATTTAAGACCCTTTTTGCCGAAGTGTTTGATCGCCCCGCTGTGCGTAAGCTACGCGCTGAACAGCGTCTGCGCCAGCGCGCACAGCAGCCTGGAGAGACATTCACCAGCTACATCGAGGATGTTCTCGATTTGTGCAAGCGGGTAAATCCCACCATGTCAGAGGATGACAAGATTAAGCATATCCTCAAGGGCATCGAGGACGGCGCATTCCAGATGCTGCTGGCAAAAAGCCCAACGAGCGTATCAGTCCTTACTAACCTATGTCAGAGCTTTGACGAGCTGCGCCGCCAACGTTCCATCGCTTGCCAAAACATTCAGCTCGCCGAATCCGTCTCGAGCATTGCGGTTTCTGCCGACCTTCTGCCCAACTCGACCCTATCGCAACATATAAAAGATTTTATTCGTGAAGAGGTGGCCAGGCAGCTATCGCTGCTGCCTCACAGCGACTCACCTTCGGCAGCTTTGACTCCGATGCGACGAGGTTTATTGTCGTCGATAACGTTGTAAGAACGCTAGGTACTGGTAGGCACTGCAAGGACTGTTTGTAGCACGGGGTTCTTTCGCGATCACGGCACGGTCCTTCGTCTTCCTCCTCAGTCGGCACATACCCAGGGGCGCCTCTGCTTCATTACAATAGCAATTATAAGGACACTCCGAGTGGATTTCTACCGTCGTAAGGTTCCTGATAAAGTCCAAGGGAGTTAAAATCGTCGCCGCGCTCCGTATGCTGTATGTGCGAGTTTCACGGAGAGCGAACGCACGGATGAGAGCAAACGCGACGTCTTCCGTCGTGCGATAGGCCGTGGGGGTATGGGGGGGGGGAGGGAGAGGGGGAGACGCTGTGCTGCGTCACCAAATGCGTATCTTGCGACCGGGCGCAAGGGGAACTGGCGACTCAATCTCCCACGCGAAAGGAGGAAAGCATGAAGGCAGCTCGGGAGGGAGGGGGGGCGGCTTCTACTCTGCCAACAAATGGGTACTTGCACTTTGCGCAGGTGCGGGCTGTCGCGCGCACCGTATCTTGAAAGCGATCTCCACACGGCTCTGACCTTTGTATGCGCTGTGCTTTCGCCGCTCAGTTTTCGCTGAGCGATAGACCGCACGAACCTTCGCTCGCTGCGGCGGCCGCGCTTGCTCACGCCAGCGTTTTGACAGTGGTTGTCTGCGGTCATCAAGTGTGATCTCTTTGTTTGCTTGTGCGCGCTGACACCACGCTTGTTAATTCAGTTAGTAAGCGACGGAAGATGTCGCGTTTGATCTCCGCCGTGTGCTCGCTCTCTGTGAAAGCGCGTGTCCCCCGCGCGCTTTCACTCGCACATACGGCGCGCGCCGACGTTTTTATCGCCCTTGGACTTTATACGGAACCTCACGGCGACAGCGAGTTTATGCAGCCAATAAAACTGCTATTGCTATTCCGTATAACTCTCTACTAATTTGCTATCGCAATTGATGCTTCGCCTTTCAGGCGAAACTGAGACTTTTTTTCCTTTTGACTTGAGCTCGATGATCATCAGCCTTGGCTTCTTACGACCTCGTAACATCGAGGCTAGTGTTCTCGTGTGTAATACAATAAATAATAGAACTGTGTTTTATTGCGATAGCAATTATATGGGCATTCCAGGTGCATTTCTGCAGTCGCCATGATGTTCCGTATAAAGTCGAAGGGCGATAACACCATCGCCACGCGCCGTTTGCTGTATGTGCGAGTGAAAGCGTGCAATATCGCGCGCGAGGGAGGAACGCAGCGAGGAAGCGTGGTGTTCCGTCGCGCGCAAGGCACCGAGGGAAGGGGAAGACGGGGGGAGGGGTTCTACTCCGGCGGCTGCTGCGGGGGCGCGCCCCCATCTTGAAAGCAATCTGCGATGGGGACAATGCGCCGAGTGCTGCTCGTAGCTTCTTGAGCGCTGTGTTTTCGCCGCTTAGTTCGCGTTGAAGCGAGAGGCAGCGCGAAGGTCGATAGACCGATCCCACCAGCCCGTTTCACGACGCCACCGCTGCCGCGGTGCATGCTGGTACTTGTAGTCATCCGGCCGCTCCAGCCGCCCGGAGTGCCTGTGCGCCGTTTCCGAACGCTTTTTGGTAATTTTTATGGTTCGTGTAGAGCCATCGTGCATTGGGCGGATTGACATGCTGCGTTCATGGATGCTACAACAACTACAAAGGCTTCGGATTCTATGTGTTTTCTAAAGAGCAAAAACTTCAAGAGACGTGGATCCAACGGATTATTAGGTGGTACTGGTAATACACAGCGCGTGAACACGGGGAGGAATAGCGGCCGCATTTCGATGGGGGCCAAATGCGAAAACACCCGTGTACTTAGATTTCCCGGAATTTATAGATTTGTCGATTATCGATTAGCTATTGATTGGCTATCGATTACCTATCGCTACCTATTGGCCACGTATTTGGGCTAGGCTAAGCAATACCAGAAGCTCGAGAACAAGTTAAGGACCGGACAAAGAGCGATGGAACGAAAAATCTAACGGTAAGAGACAGGAAGAGAGCGGTGTGGATCAGAGAACAAACGGGAATAGCCGGTATTCTAGTTGACATTAAGCGGAAGAAATGGAGCTGGGCAGGCCATGTAATGCGTAGGATGGATAACCGGTGGACCATTAGGGTTACAGTATGGATACCAAGAGAAGGTAAGCATAGTTGAGGTCGGCAGAAAACCAGATGGGATGATGAAGTTAGGAAATTTGCAGGCGCAAGTTGGAATACGCTAGCGCAAGACAGGGGCAATTGGAGATCGCAGGGAGAGGCCTTCGTCTTGCAGTGGACATAAAATATAGGCTGATGATGATGATGAAGCAATACCAAGTCATCCCCAGCACTTCCAGAAATTTATTGATTATTGATCGATTATCAATTACCTACTAATTGGCTGTCGCAAGGTATTGGCCACGTATTTGGGCTAGGCTAAGCACTCCCAAGTTATCCCCAGCATTTCCCGAAATTTATTGATGATTGATCGATTAGCTATTGATTGGCTATCGATGACTTGGCGGTGATTGGCGTACCTTACCCAAGAACTTCTAGATATCGATGTTACCGAAGTCTGCAAGTCGTGCGCGAAACGCCTGCCGGTAAGCATCATTAGGGCACGAAAGCTTCAGCGCCGTATTTCAAACCTGTCTCCAACAGGTATACAAATCCTGTTATGTCCGTCGCTAAGCAAACATAATGTTGCTGTTACCGAGATGCACGTGTGCAAAAATAGAAATGCAAAACGACCGCGGAAATCAGCATGTACTACATACAAAGCTCGAACTAATACGATACTCAACGCGTAATCAGCGGGTAACAACCGAAATGAAAGAGCAGCAGGCACTTTTCAACTTTCGCCTCGCATGCTACAATGAACAGCCGATGTAAATTTCTTAAAATACATGACGAATGGTTCTCGGTGGTGGAGTCGCCGAGATGTCTGGGAAGCTTGTGCGCAGTACTCAACGAGCGCGGATTGCGGTTATAGTGGCTGTACTGCGGTGGTGTGGTTGACCAGTTGACTACAACCAAGATGGTGGAAGTGCTACTTCCGGAAAACCGGCGCATGCGCAGATCGGTCGGTGGGATCGGTCTATTCTCTCGGTTCGGCTGCCGCGCTTCCTCACTCGAGTGTTTTGACGAGTGAGATGCGTTCATATTTGGGCGCGTGACACCATGCTTGTTAATTTATTTAGTAAGATAAGATTTAGTAAGTAAGACACGGCCAATAAAACAACTATCCTTGTTTCGTATAGCTGTCTGCCAATGTGCAATCGCAATTGATGCTTCGCCTTTCGGGCGAAACTGCGACTTTTTTTCGCAGCTCATATTCCACCATTATGCTGCCATGGAGACGGTAATGAACGAGAGTTGCGGCCACGCGCGTTTGGCAGCCGAATTAACGCGCGTGGCGCTGTGAAGGTGCACAGGGTGCCGCGACAGCGCAAGGTTGCAACAAACAGCAGCTGGAAAGGTGACACGACGGCTGCCTGCGGCACAGATCCGTGAGTGCGGCCAATGCAGCGAGCCGATGTTGGGGAAGCCTCGCTTCCGGTGCCGCCACAAATTAGCCCGCAGTGTCATATATGGCACGCGGGTGTGCAATGGCTTCGTCGCCGCGACGCTGCATATCTCTACGCACGGCGCCCCGATTCGACCAGCGCTTGCAGCGCGAGACCGAAGGAGGAGCGCTGTTATCGAGAGCAAGGGCGCGTGACGCGACCGCCCAGGGATCCGTGGCAGTGACGGTGCATAGTCGCAGAAATATTGCGCGAACAAGGAAAAGAACACCTCCCAGGGAAAGGAAGAGCCGGAAATTGCCGCTACCGACGACCGTGAAGTCGGGAAGAGAGGAAAAGGAAGAAGGCGCAGGCTGTGAACGTAGCGGTGCAGATAAGCATCGCAGCCAACGTGGAACCAGCGACACCTGACCTCGCTAGGGTCCCCTGGTGAATAAAAAAAAAAGAATGCTAAAAAAGGCGAGAGGAAAAAAGCCATCGAAAGAGTCACAGCCTCCGACACGCGCAACGGCAAAAGCATGAAAGGCTGCGTCAGAGCAGAACTCCGGAACACAAGCAAGCGAACGAAGAGAGCCGCAGGGTGCGGGCGTCTCGTCCGGAAGCCGCTTCCGCATAACAAGGATGTGAACGCGGCACATTGAGCTTCCGCTAACTGTACGGCATTCCTTCGTTCTTTCGCCTCTCCTCTGAGCGCGTTTTTCTTGTTCGTGTTCTCTTTTGCAAAGTCCGCGGTTTTCACGGGACACACATCATTGCTCTCCATCTTTAGAGGTGCTGGCTCTTCTCTACAGCATTGCACAACATCGAATTCTGGCAATTCAGTGAAAGCACACGCCAGAAGAAAAAAAGATGGAGAAGCTAAGCGGAGTAAAATGAAGAGAACAAAGCTTCAAATTTGCTTGCACAAGCGGACCTTCGGCATGCTATAGTGTTCCTTGGCGCGGCAGATTCCTTGAAGTCCACATTTCAAAAGTCGCTGACCCATGTTGCGCGTGGAAAGCAGTCAAGAATACACTTCCTCATTGTTACTTTTTCGTTTATTTTTCAATCAAAACAGCCATGTGCTTCGCGTTGCTTAGCACAGCGGGAATGCAAGAGACATTCGTTGAACGATTACGCAAGTACGGTGAATAACGGCCCTGCATGATATGAACGACACGCATGCAGCGCGCACTTTACTCACGCAGACTTTCCTGCCCCGTCAGTCGGGTAAAAAACAACGCGGAATGCGCTTCCGACTAGCGCAGATGATAACTGCATTTCGTGCAGGAGCCGATGACAATTACCTGCACCACACACAGTTTACAGTTTCGTCAGAGTGCATCAGTGCACGGTAGCAAATAACGCACACTGAACGCAGCTCAGCAGCCTGCGGTTTGCAGGAGACAGTTAAGCAGCAATGCTGGAAATTACGCGCAACCGATTACGCGCCGCGAGTTTCGCAGCTGTTGCGCCATTTCTAGATGCAGCGCTACGAGTCGGGGACGGCCGAGGATTATGTGTGCACGCCGCACGTATACATGATGCATTCTTGTAGCGCGGTGCATAGAGTGTTGCGTGTCGGTATTGACGATGTACTACGCATGCTTCCTATTACACTCACAAGTGCGAGATATACAAGCACTCGCACATGTGAATTTGGCAGCTATTCCGACATAGCGGGAAAGAAAAAGGCCGGATTTGACAATGCACTTTTTTCCTGTTCAAGATCATGCTTTTCGTTGCACATGTGTCGGTATTCGTGTTATAATCGCGCATATGATTCAATTTCACGGACATAATCAAATCATGTGATCAACGTCACGAAGTCCATGAATTAAAAAAGTGAAAGACGCTTAAGGAAGCGCCTTTAAGAGTAGAACGCGATAGCGTTATCGGGACCCGTTCGCATCGCATCGCTCGCATACTACAAGTAGGCTTCATTCACTGCAACACTGAACGTGGGAAAGCCAGCTTACAAAGACCAAGCTTACACCGATTCCCTTAAAGTTGGCTTCTCTTTTGAGCTGAATTGCATTGCTGGAAAGACATTTTTCCAGGGGCAATATAAGTCGTTTTATATTAAAATGTGAAGGCCCTAGCACGTTTTTTTTATTATTTTATTAATTGTTTGCTATTGCCCCAACGCGCGCAGGTCTGGTAGAAATGCTGGAAAAGGGGTTTGTGCTTGAATTTCCCCGTAGCAGAATTAGGTTTTCTCGTACATTCAAATTACAATCCGACGCCGATTGGTAAACAATCCGACGGCGAATCCGACGCCGAATGGTAAAGTGGTACTTTACCATTTTTCTGACGGATTGCACTGTGAGAAATTCAATTTTTGTTCATCAAAACCTTGGACCACGTGGAGGGCCTGCGCGGTGGATGTGGTTGGATGATTTTATCCGCCACTCGCGATCACACGCCGGTTGCCGACGCCCGATCTGCAACACGGGTCACTAAACGCTATCGCGTTAGGAGGAGGAGGAATAACTTTATTGAAAAGGGGTTGGGGTGAAAGGTTATGAGCTCGATGGGTGGGGCCCCAAGTCCAGGGCTCCACTGGCCTCTGCCGCCTGCCTTACGTGACCCAGAAGTGCTAGCTGCACCTCGGGGTCAGAGCTGGCGAGTTGTGCCTCCCATTGCTCCAAAGTGTTCAATAGTTCAAATTTACCTAAAAAGGTATTTAAATTTGGTGGTCTATTTTGGCAACCCCACGAAATGTGGTATAGCGATGGCGAGCCACCACACCACGGACAGGCGTGCCCATACAGCGTTGGAAAAATTTTGTTTAATCTTTGTAGGTTTGGAAAGACCCCCGTTTGAATCCTGCGGAGGTCTATGGCGTCCTCCCCTTCTAATGATTTGTGGGGGGTGCTGTATTTTCGTCGCGTGCCACGCTGGTGAGCAAGAACTTCGCGAGGGGTCATTCGGGATGGGTCATTGTCCTCCTCGGTTGACTCCTCCTGGAATGTTTGGGGGAATTGACAGTGCGGTCGAGGCTCTGCTCGGTTCGTGAGCCCTCGAGCAAAAGCGTCCGCACTCTCGTTTCCCTCCAGGCCTGTGTGTCCCGGACACCAGATCAACCTGTATCTGTTTGTCAATCTCCCGCCAAGGAAATCTTTAACTTTTATGGGGAGGCGGCCGTTCAAAAAGAAACGGCACGCATCCTGCGAGTCGGAGATAATAGTCGTGTGTGCTTCCTCCCTTCGTTCTTGCTCTTTGATCGCCAGGGCAATGGCAAAGCATTCCGCCCTTGCGATCGAGGACGTGTACAGGGAGGCACTCGTCATCATTCTCTTTTCGCTGCCAATTACTGTTGCAACGGCCCGTTTACAGTTGTACCTCGAAGCGTCCACATACAAAACATTTGTTTTGTTTTTTAGGTGTTTACGGAGCCATCTTACTCTCTCCTCTCTCCGCTTTTTGTTTTGGTTTGGGTCCATGTTCTTGGGCAGGGGAGCGACCGAGATCTTGCATCGGACGGGATCCGGGATTTCCACCAGTACCTCGTCCAGGTTCTGGGGGTACGGTGGGAAGCCCACCCTAGCGAGAATCTCTCTCCCCGCCCTCGTCTGGCTTAGACGACTTCTCTGTGCGTTCAGTACCGCTGTTTTTAGCTCGGCGTAGGTATTATGTACTCCGAGGTCTAACAATTTTTGGGTTGGTGTGCCTACCGGTAGCCCTAGGGCCACTTTGTAGGCGCTCCTAATTATAGACTCGATGTTCGCTTCTTCACTTTTGTTTAGTGTGTGGAAAGGTAGACTATACGTTATCTTACTCATTACAAGGGCTTGTACTAATCTAATTGTATCCACCTCCTTCATTCCTTTTTTGTGATATGTTATTCTTTGTATCATTCTGGCGACTTGTTTTGTCGCTGATTTTAACATGTTTATTGTGTGGTTTGCCCTTCCGTTACTCTGAACCCAGTAACCCAGAATTCGTGCAACGGTTACCTCTTTTATTTTGACTCCTTCAATTTGTACGTCTATGTCTCCATTACTTTTGTATCTTTTTTCATGTACCCTGATAATTTCGGATTTATCTGGGGCACAACTGAGTCCGCTGGCCCTGGCGAAATTTTCAACTGCTGTTGCAGCCTCTTGGAGTGTCTGCTCCTTGCTAGCCAGGCACCCGCGCGTTGCCCATAAAGTGATATCGTCTGCATATAAGGTGTATCTCAACTGCGGTACATCATCCAGGGCCCGTGCGAGTCCTCTCATTGCGATATTAAAGAGCAGAGGAGAGATGATGGCTCCTTGAGGGGTACCTTTGTTCGGCATCTGAAAACGTTCCGACGTGACTTGTGCTACACTAATTGTAGCTCTCCTCCCTGTTAGGAAAGCCTTTATGTAATTGAAGGTGTGTTCACCACATCCGATGTTGTTTAATTCGGATAGGATGGCCCTATGTGAGATATTGTCGAACGCTCCTTTTAAATCAAGTGCTAGTATTAAGTGTTCTCCTCCTTTGGGTACGGAGTTCAGGACTTCCTCTTGTAATATGAGGAATGCGTCCTGAGTGGAGAGGCCACTGCGGAAACCCAGCATAGTGGCTGGGAATAGGCCCTGGTCTTCTATGAAGTTTTGAAGCCGAGTGTGAATAACCCGTTCAAAAAGCTTTCCCATGCACGACGTCAGAGATATGGGCCTCAGTGCATGCAGGGATGGCTTCTTCCCGGGTTTCGGTATCATTATAATTTTGGCTTCTTTCCATTCATCGGGGATCATCCCTTTGAGCCAATAGTGTTCATTAAAATGGTTTGTCAATGCCTCTATGACTTTATCACTAAGGTTCCTAATCATTGCGTTTGTAATTTGGTCTGCACCAGGGGTAGTATTTTTTTTGGCCGCCTGAGTTGCCGCAAAGACCTCTTCCTTGGTTATTGGGGCGTCGAGTCTCTCATTTTTAACACCCGTGTAGTTAATTGGACTTCTGGTAGTACTGGTATCTTCTCCGATGTATCTGTTTTTAAGGAATTGTATTAATTCCTCATCCGTACCCGAAAAATCGTTCGTGATTCTCTGTAATGTTTTGCTCGTCACCGATTTTGAATTTTCTGGGTCGAGCATGTTCCTCAGGATGACCCAAGTTTTTGCAGTGCTCAGTGTGTCCTGTAGCGAGCTGCAGAACTGGATCCATCCCTCGGTCGCAAGTTTGCTAGCGTACTGATTCGCCTCCTCCGCTAGAGCAGCGATTCTGCGGAGTAGGTTCCTATTTAGTCTCTGGTTTTTCCACCTCTTCAGCAGACTTCGCCTGCTCTCCCACAGGTGGAGCAGGTGCCTGTCTACTGCAGGCGTCTCTGCTGTTCTTGTTATGCGTTTAGATGTTTGTTTGTGTGACGATCTTATGTATTCTGACCAGTCCCCCATCGATTCCGGTACGGAGTCGGGAGGGGGACTGTGTCGTCGGAACCTTTCCCAGTCAGTGATGACCACGTCCCCTATGACCCTGCGTAGTTTGGGGGTCGAGAGGGAAATGCCGATTATGTGGTGATCACTGCCTAGGTTCTCTTCGAGATTTGTCCAGTTGGTGTCCTTAATATTACGTGTGAAGGTGAGGTCTGGAAACGTGTCTCTACTTACGCTGTTACCCATCCTCGTAGGCGTGGTGGGGAGCGTAATTAGGCTCAACCCTAGTTTGGATACGGCGTGTTCGAGACGCGTTCCCTTGGGAGAATCCCTCGGATAGCCCCAAGTGGTGTTGGGTGCGTTAAAGTCACCCAACACCACGAGTCTGTCTCTGGCCCCTGCAATTCTGACTGCCTCCGTAAGGAGCTCTGCAAAGTCCTCATTTCTATCTTTAGGAGGACTGTATAGATTTACTATCACAGTCCTCGCCCTGCCTCTCTTCAGAGGAAGGAGGCTAATTATTTGATGATTTATCTCTAGGCTATCTATATGTTCCATCTTTGCTGCAATACTCTTGCTAACCAGTGTGGCTACGCGGGGATAATTGAGATCTTGGAGACAGTAATATCCCTGTAGTTTGACCATCTTTGGGCCAACTTCCTGCAGGCATATTACGTCTGGCTGAATCGGAGCCGAGATTATGTAATTTTGGAGTGCTGCTGCACGCTTGTGAAAAGTGCGACAGTTCCACTGCCAAATCTCTAATTGTTCTGCACTTTTCGTATTATTTTTGGCCATGCTGCATGGGCGTATCCGCGTCGTCGCGGCCCGCTTTTGATGGTTTGTCACTAACTGGGGTGGAAAGGGGGCGTTTATTTATTGCCCTCTGCAATCCTCCCACGGCTTCGTTAACGTACTGCCTCTGAATTCTCAGTTCTTCTCCGACGAAAGCTTTCATTTCCGTCATGAAATCGCCTAACAGTTTATTGAAATTTGCTATACCTTCCCTGTTTTCCTGAACCTGGGTCTGCACTTGCTGTATTAGTTCGCTGCTTTGCGACGGGGTACCGAATATGTCTTCGCCCATCCCTTCGCTCGTTTCTGTTTTTTCCTCGTGGGTAGAACGCTTTTGCACCTCTTTCTTACCCTCGTTAGGGTTGCCTACCGACCCTGAGGTTTGCAGTGTTTTAATGGCATTTTCGAATTTTTTCTCCATTGATGAGATTGCCAATTGATACTCTTTGCGTTCCGCGGTCATTTGATTTCTAAGCTGCTTAATTTGTTGTGTTAATCTTTTATTCTCTTCTATGATTTTCCTATACTGGTGGTTATCAGTTATTGGAGCACTGGGAGACACTACTCTCACCCAGCTCACCTGGTTGGTTGTCCGGCTGGCGGCTGCGGCTTCGTCCTCTGCTTTCCCAGGCTGGGGGGAGCTCTTCTCTCCGCTGCTACTAGATATTTTCTTCATGTTGCATTTTCCGGGGGTCTCCTCAGCTCTATTGGTTGTAGTTGGTTGTTGCTGACTCCGTGATCTTGATCTCGATCTTGACGGTGATCTGGATACCTGCCGGCTCTGTTGCGCCGCTTCCTCTCGCTCCGAGCTAAACCAGCGATGAGGTTTTTGCCGTTGTTGCTCGAGCTGAGGGAATTCGCTCTCCTTGTTGGTCCATTCTGTTTTTCTTCGGGGCTGCTCCACACGCGATATTCGGGGAGGCACGTTTTTCAGTTTCTTTCTGCACGATGTGTCTCCCGTCGCGTGCTCCTCACCGCATATGGCGCAGTTCGGGATACATTCGTGTCCTTGGCTCGGATTAGATGCCCCACATTTGGAGCACACGTTGGCGTTCGGAGTCGGGCACACGTCGGTTCGATGTCCTGTTGACCGACAGATCTTGCAAACTTGTATGGTGGGCTTATATGGGTAACAGATCGCCTCTGCACCCATGAAGTAGACGCACCTCGGTAGTACGTTGCCCGTAAAAGTTATTATTGCTGACTTCGAAGAGCCCAGCATCCTAGCTCTCTCTATGTTCACCCCTTGAGTCCGTATTCGTAGGTTGGCCATAAGTTCGGCCTGGGTGGTTCCGGGTGGAAGTCCGTGAACGATACCTCGCAAGACGTCCTCAGGGTCTGCCACGTACGCGTTAAAGGGGTGAATCTGTCCTCTGATTTTCAACTGACTGATCTCTCTCAGCCTGCCCGCCACTTGTTCGTGTGGCGTAGATAATATTACGATGTTCGATCCGGGATGGACCCGCAGTAAAAAGCTGTCCCCTCCGAAATTGTTTCGGCAGGCCTCTATCACTGCCACAGAGAGCTCTGATCCGAGCAGATTCTTGACTATGAGGCCTTTGTGTGGTCTCAAAATAACCTTTATATCCTCCTTTGGGAGGGGCGGCGGGCCGCGGCGTTTTCTACATCGGAAATCCCGCTTGGTTTGACTCTCTCCTCCTGTGGCGGCGGACGAGTAGCCCGGTGATTTTCCATTTTTCTTTTCGGTTTCCTTCTCGGGTTCTTTTTCACTTTTCCGATTTTTCTTTTTTTGTCGGCGTGAAAGAACGGTGTGCCAGCCGTCTTCCGTCCACGCACGAAGGAGACCCGCGTCGGCGTTATTCTCGTTGTCGAGACCTGCGGCAGCGTTCGTTTCGTTGTCGAGAGACGCGTCGCTCAACGCCCGCGTTTCCTCAGTTAATTCCACTCGTTGCGAGACGCTACTCGCTTGGTTTGCTTTGTCCTCCGACGCCCGAGAGGGGCCGGGAAGCTCCTCGTCGACATCCATATGGGCGAAAAATTGTTAGGCCTCTTCAGGCATGCTGTCGAGCGCCGCTTTCCGCCTTGCTAGGTCTACTGTTAGGCTGACTCGTTTCTTGCCAAATACGTGGGTTTTCGCGCACAAAAATCCAAATGGGAGGTAAATGTCGCTCACCTTTGGCTTCTTACTTGGCGAGAGAATGTCCGAAAAAGTCCGTTTTATGGTTGTTAGAAAGTCCACGCACACACACTCGTCGCCGCACCCCGCACATGCGAGCGTCCCCGCGCTGCGCCGCCGACTGAAGGCGTTGTTAGGGTTAGCTCCGTTTGTGCAACTCGTTTCTTCTTATGTTGATAGGTCCTCGTGAAGCGGGTCCAGGTCCCAGGTATTGGTGTCCTTCCAATCCTCTCAACTTCACGAAAAATAATATATACTTCTTAGGTGGGCTTCGGTGAAATTTCCGCATGAAATCGTTTCAAGAAGCGGAGCGCAATGCGATCCAGTCGTCACTGCTCTGCGCCACCTCCGCGTTAAAATCTTTCATATGATTTCCTTTCGCGCATAAGCCTAAGCTTCCTTACGAGTTTAAAAGTAGACTGTTCGTAATAAACTTCAGTTGTAAGTTCAGCGTGGTCCTGTGCCTTTCTTGTGCTCGCGTCTGTAATTGCTGCAACCCCCTATACTGTTAAAAGTAGACGTTCATTTTACCGCCAAGTTGTTAGCCACTAGTTGGTCGGGATTTTCCGTGTCAGCGCGCGCGGCTCTCGCTCATACAAAAACGTAGGCGGATCCCGGAGACAGTGCAAAGAAGCGGGAAGCGCACAGTGCGCTGCTTCTCCAACAGGTATCACATGACGTCATCAGGCGATATCGTCAGGTGACGATGCCGTTATCCTCGTGTACATGTATTCAAATGACAATCCCAATCTATTACGTCTGCACTTTGCGTGTAAGTCGTACTTTACGAATTCTCCGATGCAATTTACTTTGAAAAATTGAATTAGTTCAATAAGGCACTTGCGCTTGGCGGAGGGCCTAGAAGAATGAGCATGTATCCTGCACTTCCGCACACGTGCGTGCGCGCGTGACGTATGTCGCTTGTGATGGTGGTGCTTGTCTAATGTTGTCTAACATCGGCAACAGCTTAGCTGTACACTCACTTTCACAGGGTAGAATGGAGGCGGATAAGTGTTAGCGACTGTTATCTCGCTGTTTTGGAGGTGCCAAACGCGTTAGGCCAATATTAGAACTGACCCTGCCGAACAAACAAGATACGGCTGTTTATCAAGCTTGCGCTAGCATGACGGTCAGCATCGAAAACACAGAATGCTTGCAAAGAAACGACCGTTCGTGCAGTTGTGTTATAAAAGTATATTTTACAGTATACTTTTTACAGCCCCTTTTTACAGCGAAGCTGTATATGGCTAGGTTCTGGCGGATCGCGTCCGCCGAGAAAACGACGCGTAGAACAACAATTTTGGCGGCGAATATATATACATCGGTTTATGTATAAGGTGCCTTAGCACAGGTGTGGCAAAACGGATCTTAGGCTAAAGAATATGAGGTACTTTAAAGTGATTCACAACAACTTCATCAAAAAATTATCGTAGTTTCACCTGAAAGGCGAAGCATCGATTGCGATAGCAAACTTGTAGAGAGCTATCGGAGTAATGATATTAGCTTTATCAGCTGTATAAACTTGGACATGCAGCAGCATCGGCAACACGCAGAACTGGTGTCGACGCCATCGGCGTTTTGCCCGCGTTCGCTCAAAATGCGTGCGGCGTTGGTGACTGTTGCCGGAGCCTCTGATATAAATAGGCACTTGGTGCCGCAGCTAAACGGCGCCTCCCTTCCCTCCCCCTCCCCACGGCCTCTCGCGCGTCGGAAGAAGGCGCGTTTGCTCTACATATATGGTGATTGTAAAGGAGAAAAGAGACGCCTACTTCTGCAGCCTTTAAGCGAGCACGGCGCAGAACGCGCGTTTGTTCTCCGCCGTGCGTTCACTCCCCGTGAAAGACGCGCCCCTCGCGCCCTTTCACTCGCACATACAGCGTTCGGCGCGCGGCGACGATTTCATCTCCAAATGACGTCATACGGAACCTCACGGCGACGGCGACGGCAGAAATCTGCTTTTGAGTGTCCATATAATTGCTATCGCAATAAAATAATATTGCCCTAATTGTTTAATGGATATGCAGACTATACTGAAAAATTACCTTCAGCAAGGACTGAGGCTTTTCAAGGTAGCTTTTCTTAACCCCCACAGTTACACACTTGGCTCCATTAGCGAAGTGGCAGGCGAACGCGTGTTGAAGCTGTGTATATGGCGGGATTCTGACAAAACATGCGTGCGTTGACAAGGTGTGTAGAAAAAAAATCGCGTCGACAAAACTGAATTCACAGTAGCCCGCTGCGCCCCGGCGGTGCTGCGTGGCTCCTGAGCGGATGTGGGAATAATAAAACGTCATTGTGTACCCTCCAATGTCCTGTGCATTGCTCTCTTGTGACGCCGGCATCACTCTAGCGACGTTACCAGCAGTTGTGCTTTGGTTTTGCTATGGCCAGGACGCGCGTAGTGCGTACTGAAGAAGAAGAACCTGCATGTAAAGAGCGCCGGCGTGAGCAACAGCGTGAATGGGCGCTAAGGCGACGGGAAGCCGCTAAAGCCGCATGCGTGTCGTCCGAAAACGTCGGATAGCCGCTCTGTGACCGATGAAAAACGACAGCGTGCCCGTGAGGATCCGAACAGAAGCGGCAGTGGGCGAGAAAGTATCGGTAACCAATCGCAGTACATCACAGTGACCACAAAGGAATGGTTACCATAATGACAAAGTAAAGAGAAAAAAAAAACGATAATAACAACGAAGTTATGTGTCTTTATTCAATCAATGTAGCAATTAACCATATATAACTGAATATAGTTATCAACAAGTACAGCTTCGCTGGTCTTCCGTCTTCGCATAGTGGAAGGGCTATGAATTTTTCGTCGGCTTTCCGCAGTGATAATTTAGGCCAGAACATTACGAATCGCGCCTAACCTGGAGACAGTGTCATATAGCAAAGTGGACTGATCCCGGATAGCGCATCATGCGCGGTCCCGTGGTGAGGGTCTCTGCGTACGCGTAATGCCCGTGCAGAATGTGACCAGTTCTATAGCATTCATTTACGCTCGCTTCTTTGGATCTCTATACCCCCTTGCTCCAGTGCAGGGTAGCAAACCGGACGTGCGTCTGGTTAACCTCCCTGAGTTTCCTGTCTTCTATTTCTCTCTCATTTACCGTGACCGAAAAGCTTCGCTTCTCATAAGTTCCAAGATGTGCGTTGGACCCGCATAATTTCTTAAGCACCGCTTCGTTTGCGAACCCCTTTTGTCCAAGGTTTCTGGGTGCTGCTGCCTTGCCGAATAGCTCAACGCTAACAAAAAAAAATGTATTATGTTCCCGGTGGTGGGATCGAGCCCTTAGCTCGACGCTATAGCCATTCGGCCACAATCGCACGCATACTTCTGTCGTGCCAACTACAACTAGCTCTGTGAGATGACTCCGTGGTTTCCTGTACACCAATGACGCGAGAATGAAATGAGCAAATGTATGGCACTTGATTGACCGCTTCACATAGATTCCAAGATGTACGTTGCATCTGGATAATTCTATTTACGGTGAGGTCTTCAAACGAATACTCGCACAGTGTATCACGTAAATACCTTTACAGATATTTATTATCAATGCTGTTCTCGCAACCACTTTACGACGAAATTCGAGTACCTCGGCCCGGTAGGAATGGATCGTGTGAGTAAAGTGCCCGTATGAAAGTACAAAAACGTTCCTTCAAATTGCATTCTGAAACCTTGACTGTCAGAAGTTGGTTGCGTTCAAATGACATTCTCGTATCGTCAATTTATAGTCGCCTGCGTGATGTAGCGGGAAAAATTGAACATCGTTTTATAAGCTGCAGGGATGCCATTTTATTTTGGGATACATTTAAACGAACTTTTAAAAAACGACATTGCATAATAACCTTTTCTTGGGAGAGTTGGTTCTTGCTGAACGATATGATTTTGTAGCACAAAAAATACCGCAAATGAAAGACTTCTTTTCTTTCCGGTATTCTTGCGCTACAAGATCATGACGTTTTACAAAACGACTCTGACCGAAGTCCTCATTCTCTATAACACCTGCAGGGTGCAAACTAGTGACATTTACCTCAGTGTTGCTCTACTGAAATTAG
This sequence comes from Dermacentor silvarum, assembly GCF_013339745.2. Classification (NCBI taxonomy): domain Eukaryota; kingdom Metazoa; phylum Arthropoda; class Arachnida; order Ixodida; family Ixodidae; genus Dermacentor; species Dermacentor silvarum. Next base: position 232,039,645 of record NC_051157.2, read on the forward strand.
TTTCCCTTATAGAAATGTAGTCTGTTGAGGACACGCATATTGCAACAAAAGGCCAAACCCCTAATTTCCGCCGCAACACATTTCAGGCAAATGATTGTCGAATAAGGGATCTAGATGAACAAATTGAATGTCGTCCAGAGCTTGTAGGTAAGGTCTTTATAAGTAATGTATTTATATTTACAGCTTTCTTTTACCATCAGCTTGATCTGAGCGGCAAGTGTTCAGGATGAGTAGGTACTTTGTGGAGCTCCTTGAATGGAGCTCTGCATCACCGTGAAAGTGGAAGAGATCCATTAACTCATTGTGTTTATGTTTCTCGTAATAGTCATTTATGTCCAGAAATACCCCCCATGAAAATACAAAATCCGGCAGCACCCATATCACGTTGAATGTCGACGATAATGCGGTTAGCGGTAATGTAGGGACACGCCATATTGACACCGCAGACACAAGGAGTGGTTATCTTGCCAAAAATGGCCTCTTTGTATGGTAATCACTGCACTCCTCTTGAAACTCCGTAGTGTCCTCGCTGCCACTTCGTTGCAATGGCTATCCACCAAGCCGGCGCGCTCGACGTGGAGGTGTGCGGCTCTATCGCTTTAATGTATTCACGGCTACGCATCCTTTGTGCCACCTTGCCTCGTCCATCGTGTGGGACTGGACGCGGATGGTGTGGTGTGTGGAGTGCGCGACACGGTGCGGTGGATGGAGACGACAAGGAGCAGACGACAAGTAGGGCGCACGCGGAGGCGAATTCCGTGTTGGATGGAAAACGACAACGTCCAAGAGCGTCCGGCACGTGAACACGCGGCGCAAGAAGAAAAGAAAAAGGCATCCAATCGCCACGCGACCACGAAGCTTCGAGCTGCCAATGAGCAAACGACGAATCGCGCAGAGCAGCAGAAAAGTGAGGCGCGCTGGCAGAAGGGAGGGAAAGTTCCAGGGAGTGACGCGAGGAGGAGGTCGGCCACCAGACCGGGAGTTGAAGACTCGGGTTCCAGGCCCGAGCCACCCGACCGGGGCCTCCTGCCAACCCGTTCATGGGCGTACCCGATCGTGAACTGCTGCCCGAGGCCGGTCGACTTCTGCGCCCATGGGCAGAACGTGAGCAGTCGGGCTACGGGCCCTAGTTCCACGCCCAGCTACCTAGCCAAAACGCCGCCGCCGCCTGCCCGTGTCGCCCAGCCTTCTCTCTCCAAGCCAGAGCTGCCGCGCTCTGGTAGCCTGCCCAACGGTCCAATACACCGACTTTTGGTGACACGAATGCACGTCTTTCGTTGTGTCGCCGCCTCCCATCCTCTGCGAACTAGCACGCGCCCTCACACACGACCTCAGCCCGGACTCGCGTGCTATTAATACTATGAGTGTGCCCTGAGTGTTTTCTTTTGCCGTGATATTCTTTAAGTGTTTATTTTATGGGTTACTTTTCGTTTTAGTTTTATTAAAAGTTTGTGTGTGTTCTCCAACAAATGGCTTTGTCCTCAATTGGTTCTCGGAGGCGCCCCCTCAGAGAACCGTCAGAACCATTAAACGAAAGAACCTGTCACCACAAATGGACATATGTCCTGCACGCAGTGCCCAAGTTGTCTGTTCTGGCTCGTGTTGTCTTCTCGGCAATACAGAGGCAATCCCATACGTAGTGGCAGAAGCTAGTACAAACAACTCGGATCACTGGGTGACAGACGTTTGATGCATACCGAGAAGTGGCTAAAGACACCAAAGAACGCTAATTGCGTTAAGAGAGTCATCGCCTCATCATTAGAGCATCGGACTCTTGTGCAGCAAGACCAAAGTTCGATATCACCTTGGACTTTGTTATTTCATATTCCTTGCGTAAGCTTTTTGCCAAGAAAGCAGAGGCACCTGCAGCACCAAAGTCCGGGAAGGTTCCTCTAGAAAGCTTCATTTTACAAAAAATTTGTTTATCTATAATAAGGAGCCCTACAGGAACCAGGTCATTATAAGCAACTGCGCCGAAATAAAAAGAAAAAAAAATGCAGTCTGCGCTGTCGTAAGGGATGAGGATTCTGTTTTTTAATTTTTTAGTCGAAGTTCCCCTTTTGCGTAGTGAAACCAGCAAACCCATACTGCTAAGGGTTTCCAAACTTATTTTTACAGCGAAGCTGTTATAGGCTAAGTTCCAGGAGATCGCGTCCGGCAACGGAAGTAGATAGATAGACCGGAAGTAGATGAAAAATTTTCGGCTCCATGTGCGTGGCGGTTTCCCGCCAGCTGTGCCTTAGCACAGGTGTCAAAGCGGACGATGGATGGCCCGTTGTAATACCCCTCGCCACCGCCGATGCCTCTTTCACAAGTGTCGCGATACTCGGCGGCGGCGCGTTCCACCGATCGTTGTGCCCCTTTGTCTCGTGACATAGAGATCACGCTAGCGCTGTTATCAGCAGTTGCTCTTTGGACTCGCATTGGTACGGACGCTCGTTTAACCACAGCTTCGAGGATCCTGACGATGCCGTGCAGTGTGCCGCGGCTATGAACGCTGTGGCTCATACGTAGCCTATGACGATGGGGGTACTTGACGCAGCAAACGCACTACTTGGCCATCGCGCCGGGCGAAAACAAGACGCCGGTGTCCTTGCTCTTTGACGAACGTGCCGAAGACGCTCGCTATAGTCAGTAATGATAATATATAAATTCACTATAGCAATGTTCACTGTAGCAGACCCACCATAGCCACAGCTTCGCTGACTTCCATCTTCACAGTAGTGGAAGGGCTCTGAATTTTCACTATACAACTTCGCTTGGCAAGTGACGGCAAAAACATTTTTAACAGCGAAGCTGTTTAAGCCAGCCGTAATTTGTGGTGCGTAGCCGTGGTAGCCATGGCAACCCGGAAGAGGACGAGGAGGAGACCGCGTGCATGCGCACGCGGTCAGCTCCCTGCCTTCCCGAACCCTGCTTCTCTTCCCTCCGCGGCGCGCTGAGCCAGGAGAAAAAAAAAAAAAAAGGCGAAAGCTTGCACTAGGCCGCGCAAAGCTCAAGGCACAGTGAAGCCGGCCGATTGATATCGAGCGGCTAGCCTCCAAAGCGTTCGGTGTCGGCAAGCGACAGCTATCTTCGCACTGTACCAAACTTGGATAGCCTGCCTGCGTTTGTGGCATGCCAGGCGCGCTGTCGCTCGTAGGCGCCCACGCGTCCAGCGCTAGTCAGACGAAATGTCGCGAAAGGGAAGGTACCTCCGAAAATGATTGCTCGAGAATACCTTCCTACATGCGTAGCTAAGTTAAACCAAGTTAAGACCTAGCAGCAACCAAGTTCATACCTAGCAGTAGCCGCCAGTAAGCTTCCCTGTGGCTAAGCTTTGCGCGATCGAATGCAAACTTGTCCGATTTTTTTAGCCTTATTCTCAGAAGCGACCACAGAGCACAGCGAAGAGTGAGAGAGCGAGAAACGTTTATTCTTGAAACAGTGTCCCCAGCGAGGCCCGGTATCACCCTGAGGTGGGAAGGTTCCCTAGTCCAGGAACCCTCTGGCTTCGGCAATTTTCGGCACAGCGAAAAATGTCCCGATTAAGGCAGTTGGTCACTCACACCCTGAAGCGCTACCAAGTAGCTCAAACAGCCCTGTTTTCCCCGCGGAACAGGTTTTGCCTAGGATTCCCGCCAGTGCACTACAGCTGTATCAATAAGGAATTTGCAAAACATAATGTTCCTTTTACGGGAGCAAGTTAGACAGAAGCATAACATGTACACCACGTTTCCGTAAGCATAACAATGATGAGTCTTGAGAAAAGTATGCTGAATGCTGGGTTTTTTTCTAACTGGCTGACTGCTGGTTTAGCGCTTTCTGTCTAACCCTTACGCAGTACCTATTTTATCAGGGTGAAAGCTATTCACAAGAGAGCAATTCTTTCCTTAGCAGTGAAGGTCAATCCCCTGATGCTCTGCTACTGACTGTGTGTCTGGCGCGAGGCAAGACCTTCCTTGCCTCGCGCCAGACACACAGCGGAAGTCTGGGCAGCAATGTCTGCACTTTCCCTCGAGAACGAAACGCACAGCTCGGGCTCATTCATCATTTCCTTCTTTTGAACACTGTCTCTTTTTCGAGACGTTCCGTCAAACCGGAATATGAGCTTCGAGGTCTCTTGGCAATGTTCACCATGCGCCGCGACTGGTGTGTTTCCATACTCTGATTCACAGATGACACGCTCACTAAGGCTTTGCACCTGCGTGGTTCGCGTTGCGTGCGGAGATTATCTGACGCGCTTCGATGCACTCACATCTGAACAGGAGCACCATGCACGGACTCGCGACTTGGCGACTAACTCCGACGAATTGTACACATGCTCGGCTACATCAGTCGAGGATCGTGCCTCGCTCTTTGCCCCGGGGTTCTCGGAAGGAAAACAAGGGAGCCGGGCTTTACAGGGATAAACGTGAGATTGTAAGATTGATAATAGAAACTGAACAAATTCTCTCGGCCGCTGACCAATGTATCAGCAAACAGTCATTTTCACTGTCGGCGAGAGAGGTAGATTATTTGCATATGCCATAAAAGCTGACCGCAGTTGCAGTGCATGATTCCGGTTCTTAGTGTTTTCTCGATGCAACAGCCTTAGATGGGTTTTTGCTGTCATGTACCTATCTTCAGTGTTGATATCGCTGTGCATGTGGTTTTTGTGTACGACCGGTCACGCAAATAAATTTTGTTGTTGAAAGTTAGCGCTTGTCTTCGTCTTCGTTTATTCTCGTGTCCGTGTTTTCATGCACTTCCAGATTACCATTCCATGATGACAGACCAACAAGCCCACATTGCCACCTTCGTCGGGCTTAAGCACCGTACTACTCAGCACCGACGACAGAACCCGGATTCACACTTTCCTAATGAGAAGCACCACTAATCTTAGCCTAAATAAGCACTGGGACAATGCTAAGGATAGGGGTCAGAGCTTTTTCAAGATTTTTATTGAGTAACCGAAAGCGTTAGGCACTTGGAAAGCAGGTAACACTGTTCTACGGTTCCTTGGTATTTTAACGCGACAGCATTTAGGGCCCCGTGTCGCAGAAAATCCGGCGTCGGCATTGGCGCCCGCGGTCGAGAAAATCATCCGCAACTATGTTTAGGTATGCCACACCATTCTATCATTAATGTTTCTCATACCTTGACTTCCACTCTTGGCAAAGCTATTCCTCGGAATTTTTAGAATGATAATTCACAAACAAATGTCATGAAACAAATCACCCACAGCGCATGCCTTTTTGTTAAATCTTCTCAGCCTGAAATATTAAAAGTGCGCAACAAATACGGAAACCTGAAAACGATGTAATTTCTTTGGCGAGGTTGTGCACTATCTCCGGGATCGGCCCACGCAAGAGGCAGCGTTTCCAACAGAAAGCTCACCTACGTGCATAGCGTTCGCCGCCAGTGTTTGCCAGTAACCATAACGGTTGCATAAGCTGCAGTCGTCGGGAACCATGAGTAGCAGTCGGGGATCTTTGAATGCTATCGCGTTCCACTCTTAAAAGCGAAGCTTAAGCGTCCTCCCAATTTTTGCCGAGTGTGAACTTAAACCTCGTTTTTTAAGCGTAGCTTTATAGGCTCACAAGTGTCGGCGGCGGCGGTGTCACGCTGAAAAGCGTGATCCTGGCGATACTGCAGAAAAGGTCCAAGCTCATGGCACATAGCAGGGACAAAAAAGAAAGAGAGAAAGAAAAAGGGAGAGAGAGGGACAGGAAGAAACAGAGAAAGAAAGGAAGAGAGAAAGAAATGTCGATCAAAATAAGGGGAGAGGGAAAGATAGACAGAAAGAGAGAAAGAAATAGAGAGAAAGTTAGAAAGAACGAGAGAGAAAGAAAGTCACCACGAAGATAGGAGAAAGAAAGAGAGAGAAAGATACAGGGAGAGAAAGAAAGAAATAAACAGCGAGAAGGAAAGATAGAGAAAGAAAGAGAGAGAAAAAAAAGAAAAAGTCACCACGAAGGTCAGAGAAAGAAAGAGAGAACGGAAGAAAGAAAAAAATCACAGCATATCCACGGGGTGAATGATGATGAGTGGGCGAAGCTCCGGATGGAATCATCGGATCTCCCGCTTAAGGGGACGCTAGCACAAATGCGTTAGAAACGTGCAGTACTCTCTAGTAAGGGGGAGCGGCCACAGCGTCTTACGCAGCCATTTACACATGCCGGAACGTGCACCGCGTTTGCCGACGCCATCACATGACTGCTGAGAGAGTATACCCCCCCGTATTCATAAACGCTCCTCGACTTGAACTTGACTTGCCACCGCCTTGGGCAGCGCGTTCGAAACGCGTTGAAGGTAAGGCGGGGAGGCCACAGCGTCCTACACCAGCTTCTTACACGGGCCGTAACGCGCTAGCACAAACGCGTTAGAAAATGTCACAGTTTCGCCCTAAGGGCGAAGCAATGAATGCGATAGCAACACAGCAATCTCATACGAAGTAAGGTGAGCGGCTTTGGTAGCAACAACACGCAGAACTGTTGTCGACGCCATCGGCGTTTTGCCCGCGTTAGCTCTAAATGCGTGCGGCGTTGGTGACTGTTGCTGGAGCCTCTCATATAAATAGGCACTTGGTGCCGCAGCTAAACGTCGCGTCCCTTCCTTCCCCCTCCCCCACGGCCTCTCGCGCGTCTGAAGAAGGCGCGTTTGCTCTACATATATGGTGATTGTAAAGGAGAAACGAGACGCCTAATTCTGCAGCCCTTAAGCGAGCACGGCGCAGAACGCGCGTTTGTTCTCCGCCGTGCGTTCACTCCCCGTGAAAGACGCGCCCCTCGCGCCCTTTCACTCGCACATACAGCGTTCGGCGCGCGGCGACGATTTCATCTCCAAATGACGTCATACGGAACCTCACGGCGACGGCGACGGCGACGGCGACGCCGACGGCGACGGCGACGCCGACGGCAGAAATCTGCTTTTGAGTGTCCATATAATTGCTATCGCAATAAAACGCGCTAGAAACGCGGCCTTTCGTTAATGTTGGGTATTTATTGCCATCGTGGTGCTTGTGTCTATGTGTGCTTCGTGGCGTAGTGGGCTAACGCCGCGCGCTCGGAAGCGAGGGGTCCCTGGTTCGATTCCGCGCTACGGACACAACTTCGGAATTTTTTTTCTCATTTTTCTCAGACTGGTTACACACTACTACTACTACGACGAGGGACGAACGGGTGCCGCTTTAAGGAGCTTCGCCCCTAATAAAGAATGAGAGCGAAACAGAGAAGGAGAGAAAGAAAGGGAGAGATAAAAAATAATGAGAGAGAAAGAAAGATAGACAGAGAAAGAGAGAGAGAGAAAGAAAATCACCACGAAGCTCAGGTACACACACGACAAGCTTCGCTTACCCCGCTTTTCTCGGCAGGGGAAGGACTCGTGATTTCATTTTTCTTCTTTCTTTCTGTCTGCTTCTTCATCAAATGACTACAGAGGGGCTCTGTAAACTAATAATGCACAATCAAAGTGCTTGCCAAGGCAAGGAAAATTTCATCCTTATTCACCGAGTGTGTAGTTCTGAGCGTTACGCTGAACGTCAGAATAAACGACGAAAAAGGAGCCTGGCGTCTCCTGAATACACGAATAAGTATTTCACTAAGCGTGCATGCTATAGGAACAAACTCAGCTGTCTAGTGCCGAGTAGCTTAGCGGAAGAAAATGCACTGAAAGAAACTCACATGGGTCGGGCTGACGTTGGATGAAGAAGAAGGCTCTCCGCAGCCGGAGCACCCGCCGTCACCCTGCAAGGAATGAGTATGGCAATTCAGGAGTTTTCATCCCAACACGCAATTCACCGTTTGTTGGACAGCCGCTTAAGAGATGTTAAAACGAAAACAGCAGCCACCTAAGGGCCAGCCTTGCATAAAACTACAAGAGCAGTTTTATGCGAAACTCCCCAGAAATGCTGACGGCGAATTTATTCAGCGTTTAGTCCAGTACGAGAGTGGTGAGTTGATGCTGAACGTTACCTTGCGTGCAACATTTCTGTTCGTCTGCGTAGTACACGGAACACACAGGGAGACGTGTTTGCTTGAGGGGTTGTTTTGCGCCGACGTTCGTAACTTCCAAGAGGGTTAGCACTGTGATCGCCTAAATGTTCATTGAATTATGGTGTTGTACGTGCCAAAACCACAATCGGTTTATGAGACATGCCGCAATGTCAAACTCCGGATTAATTTTGACCCCCGGGGGTTGTTTAACGTGCACCTAAATTCAAGTACACGAGCATTTCTTTTTTATTGCGATATCAATTATATGGACACTTCAACCGGATTTCTGCCGTCGACGTCACCGTCGTCGTCGCCGTGAGGTTCCGTATAAAGTATAAGGGCGATATTCCGTGTAAGGGCGATAAAATCGTCGCCGCGCGCCGTATGCGCGAGGGAAAGCACGCGGGGGACACGCGCTATCACGGAAAGTGAACACACGGCGGAAAGCAAACGCGACCGTCGCGCGAAAGACCGTGGGGGTATGAGACGGAGGGAGGCGGGGCGACACTGTGCTGCGGCACCAAATGCGTATCTTGCAACCGGGCGCACGGGGAACTGGCCACTCAATTTCCCACGCCAAAACAAGAAAGCGGGAAGGCAGCGCAGGAGGGAGGGGGGGCAGCTTCTATTCTGCCAACAACTGTGCTTGTACCTTGCCCGGCTGTGGCGGTCGCCCGCACCGTCTCCTAAAAGCGATCTCCACACGGCTTTGACCTTTGTATGCGCTGTGGATTCGCCGCTCAGTTTCCGTTGAAACGATTGACGACACTAACCTTCACTCGCTGTGGCGGCTGCGCTTGCTGCCAGCGTTTTGACAGTCGTTGTCTGCCGTCATTCAGTGTGATATATTCATGTTTGCTTGTGCGCGCTGACACCACGCTTGTCAATTCAGTTAGTAAGCGAATTTGTCCAAGTTTATGCAACCGATAAAACTACTATCCCTACTGCGAATAGCTCTCTACTAATTTGCTATCGCCATTGATGCTTTGCCTTTCGGGCGAAAGTGCGACATTTTTTTTCTATTTCACCCCCGTTGAAATGTGGCTGCCGCGTTCGGGATCCAACCCGCGACCTCGAGCAATGCCATACATAGCCGCAAAGCTACCGCGGTTGGCGCAGATGTGTTGATTTGACGTTCGACCGGTTTCATGGTGTCGACTAGAGGAGGAGAAGGAATAAACTTTTATTGTAGAACCAGCACTTTATGATGGCTGGGCCTAAGCCTCCCATGCGGGGACGCGAGGGCTTGCCTCGCCGCCGCCTTACGGGCGTGCTGGGTCGCCCAGGTTTGGTCGTCGAGGGCGGAGCTCCCCAGAGCCTCACGCAATTTCGAGGAGAGGGTCGTGGTGTTAACGTGTGTGTACTGTGCTGGGCACTCCCACAGCACCGGTAGTTGGGGGTAGTGTAAACGTGTGGGAATATAAGGTGGAGGCGGACGGGTGAAGGGTACGTATTTGTTTGTAGCAGACAGTGCGGTAGCCTGCGCGCGGCTGAACTTGGGGTGAGGTGGGGGGAAGGTTCGGCGACTGAGGTAAAATGCCTTAACGAGATCGTTATAAGTGGTCACTCCAGTGACTCCGGCGCGGTTGACTAGGCCTCGCGCAATGAAGTGGGTGACCTCGTTGAGGTTGGGGAGGTGTGGTTGGACAGGGCCCGCATGGGCCGGGATCCATGCCAGGGAGATCATGCTGTCTTTCTAGTGTGGTACCTGGCAGAGGATGCGAAGCGCTTGAGGAGAAATACGGCCTTTGCTGAAAATTACTGGCGGCTGAGCGAGAGTCACACACGATGGTGTGACAGGTAGGATCTAGCGTGGCCACGGCGATGGCCACTTCTTCAGCCGTCTCGGCAGTGGTGGTAGTGACGCTGGAGGCGTGGTGTAGGACTCCACCGCGTGTGGCGACGGCCACAAATGGAATATTGGGCTGCATCAACAAATGTGACGCCAGGTACATGAGCAAGGGCTTTTATGATAGATCCAGCCCGAGCTTGGCGCCGGGCCCTGTTGTATCCAGGGTGCATGTTTCTAGGGATAGGGTCTGTGTGGATCGGCTACGGATGTCAGTCGGGATCAATTGCTTGAGGGGCCCTGTTGCTGACGGTAAATTAAGCCTAGACGATACGGCCTTTTAATGCGGCTTTGCGTCTGCAAGCAAAGCCGCATTTTGCAGTTCTGCAAAATTTTCTCCACCGTTCCATTCGTTCTTCCGTTTCGTTTTCCAAACCCCCGTGCCGCCATCTAGGCTTGAATGGGTGAATATATGTGAATGCACAAACTTCGGTGTACGCTTATCGCCCCCTACTCGTGGGTGCACGAAACGCTGACGGGATATTGGCACGCATACTTCTTTATCCTTCTCGCGGGGGCCGCATTTCACCCGCTAATAACGTAATGTTGTCGCTAAGCGCAAGACGCGCCTGTATGATTTAGAATTTACGTTATCCTTGATTCTGTCTGTTGAGTATGTCCTCGCCGAACTGTTAATCAGATTGCACGCGCGACACGAATTGTGTAGTAGTTTCTGGAAACCACGCGGCCACCAGTCATAACACTAGAATATTCGACGAATGATGTATAACAGCCGCCGCGCTTTAACCGCTGATGAGATTTTCGACGATCGCCGACTGTGTTCGCCGCTATCGCAGTGCTTTGAGCGTAGCCTGTGCTGGGGGGGGGGGGGGGGGGGGGGGGGGGGGGCGCAGGTTTGCACATCTTTCATAGTTTTACTACTGTGTTTTTCAGCGTAACTACTACGTGACAATATTGTGTCAGAAAGGCGCCGACACACATCCGCCCGAAGCCCAAACAACGGAGTTTCGTACATTTAGAGCGAACTCGAGTGCTAGTGGGAAGCTGCAAGCGGGGTTGTGGTTAGCACCTGGATTTGCCTAAACGTCTTCCCTGTGGTTTTCAACGGATTCCTCAACCCCTCATTTTAAACTGTTTTACGAATACTTAAATACATTTGATTAAAACTGTCCGCAGGCCGGATTCGAACACAGGACGTCTAGTACAGAAACCCGATATTCAAACCATTACGCCACGGACGCATGCGCTCGTGAATTTCTCGCGGGCGCATTTCAATTGGGTCGAGGCGCCATTATCACGCAGGCGAGTGCTTTCTCGGCCAGTGTGTATACGTGGAAATAGCAAGCAACGAGAGAATTGCATCTGCGACAACAGCTTCGGAAGAATTGGAACGCAGGCGAGCGTCGGCGGGCAAATTATGCGAGGAAGAAAAGAACACACTCATTTCATTTACCAAACACGCGATTGGTGGTAAAAACGAGTTTACTGGAGAGATGGTCATAGTGTGCATGGCATTCTTTAGAGTTGCTCATCTCTTAAAGTTTTTCAAGGGTAGAGTATGAGCTTCACAAGAAATGATTCTACGCACTATATATGACAATGCCCCAGCGGGGAGTTGCTGCCCCAGTTTCTTTCCGCGAATATAGGCGTCAGGCGCGCCACGCACGCCGCGCTTCTCACCGAGAGCCTGACAATGGCGGCCGCCGTAGCGGACGACGCACTTGTCCTCACCCTAAGTACAGCGTACCCTAAGCGGAGAGCGCGTGCGTCAAACCAAATGATTCACGGCCCGGTACACATTCAGGCACGTGTTGTGAAAAATTACTGCGAAAAAACTGTCAACCCTTCCACTGGGGTGGAGATGGAAGACCAGCGAAGCTGTACTATGGTGGGAAATATGTATTTGCAATTATGACTATTAAGAATGAGAAATATATATGATCCGGTGGTTTTCATTTATTTAGTGACCACAGGGACCATGGTTTTATGGTCGCTACGGTACACAGCGATAGGGTGTACAGCAAAGGTTGGCCCGTTCTTAATAAACACATCACCAACACCGCACGCATTCGGTGCGAACGCGGGAAAAACACCGCCACCGTCGACAACAGTTCTGCGCGTTGCTGGCGCTGCTACATGTCCAAGTTTATACAGCTCCTCAGAATGTTGAGAACGACAGCCCATAAACAAATGTCATGAAACAGAACACCAGCTGCGCATGCCTTTTATGTTAAATCTTCTGACTGTGATTGAGTCGCCAGTTACCCTTGCGCCCGGTCGCAAGATACGCATTTGGTACTGCAGCTAAACGTCGCCTCCTCTCCCTCCCTCCCGTCCCTCCACGTTCTTTCGCGCGACGGAAGAAGTCCCGTTTGCTCTCCGCCGTGCGCTCGCTCCGCTGAACGCGCGCGTGCCTCGCGCGCTTTCACTCGCACATATAGCATACGGCCAATTAGAGTTTTAGGGGCGAAGCACCTTAGGGCCGAGCCTTGTCCGACCCTCGTCGTCGTCGTCCGTAGCTCTGGTTTGCATGGAGTCCGCTAGGGGCGCTGCTGTGCACAAGGGCGTTCGTTCCCGACGCGCGCTCTCTTTCTCTCTTTAGCCATATCATAAGAAGCCAACAAACATTCAAAACAAACAAGCAACAAGCCAACAAACATTCTTATGATATGATTAATAAAAATCGGGCCCCTCGGTTCCCTTTCTTCTCGTTCGCTTCAGCCATGGATGATAACGATCGCTTCTGATAACGGAGCGCCCGCTATGGATGACAACGCGAGAGTGGCAGCTCAACTGCAAGCGGAGTCGAGGGCTCGCAAAGTTGCTGCATCACGGCGACGCCAGCATGCGGACCCGGAGGCGTATATTGCTTTCCGCGGATGATTGCACACGCGAGAGAGAAAAAAAGGAGGGCGCGGAGGATGGCGCCGCCTTTTTTTCGACGACGACGACGACGCTCGAACGCAATCATTGGGTTTTTATGAATGCACGATTTGGAAGCGTGGCTGTATGGCGAGGTGGTTACGACGATCGCTTTGGGATCTGGGGTACGCGTGTTCGAATCCCGCCTCGACTTTTTTTTCTTGGTATCACCATTTTCTTTTTTTTCTCTGTTTGGAGGCGCCATCGTTTGTGCCCCGGTGTCGCGGCGGAAGCCGCGATGCCGGGCGCCGACGCGACGCGGCGGTCGTTGGGGTGTTGCGGAGCGCAGCGTACTACTGCTCCAGTCAGGTAGACTACTCCCTCCCAGATAGTGAGATTATATTTGGATCATCAAAACAGTGATGCGTTTATTTAGGAATACCATCGATCGCTTAACAGCAGCCGCAGTTGTGCCTAGTTACCAGCAAGCGTGTTCTCCGTTCCAACGCCGGCGGCGTTACAACGGAGACGTCCCGCCGGTACCATCCTCCTCGCCCTCTTTTTTTTCTCTCTCGCGTGGCAATCATCCGCGGAAAGCAAAATATGCGACCCGGAGCTGAGGGCTCGCGAAGCTCGCGCTTGAACCTAAAGTCCCTGAAAAAAACTTTACTTGAACCGAGCATCGGCGCCACCAAACTCAGGTAGAGAACGCTTCCTGCGTTTTGCCGCCGCTTCCCGCTCTCTCGCCGCCTCTGGGTCCGCTTGCCGGCGTCGGGGGATTCACGGTTACCCGAATGATCCCCCGGTGCTTCGCCCACTCATCATCATTCACTTCGTGGATATGCGGTGATTTTTTCTACACGCGGAGCCAACCATCGGAGACTGAGCCCTTAACAGCTTCACTGTAAAAAGCTGTACGCTACTCGGATCTCGCGATTTCTTCATCTCCGTCGACGGAACAGTCGACAGAAAACCATTCCACGGAATGAAGCGAAATCTCATTCGAATTACGCATGCACCGCAGTATTTACTTCAATAAAGAAAAGCGCGAAACACGCATCAAAACCACATGGTATGCGCGTGGGAAGAATTGCGAAGCACATAGCGTTCACCGCAAGGATTACACAAGCTGCAGTAGTCGGGACGCGGCCACTGTAGCATACGAAGCTACACTTTAATATGTAAAAGAAGAACCCGCCTAGCAACTTATTTCATTTGTGTTGTGTTGTGCGCCGCAAATGATGCGTGTGTGATTGAAGTTCGTACCCCAGTGGTTGTGCGTCTCGACGCGCTCAAGCTTATCGCACTCTCCTTACTTTTCTGGAACTAACTTATGTTCAAGTTTGTAACTGTTGCTGTATGTGACCTGTGCTGCGCGTTCTACTTTATTCTTTGAGATTTGTTATCTCGCTCTTTCTTTCCTCCCCTTCTTCCTATCTTGCATTTGTATGTTTCTATCTCCTCCTTTCTAAAGACTAGGCAGGCGTTGTGCCCCTTCCGGAGGCCGTTGCCAGCCTGCTCCTCGCTTTCCCTTTCCTGTCAAATGTATATGTTTTCAAATCAACAACAACAACATCAACAACAACAATAATAATAATAATAATAGCACTATGGCATACATAGCCCTATGAAATAACAATCGCGTTTTGTACTTTAAAAACGCTTTGAGGTTTAAACTTGTTTTAGAGTGCGCAACAGCGGTTCCTAAAGTTCAGTGCAAGGAGACATGGCGGACGAACAGTCGTTCAGCGCTGAGTGTTTTCACATGTGCATTGTATATCCATGTCTTTCTGCCTGCGCTAAAAGAAATTATAAGAGGACCTGTCAGCAAGCCCATATAGCTATCCTCATCGCATATGCAGTATTTGGAATTCGGTGGCAGCGAAGTCGTCGTGTCAGTGCAGTGAGGCCCTCGCGCTATGCGGTCAGCTTGTAAAGAAATTATGTCTGTAAATTGCTAGTATAATTGCGCATAAGCGGAGCCTGCTCCTAGACTCTTGAACGAAACGTAACACAGCAAGCGCCAATCCAAAAGCCCACGTCTGCCCCTGAATGAAGCAGCAAATGATGTGTGTGTGTGTGTGTGTGTGATTAATTAACATGGGATGAATTTGGGTTGTGAACTTGAATCTTAGCGCTAGCCTGGTTCGTCCACCGCGGTGCGCGTGCTGTAATTATGTATTGAAGTTATCTATGAATATTTATAAAGGCATCTGTGGCGTTATCGTATATCGCGAGTAGCTTTATGCAACAAACCGGAAAATTTGGACGACATCCGAAGGTCGTATCTTCTCCTGAAGGACACCTCGTAGTATTTACTTCTATCTGGGGTTTTACGTGCCAAAACCAGTTCTGATTATGAGGCACGCCGTAGTGGAGGGCTCTGGATTTATTTTGACCACCTGGGATTCTTTAACGTGCACTACAACGCAAGCACATGGACATTTTTGCATTTCGCCTCCATCGCAATGCGGCCGCCACGGCCGGGATTCGATCCCGCGATCTCGTGCTCAGCAGCCCAACGCCTTAGCTGACTGAGCCACCGCGGCGGGTGTAGTATTGTCACGTAGTAGTGACGCTGAAGAAAACAGTCGTAAAACTGTGTACGACGAAACTGGTTGTTTATTGGGCGAACCTGTGCCCACAAAAGCAAGGTACACTCAAAGCACAACGATAGCGGCGAACACAGTCGGCGATCGTCGAAAATCTGATCAGCGGCGAAACGCGTCGGCTTTTATACCTGAGTCATCGAAGGTTCCAGATTAATCCCTGATGCCCGCGTGTCTTCCAGAAAGTTCTAGACAATTCGCGTCGCTCATACAATCAGATTACATGGGCGTCGGTGACCACAGACGACGGATAGAAGCATCGATAACGTCCGAGAAGCTTCCAATGCAGGCGCGTCCTGCGCCGAGCGATAACGTTTAACATTTGTCAGCCAATGTTGAAAGCGGCCACCAGTGAAAGATAAACATGTGTACGTGTCAATACCCTCCCCTTAAAAAGCATCGCCCCGATGCTACAAACAAACACGAAAGCGAAAACAAAAACCATGCGTAATAAACAAAATAACAAAAAACAATAACAAAATAACAAAGTACCTAAGTTTGTCAGCGGGCGTAGAAAGGCTTAAGACGCACCACGTGGATGACTTCAGGTCGTGCCCGGCGCCGCTGTGATTGCGAAATGCCGTCTGGCACGACCTCATAGTCCAGTGCGCCAATACGTCGGGTGATCTTATATGGTCCGAAATAGCGACGTAACAGCTTCTCGCTAAGTCCTCGTCGGCGTATCGGAGTCCAGACCCAAACACGGTCACCGGGCTGGTACTCGACGTAGCGTCGTCGAAGGTTGTAGTGTCGGCTGTCGGTCCTCTGCTGGTTCTTGATGCGCAGTCGGGCGAGCTGTCGACCTTCTTCGGCACGCTGCAAATAAGTGGCAACGTCGAGATTTTCTTCGTCAGCGACGTCTGGTAGCATGGCGTCAAGCGTCGTTGCCGGGTTCCTTCCGTAGACCAGGTTGAACGGCGCCATGTGCGTCGTTTCTTGCACGGCCGTGTTGTATGCGAAGGTCACGTACGGAAGGATGGCATCCCACGTCTTGTGTTCGACTTCGACGTACATTGCCAGCATGTCGGCGATGGTCTTATTTAGGCGCTCGGTGAGGCCATTCGTCTGCGGGTGGTAGGCGGTGGTGCGGCGATGGCTTGTCTGGCTGTACCGCAGGATGGCTTGAGTTAGTTCTGCCGTAAAGGCCGTGCCTCTGTCGGTGATGAGGACTTCTGGGGCACCGTGACGCAGGAGGATGTTCTCAACGAAGAATCGGGCTACCTCGGCGGCACTGCCTTTGGGCAAGGCTTTTGTTTCGGCGTAGCGGGTGAGGTAGTCCGTAGCGACGACGATCCATTTATTTCCGGACGTCGACGTCGGAAAAGGCCCCAGTAAGTCCATCCCGATCTGCTGGAACGGTCGGCGAGGTGGCTCGATTGGCTGTAGAAGTCCGGCTGGCCTTGTCGGCGGTGTTTTGCGTCGCTGACAGTCTCGGCATGTCCTTACGTAATGGGCGACGTCGGCAGAGAGGCGAGGCCAGTAGTATTTTTCTTGTATCCTCGCGAGAGTGCGTGAAAAACCGAGATGTCCAGCCGTTGGGTCGTCATGGAGAGCTTGCAGAACCTCTGGACGCAATGCTGAGGGTACCACGAGGAGGTAGTTGGCTCGGAGAGGCGAGAAGTTCTTCTTTAGGAGAATGTCGTTTTGCAAGAAAAACGACGCCAATCCTCGCCTGAACACCTTCGGCACAATGACGGTCTTGCCTTCCAGGTAGTCTACAAGGCTCCTGAGTTCCGGGTCGGCTCGCTGTTGTTCGGCGAATTCGTCGGCACTGATTGGTCCCAAGAAAGTGTCGTCATCCTGGTCGTCCTGTGGCGGCGGTTCGACGGGGGCGCGAGACAAGCAGTCGGCGTCAGAGTGCTTTCGCCCGGACTTGTAAACGACGGTGATGTCGAATTCTTGAAGTCTCAGACTCCATCGTGCGAGGCGACCTGAAGGATCCTTCAAGTTAGCTAGCCAACACAAGGCGTGGTGGTCGCTCACAACTTTAAAGGGCCTGCCATAGAGGTAGGGACGAAACTTTGATGTAGCCCAGATGATGGCGAGGCACTCCTTTTCTGTTGTGGAATAATTTGCTTCCGCCTTCGATAGCGACCGGCTAGCGTAACTTACAACCCTTTCTAGTCCATCAGTCCTCTGCACAAGCACGGCGCCGAGTCCTACGCTGCTTGCGTCGGTGTGGACTTCGGTATCGGCGTTTTCGTCGAAATGCGCAAGTATTGGCGGCGATTGCAGGCGTCGCTTCAGTTCTTCAAATGCTTCGAGTTGCGGCGTCTCCCACTTGAACTCGACGTCGGCCTTCGTGAGATACGTCAGTGGCTCTGCGATCCGTGAAAAATCCTTGACGAAGCGCCTGTAATAGGCGCACAGTCCAAGAAATCTACGCACTGCCTTCTTGTCAGCGGGCAGAGGAAAGTTGGAGATGGCCGCAGTTTTCTGAGGGTCGGGGCGCACTCCAGACTTGTTGATGACGTGGCCCAAAAACAAGAGCTCCTCATACGCGAAGCGGCACTTTTCTGGCTTTAACGTGAGTCCGGAGGTTTTGATTGCTTGAAGAACTGTTTCAAGGCGCCGCAGGTGTTCTTCGAAGCTTGAGGCAAACACAACGACGTCGTCCAAATAGACGAGGCAAGTCTGCCACTTCAAGCCTGCCAGTACTGTATCCATGACGCGTTGGAAAGTCGCAGGTGCCGAGCAAAGACCAAACGGCATGACCTTGAACTCAAACAGTCCGTCTGGTGTTATAAAGGCCGTCTTCTCCCGATCCCTCTCGTCGACTTCAATTTGCCAGTAGCCGGTTTTGAGGTCCATCGACGAAAAATACTTTGCATTGTACAGTCGATCCAAGGCGTCGTCAATCCGTGGGAGGGGGTATACGTCCTTCTTCGTGACCTTGTTGAGGCGACGATAATCGACGCAGAAACGTAGGGTTCCATCCTTCTTCTTCACTAACACCACGGGGGACGCCCACGGACTCTTGGACGGCTGGATGATGTCGTCGCGTAGCATTTCGTCGACTTGTCGTCTTATGGCCTCGCGTTCGCGCGCCGAAACTCGGTACGGGCTCTGACGCAATGGGCGGGCATTTTCGTCGGTTATGATGCGGTGCTTGGCGACAGGGGTTTGTCGAACTTTTGACGACGACGAGAAGCAATCCTTGTATTGCAGGAGCAGAGCTTTTAGTCGTTCTTTCTTATGCCTGGGAAGGTTCTGATTGACGTCGAAAGTTGGTTCAGGTATTATAGTCGTCGTTGCGGGTGCACTGGAATCCGTGAAGGCGAAAGCACTGCTGGCTTGTACTATTTCGTCGATGTAGGCGACCGTGGTGCCTTTGTTAATGTGCTTGTATTCGGGGCTGAAGTTCGTGAGCATCACCGTTGCTTTCCCTGCACGTAGCTCAGCTATGCCTCTAGCGACGCAAATTTCTCGGTCGAGCAGTAAGTGATGATCGCCCTCAATGACGCCCTCCATGTCTGCAGGCACTTCGGTGCCGACGGAAATCATTACGCTGGAGCGAGGCGGAACGGTGACTTGTTCTTCAAGCACATTCAAGGCATGGTAACTTATGCTTGTATGCGGTGGTATCGCGTTGTGCGTTGAAAGCGTTATCGACTTGGACCTTAAGTCGATGACTGCACCGTGTTGATTTAGAAAGTCCATGCCTAGGATGACATCCCTGGAGCAGTGCTGCAGGATTACGAAGCTCGCCGGGTAAGTGCGGTTGTTTACCGTGACTCGCGCTGTGCAGATTCCAGTCGGCGTTATTAGGTGGCCTCCCGCTGTCCGGATATCGGGTCCTTGCCAGGCTGTTTTCACCTTCTTCAACTTGGCGGCGAACGGGCCACTGAAGACGGAATAGTCGGCTCCAGTGTCGACGAGAGCGGTGACGTTATGGCCATCGATGAGCACGTCTAGATCGGTAGACCGGCGTCTGGCGTTGCGGTTAATTCGTGGCGTCGGATCACGGCTGCGTCGGCTTGCTCTGCTGCTGCTACGTCGCGTCGGAAGGTCTTCTTCCGGCGGCGAAGTGTTGTCAAGGCTGTTGCTAGGCGGCGTGCTGATATCTCGTCGTGATGAATCGCGAATCGTCGTCGTCGGCGGCGTCGGAGGATCTTCGGCATTGCGTCGTACAGCAACCGCACCTCCATCGGTTGCTGCCTTTAGTTTCCCGGATAGGGGCTCACGGACCGGCCCCGGGCTGGGCCAGTGTATGGTCGGCGCTGCGGCGACAGGTAACGTCCTGGTGACGGCGACCGTGAGGGTCGTCGTGGTTGCCACTGGGCTCCGGCGAGGTAGTCGGCGATGTCACGTGGCCGCTCGCCAAGCTGTGGACGCGGCGCGTTGACGGCGAACCCTCGTAGGCCCATCTCGCGGTATGGGCATCGGCGGTAGACATGACCAGCTTCCCCGCAGTGATAGCAGAGCGGGCGGTGGTCGGGGGCGCGCCAAATGTCCGTCTTTCTCGGGTAGCTGCGCTGGGTGACGGGCGGGCGTGCTGGCTGCGGCGGCGGCGGTGGGCGACGGAACTGCGGCGTTACTTGGCCCTGGTGCGAGCGTGAAGGAGGGCCTTGACGACGGGCAACGGCGGCGTAAGTCAGCGCTTCCGGCTGGGGTTGCGGCGATTGCGGCTGCACATCAGGAACTCCAAGTGAGCGCTGAACTTCTTCTTTGACGACGGCGGCGATAGATGCCACTTGAGGCTGCGACCTGGGTAAGAGCTTCTGCAGCTCCTCGCGAACGACTGCTCTGATGGTCTCGCGCAGGTCGTCGGCGCCTAGAGCTTGAGCATCGGCGTAGTTGGTCAGGGCACGGCGGTTGTATTGCCTGGCGCGCATTTCAAGCGTCTTCTCGATCGTTGTGGCCTCGGAAAGAAATTCGGCGACAGTCTTGGGCGGGTTGCGCATCAATCCGGTGAATAGTTGCTCTTTGACACCCCGCATCAAGAACCGAACTTTCTTTTCTTCAGACATGTCGGGGTCGGCGTGGCGGAAGAGGCGAGACATCTCCTCCGTGAAGATCGCGATGTTCTCGTTCGGCAATTGCACCCTGGTTTCTAAGAGAACCTCTGCCCTCTCCTTTCGTACGACACTCGTGAAGGTCCTCACGAAGTTTTCACGAAAAAGGTCCCACGTAACAAGGGTGGTCTCTCTGTTCTCAAACCAGGTCCGAGCAGCGTCATCCAACGAAAAATAGACATGGCGTAGCTTGTCGTCGTCGCTCCATTTGTTGAACGTCGCGATCCGCTCGTATGTCTCCAGCCAGGTTTCAGGGTCTTCAGCCGATGATCCACGGAAGGTCGGGGGCTCCCGAGGTTGTTGCAGCAGGATGGGGGACGCTGGGGCTGCCATTGGGGTCGTTGACTTGGCCTTGATCGCTGTGGTCTTCTCGGGAAGAAGTCCGTACTCCGGCAGAAGTCCTTGCTGCCTACGGCTAGCTCGCTGGTCCTTGGTGACGTTGGCGTTGTCCTCCGGTTTCGGGCTTGGATCGCGGCTTTGCGGGGGCGTTCGCTGCATGAACGCACTAGCACCTCCACCAGATGTCACGTAGTAGTGACGCTGAAGAAAACAGTCGTAAAACTGTGTACGACGAAACTGGTTGTTTATTGGGCGAACCTGTGCCCACAAAAGCAAGGTACACTCAAAGCACAACGATAGCGGCGAACACAGTCGGCGATCGTCGAAAATCTGATCAGCGGCGAAACGCGTCGGCTTTTATACCTGAGTCATCGAAGGTTCCAGATTAATCCCTGATGCCCGCGTGTCTTCCAGAAAGTTCTAGACAATTCGCGTCGCTCATACAATCAGATTACATGGGCGTCGGTGACCACAGACGACGGATAGAAGCATCGATAACGTCCGAGAAGCTTCCAATGCAGGCGCGTCCTGCGCCGAGCGATAACGTTTAACATTTGTCAGCCAATGTTGAAAGCGGCCACCAGTGAAAGATAAACATGTGTACGTGTCAGTATTTACAACTAGCAATGCATGTAAATTAACGAAATACACGCAAAAGTACGTACTATCAGCACCAGAAGCCAAGGTGAAGAAAAAGTTGCTTGATTAGCAATGTAGCGTGTCAACAAAGGCATAGAAATCACAGAACCGAATCTGTACTACGAGCTTTTATCTACCTTGTTCCCGTGTCGGTGCTGATGTCATGCAGCGCTTGCGCAGTCCACGGGTTAACTCAATTGCAATTTTCTGGATTTCCCGAGCGACAGACGACATTTCCCACCAACCACCTTAACCAGAACAGCGAAATAAATACCTTCCGGCTCAATTTAGACGGATCTCTCCCATCCTTCTTTCTCTTTTTTTATTGTGACAGCAATTATATGGACACTTGAGACGCATTTCTGCCGTCGCCATTGTCGTCGCCATGAGGTTCCGTATAAAAAAATTAAATTATGGGGTTTTACGTGCCAAAACCACGATCTGATTATGAGGCAAGCCGTAGTGGGGGACTCCGAAACTTTGGACCACCTGGGGTTACTGCACCTAAGTCTAAATACACGGGTGTTTTCGCATTTCGCCCCCACAAAAATCCGACCGCCGGGTCCGGGATTTGATCCCGCGACCTCGTGCTCAGCAGCCCAACACCATAGCCACTGAGCAACCACGGCGGGTGTTCCGTATAAAGTCCAAGACAATAGTAAGTGCAGTGTGTTCTCGGCGCTCAGTTTGCTCTGAAGCGATAGAAAACCGCACGAAGGTCACTTCGCTCGCTGCTGCTGCCCCGTTTCCTCACACCAGCGTTTTAATAGCGAGTGTCCGCGGTCATCGAGTGAGATGTGTTTATGTTTGCTTGTGTGCGCGCGACACCGTTCTTATGAGTTTCGTTACTGCGCGAATGTTTACACATTGATACGGCCTATAAAAGTACTATTCTTACCTCGTATGGCTCTCTGCTAATTTGCTATCGCAATCGAGGCTTCGCCTTTCGGGCGAAACTGCGACTTCTCTTTTTTTTTTTCTGTTGGCGGCCAAACATAGCAGCGATCGGTGCGACCAACCGGTTGGTCGCAGTGGCCGAGGTTGGAAGGAGGAGGGGGGGGGGGATGAGACCAAATCACACCACGTGAAACGACCCTTTATCAGCACGCACCGGCGCGCCATGCATTTCGGAAGCCACGCGCAGGCTTCGCGGCGCCGCCGCTACATGGCGCCCAGTGTTGTTGGGGAAGCGCGAAAGAGTCCCGCTGCCGTACACGCCTCATACATAACTCGTTTAGACGGTGGCGCTACGTCGTGTCGCTATATCGATTCAATGCTAAACGCTTTACCATCGACGAAGAGCATGAGATGGGTTCCCCCATTTTTCTCCCTTTTTCCCAGATATTCCTTATGCTGAAAGAGACATCGTCTTTTGTCGAGATGGCTCCATGTGGATCTTCGTCGAACACAAAGTTGAGCCCTTATCAACACCGCACTAGAAACACTGTCAGGTACGTATTTGTAAAGTCCCCGCGAAGCACGCTGCAGCCTCTTTAGCGATGTTAAAACAAAGGACATGATTTACAGTGCGCATGCGTTTGTTGCGTGTGCGTGTATATGTACGCGTGTGTGAGTGTGTGTGCGTGGGGGCGGGCTGGCGGGCAGGCGCATATTATGCGGCTCCGAGTTCGCTCGTTCTTGCGCTAAGTAACTTCATTCTCAGCTAGCCGAGCATCAACTGACCCAAGCCAAGTTTTGCTGCACAAGCACCCTGTCCAAATGCTAGCCCACGAGGTCTACTTTTTCACGGCGAACGTCTGCTGACGGCTCACAGAATCAACAAACAAACAAACAGACAAGCAAACAAATAAAATATGAGTATGCAAGACGGAACGCTGGAAGTTAGCGCATAAGTTGTCGCCCTTGCGACAAGCGCCGCTGTCAGAGAAAGATAAAATTGAAATGTTGCTCGAACAGCGTGCTGCCAGACCGCTGCTGTTTGCCCTGCCCCGTGAGAAGCAGCAGAGGGAATCCAAACGAGGACCGCCAAGCACCGACCAAGACGGAAACGAGCTCAAGCGAGGTCCGGGCGTTGGCGACTCCGTATATCTGCTCGCAGGCGGGAGCGGGCGATCGTCAGCGGACGGACATTCGCGGCCCGATGATAACAGGTATCCCCCAACGTCGCTCCCGCTCGACGGGGGAAACTTGAGCCAACCGCACCAGAGGAGTGCAGGAAAAACAAAATATTGCCTGAAGAATAACGACTTAGAAGCTGGAACGACTCCAGCAAAGGCTCAAGCAACCCACAAGGCAATAGCGTAAAATGGTGGGAGGGAAAAAACAGACACGCAGAGGCGCTAAGGATGGCAGCCTGATCGAACGCGTCCCTAATGACGTCCCCAAAGGCCGTCCGATAACAATGGCAGAGTGATCAATCAGCCGAGTGGCCGGCTAGCGCCGATCACCGGTGCGCGCAGTCGATTGCACGCCGCCGAGCGCTCACTCGACTACGGCCCAGTAGCCGAAGAGCGCGTTTGGAAACCCCTCCGCGATGATGGCAGTGCTCAAGAGAGCGCGAGCCGTGGCCGCAGACTTGTGTCGGCTCCAGGGGGTTGGAGGCGCAGACGTGACACTCCTTGACGCTGTTTGATGAAAGGTGGGCGCTGCAACGACCACCGCCTCGGCCGACACTCGCCTTTCCAGGTGGCTTTCATCACGAGCGCACATCTCAGGCGAAAACAGCGAGCCGCCCTTAGTGCATGGCAGCAGCCACATCTCAACTGGCTACGTCAGTGGTCACGTATTTGAGGGTCAGGCAGCGAGTGAATACATAACGGCTGGGCAACCGAGGTCCTCAACCATTTGTCACTATTCATCTCCAGCAATGCTGAACAGGACAACGTCATCGAACCGACCTATTCTAAACATTAAACGCTCGGTCCTTTGCAGGTGGAATATGGAAGTCTTGCACCGGCTTCAGAAAATAAACTTGTTGGCACTTGGGCTGTTGTGGACTCTTATTTGTCGCCTCGTTCTGTGCCATTTCTAGAAGGCTAAGTGCAATTGGCAGGTGTAAGCGCGAGCAAGTATGCCTATCTGTGGGTGGGCGTGATTCCACCAGAGTGTGGTGAGCGCGAGTCCGTGCTGACAAGCATAAATGCGAATATGAGTGAGTGCCGTCCAGCATAAATAAACGTGGCTTGGAATATCAGTGAACGCCGGTGAGAGTTAGTGGACGTGATCATGAGCGTGCGAGTGTGTGTGTGAGAGAGATAGAGAGAGACGACAAGTGAGCAAGTAGGTGCATGTGAGTAGACGTGAGTGTGAACTGGACTTTGGAGCGATCTGTAATCTTGCTCTCAATCAGTGAGCTCTTTAGTGAGCTAGTGATTCAGATGAATGAGATAAACTTTTAAGTTCAAATCAAACGAATAAATGGACGATCAACGACTGTGTATGGAGTCACAGCTCAGGACTTTGTTGCTATACTGGTGTGTCTGTAATTCCGTGAATCTGAGTGGGCCCGAGCGAGTGCGGGTCGATGAGTCGATAGATCAATCAATCACTCAATCAATGAATAAATCAATTAATCAATCAATCTTTATTTGCATTCATTCATTTACAAAATGAATGCTGAGACAAGAACTAAAAGCTGCTTGTTTGCAGCTTGACGAGGTTCTTGCCCCTATCCATGACAACGAGGGCAAATACAAGGCATAACATGAAACAGTGTATATACAGTGATGCTATGAGTAGATCTAAGTGGGCCTGCCTTAGTCTGATATTGGTGAGTTTTGTACAAGTGATCCCGGTTGAGTCTGATCTTGGTGAGTCTGAGAAAGGTGAGCCCGGCTGAGTAGAATTTTAGTGAGTCTGAGTCCCGTGTCAGTCAACAGTCTGAGTGAATGCTGTTCATTTTGCCAACCTAACTCCAGCACCAATAATTAATCCAGCAGGTTATATGCATGCGTATTTATAAAGTGCGTATGAATAAGTTCACAGAAAGGACATTAACTTGCTACTAAGGTTTTCTGGTAAATAATTACACCACGACCATGAATACATACGTGCCGACAACGGGAAACCAAATGAGGGTATATTTTTTTAAGGAGGAAAGAAAGACAGGTGAAAAGTGATGTCCCAAAACATAGTCCAATATTTCTTTAATTGCTGACACCAACAGCAAAAACATCTTAGCTCCAGCAGACAAGGACGGCAAGAAGACGCGGGTGTCTTCCTCACGTCCGGTGGCGCTAAAAATGTTTTCAGAGTTAGAGCACCAACATGCCCGAAACACAGCAATATCAAGAGCAAAATGATCGACACGACCGAAAACAAAACAGTAGAGGGGGTCGTTACTACACCTGCGCTCTGTGTATTCCTTTGCTTTACTACAGTTCAGGCTAGGGTTCAGCAAGAGTATTTCGGCGTTGGGAAAATTCACACACTGTTGACAGCGAACTTCGCCATGTGAACGAGCCATAAGAGAAGTCATTATTCAGACGGGGTGTTAGCAAAGCCTTACCGTCGAGCAAAAGAGAGCTGTTGCAGACTAGCGTGTTTTATGCCAAAGGCCTGTGTGGCTGTGCAGCACGCTATCTTCCCGCATGTTTGTTGGCAGAAAGGCCAGTATATCTATATAGGACTCTATATAGCGCACTATTCGCTCAGACGCCTAGAGAACAATGGCGACCAAGCTCCGGTGGGACTTCCTACGAAGGCTACCCCGACGAAACGGTTTCGGCAGAAAAAGACATATTAACATGCTAAGAAGCGTTAGAATATGAAGGCACACAAATGCCAACGCGTCTGGTTTTGCGGTAACAATGTTATTTCATTTTCATGTTTACAGAAATCGTCATGCGAGAACTGCTTACAAATCACCCGTACGAAATTGAAGGCTGCCCTGTTTCTCTCACGCAAGATAAAGAAGAACGAAGTATTCCTTTCGGCTCGCTGAAACTTGGCAACATGAAAAATACGCCTTTCGCCGACAACGGTACGGGTCATTCTTTAAAAAAAAAAAATTACCGACGATTACGATACTCCCTAAAGCGAAATTTGAGCGCAGCTCTATACGTGTTTTCATTTCGCGATAGCAACTGGCGCGGACAATCTATCTCTAATAACGTAACTTTGGGCATGTTGGTGTTCCATTTCTGCATTTAGCGCACAACACAAGACACGGATAGAGTAGAATTGTGCCAAATTGTGCCGAATTGTGCCCATATTTAAAACGGGAGACCGCCTAACACTAGCAAAATTACCGTCCTATTTCACTAACTTCGTCATGTTGTAAAAGTATCGGAGATATCGTAGCAACTAGTATAAATAAATTCCTGGAAGTGCATTCCATATTGACTAAATTTCAACATGGGTTTCGGAAAGGACCGTAACTCAACTCGTCATATTGGTTCATTCCCTTGCATTATCCCTGGATAGACACGGCAAGATAGATATGCTTTTCTTAGATTTCCGTAAAACTTTTCACAAAGTTCCTCACAGCAAACTAATTTTCATACTCAGAACAATAGGCATTCCAGGAAATTTTTGTTTGTGGGATTTCAGCCTGCTTAACTAATCGGAAACAATACGTAGGAGGTCAACTCTCGGACGGCCTCCCAGTCACGCCTCCTCCTCTGTGGTCGCCCGCTGCCTCCGCTGCTGCGCTCGGTTACGCTCGCCGCAAGAACGGGCGCCCAAGAGGTGCAAAAAGTACGCGCTGCATCGTCGCTTACAAGGGCGCTCGTGGCGACGGGCGGCCCGGCGCGGCAACGCGCGCTGCATGGCTCACCCGCTTTTGTCATCGCCGTGTGCCTGGTTCGTCCGCCTCGAGGTTCGCTTTGAACGCGCCTGGCGATAACACATTTCTCAAACTCTGCTGAAAGGCGGTGGCCATTTTTGCAAGGTCACCTACAACCAACCACCTCCTTGTCCCGGTAAATTGAGAATTTAAGAAGGGGATTGGGCTTGTGGGTAAAACGTGCTTCAAAGTCAGTTTACCAGCGCAAGGCGATCAGAGGGGACAGAACCGAGCGCTCTTCTGTCCCCTCTGGTGGACTTGCGCTGTTAAACCGACCTTAATTTGAGAACATTTAAGCTATCATGACCAGCTGTCAAGTGATTAATATTCACGCACTTTCCGGCATCTCACTTGGTTTACTGCGGCTTAGGTTTGGGCTAACGGTACCAAAAACTTCATCAAAACTGAGTACTACTGAAAAAAAGAAGCGTTACGTTAGGTTCAGAACTTGTCTTAGAATACTCCCACTTCCCTTCCAAAATCACAATGATTCGCTTGGATTTTGTTGGTCGTAATAAAATTCAAAATACCCAAAAGGAAAACAATATCACATACAACAGCTAACTTGCATGTTGAAACATCATCTCGCACTACTTGTCATCATGAACACTGGTACATCATCATCATCATCATCATCAGCCTATATTTACGTCCGCTACAGGACGAAGGCCTTTCCCTGCGATCTCAAATTGCCCCTGTCTTGCGCTAGCTGATTCCAACTTGCACCTGCAAATTTCCTGACTTCATCACCCCACCTAGTTTTCTGCCGTCCTTGCACCTCGCACTAATACAGCTTTCAAATGTTGCAGCATAGTCTTGAAAATATTCCTAACAAAAGCCAACAAATGAATAGCTGCTATCGCCATAAACGAAGTTTTACAATTTGTTTCAAAACCGTTGACTACCGCGTAATGTATAGCATCCCACTGTCTTAAATTTGCTTTCACTGTACTGGCTATTATGTACCTCTGCTCTAGCTCAGTATAGCGAATGCACAGCGGTCATTACTTTGTACTGCTGTACTGTAGTGCTGGGTATTTATTTGTTTCCTCACTGCGTACTCGCTCCAGGATGTGTGTAGTGCTTGTGTGGATTGTACGCTCATCATGCGCGCTGCCTGCATTCTGTCTTTAAAGTGGCAGACAGTTCGGTCAAGTCTACCCCAGTTTCCTCACAACATCTCGCATAACTGCAGTACCTGCTGCAGGGAAAGAAAAAAAAATAAACAAAAGCATTCGGCATACACTCGTGAACCAGGGAGCACGCGAACAGGCTCAGGCGCCACGTCTTCAGACAGCAACACTCTCATGCGAGACGCAGGCAGAGCAAATGCTGAGGACTCAAAGGAAAAAAAAAAAAAAGAAACACAAAGCGAACAAAGTATAGCCTTACTTTGATACGAAAGTGTGCGTCAACATATTTATTCATGACAATGTCCCCAAGTTAGGCGAGGTGAGCCGGCTACGTTGTACAAGCAGTCACGAACTACAACTCGAACGTGGGACGACGTTCAGAACGGGAGCTCGCTTTTACGCCACATCGGCAGCGGTCAACGGCAGCGCTGTTCGGCAAAGCTGTTGTAACACAAAGGAACGCGCCCGACTCCAAGAGTTGCGCGATCTCTCGCTCCCTCGGCGTGCCTCTGATCGGAACGTGAGCCCCTAAAAGTCACAGCCATGTCTCCCAACCCGCGCCAGGGGAGACACATCACGTAGCGGCGGCGGCAGCGCCCAACGTGCCCGGCCAGCCTCGAGCTTTCTTCGAGTGTGCCCCGGCCGTTCGTCCTCACTTCTCGCATTGCTTTGCTTCGGGAGTACAGTGCACTACGACGATGACCCTTGCACCGCACTCACCTGCACTTGGAGGAATACAAGCACAAGGCCGAGCCTTCCGAACAGGTATTGCAAGTCTAGGTGCAGCCGCCTCTTTTAACACAGCCGTAGCTGGTGTGCGCTCTTGATTCGATCGAGCGTTCCCGAAGCCGTCGTCTCGTATAATACTCATAACACGATCAATGAAGCACCGCTGTGGAGTGTCTCTACTGCAGTTTAAATTCGCTTTACACGTAACTAACAAATGATCACAAAAGTTTCAACAAAGGGCTGGTTTCATTTTCACGACTTAACGCAGCGTTTCCACCAAATATTGGCTGCCATTTAGTTGGTCGACTAAAAGGCAACCACTAGGCCTCAAGGAACGACAGGTCGATACTGGCTAAACAAACCACGAAACAGCACCCGTCACTACAAGCCTGTCAGGGAAATGAGTGGGCCAAGCACCGAACACAATGCAGTTGCAGCACTGGCTGGGCCTATTCCGAATGACTAGCCGAAGAACCACTGGCACCTTTTGAATCAAGAACGGGCATATTCACAGGTCTCCGTAGTGGTGCCAGCCATCGCTGTCAGAGCTTCGAATCTCGGACGAAGCTCCGCATTTCACTGGGATCAAAGGCGAGTTCGCCCCCGTGCTGTCACAGCGCCTTCTTCGACCGCAGAGGGACGCGAGCGCTGGCGTTCGTAGGCGAGCACCACATCGCGGTGCATTCAGTGGTCGGAACGGACAGCAAACTTCCAGCCAGGGGCGGCCGTAAAGAAAATCCAGTGCCGACCCTATAGATCCCACCCCAATTTCGGCCGCCGCTGATTGGATGGCTCTGTACCAGCAAGGAGGGAGAGCGGCCGCGGGCGCCTGACTCCTTCTCACAAGTACCCCTGCCCAGCCAATCGGCATCTCAACAGCAGCCGAAATGGACAGACCACTCACTATAGGTGGTGGATTGTCTAGTTAGATCTCGTTGTGAAAATTGTTAAAACCCTAACGGTTTACCCATGGGACAGGCCAAGCCTCTTAAGCGTGTAACATTTTGTTAGGCTTTCTCAGAAAGCAGAACTGATGCCTTTTAATTAAAAGGCAGAGCTTTTAATTTACACTCGTTATCGTCGATAATGCTGTTCCTGTTATAACTGCTTGATTTGACACAGCGCACCTTGTACCCTGAAAAGGAATTGCGCTTTCCTTTCGTAGAACCATTCCTCCTTGACTATTCTATGTAAAGCCCCTCCCCTGCGCGCGTAGGGTAGCAAGCCAAATGCGAGTCTGGTCATACTTTTTTTTGTTTTTCCTCCTTCTGATTTATGATTTTTTTTATCTTCTCCAACTTCCAGCTCTACGCTGTTTCTACACCACTTAAAAGCAGGAATCTCTGATGAAAGCCACGACGACGGGATGATGTCGTCGCCGCCAGGCTTCCTCCTCACCCTCGCCGGAGAGTGAAAAGAAACACTTGGTTCAGCATCGCCACCGCAGCGCTGCGTACACGTTGGATAAACTCAAAGGCGCAGCAAACCAGATGATATCCCAAAATGCCGACTCCGGCTTATCGTCATCCCAGCTGATATAGCGCTGCGTCTTAACCCACAAAGGAGGGCCAATAAAGGCACCTCTCTTCTGCGTTGGCAAACAATCAATCACCACGAATTACCCGCATGTACATATACTCGATAGCTGTCTAACAGATATCTCCAATTACCCGCTGCGGTGGTTCAGCTAAGGTCAGCTAAGGTGTTGCGCTGGTGAGCACGAGATCGCGGGATCAAATCCCCGCCGCGGCGGCCGCATTACGATGAAGACGAAATGGAAAAACGCCCGTGTGCTCGCGTTGTAGTGCACGTTAAGCAACCCCAGGTGGTCAGAATTAATCCGGAGCCCTCCACTACGGCGTGCCTCATAATCAGAACTGGTTTTAGCACGTAAAACCCAAGAAAGAAAGAAAATGATATCTCCAAAGCACGAAAACTAATAGAACTGCGAATATTATTCGACGATATCGTTAGAGCGGCGTAACGCCGAAGACGTCGCAACACACAGCGTCGCTAAAATGCGTCGAGTGCAGCCGAATAAGCACTTAAAGCGAAATCGACCGCACTGTACCATCTCCCTGCGGCATTGTGCCCTTAAAAGCAGGAAGCGCAAGCCGCGGGCCCAGTCGCGCGACATCCGGGATTGGCTATCGTCCGAGTTTTGCACCCAACACAGAAGTGGCGGCGTATTTCGGAGGTCACCACATTCAACAGTGCAGCGGACGGGCTCTGCCTAACAATGAGCGCTGCATTGACGCTCAAATTCCGAGGCGGTAAGGTGTAACGTAATTGCGGCAAACGACGGGACAAGCAAGCGCAGCGCGTGGTGGCTTCGCGGTGCGACTGCTTGGGCCGCGGCTGACGCCATCAGACGGGGCAGCATCTCGTTCAGCGCGCCGTCGATCGCGAACGCCTCGGGCCACGTGACATCGTCATCCCGACAACGTGTCCCAAATACAAGCCGCAGAGTGACGCGAAGCGGTGTCAAAAAAGAAAGAAAAAAAAAAACGAAAATAAGCAGAGCGAAGCCCATCGTCGCCGTGTGCCATATCATCTCAATTGCAGCCTGTCGCTCAACACAGGCGCACACAGGACGAAACACGACGACTCCCCCCCCCCCCCCCCCCCCCGGTTCCTGCAGAGGGCGCCGTATCCAAAGCGTGGGGGGGAAGGCGCGATATCCGAGCCCGCGGCACGTTGCGGCACACGGCATGTCGGGGCGGCGTGCAAAAGAGCTGAGGCCGGGTATCCTTTGCAGATCACGTTTCCCACCAAGCGGCGACCTCGCGACGATGTCACTGCGCCTTATTAGCGCCCCCTCCGGCTACGGCGGCCACATCGCGATGGACGGCAGGCGGCAAGGGCGCCTCGCCCTCGGCCGGTGCCCTCTACTAGAAACCAAACAAGCTCCCTATCAAAGCAAATAACGCGAACGAGAAAAGAAACACCGCCAATCACGGCAACTCATGCCTCGAAGTTAGCCCCGTGCGTGTAGCCATAAATAATTTCTTTGCGTGGTCTCCTCCAAAGGTTTAGCAAGGATCAGCAACAATACTTAAGCAGCAAGACCACAAATGTATCTCAAACCGTCCCGGTACATACGGAATGCTTCAGCTACAAGGGCTAAATTACGACGAGCGACACAAGGACTTAGGTGACGAAAGTGGACGTGAAAGCTCAAAGTTGCCGGTTTTTATTATCGGAATTTGATCACCCCATGTTTAGCATCGTACACCCATTTTAGGGTAGACAAGGCGCTCGCCTGCTGGCGGCATATTTTATGGTTTCACGCTTGCACGGCTGGGCACAGCACGTTTGTGCGCCGATCACTCATTAAGAAAAGGTCGTCAACGAATGTGATTGCCATCGCTGTAGTGAGAAAACATCGTGCGTTGCTCTTTCAGACCAGCCCCAGTCGAGAAAGTGAACCAGACTTAATATGGGGGCGCATCTCAATCGACTGTAATTGCTTCGAAGCGGCGCCTAACATGAGCTCGCATGGCAGGCTTGACAAGCTCGAAAGGATAACTTACTTGAACGCCGATAAGGATCAAGTCACGGCAGGATTGGCAAGGTACACTATAAAAATGTTCACAGCCCTAAGGAAGTTTGCTTGTCATAACATCCCTACGGTTAGGGCCTTGCAAAAAATTATAGAGGACGACAACAGAGCTCCAACTCGACGTGCGATGACAAAAGACGTAGTTGAAAACTATGTAATCATTCTGACAGCCTTGGGAGCACACAAATATCCGACAGGAGAATTTCACAGCGATGGATATGAAACTTTATTTAATGCGCTTGGTCTCGCCTGTCACAGCTGTCATCGTTTTTACTTGCAAGGAAAATCGGCAAACATTCTTCTTCTTTCTGGGGTTTTAAGTGCCAAAACCAGTTCTCATTATGAGGCACGCCGTAGTGGAGGGCTCCGGATTAATTTTGACCCCCTGGAGTTCTGTAACGTGCACTACAACGCAAGCACACGGGCATTTTTCCATTTCGCCTCCATCGAAATGCGGCCGCCGCGGCCGGGATTCGATCCCGCTATCTCGTGCTCAGAGAAAATCGGCAAACAAGATGCCATCAATGGTTCCCACCAACAAATTGATCTTACCTCTTAAACGTGAGGATGTTAGCCATTCGACAACCGAACACCTTTTATACACCCATAAAGGCGTAAAAATGTTTAGAGTGTATCACTAATCATAAAATAAAGGATAACTGCGTATTTTGCGAAGACTACAACAAACCGCTCTAAGCTAAAAGTAAATGTTGTGCGAAGCAGTGTGGGGGGGGGGGGGGGGGGGGAGCCTACCAAGTTAACGAAACGACCAAGGTCGATCCAAATAGGTCACGAAGCTCCGGGCGAAATGTGGTTCAGAACGGATTGTCAGCGACATCAGCAAGGGTGGTTATGGGAGCAGCGATCGAACAAGGTCGATCCACATAGGTCGCGAAGCTTCGGGCGAAAAGCGGTTCAGAACCCATTGTCACCGACATCAGCAAGGGTGGTTATGGGAGCAGCGATTGAAGCGCGACTATGTTTGGGGGGAATAAACACTGGGAAAGAAAATAAGCGTTTTTAAATTAAAGCGAGAGGCAGTTAGATTCATTCAACGAAAATAAAATTCCTAATTCATTTTATATATGCATGGCGAGAAAAGATACAACTGTATTTTACTAGATCATTATCAATATATACCTTTTTTTCAGGGCCCACCGTGAGAGCGCCCATCGATAGCGGTGGGCGTTGACGCCGCTATCACTTGCAATGCCATGCAACTCTTGGAGTGCGTGGAAAGGCGCGCTCGTAAAGTTCACCTGTTACAATACGCCCCCCTCACATGTGTTGTGTTGCATGTCGACGTTTGTCTGAATTAGGTGACGAGGGTAGTTTTATTGTTTCTTAACCTGTGCAGTCAAAAGTAGTGAGTTGCGACCATCAGATGCTTGTTTACTTTAGTTGTTTTCGCGCAACAGCGCGGCCGACAGGCTTGGCGTCCGACGAAAGGACGAGCACTACACGCAATCTACGCTCAAAGTGTTCGTCGGCCTCCTAAGAAAGTATGTTCTGTGCAGCGATGCGATTTCGACACCCGTACGGCTGATCTTTTCCGGCATCGCTTTTCGCGCTGAAAACTCGGAACGCCCATGAAGTCGAATGGCGGGGCATTTGAATATACAGCTCTAATGGCAGGCCTCCGAAAACAAATTTCGCGCCTATGAAAACAAAATGACGTCACTTCTGTTTTTGACGGATATGACGTCAAATTATTTTTTCTTCCGCCGGAAGTGTTCCCTCCTCACACAGATGGCGCTAAGCCGCATGAACCGCCGGTAAGCAACCATGTTCTGAACGTATGGGCTTCTATGGAAGCTTCGCTACCAGGTATATCTACCTTGGATCGAAGCGCGACTACGTTTGGAGGGAATAAACACTGGGAAAGAAAAAAGCGTTTTTTTTTTAGTTCAATCGAGACTCAGTTAGATTCATTCAACGAAAATAAAATTCCTAATCAATTTTATGGCGAGAAAAGAAGGGTCAAGTCTATTTCACTTGATCCTTATCAATAAATACCTGTTTTCAGCGCCCACCGTAAGAGCGCCGTTGACGCCGCTGTCACTTGCAATGCGTGGAAAGGCGTGCTCGTAAAGCTTGCAATAGGCCCCCTTCAGATGTTGTGTTGTTTTGCGTGTCGATGTTTGTCTGAATTTGGTGACGCGGTTAGTTTTATTGCTTATTAACCTGTACAGTCAAAAGTAGAGATTTGCGACGGTCAGATACTTGTTTACTTTAGTTGTTTTCGTGCGACAGCGCTGGCCGACGGGCTTGGCGTCCGACGAAAGGACGAGCACTCTACGCAATCTACGCCCAAAGCGTTCGTCGGCCTCCGAGGAAAGTATGTTCTGTGGAGCGATGTGATTTCGACACCCGAACGGCTGACCTTTTCCTGCATCGCTTTCCGCGCTGAAAGCTGGGACCGCCCATCAAGTCGAGTGGCGGGGCATTTGAATATACAGCTCTAATGGCAGGCATTCGAAAACAAATTTCGCGCCTATGAGAACAAAATGACGTCACTTCTGTTTTTAACGGATATGACGTCACATTATTTTTTTCTTCCGCCGGAAGTGTTCCCTCCTCCCACACATGGCTCTAAGCCCCCTGAACCGCCGATGAGCCGCCATGTTTTGAACGTATGGGCTTCTATGGGAGCTTCGCTACCAGGTATATTTACCTTGAAACGACCACTAGAACACCATGACGTAGGCGGATGTTTCAAGAACTACATGACACGCATTTCAGGACATTCATGTCATGACCTATCACTTATGTTCGCCATACACTCTTGTCAAACTATGCCAATTTCGGTACATACCAAGTTAACGAAACGACCATGAGAGCACCAAGACGTAACGTACGTGGCTCGATAGATAGATACTGTCAAAGTGGCAAATGTTCGCCAAGAAATGCTTATTAGCGTATCGTGAATTAGCGTATCGTTGCAACTTCTTATAAACTGTCAAATGAATCCATTTTTCGTGTATCTCGAATACATTACTCTCCAGCCTTTTTAATTTCACATCCAATTTCACTTAGTACGACCATCTCTAACATTACCTCCTATATTTTACTTTTTATCGCGGTACTGCGTTCATTGCCTTTATCTACAGTTCTTTATCTGTTATTTCGAACACTTAAAGAAAAAGCAGCTAACAAAACGTAGTTAATTTACGCCACTACAAAGGAGTTACTCGGCCAGGTAACCAAAGCAGCCCACGAGGTAGGTCAATTAACCATTTACTGGACACCGTTCAAAAACTGGAACATAAAACTAAATAATTTTTAGCTTATTTATTTATTTTTCATACCCTCAGGGCCAGAGGCATTATAGAGGGGAGCGGTACAATATACGGTACGTAGTAAACAAACAATGCAGTCGCAAAAGAACAAAGAAAACAAAAACAATGTGAGATACAATATCGACATGACTGCACAGCGCGAAAGACGAGGACACACAGCGCCTTGCCTTTCTTCTGTCCTCGTGCTGTGCACTAACGTCGATACTGAATCACCAACTCGCCAAACCTTCCACTTGATCGTGAAATACAAGAGTTTATTACCATACAATATCAGAGGAGTCATGGAAAACAAACCGAAACAAAAATGGAAGGCGTTCCTAGTTACACAATGTGGGTAAAGTCTCACGACACAAAATGTTATCACTAATAGCGACATCAGCGGGAAAGTGGTTCCAATGTATAGATGTATGAAGCAAAAAAGACAGAGAAATATGCCTTGAGTGACATAGATCTGGTGTAACATTACGGCAGTGGGATGGGATACAAAATGTAGTCTCGTAAAGATCTGTACTTGCGGTGTAGGATGAAGGTAAAGCTTGTGAGATGTGTTAAACATGCAATCTTACGGCGAAACGACAGCAAAGGCTGGCCAAGATTAGATTTCGCTGATGTGATGTTCGCGGTTCCGTGATAATTAACAAAGATGAACAGCCCTATTTTGAACAAGTTGTAAGGAAGTTCTATTGTGATGTGTTTTAGATCAGATGGAGCTCTAGAAAAGTTATGACGCAGATACCCTAACATGCACTTAGCGTTGTTAATAACGTACTCAGTATGAATTGACCATGACAGGTTTGTGATTATATGGACACCCAGGCATTTGCAATAGTTTATTGTTTCGCGAAGGACGTTACTTAGGCCGTAAACGTTATGGTGGCGAGCCACCCGGGACACATTTATTATTTTACACTTGTTATATTCAGTGCCATTAACCAAAAATCACACCATTTAGCTATTGAGTTAAGATCAAGTTGTAGTTGGTTAGTGTCGGCATCATTGGTTATTTCGCGAAATATAACGCAACCGTCAGCGAAGAAATGCATGCTAGAGCACGCTGTAGCCGGAAGGTCGTTAATATAAACGAGAAATAGAAGAGGGCCAAGAACCGAACCTTGGGGTACGCCAGAATGAACATCACTGAAAGAAACGCTGTATCCATTAGCTACAACAAAATGAGTGTGATTTGTTAGGAAATGCTCAATCCAGGTGAGCAGGTTTGGAACCAGATTTAGCTTGAATAACAGAAGTTTGTGACAAAACTTGTCAAACGCCTTAGGTAAATGTAAAAAAAAAAAATACAGCCAGAACAAAAAGAACGATCCCAGATTCGAAGTAAATTCTTCGTGAAAGAAGCCACTTGCGTCTCACATAAAACGTTTTTCGAAAGCCATGCTGTGCTGGAGTGAAGAATGAATTAGACTCAAGTAAATCAGGAAGGCTAGAAAAAATTGTACGCTCCAGTAATTTACAACAGATACTAGTCATGGAAATGGGACGGCAATTATAAGCGAGTTTTTGTTAGCTGACTTACGTAGTGGAACCACCTTCCCGATTGCCCATTCCTTGGGCAGTGTGGATGCATCTAGAGATAGCTGAAAAAGCTTTGAAATTATAATTGAACTAATAACACCAGTACTTTTTAAAAGTTCAGTGTTAACAGGAGAGTCATACCAGGGAGAAGAATTAATATTCAGAGAATTAATTAACTTGAGAGCACCACACATTTCAACAATAACTGGATACATTATGACATGACATTATGACATTCACGTGCGATGGGCAAAACACTTCTACACGTGCTTGAAAAGGTTTTTCGGAAATGCTTAGTTTAATAAAACCAGTCGCACACTGGTCAAGAGGAGTACGGGTACCCGAGGGCTCATCCAAAACAATCTGATCACTAGATGATGGGTTGATGATTCTCCAAATTTTTTGAGCATTACTTGTTAGTATCGATGGAAGAATGCTAGATAAAAAAAAATCATTCTTAACAAGCTTGATGGCAGTTACATGAGCATCAAATGTTGTTTTGTAAGTCATCATCATTATCATCAGCCTATATTTATGTCCACTGCAGGACGAAGGCCTCTCCCTGCGATCTCCATCTACCCCTGTGTTGCGCTAGCTGATTCCAACTTGCATCTGCGAATTTCCTAACTTCATCAACCCACCTAGTTTTCTGCCGTCCTCGACTGCGCTTCCCTTCTCTTGGTATCCATTCTGTTACTCTAATGGTCTACCGGTTATGCATCCTACGCTTTGTAAGTTTTGTAAGTAGCCAATTTCAATTCAGTGGGCGAATTCCAAGTCAAAAGCGCGAGAAACGTTTCTTTCGGCTGGCAATTAAGGCGCCTGATGTGGGGACCATACCAAGGCGCTTGAGGCTTTAAGGTAATAACGGGAGCTGGTATATATTTTCTTGCTTAATCAATTTACTTTGCTAAGAACAAGTCCCAGTTACTCTGAACCGAATGACTGTCAAAACTTTGAATACATCATGAAATAAGGTTAATTATAGGTTAATCGCATCAACATTAGACCTTTTATAGTCGCGTATCGTCTTCCGTTGTTTAGTGGGTTTCGGATTAGGCGAGTTAAAAGTGAAATGAAGGAAAGTATGATCGCTTATGCCAGATGAATGCGATTCCAGATACCAGGTCGGGATGCGATTTTAAAATTAGGTTTAGGGTATTCGCTATATTACCGCACGATCGCGCAGGCTCAGTTACGTGAAAGGGAAAGAGAAGAGCGCGTATCTAATTATTCCTTAGCTTGTTGCGAAAAAGGTGATAACGTGGCCGGGTCAGTGTTCCACGCAATGTTAGGAAAGTTGAAATCGCCAAGAACCACTATGGGCGATGAAGGAAAGCGGTTGCGAACATAGCAACTACTGTCATGGAATTCATTAGTAAACGAACACGACGTAGAGGGAAGACGGTAGAACGTACCTAGCATTATGTTTTGATGACCAAGGGTAACGGTAGCCCAAACTGCTTTGGGGTCACTAACGACGCCAACTGCAGATGAAGGTAAGTTTATATTATGGCTGGGAGGAAACCTCCTCCACGCACAGCGCGATGTCGGCGGTGTGGAGTTTTGCGCTGTATCGAAGCTCCCTTTGAACTGTGCAGTGCCAGCCGCAAGTGTAATAAAACTGAGCAATGCGATTGCCAATTCAGTGTCCCTGCCATCTCTGTAGCGTATTTGCTGGTGACCCGGCCAGGCGCCCCAACCCGTATTTTTTTCGTATTCCTCTGTTTTGGAGAGAGGAATGATCCCTGTGGAACACCAGGAGCTGCTACTAAGGCGTTTCGGTGCAGCACCGCAACTACACTGAAAATCGCCGCACGGGCAACTTTCTCGGCGAAAAGAAGACGCGCATTTTGGGCAGCGAGTACTTTGGAAAAATTATAATCTGTACCAACACCAGTACTCGTTATATATAAATGAAGAAATGAAAAATGCTCATACGTAATGCAGCTGCTGCTTGAAGGAAGAGATTTGGGAATTCCATTTTCCTAGGCATTAACACTGCAGCTCCTCCTGCCGAGAGCGGTCAGGAAAAAGCAAAGCGACGTCTCCCACAGAATAAGACACAAGTGCTACCCCAAGTTTCGGATTTGGCTGTGGAAGTCCCTGAACATGCATGACGAATACTACAATGAGAGCGTATCTGCGATCTCTGCAGCCAAACACGTGATTCAACGCGAGTTACACTTGTCCAAAATGTAACATATGTTCACTCCAACAACAAATAATTTCGGTGACGAGTCGTGTTCAAGTACAACCGCCGCCTCCCCCAGTAAATTAAAGCAAAAGCAAGAAAGCATGTCCGCAAGGAAGGCGAACATTGAAAAGCAGTTTTTTTCTTGAGAGCCCCCGTAATCTCGCAGGAAGGGCAGGCTGCCGGAGGAGACGCATAATCGGTACGGTAATCTGTCGTCATGCTCCAATTCCGAACCCAATCAACTCGTCCTGCGATCGCAGTCGGTGCTGCCGTCTTGATCGAAATGGGCAGCGCAGGTCGTTACAGCGAAAAGAGGCACATAACGAACAAGTCTGGGGGCAAAAAAAGGAACGATATTTCGCGGCAGCCAATCTTGGCACGCGTAGAGCAATCTGCCGAGTTTAAAATAGAAGCTCAGCCTCGTTACGGAAGACAAAGTTGAGGCCACTTCGAGCCGCAGGTAAGTTCACCGTTCTGCGAGAGGCAACGGACTGGAGCGGGGAAAAAAAAAGAGATGCAAAAACGAAAGCAGCTGTGTTCGCAACAATGAAACAAACACCTTTATTTTGTGGCCTCCGAGCCAGCGAACTGCGGCGGAGCCAGGCACACTTCTCCGCAACCGTTCCTCATCACGTACAAGGTCGTTGCACGCACTACAACAAAGAAGCCAGTGGGCTACAAAAACCAACTATTATGTCCGAGCCGACGGCAGTTCCAGACGAAATATCGAGCGCCGTTTCCTACTCCTTTATCGTCGACATGCGCCGTTAGTAGCCGCCTCGCAACTTTGTACAATCAGTGCAGCGACAAAGGTGGGCCATGTGCACTATATAGCGAATGCTGCGACAGAGTTGTAAAAGAGAAATACGTTCAGGGAAAGCACTGGCGCACTGTGTGCAGAACGCGGCGAAAAAAGGACAGGACTCGAAAGGCATTGCTGACTCACAGTACGATGACAAGCCCCGTTGATTGCCACCAGACTGCATTTCCATTGGCGACGCCTCAGAACAAGTCGTGTCGCACAGCCGTATACTGGGATTACTGAGTCAACTATGTTATTACCATCAAACAAATATAATCGTTACTTAAAAAAAATTCACGCGGAAACTGCTCTGGCAGTTGTCTAAGTGTGCGTATGCCACTTGACCACCTCCCCGCAGCCCGGTGTCGTTATCGATGCTTTGAAACTCGATCCGACCAGTATAAACGATAACGCTGCGGCGACACGAACTGCTGCGCAAGGTGGATTGATGTCGCAAGCAAACTACTCCAGGTGGTGCGCGCCAGGTGCGTTCCGATCATTATAAGCACTTATTGCTACTTGACTGCCACTCGCGTCGAGTCAATGTTCACTGTGACCTACCGTACTCGGGCGGCGGATGCGTATGGCGCGGGCCCTATCTTGAAAACGATGGGGACAGAGTGCGCCGAGTGCTGATAGCTTCGTGCGCGCTGTGTTCTCGCCGCTTAGTTCGCGTTGAAGAGAGACGCGCTATCTTGAAAGCGATCTCTTCTTACGTGACGAACGGAGGGACAGGCTCCCTCGTTGGGTATAGCATAGAAATGCTTACGCATTTAAAGTTCTTACGGGTAAATGTATTTTGTTTTTCTGACGACGTTTCGTGCCGCCTGTGCCCAGAGGCATGCTTACCGCACACTAAACCAAATAAACAAGTGTTTGCAGGCGCTCCGTGAAGGAACCGCGTGCAAGAGGTGCGCTGGCAGTTATCGCTGCAATGGCAATAAACAGCTTCTGCCATTTGTCTTCGCTCACTACAAAATACTAAAAACACCGTCCGACACTGCTTATAAAGTAGCGCCCCTGGAAACCGTATTGCCTCAACTTGGACGGCCTACAGTGTTGGAAGACGTGTACGCGTTCAACGGTCGAGATGCCTAGCGCTCGCTACCGAATGTGACCGAGAAACGATGGCCCTACGCGCTTACGATTCGTCGCACTTCTCACTCTCTCATGATCCGTCGCGTCGCGAGGCCGGTCCCCGCGCCAGTTCCGGCGCATACGAGCCCATGACGAACAGTGAGAAAACTGGGAAACGATATCGGTCGCTACAAAATGCGACCCCGAACTATTTAGCACAATAACAACGCGTCCATAAGTAGTCAGTCCCATATTGCAGTTGCAGTGTAGACCAAAGCTACCGACAGAAGGACTTATAGCGAATGCTGCGACAGAGTTGTAAAAGAGAAATACGTTCAGGGAAAGCACTGGCGCACTATGTGCAGAACGCGGCGAAAAAGGACAGGACTCGAAAGGCATTGCTGACTCACAGTACGATGACAAGCCGCGTTGATTGCCACCAGACTTTCCATTGGCGACGCCTCAGAACAAGTCGCACAGCCCGCGACGCACATGTGCCGCCCGGTCTGCAGGGGACGACGCGGCGTCCGCAACGGTTACCACGACGTGCAAACGTTGAGCGCACATTCGTTTCCATCCATCGAATGCCGACGGAGGCGAGCCCAGCGGCGCCTACAAGGGTCGGCAAATACGACGCGGGATCGCGTGGCAAGTGAAATTGGTTGAAAGAATGCGCATGTACCGTACACACCATTTCAAATAAAGTAAGAGCTAGCTGATCTTCGTTTTTCGCAAGTGTCTTATATACTTTACACAATGGGCTTCTTCGATTATACGTTCCTGACAGTCCGCCCGAGACGGTGCTTTCAGCCATTGAGCGTTGCGCATGCAGTCTTTAGGACAGTCCGGGAGTGTCACAGACGGATAATCGAAGAGGCCCAATACTGCGGCGTTACTTTTTCGAGGGCTCAAGAAAGGAGACGCAGTTTCTACAGCAATTGTTCGATCAAATTTGGGCCAGTATATTGACATGTGTCGACGTTTGAGAGGGCGCAGTATACTCAACTGACAAACACCGCGTGACCAGCTGTCACCGTCACACGCTGTCAGTGCTGGGCAAAGATAGTTTGGAAATGTATCGTGATACGATAATAGATACTCGGGCAGCAAGTTTTGAGATGCAGATACAAGATACTACCGGAATTACTGTATCCGATATACTTTCCATTTGCATCCTAACATACTTCGATACATTCGCAAATTTCTTATTATAGATCTATATAATGTAGCAGCAAACGCGTGTGCTCAAAAATGTTAGCTTGAAAATTTTTTAACTCCGACCAATACTGTTTCACTTCAATGAAATGTCGTTAGTTTCTCAAAATTTTTGTCTTTCTTGCTCAAAGTATAATCTTTTCATTCCGAAACAATTTATTTGGGTTGCTTAAATTAACATGACAGCTTTTTATACGCTGCGTTGTCAGCGGTTCTTGCTTGTCACTTTCGTAATTGATGGGAGTCGCTGCTCTGCTCACCTATCTGGTAGCGGGTCGCCATGTAATCCGCCTTTTTCATTTTCCTGTGCTGCCATCTGCCCCGCGCCGCTGGAAACGTTTTGGTAGGGTGCTGGGGCTTTCGCCGGTTGATTTGTGAACCTGCGCCCGTGTTAAGTGCGCATCGGTTGTGCGTTTCGTGGATCGCGAATAATTATTAATGGCTTCTGGGGGGCAGCATGTCGTTCCTGGAAGCCATGTAGCACTCACCAGCTATATATACACGTAGGGTGAGCAGGCCTGAGTGTGCTGTTTTGTTTACAGTGCGGCCGATAAAGGCACGCTGAGTTCCCTCTGCCGTCGCAGTGCTTTAGAGTTTGTTGGCCCTGACTCCTGCACTTGCACCTCGCTTTTTTTTGTAATTCTTTTTACACATTCTTTAGACATTTCGCATAAATAAGATGTTTTCGAGTGCGCAGCCTTCCGCGTCGGATTTAGCAAAGCGATGCACTTGTTTACATCGGCATCTACAGCCACAGAGCGTTGTTAGCGTCAAAAAATGGGGGAAAGGTGCATATATGAAAAGGCGCTGATATGAAAGAATGTCCAAACGTAGAATAAAACACACATATCTGCTCATATGAGCCGCGTTGTTCCATGGTGAGACGAGTCAGTATGAGCGGCTGAGCCACTTAAACAATGGCGGCTGTGATCCAGTTACAAATATTGGGCTGTTAATTTATTACTGATTCTCGCTTTTCTTGACCTTCGCGATAGTTTGCGCGTGTCATAAAGCATTATTAGAGCAAACTGTGCTCGCATAAGCGCTCATTTAAAGGCCGTCTTGTTCTCCTGCAAAAACGCGGATGCCATCGCTGACACCGTTGGCATATAACTGAGCGAAGCGGCTGTTTATGCTGCTGTACCGAATGTACCGTCTCTTGTT
The DNA here is from genome assembly GCF_013339745.2 of Dermacentor silvarum. NCBI lineage: Eukaryota > Metazoa > Arthropoda > Arachnida > Ixodida > Ixodidae > Dermacentor > Dermacentor silvarum. The sequence continues at coordinate 232,083,328 of NC_051157.2, forward strand.
TCGGGTTTGACGCAGAGATAAAGAGTACGTCTCAGGAATTAAGAAACGTGTCAGCATGCCGACACGTAAAAACCCACCCATCTACGTTGCGAATCCGGCAGCCTACGGTAACGGTGACGTACAGATGTTGGCACAGGCGTTGGGCACAGCGCTGTGCCCCGCTTGTAGCTTATTGTGTACGTGGCCATCGACGCGAAGGGTAGTTTATTTCAAATCGCTAAGGTTAGAATTGGACTATAAAAGCCGTTTCCTTCATTATAACTTGCTTACTTTTCAGTGCCGGTCCGCCGGTAGCTGGTACGCGAACTCGACGGTGCCAGGCCTAACTTTCGCTGAACAGGTCAACATTGGCTCAAACTAATGTGCACGGATTGAGAGGGTCGAATCTTGTGCATTTCAACTTCGTAGGCATGTCTTGACTCACTTTGAGCGCGATTATTTATATATACTAACGAAGCCGTTGCGGCTATCGCGTTATCGGTTTGACGGCCGATCGCGCGGGGTTCGATCGAATGATGGTCGGAACGCTGATTTTATCGGTGCCGTCGGCAAGAAAGCCCGTCCCAGTACGACAACTCGCGCTCGTCGGTTACGTCTTGTAGGCCTGGTATGATAAAATGGTCTCAGCGACACAGTGCTGATAGGTCGGCCAATCGTAGGCGTGCGCGTCTTGTCGGTCTTGTATCGACCCAGTGTTACCGCGCCTTGAACGAGTACGTGAAGTCGGGCACACGCTGCCACTACCAGCAAGCGAGGACCGACGCTGCAAGAAGTCTTCGTCAGCAACGTGTTTTTAAGTGTCGTCCTAGTGTAACGCAGGGCTTTATCGATAAATTTGCTATTACAGCCATCAATGCAAGGCGGCAACTACGCGGTTCCCTGTGCAGTCTAGACGGAGCCCTCACCGCTTCCTCTTAAAAGTGGAGTTGCAGTCTTACGCAACGCACGTTTTCGGTGCCGCACCGACGTCGAGCTACCAGTGAAGTTTCAACGAGGTACACAGCACGAGTTTGCACTTGCAGTAGCGCGCGTGCGAGCGCATTTTTTTTTTTCGGGGCCGCACAGCCGCGCGCGCGACCCTTCCAAAACGTTTCGCGACTAATCCGCCAGGGCAGGGCGCATGCGCCGTAGCGCCGTGAAAAAGGCGGATTGCAAGAACGTCAATAAGAAGCCTCTGCACGATGGCGCAAATGCCGCGGTGGAGTTTTACCTTGTCCGTAAAAATAAAAAAAATCAAGAAACAAAAGTTTGGCTGCGTGCACACTTCACGCGCTTGTTTTGTCAAGACAGCGCGAGCGCCACCACGTGACTCTGCTCCCCCAACAGGGACGCGGAGACCTCATCGCCTGCCCTCGCTGGAGTGCTCTGGCGGAAAGATAAAAGAACCTCACTGCCTCTAGTTTCAAGTGCGGAGCACTTTAGGGGCCCGGGCTGTCGGCGTGAATATGTGATCTCATATCGTCGTGGTCACGCGCAAGAACAGGGCCAAAACAAGTACAGAATTGATCAAAATCGGTTCAAAATAAACTAACGCGATTCAGAATAATGAAACAGAAATAATCAAGCATTAAGCGCATTAATGAGCAAAAACTCGTGAAAACCTTGTAATGTGATCTCAGGTCATCGTGGTCACGCGTAAAAACAAGTTATCAAGACAGGGTCAAAACAAGTGCAGAATTGATTAAAACCGGTTCAAAATAAACTAATATCCCAAACGCCAGTCTGGTACCAGCGCAGCGCAAGAGAGGGCGCCACCACCCCACAAGCGCTCAATTCCTACTCACTCCAGCGCTACTCCAACACCCGATCAGCGCGCGCCGTGTGGCAAGAGGAGAAGGGCAGTTGGCGCGCTCTCTTTGTGCCATGTCGCTGCAGGCGCGCATCGAGCGACAACGCTGGCGCATCACTGCTCCGCACTTCCCTAGCTTTCACGTTAGTGGAGCTGCATTAGCGGTGGATTTGAACTACACAAGCGCAGGATTTTTATTCAGGTGGCTTAGTGGCAGCAGTATAAGCTTAAGAAGCGCAGTCCAGCAAACGTTTATAGTAGTTTCGCACGGTGATGTGCAATAGCAGTGTCTTGTATCTTAAGATATATTACTTCATGTATCGGAAATAGAGATATTGATACACGTCTCGTCAGACGTATCATGATACCGATACAAGATACCCAAAGAGCACTTTTTTTTCTTTGTAAGTAAAGGAGGGAGAGAGAGAAATACGTTTATTAAATCATTAAAAAATAGAAAATTGTACATGTATGAAAAGGCAACTCCAGTGGTTTTTCCGGCCTTTTGGCTAAGATCAAATATAGTAAGTAAAGGAGGGCAAATGCGAAAATAAAGTTGAAAGTTGAAGCATCTAAGATACATGTATCTTCAAAACTGCCCAGCACTGCCACCGGTCGACATACACGACCTAGGTGAAGTACGCGTCACGTACACTGCGCCATGTACAATTCGGGTCCCTTTCCTCTGAGGCCGTCATGATCACGAACATTCGTCACCTGAGATTCAGGCGCACGTTAGTAAATCTCACGTGGTCAAAAGAACAAAATGTCAACACGACAGCCTAGGCACCAGCATTGCGCTCATGAATTTCCTTCATCTTAAGAGGAACCCATATAGCTCGGGAGCTCCCATCTAAAAATATGGAAAAGAAGAAATCCTTTTCCTCGGCAGCCACTGCACCAATCTTGATGAGGTAAGTTGCATTTAAAAGAAAGAAGGCAAAATCTAGTGACTGTGGCAACCAGATATTTTGTTTAGGCCATTCGTTTTATTTTTTATAAATGTTCTTGAATGTTGCAAAAATTCAGAGAAATCAATTATCAATTTATAACTCTGTAACCCAGCAATGCAAAACGATATCACAATTTTGGCAACTGCGCGCCTAATATTACATCTTTATAAAGCGGACAAAATTGTTGTGCTATACAACGATCTGAAATATGCCATATCTGTGAAAAGGACGTCTGGAAAGCCCTCATAAACATTAAAATTGTAACAATTTCGCGTAGACGGTAAATTTATATATTAAATTTGTTCGCTTTAGATGCTCTGAGAGATGTAGTTTGCAGAATTACGATATGTGTTTTTGGTGCAAACTTTCGGGCTTGTAAACTTTTTTTATTTTTTTTTATTTCAAGCATACATTGCATTCTACAGGTGCTGACATATGGGGCAGAAACTTGGAGATAACAAAGAAGCTCGAGAACAAGTTAAGGAACGCACAAAGAGCGATGGAACGAAAATTGTTAGGCCTAACGTTAAGAGACAGGAAGATTGCGGTGTGGATCAGAGAACAAACGGGGGAGTAAAGAATGGAGCTGGGCCGGCCATGTTATACGAAGGATGTATAACCGGTGAACCATTAGAGTTACAGAATGAATACCAACATAAGGGAAGCGCAGTCGAAGATGGCAGAAAACTAGGTGGGGTGATGAAGTTAGGAAATTTGCGGGCGCAAGTTAGCATTAGCTAGCGCAAGGCAGGGGTAATTGGAAATCGCAGGGAGAGGCCTTTGTCCTGCAGTGGACATAAATATAGGCTGATGATGATGATGTCACATTTTAGTAAAAATTCCAGACTCTAAATCAAGATTCTGCTTCATAGAATCACTATAAATTAACCTTGTCGGTCAAAAACAGCTAATTTTAGACAAGTCAGTCCAGCAGCGGTCTCATCAAAGCGTTTCTGATTTTTACATGTGTTTGAATACGAAGGTCGGAGTTGGTGCCGGGTTCCTCTTAGGTAAGCGTGCAAAATGACACGGAAGAAACGAAAGACGCAACAGGAGATGTGCTTCACAGTGATCCGGTTTTTTTTTTTTTCGTTCTTGTCCATGGAAATTTGTGCTGTCACTTCTGTTGACCTATTAGTTCTGCTAAACATGAAGAACTTGCACGAAGCAGACGATGTTATGCGTTGCAGTTCGTTAGTAGCTGGCTATACCCAGCATCGTTTGGGATTATACGTAAAGCGCTACCAGGTGGGCCAACGTGTCTGCGTAAGACGAGCAGCTTTGTGTCTGAAGCGAGCTTATGTGTGACAAGAGCAGCGAGACGACGATCATGTGACGGCGACGGTACGATCCGGCCATTCGACGCGAGCTTCAGAAATGCCGACTGCTGGCTTCTACATAGGTACTGGACGAGCGTAAGGGACAGAAACAGATTGTGACGTCATCAGCCACTAAGCGTTACACGATCGTACGTACTTGTGGCTCTGCCATGCGGTGCGCACGACGATGGCAGCGATGAAGCGGTAAACCACGAAGGCGGTGCAGCGTCGCAGTTTCCGCGTAGCGTTAGCTGCTACGAGACAGAGAAGGGAGGAAGGGAAGGCAGACCAGACTCGGTCCAGTTTGCTACCCTACACGTGAGGAGGCAATGGGTGCTACAAAGAAAGTAGCGGGGAATGTGGGCCGATCCCGGAGACGGTGTTGTCTGTAGTGCGAGCTGTCAGGGGGAAAAGAAAAACAGCAAGTCTCAGAGAGCTAGTCGGCTTTGGCGCGAGACGGGCATGCGTGCGATCGTGGCCTTGTGGTCAAAGCCTCCTTGGTCAGAGTGGTGACGTAGTGGCTTTGGCATTGCGCCGCTAAGCCCGAGGGCGCGCAATCGAGTCCCGGTCGCGGTGGCCGCATTTAGATGGAGGCGAAACGTAAAAACGTTCTTGTGTCGTGCATTGGGTACACGTTAAAACGTTAAAGAACCCAAGGTGGTCAGAATGAATTCAGAGTGCCCTACCACGGCGTGCCTCGTAATCATGATGTCGTTTTGACACGTATTACCCTAGAATATATATACTGTAATGAAGATGAAGAGATGCACTTGGGCTCGAGCGCTAGGACACCGGGAGCTAGGGGGCGAACGAGGAGAAGAGGAGGACGAGGGAGAGAATAGAACAGCCGCCGCCGTTTTATTCTTCTAGAATCAAGACTTACACAGCTTGGTTGAAGATTTTCTATTCTAAATATCCTTTCTTTGGGAGCCTCCTCTCTTGGAAAGTGCCACAGGGATATTTGCTCAGCCGTGGAGGAATTTATAAGTACTTCAAATAGACTTTCTTGAATTCTCTTAAAGATTTTACTTTTGTTCATTTCCTCCAGTTAGCTTTACCAATTTTGTTATTAACCAAGGTTGTAATACCATCCAAATCTTGGCCAATCCCCCGCAGTGGGTATGCGCCATCAGATAACGAATACCATACCATACCAAGAGCCGGCCCAGGAACGGGTGCTGTCTCTCTGTCTCTGTTTCGTTACAACGGCGCAGTCTACAATAAACCTGCCTTACGGTGTTCGCGCCTTAAATGTTTCTCGCACGGTTCTTCGGCGTGCCGTGTCCCTCCTTCCCAGGAACGCCGTCCACGCTTCCTTCGGTATGGAGCCCGCCACCCTACCACGGACGCAAGTACCCACTGCACCGTCCGGGGATGGCGTCGAAGCCTTCTCGGCGGCTCTCGGACAGGGATATACCGATGCCCTCGTCCACGCCATCGCCGAGCTGACACAACAGCTCCAGGGTATGACGACCGCTTTCGCGTCCGCCGGCGGTTGCATGCTGCCTGGGAACGCCGTCCACGCTTCCCTGCAGCCGGTTTTAGTGGAAATATTAGCGTTTCGCAGCTTTCAGGACGACGCCATCTTTTGGCTTCGCAACATCAATGCCTTGGGTGATCATCATGCCTGGCCCGACCACACAAGATAGCTGGTTGCAGCGAAACGACTCCGCGGTGCAGCCAAGGCATGGGGAAAATACGAAGGCATCAAGCAGCGGTCCTGGCGTAAATGGAGTACAGCTCTAATCGCTGCTTTCGGCCCGTTCACGTTTGCCTGCGACGAGCCCGGCCAGCACTGCTCCACGGCCGGAGCTCCTCAGAAGCACCACTTTGACGCACCAGTCGTGCCCAGTAACGCCTCGCCAGGGAGGCCCGCAGGCTGCCCCGCCGCAGAAGCCGGCTCCCCGAGTGTCGTCGCGGGCCCCATCGCAGACGGTGAGCAGCGCACGGCGACTACCGCTCCCGCTTCGAGTCACCACCGAGCGGCAGATACCAAACCGGCATCATTGGCTCCACCACAACCTCTGAACACGCAGCAAGTCGCCGCTGCTACTTTCACGCGGCAGTCTACGCCGGCTGAGCTGCTGCGACGAAAACCGTGCATAGCTCAGAATCCGCAGCCTCTTGCCGCTGTAGCTGCACCCGGGAAGGTTTTGGCAGATTGCTCCGCCACTTGCCCCGCTGTAGACCCAGAACGAGAGCCATTTGTACCACCACGGCTCCTCGACTCTGCAGCGGCTTCCGACACCGCACCATCGCTTTCAGAGACCAAGACCACGTTCGGTCCAAAGCATTCAGTGCAACGGCACTCAACCACATCAACGCAGGGGCGCATGGAGGCGCCGACGCTACCACTCCGAGAGCCCGACCAGTCCACGGATCATGGCAGGGACATGCTTCCTGACTCGTCGGTGCCACATCGCTGCATGTCTACGCAGCCGTTAGCCGAGTTGGGGGGGCATTATCGTCAAAGACCCGCCCACACGCGAAAGACGCACAACAAGCGCGGGACAGCGGACGAGAAGCACGGAAGACCTCATCAAAAACGCCTTATAAATAAAATATAACGCATACAAAAATTAGCAGTTAGGTTTGTATATTCGGATTACAAAAGGCAGTCTCAGGTCTCAGGTCTGATCGCAAGGCCAAACCTAAAATCCCTCTCGCAGAGAAGAGCAATTTCACGACTAAAATTCATCTATCAGTTATACCATGGTCATTTCCAGATAACACGTTCTCATTACTTGCAAGATCCTCCAAAACGCTCAACCAGACGAAATCATTCCAAAACAATCTATTCTCCCCCAAGTCCTGTAAATGTTCACAAACACTCCCTTTTTCCGTCGGCCATTTCCCAGTGGAACAAGTTAACTAACGATATTGTGTGTTGCAATAACATCGACTCTATTATTAACCGCATTCAGTGTATTGACTTCTCATCATGATTTTTTTTTATCATTACATTTCTGTATGACTTCTGTATGACATTCAGTGTATTGACTTGTCACCAAGATGTTTTAATCATTGCATTTCTGCACCACTCCTGCACGGGCCGTGAAGGGCCTGCGGTATATTCAAATAAAAAAAGACCAGTCGCGCATTTTCTTCGGTAACGGCGGATTCGAGCTCAACGGCGGCCGTCGATCAGTTTGCGGCAGCGTTGCGAGGGGGCACGCAGCGGCTGAGCAGAGCGGCTGCTCATCGTGCAGGATCTCCAGCCCAACCCCTGCGACAGGATGGTCGTCGACGAGACGTGCGACCAAGAGCGCAACAGTCAGTGCCGACTCCCCGAGGAGCTGGTTGCGCGCTGGACGGTCTTATAACGACGACTACTTCCGACGACGACCATGCAGTGTCAGCATCATCGAGGCCTCACAATCGCCAGGGCTATCTTCAGCAGCGTGGCAGACTGCAATGAAGATCAAGAGATACACTTGGGCTCGGGCGCTAGGACACCGGGCGCTAGGGGGGGAACGAGGAGAGGAGAACGAGGGAGGGAATAGAACAGTCGGCCCAGGAACGGGTGCTGTCTCTGTTTTGTTACAATACATATATTTCAGTCATCGCTTCCCCAGGCGCGTCCAAAATCTGCGAGCCTGTGCGTGTGGGCGCTGTAGCACTCGGCGCGTAATGGAGCGGCATCGATGAGCACGGATGGAGCCGCCGTCAGACGCGCGCGGTCCCACGTGCGCTTTCGCTTTTCTGCAGCGCGAGCCGCGGCGACGAGATATATTCGGCAAGTGCGGATGCTTCAACATGCTCGGAGCACCCGATGCAGGCCGTTACGACCGCGCAGGGCGAAAGCTTCCGAGAAATGGGAGGAAAGAGCAACAAAACGGACTGACATTGTCAACACAACCATGGCGTTTTCCTCGATCCGATAAAGCACGTCCTCCAAACACTTTTATCATCGCTTATCTGATGAGCTCGCTTAGCGATTGCCCCCTACACACATCGGTTAGACTTCTATCAGTTGCCTTAAAGCAATAAAAATAAAACGTGCCCTGCCCGCTACAGACAGTCGACTGAGCGTCTCTTTCGTCTTCGTCAGCGTCAGAGCCGATTTGTGTCGGAAAATATTTACACATCGCCCATTCATTGTCCGGTTTTCCTGCGAGCGATTTCAACGGTAAATATAGAGCAAATGCCATACCAAAAATTTAAAACACCGATGGTAGCCATAATTCATTACACATGAAAAAAAAAGAGAGAAAGCACGTAAAGCACAATGTACAACAGTCGGTTACATATTACTATGTTTACATAAAGCGCAAGAACAACAGTTTGAAGAGTTCAGAAAAAAAAAATCGAAGACAGATAAGTGCGCGGGCTTGCACTCATGGAACAGAGAAAGAAATAAAAACGAGCCCGCCGTAATAGGTGACTGAAGAGACCTCCGGTGGGGAAATTAAAGGCTTTCATGCAGCAGACAAGACACTCTGATCTGCAGGTAAAAACGAAGCCAATCGGGAAATTGCGCACTCTTCGTGCCAGGTCGAGAACGGAGTAACTTTTTCGCAATGTTGCAACAACCTTAATAAAGAAATGTAAGCAACTAACATATAACTGCATTAAAGTAAGCGTATACATAACGGATAAAAGGAACGACACCGAAAGAACGCCCAAAAATTATAAGAAACTGCAAAAACGTAATGTTACATGGAGTTATTAAGGAAAGACGTGGTTAGCAGAAAACTGAATTCCCGGCGGGCCCTCTCGTAGATAGCGCTATGGTGTCAGTGAAGTCGTTCCAAAGGCGAATAGCTCGTGGGATAGCCGAGGAGTTCAATGTCGTGCCACAGACAAGCTTCAAGCTAAACTGATCATACAATCTTCGCGACCAGTAATGAGAAACATCGAGATACAAATGTGATGGCGTTGTGTTGTGGACACATTTGTGAAGTAATGATAACAGAGCAATGTCGCGACAAGTATGCAATAGCTCAACTGAGACAGGGACTTTAATTTGTGTTGCATGTTTCACAGTCAAAACAACGCAAAACACATTACGCAGCCCTGGATCATAGTTGCTGGGTAAAGTTATTCTCATAGCCAAGTGAGCTACCGCGACGGGCCCTAATGATCTCGAAGCATTGGACGCAACATGTGACGCAAGGGTCGGTGTGAGGTTTCCAGTGTGCACCATACTACACTGCTATGTAAGTGATACAAAAACGGTATGCGCTTGCGGCTGATACTTGGAAATGCCGAGCTTCATTGTTCAAGCGTTACACCAAGTACAAACTAAATGTGAGATCGTTTAGGAGGGTTACACGGTCATCAGTGCTATTAACGGAACTGCGGAGAATGCAATCATCAATAGAAATGCGCATATCTGAGGATATATAATTCGGAAAGTAATTAAACCAACGATCCAAGAGGAGGAGTAGATTTTAATGAAGAGAAGGGAGGCCTGAAGATCGTGTCTCTAGCCTGCTACTCCTCACTGGGGTAAGGGGAAGTGGGAGATACAGGAAGAGGTAGGTGATTACGATCCAAGAACTACGGTATGCGCCTGAAGTGACATATGAGAGGCGAGGAGAAAAGAATTACGAGCAACTTGGATAACGTTTGCGGGCGGGCTAGTTAGTGATGCATTCTTCGTAGTAGTGTTGCAACACGTGCAAAGTGTCGGAATAAAATGAAAAACAAAAAAGACACGAAGGACAGAGTGCAGCACTGCCTCCTGTGCCATCTCGCTTTTTCGTACGTTCGCATGTGCTACGAAAAATGCCAACTGCGAATTGCCGGCGATTCGAGAAGAATCCGTGATAGTGCGAGCGAATATAATTTAGAGCAGGCAATTTAAAAACAAGCCGAAATAGAAATTCCAATTTGCATCAAATTCTCGTTCAAAAGTATATATATCCGCCCAAGCATTCCGTGAAGATGCTTAACCAGCGAAGCTGAAACGTGCGGCCCCGGTGTTATCAATGGGGTAATCCCGGGGGTTCATTAAAGTATTTCTCAAATATGAGGCTACACACGCGTTCGGTTGCGACGGAGAGAACGACGTCACTGACGGAATGCCCGCAGACCGCCGTGGTCGCTCGCGTTCGATGTCTCGAGTTTGCTCGGCGGCGTGGTTAACAGCTTTCGCCCGCCATTAGCGCTTGCGATTCTTCGATATTAAATTGCTTCAAAATTAAATCTGTACGTTACGGTAAGACAATGAATGCCTCATACACCCGTAATTGTGGCCTCCCGATTACGACGACAGAAGAGATGTGAAATTCTACGCTTGAATGATGAGCGGCAACGCAGCCAGCTGCGGAAGACGACCACGAACGCGGGAGCAGTGACACGAGCGCGTGACGAGCACGAGTGCAACCCGAGGGGCGCCAACGAGCCAGCTGCGGAAGACGACGTTACGACACTCGAGCCAATGCTGATGATGATAGTTTTCTGTTGACCGGCGACTAACAGATGCTTTTTCGTTTCTCCAAGCCATATAAAATCAGTATTAAAAATCTGTATTTTTTTACTATGCAAACTTGCAGCAGCAGAAAGCAAAATCTGCGTGCTTTAGGCTGTAAAATACGAAAATAAATGGATATCCGGCCAATGAAAGCACGTCCGGCTATCCAACAACATTCCGTTTCTGTCCAAACGTCGCTCAGGCGACGCGTAAGACAAAAATACGGACAAACATGCATGATTCCTTACTTGCAATGTTATTTCTAGATGTCCTCAACAGTGCCGTGGCTCTTGGGCCACGGCACTCCGCACGAAATGCCACGCCACTCACCGTTGATGCTGTTTCAGGTGCTGCTGCTGACTGGATTCTGCTATCAGCTACCAGTGTTTCCGACATGCCTGCCCGTCCCGCAGCTGACTCGTTCCGGGTCGACTGCGACCGTTTTTTCGACCATTTGTGCTCACCACTGCCGAATCTGGAGACGTCCGAGTTTCTGACCTGGCAACGCGCAACAATACCAGCTGACCAGGATACCTACATAAAACGCACGGATTCCACCACCCTCTTGGGCCACGGCACTGCGCACGAAATGCCACGCCACTCACCGTTGATGCTGTTTCAGGTGCTGCTGCTGACTGGATTCTGCTATCAGCTACCAGTGTTTCCGACATGCCTGCCCATCCCGCAGCTGACTCATTCCGGGTCGACTGCGACCGTTTTTTCGACCATTTGTGCTCACCACTGCCGAATCTGGAGAGTCCGAGTTTCTGACCTGGCAACGCGCAACAATACCAGCTGACCAGGATACCTACATAAAACGCGCGGATTCCACCACCCTCTTGGGCCACGGCACTGCGCATGAAATGCCACGCCCCTCACCGTTGATGCTGTTTCAGGTGCTGCTGCTCACTGGATTCTGCTATCAGCTACCAGTGTTTCCGACATGCCTGCCCGTCCCGCAAGCTGGCGCAGCTGACTCGTTCCGGGTCGACTGCGACCGTTTTTTCGACCATTTGTGCTCACCACTGCCGAATCTGGAGACGTCCGAGTTTCTGACCTGGCAACGCGCAACAATACCAGCTGACCAGGATACCTACATAAAACGCGCGGATTCCACCACCCTCTTGGGCCACGGCACTGCGCATGAAATGCCACGCCCCTCACCGTTGATGCTGTTTCAGGTGCTGCTGCTCACTGGATTCTGCTATCAGCTACCAGTGTTTCCGACATGCCTGCCCGTCCCGCAAGCTGGCGCAGCTGACTCGTTCCGGGTCGACTGCGACCGTTTTTTCGACCATTTGTGCTCACCACTGCCGAATCTGGAGACGTCCGAGTTTCTGACCTGGCAACGCGCAACAATACCAGCTGACCAGGATACCTACATAAAACGCGCGGATTCCACCACCCTCTTGGGCCACGGCACTGCGCATGAAATGCCACGCCCCTCACCGTTGATGCTGTTTCAGGTGCTGCTGCTCACTGGATTCTGCTATCAGCTACCAGTGTTTCCGACATGCCTGCCCGTCCCGCAAGCTGGCGCAGCTGACTCGTTCCGGGTCGACTACGACCGTTTTTTCGACCATTTGTGCTCACCACTGCCGAATCTGGAGACGTCCGAGTTTCTGACCTGGCAACGCGCAACAATACCAGCTGACCAGGATACCTACATAAAACGCGCGGATTCCACCACCCTCTTGGGCCACGGCACTGCGCATGAAATGCCACGCCCCTCACCGTTGATGCTGTTTCAGGTGCTGCTGCTCACTGGATTCTGCTATCAGCTACCAGTGTTTCCGACATGCCTGCCCGTCCCGCAAGCTGGCGCAGCTGACTCGTTCCGGGTCGACTGCGACCGTTTTTTCGACCATTTGTGCTCACCACTGCCGAATCTGGAGACGTCCGAGTTTCTGACCTGGCAACGCGCAACAATACCAGCTGACCAGGATACCTACATAAAACGCGCGGATTCCACCACCCTCTTGGGCCACGGCACTGCGCATGAAATGCCACGCCCCTCACCGTTGATGCTGTTTCAGGTGCTGCTGCTCACTGGATTCTGCTATCAGCTACCAGTGTTTCCGACATGCCTGCCCGTCCCGCAAGCTGGCGCAGCTGACTCGTTCCGGGTCGACTGCGACCGTTTTTTCGACCATTTGTGCTCACCACTGCCGAATCTGGAGACGTCCGAGTTTCTGACCTGGCAACGCGCAACAATACCAGCTGACCAGGATACCTACATAAAACGCGCGGATTCCACCACCCTCTTGGGCCACGGCACTGCGCATGAAATGCCACGCCCCTCACCGTTGATGCTGTTTCAGGTGCTGCTGCTCACTGGATTCTGCTATCAGCTACCAGTGTTTCCGACATGCCTGCCCGTCCCGCAAGCTGGCACAGCTGACTCGTTCCGGGTCGACTGCGACCGTTTTTTCGACCATTTGTGCTCACCACTGCCGAATCTGGAGACGCCCGAGTTTCTGACCTGGCAACGCACAACAATACCAGCTGACCAGGATACCTACATAAAACGCGCGGATTCCACCACCCTCTTGGGCCACGGCACTGCGCATGAAATGCCACGCCCCTCACCGTTGATGCTGTTTCAGGTGCTGCTGCTCACTGGATTCTGCTATCAGCTACCAGTGTTTCCGACATGCCTGCCCGTCCCGCAAGCTGGCGCAGCTGACTCGTTCCGGGTCGACTGCGACCGTTTTTTCGACCATTTGTGCTCACCACTGCCGAATCTGGAGACGTCCGAGTTTCTGACCTGGCAACGCGCAACAATACCAGCTGACCAGGATACCTACATAAAACGCGCGGATTCCACCACCCTCTTGGGCCACGGCACTGCGCATGAAATGCCACGCCCCTCACCGTTGATGCTGTTTCAGGTGCTGCTGCTCACTGGATTCTGCTATCAGCTACCAGTGTTTCCGACATGCCTGCCCGTCCCGCAAGCTGGCGCAGCTGACTCGTTCCGGGTCGACTGCGACCGTTTTTTCGACCATTTGTGCTCACCACTGCCGAATCTGGAGACGTCCGAGTTTCTGACCTGGCAACGCGCAACAATACCAGCTGACCAGGATACCTACATAAAACGCGCGGATTCCACCACCCTCTTGGGCCACGGCACTGCGCATGAAATGCCACGCCCCTCACCGTTGATGCTGTTTCAGGTGCTGCTGCTCACTGGATTCTGCTATCAGCTACCAGTGTTTCCGACATGCCTGCCCGTCCCGCAAGCTGGCGCAGCTGACTCGTTCCGGGTCGACTGCGACCGTTTTTTCGACCATTTGTGCTCACCACTGCCGAATCTGGAGACGTCCGAGTTTCTGACCTGGCAACGCGCAACAATACCAGCTGACCAGGATACCTACATAAAACGCGCGGATTCCACCACCCTCTTGGGCCACGGCACTGCGCATGAAATGCCACGCCCCTCACCGTTGATGCTGTTTCAGGTGCTGCTGCTCACTGGATTCTGCTATCAGCTACCAGTGTTTCCGACATGCCTGCCCGTCCCGCAAGCTGGCGCAGCTGACTCGTTCCGGGTCGACTGCGACCGTTTTTTCGACCATTTGTGCTCACCACTGCCGAATCTGGAGACGTCCGAGTTTCTGACCTGGCAACGCGCAACAATACCAGCTGACCAGGATACCTACATAAAACGCGCGGATTCCACCGCCCTCTTGGGCCACGGCACTGCGCATGAAATGCCACGCCCCTCACCGTTGATGCTGTTTCAGGTGCTGCTGCTCACTGGATTCTGCTATCAGCTACCAGTGTTTCCGACATGCCTGCCCGTCCCGCAAGCTGGCGCAGCTGACTCGTTCCGGGTCGACTGCGACCGTTTTTTCGACCATTTGTGCTCACCACTGCCGAATCTGGAGACGTCCGAGTTTCTGACCTGGCAACGCGCAACAATACCAGCTGACCAGGATACCTACATAAAACGCGCGGATTCCACCACCCTCTTGGGCCACGGCACTGCGCATGAAATGCCACGCCCCTCACCGTTGATGCTGTTTCAGGTGCTGCTGCTCACTGGATTCTGCTATCAGCTACCAGTGTTTCCGACATGCCTGCCCGTCCCGCAAGCTGGCGCAGCTGACTCGTTCCGGGTCGACTGCGACCGTTTTTTCGACCATTTGTGCTCACCACTGCCGAATCTGGAGACGTCCGAGTTTCTGACCTGGCAACGCGCAACAATACCAGCTGACCAGGATACCTACATAAAACGCGCGGATTCCACCACCCTCTTGGGCCACGGCACTGCGCACGAAATGCCACGCCACTCACCGTTGATGCTGTTTCAGGTTAGCTATTACGAATATTCCTGTTACCGAGATGACGATGTCTGTCTTTTAGCTGTGTCGTGCCCCCCCCCCCCCCCCCCCCCACATCTTGAAGCGTTTTCGTGCAACGGTTGTGTACCTTTGGCGTCTGTTAGTTTTAGGTGGGGACATTGAATCAAACCCCGGTCCTATGACCAAGGCTCAGGAGGAGAAACTAGAACTTGTATACGATGCTATTCAAAGGCTCGAGGCGAACCACACGAACATGCTAGAAAGTGTTAATAGGATCCTCACAATTCATATAAGCTTGCAAAATGAATTGCAGTCTGTGGCAAAGCGTGTAGAGGGACTTGAGCTCAAAAGCCAGACAAATGCAGGCTTGAAAAATGAAATGCTCGCTTTAGTTAAACGTGTGGAAGAACTGGAACTTAATAACCAGTCAACGCGCACATCGGAGGCCTCCACGAGTCATTCTCACGATGTATCAAACATTCAAGAAAAAATTGATGATCTGGAAAACCGCTCCCGCAGGTCCAACGTCCTCTTTTTTGGCATTCGTGATTCTGATAAGGCCGAAACTTGGGAGGTCTCAGAGCGTTTTGTTAGCGAGTTTTGTTCTAACAAACTTGGGCTTACTGTGTCTTCTCTAGCCCGGGCCCACCGCATAGGCCGTTTTTCTGAAAACAAAAACCGGCCTATTATTGCCAAGCTTTTCAACGAAAAAGAAGTCGAATCTGTGATGAGCAAGGGCTTTAAGCTAAAAAATACGGACTTCAGTATTTCACGTGATTATTCTCAAATTGTTCGCGAGAAACGACGTCAACTGCTCAGGTTTGCCAAATCGGAAAAAAAGGAAGGCGACAAAGTACGTTTGGTTTTTGATAAACTATTTATCAATAGCGTGCCTTATGTTTGGGACAATGCGGCCAGTTGCGCAGTACGGGTGTCTGACCAGTGACGCATTCCTTCCAGTCCTCCGAAATTAGCTGCCAAATCACCCTCGCGGTCACGCACTCAGCGCTGCGACGAGTTGGTTACTTGTTTTCTTTACACTAACATAAGAAGTGTTCTTCCCAAAAATGTGGCTCTTTCTTCACTAATCGATTCATGCGGTTCGTCTATCATCGCACTTACAGAGACTTGGTTAAACAACACGATCCCAGACAATGTCGTTTTGCTATGTGACTCCGTTTTTAACTTATTTCGTTGTGACCGCGGGGACCGTAGGGGTGGCGGTGTACTTCTTGCCATCAAGAAAGAGATAACTGCTGTGCTTATCGATGTCACGTCATGCATAGAGTCAGTGTGGGTTCGTTTGAAATGCGGCCCAACAGATGCCATTATTGGGGTGATTTACCGTCCTCCTAACATGACCACATCATTCTCAAGTGAACTCTGTCTTGTGTTAAGCGAACTTACAGTACGTTTTCCCAGTTCTAGCTTACTAATACTAGGTGACTTTAACTTTCCTGTAATTAATTGGTCCTCATTAACAGCCCCAGGTAGTGATCCAGAAGCTCAGGCTTTCCTTCAGTGCTGCCTTGATTTCTCATTGCAGCAACTTATCTCCGAACCCACGCGTCGTTCCGCCACTTCAGCCAATGTTCTCGATCTTATCCTAACCAACAATCCTTACATTTGCTCTAATATTGCGCACTTAGAAGGCCTTACAGATCATTCCATAATCACCGGAAATGTGAACTTTGTGCCTCACAGAAAATCAACGCGTACTAAACAAATCGGGTGCTACAACCGAGCAAACTTCGGTGAAATAAACGCCGAGTTGGCAGTCTTTGCTGAACACTTTCTTCACGATTTTCGAAAACGTTCAGTGGAGGCCAACTGGAACCTGTTCAGTAAAAAACTTGCTGCTCTTGTCGACAAGTACATACCTATCATTAGCATACCATGCACCAACACTGCGCCTTGGTTTAATAGCCATCTACGTCGCCTTAGCAATAAGAAGAAACGCCTGTACAGACAGGCCGACTTAAACAGGCAATCCGATTCCTGGCAACGCTACAAAGCCTGCGATAAGGAATATCAGTCGGCACTGATATCTACTCGTCGCCATTTCTTCTCACACGATCTACCATCAATGTTAACAAACAACCCTCGAAAGTTCTGGCAGACAATCAATCCTTCTAATAAACCCGATATAACCCTAACCGATGCAGCAGGAGACAGTATTCCTGCAGCTCAATGCGCTGAAGTATTCAATAAAGCATTCACATCAGTTTTTACCAGAGAAGAGGCTTTTTTAGCCCCCAACACAATGAATATTTCAAACACCTCAATGTCCGAAATAATTATTAGTGAGACCGGTATCTTATCTTTACTAACGAAACTTAAAACTTCATCAGCCTCTGATCACCTAGGTTTCAACAACAAAATACTCGTGAATTCATCAGAAGGTATTCATCGCATCTTGTCCGCTATTTTTTCACAGTCTCTTTCATCTGGTTTCGTTCCAAGCGACTGGCGGTTAGCTAAGGTCGTGCCGATTTTCAAGTCTGGGGATCGTTCTTTGCCTCTCAATTATCGTCCCATTTCATTAACTAGCACAGTTTGCAAACTCCTTGAGCATGTGATTCACTCCCAGGTTATTAACTATTTAGAAGAACATAACATCATCTTTAAGTACCAACATGGTTTCCGTAAAGGCTACTCGTGCGAAACGCAACTTGCTGGATTCATCCAAGACCTACATTCATCTGTCGATGCTGGTATTCAAGTCAATTCCATATTTTTAGATTTTTCAAAAGCTTTTGATAGGGTACCTCACAATCGGTTATTAACAAAGTTAGCACTGCTTAATATTCACCCTCTTGTTTTAGCATGGGTAAAACATTTTCTTTCTTCAAGGTTTCAGTTTACCACTGTCAATAACCATAATTCTTCTTTCAGCCAAGTACATTCTGGCGTCCCACAAGGAAGTGTACTTGGTCACTTACTTTTCCTGATATTCATTAACGATTTACCTAACTCTGTTTCGTCCCAAATCGGACTTTTCGCTGACGATTGTGTAATTTACCGTAACATTTATTCTAATGATGATTGCCTTGCCCTACAACATGACATTGACTCAGTAACAGCATGGTGCTCTACCTGGCTCATGCAACTTAACCCTTCCAAAACAAAATGCATGTCTTTCACTAACCGTAAGTCTCGAATTCCAACCGCATATACCTTAAACAATAATCCACTTGAGTTGGTAACCACTTATAAGTATCTCGGTGTTCACATTTATTCCGACTTAACATGGAACCATCATATTAACCTTACCGTTGCATCCGTTAATCGGTAATTAGGTCTTTTAAAACATAACCTAAAGCATGCTCCTTCCCACCTCCGATCACGTGCTTATACCACTCTAATCCGGCCTAAAATCGAATATGCTTCGGCAATTTGGAACCCACATCAAGCATATCTAATAAATAGCATTGAATCACTGCAGAACCGCGCAGTTCGTTTCATCTATTCTGATTATTCACGTCATACCAGCATCACAGCATTGAAGAAACGTGCCGGCTTTCAAGAACTATCCCTCCGCTGTAAAATTGCACGTTTATCACTTTTTCATAAATTGTATCATCACTCAACTCTTCATAACGACTTTTTTTGTTTGCCATCTGCTATTTTTGATAGACGCGACCATCCTTTCAAAGTCAAGCGCGTGTCATGTCGTTCATTTAACTATGCACATTCATTCATTCCACGCACTATAACTGACTGGAACGCTTTGCCTCCACGTGTTGCTACCACCACAGATCACGATAAATTTTTAAATCTACTGTCTGCCAGTGCTACAGCGTAATCATTGTGTATATTGTTATCTGGACGTGCATCGGTTTTTTTTTTTACTTCTATGATGATTCGCGTTTTCTTTTTGTTTTTTAAATAAATTTGTTTGCAGGTTGTATAGCTGTTATCAATCTGTATAGTGTTGCATAGTGTTATGACTGTATAACGAAAATTCTAACTTGTTAGTATAGTTTCACATGTGTTCTCTTTGTTGTTGTATTTGTGCCCCCCCCCCCCTCCTATGTAATACCCTCGGTTGCGAGGGCTTTTAGGGGTATTTTGTATAAATAAAATAAATAAATGTGCTCTGCAGGATATTACGTGCGGTGTATTGGCAATCTATTGTCTCCGTGAGTTGAATGCCATGTAGCGAACAGTACACTCGGCAAGAAAAGTTTACGAGACACGAATTCCATGACCAATGTGAATTTCTGACCTGTTATGGCGCCTCTCATCAGGCCGCATCGTTATACAAGGGGATTTGTAAAGTACCGTCTAGGGAGCGTTCTACGGCAATAATTGTTCAAATCAGTTGGTTATTAGAGAGCAGATGTGCAAAATTGAGACGTCCTGTCAACGTGGTGCAAGGAGGCGACCTTCACTGCAGACACTATATCCCTGTGCTTTGACGCAATGTTCTATGCCTTCTGCCACACCGAGGCACCGCGTCACGAGACGAACACCCTGTTTTTCCTTCCTTGCGTTTCTGATGAGCTTCCAGTGGCGGTTTTACGCGCACTGCATTTGATTATTTACGGAAGTCACGTGCCATAATCGGTGACGTTGCAGGGATTCTGACGCAGAGGCGCTTGCACGCGTGATCTTGATTCTGCGGATGGAAGCTTCGAAAAGACGGGCGCCCAGTCATTTGTTCGACATTTGAGCTTTGTTTGACATTTTTTAGCTTTTGCCGTGCCGCGAACGCTTTCATACGTTGTAGACACGATTGCTAGCGCATGATGTAGGCGCTTTGCTTTTCCGTTTGCAGTGCCCTAACTTGGTGAGGGACGTTTTAAGGCATGGCGTTTCTGATTTATTGAATCAGTGTGTAGGTTTGAAAGGGGCTGAAACCTTTCATTTCGAGGCTTTGTTCCTATACGTGGCGGGAATTGAGCATTTAAGCAAATCTCCTGCCTCGCAAACATTTGTGGCCGGCTGTTATTCCGTATCCGCGTCGCTGAAGCGGTCTAGTTCCGATGTCGGAACGATGTCTTCTCTCATGTCCGGCCTCCACCTGTGCCGTGCAACGAGAAATGTAAGGTGCTGCGTCAGTGGATACTCAACCAGCACCGCACATGTCCGCGAGAAGGTAAAGACGCAACAACGAAAGACGGATGGCAACGCACCGCTCTTAAATTCCTGCCATGACGTCATCGATTTCGTCATCGGGCTAGTTAACGTTCTATAACTATAGGGAATTCATTTTTCTAATAATCAATCTGTAACGGTGAAATAAACAAAAATAAAGTTATGAAAGAGGACCTTATCACTCTGATCAATGCCACTTACTATTTCTCTTTGGTGCCCATTTAAAAATTACACTGAGGATGTGGAACTAACACTTTTGTTGCAGGCGTTCATAATTCTGCAAGACGGCCTGGCAGAACAAAGTGCACAATTTCGCTCATTTACGCAATTAACACGTCTGCCCACGTTTCCTGTGGGTGTTCGAGAGAGGGAGAGAGAGAGAGAGAAAGCACTTTATTTGCACCCGTAAGAGAGTATGGGTGATCGGGGTGAGACGCAGCTCCCCCTTTCACCGTCTACCTCCTCCCCCCCCCTCCCCCCCCCCCCCCCCCTAGGCGTCGGCCGGAATCAGTTGGCTTCCGGCGGCGGCCTGGGCTTGACCGATGACTTGTTTTTGGGATTGTTCTTCCTGGCTATGGAGGGAGGATTCGCATGACTCTTTGTTCCCACGTAGACCATTTAGCGCTGGACAAGCCCAGAGCATGCGATTTAGGGTCCCTATGCCTTCACAGTTTTTACATTGGGAAGAGTGGACCTCAGGATGCCATTTGTGTAGGATATACGGGTTTGGGAAGGTACCCGTCTGCAGTTTTCGCCAGATTACTTCTGCCTTCTTTGTGAGAGATCTATGAAAGGGGGGGGGGGGGGTTCTCCTGCCCATTCTATAGTGTTCCAGAATTTCTCTGTATGTGGTGAAGTCTCGCTTTTTGGACAGGGAGTAGTCTGACTGCGTTTGGGCCCGGTGTGTGAGTCCTCGGGCGACCTCGTTGGCGATCTCGTTCGAGAAATAACCATCACAAGAAGCAGCACACGGGTTCTTCAAATAAAGTCCTGAGGAAAGACCATCCCGTAGTTGCCGCAGAACTCGCCCTTGATCAATCACTGAACTGAGCGCCGCTGTAGAAGCGGAACTCAAGCCACGCATGAATGAATTGAATTAAAAAAATATCAGAGCCCTTCCACTACTGTGAAGGTGTAAGCCAGCGAAGCATTGACTGCGGTAGTGAATATTATATACGCCGCAGATCGCTTTCAAGATACGGCACCCGCGCGGCCGCGCTGCGAGCAGCAGCCGACAGAGCATAATGCGCCCCGCCCCCTCCTTCACCGCCACCTCACCCCGGTGCCTCGCATGCGAAAGACCGCGCACTTCCGACCTGCCTTCCTCCCTCGCGTGCGCTACAATGAGCCGCGATTGCGGACTCACCCTCGTACGCTTTCACTCACACATACAGTGTACGGCGCGCGGCGACGATTTTATCACCGTTGGACTTTATACAGAACCTGACGGCGACGGCAGAAATGCGCTTGGAGTGTCCATACTATTTATATCGCAATCATCTTTTGGTGAAGCAAAGACTGACCTGCTTTGTGGCTTAACCAGCGGCAAGTACGCTACAGCACACTGCCAATTTATTAGAACGCACGTTGCACGGCAGCCGCGTGATTACGCCGGTAAGGCATGCATACTCGCAATACAGCACTGGGTTCCAGTCGTGGCCAAGACCGATTTTTCGTGCGATTATGAACTTTGCTTATACAGTAGATCTGCTGTATCGTATTGCTATCACTAGCACAATTTTGTATACTTGCGCGGCCTTACGCCGCAGTGCCCGATGCGGAAGTGATTACGGTGCAGCACTGATCAGCTCTCAGTTAAATTAAGTTTCAATGGGGGCCTTCAGTACAGAGGGAATTTACCGCAGTCCAAGGACGCAAGAATTTATCGATGACTGCTTTTTACGTGCATACTAGAACGTACGTCCCCCTGGATAGATGCGTGTTCATCTTGTGGCCTGAAAACTTAACCAACTTGCGAAGAACAAAAACTCGCAGCACAACAGAGAAAAGAACTAAGACGCAGTGCATAAGAGAGGCACCGAAACAAGTTGCGCCAATAGGCAGTTTTATTTTCGCGTACGTAGAAGCACTACGTAGGTGAAGATCTTGCGGGATCCAAATGCGCGTGCGCAGAACGTGGGCGCCCGGTCGCGTCTCACGTATCCGCACGTGAAATATGCGCACCACGTACGTGCCGGGCTCTGCGAGCTGCTCGCTAATGCTTCGGGATCTCGAGCTGCTCGCGCGAGATCTCGAAGCAGTAGCGAGCAGTTCCAAGATGGCATCCGACGGTGCGTGAGGTGCTGCACGTTCACGTTTTTCGAAGTCCGACGATCACAAAGAAGGCTGCGAGGCATTTTGGAGCTTTCAACCTGGCAGAGAACGCAGCACAAGATAGCGCGGACGCTCAGTTCGTGAGGCGCGCGAATGTCGCATTGGCTCCGATTGCGGCTCGTCTTGAACAAACTTGGCTAGAGTAGCGTTCACGTCCGCCGCCAGAGAGCACCAGGAGATATGCGCAAGGAACGATCTATACGTTTACGAGGCATCCACACACAGACTGTTGCGTACGCGGAACTATAAGTGTCCCAGGCAACGACCGAACCCCTGCCGTCCAGAGTGCCCGCAATCGGGCCGTCAAGTTCGGCTTGGCGGTCCCTCCGTGGGACTAGCCGGGTGACACGGGGTCTCCCCTGCGTCTTCTCTGGACCTCAATAAAGTTATTCCACTCACTCATGCGGCGCTCTGCGCACGTAGAACTCTCACGTTTGCGTGCGCAAAGGTTCTCCGCACGTGAAAGAAAAGGAAAACGAGAAATCCACTTTCATTACACCCTGCGAATGTGGATGTATAGCGAAGATGCTGTCGACGTTAGACAAGCACAACCGACGTTGGACAAATACACGTACCACGCCAACTGACGTTAGACAACGTTTAGACATGCACCGAGGAGGTTAAAAAATAACAACTAGGGTGGAAATGATATCCCGAAGGTTAAGACGCACCGCAGTCATCTTAGGAGGGGCAAGACAAAACACTAGCACATGGCGAAGAAGCGCTTTTCTCACACTTCCCACGAGTTAATCACTTACCAGACAGATGGAAGGCTTATTTTAGCAAACATATACTTATCTACATGTATCTCTGTATCACTGGTTTTAGTGTGAAATCTGAACATTCAGAAACATCTTATTGGGGACAACGTCATCAATACTCAGACGAAGTTACTATTTTGGTTGGAAACAACCAGATTTTATTTTCTAATTAGCCAATCATTACAATACTAATGCCAAATCACGTAACTTTTAAGCGGACATCACCCGACAAGGCTCTATTTCAGAGGTGAAGCAGGGGTCAAACATTGGCTTCCCCTTTCCTGGTAAGAAGCTACGGGAGTTTCGACTCGAGCAATTTTTTAAGCCTCACTGACAAGCACCGCCACCAGAAGCGACGCTATAGACAACCACAAGCTGCCAATGGCGTAGCCAGAAATTTTGTTCGGGGAAGGGGGGGGGGGGGGGGGCTGAGGTCGCAGCGCGGCCTCCTCCTTATAGAATTTGTCGAGGGATCAAATACATGAATAATAACTGCATTGCCAATGCCATTGTATATTAGATGCTGCAAACGAATTATTGAACGCTACGCACTGTCAAGTAAAATATGCATTTTTTCATAAAAGAATATATTCGTATGTCCTAAAAATTCTGGCAGAAATAACTGATGTCAATGCGGCCGCGTTTTTTTTTTTCGTCTATTTAATAAGAAAAGAAAATATCACACGGACATTAGAACTATATGAGTTCGAAACCAGCAAAGCAATGTATACAGCTGATATGAAGAACGTAAAGACCATCTAATGAATAAGTTGAGGACAAATATTTTGACGAATCTTCGTCATTCAAGAACCTTGTTTACATTTTTGCACATATGCAACGGCCAGGAAAAAACCTCAATGACGCTGTCCCTCGTTGCAATAGATTGCGCAGGAGCAGCTGTTACCGCTCGTGTATTGTAATTACACCGAGATTATACTCGCAACAGTGAGTACAAATAAAAAGTAGGAGAGAGAGAGAGAAGTCGTAAGGGAAATGCAGGGAGGTTAAACATGCTGAGCCCGGTAGGCTACCCTGCACTGGGGAAGGGGTAGAAGGGATTGAAAGAGAAGGAAGAGAGAATTTCACAGTTCACACGTTGCACATTTACAGTTAAGCGTTCATCGCTGAGTTTCATCACAAGCGGTCATACAGACTTGTGCACTTCAAAAAACACAGCAGCGCCTTTATAGCCCTGCACATAGCAGACGCACGAGGCCACTGCACATAGCAGACGCACGAGGCCACGCGACCAAGATAATTTCCTCCGTAAAAAACCTGTCGTCTAAGTGCCCCAAAGCCGTCCGAAGGGCAATCCTCTCATCTTCGTATCTGTGGCAGTCACATAAATGTAGGAGTTCTGCAAAATATACATTAGAAATGCGAAGATAGAATGGAATATACAAATACGAAGATACAACTCGCTAATGGCAAAAAATAGTCGCTAGGAACAAAGTTCACTGCTTGTATACACAACACCTCGCAACAAGATATTTAAATGTACGTCTAAGTCTCCAATAAATCTACGTACTTAAGCAAACGTCACTGTATATTATGCGTCAAACAAGACATATAAACACGTTGCGGAGTCAGAGATAGTAAACTTTGCGCACAGAAAGACAGATGATCAAGAGCAAAACTATGATCGCCGACACCATGATATGTACTCGGGCCATGCAGCGGTCGCGACAGCACCATACAGGTGGAATAATAGAGGAATAATGCAGAAATCAGTACGAAAATGTATAATTTAACTGCCTGCACAGCGGCAACAATTATTCTGCACCCAAAATTTAAGGAGGGTTTTGCTTCGTTTCAAAAAAGAAATAACAGCAGGTAGCTAAAAAGGAAAGAAAAGGACAAGCGAAAGACACAGATGATGCGGCAAGTTACTACCCAATATCCGAGTATATTTTTGGCAAATGCATCGTGGGCCGGGCTTTCAATGAGCAACGTCGGTCAAAATTGGTTATTGATGTCTTCGTAATTTTCGTATTCGCATGATAATTTTGATCATGATGCTAACTGCTAGAATAAACGGCTAAAATTTCTGCGGTTTTAAAAGCTAACGAACAGTCATACGTTTTCATAATTACGAGCTTATGGACCTGAAGGAATAGAGCTTTTTAGTTGCATTGATTTTTTGCTGCTTCTCTATCTAAAGGACAAACTTCTCTCGGCGGGGAAGTTGATCGAAGCGGTCAATGACTTCGGACACGTTCATGCCGACGTCTTTGTGGGTGTATAGAAGCACCAGTCTAACCATGCGTTCCAGATACATTGTGGAGCACAAGTAGTTTTTTAGTAAACTCTTGTAAAAAAATATTCTCTCTGCGCTGGCAGTGGTCACTGGAAGGGTGACTAGAATCTGGAACAGTTTGTACACATTTACATAGAACCTGTAGTCGCAATGAGAGATGGGCATCTATTCCGGTGCTAAAACCTAAAACACTCCCTCGATGTCGTTGGCATCCTTGTTTGGGTACTTTGCACAAACAGTTCCGGCGATGTCCGTCGTTCCGTCAGCAAGTACGGAGAAGCAGCCTGCTTATGCAACTAGGCTTTCTTTGATAATTTCGTCACAAATTTCTATAATTTGGTTTTGTGTATCTGGGCTTAAATACGAGGCATTACTGGGGCAACTTTCCAAATGGTTCTTCAGATATGTATCTCCACAATCAGCTCGCATGCGAAGCGCTCTGAAAATACCTGTATTTTCAGGGGGGCCTATGCTTGAATCCACAGGGCCACTGTCCCTGTGGCCAACGAGAGCCACCCTTATGAAAATTAACAATGAGTTTCTGATTAGGACCTGATGCATTCCTAATGTGTCATCAGACAGGCATCAGAAATGCATCGTCTAATGTTGTTTAGCATTACAAGTACATCAGAAACTCGAATGACAGTGCACCTTACGGTTTCTGATGAAAGAAGTAGACAGCTTTATTTTTTTTTATTTCTAATGTCAAAGCACATTACATAAAAATGTGTATGACGCGAACTCGCGCATTTTTTTTCTTTTACAGCAAAGCTGTCTATGGTTACAATGTAGAAAAAAATATAACCGAGATGTTGACAAAAAACAAGTGGGCCGATCCTGGTGATAGTGCAGAAAGGGTCCAAGCTCCATGGCACGAACATTGTACGATAATTATTTTTGATAGTTCATTGAACAACCAATATATAAGAAATGAGTATTCCACATTTCATTTAAAGTTTTTTTTTTTTGTAGTAAAAGAGCTATTCTTGTTGACATAGGACACATGGAAGCTGCAGAGACATTGCTTTTTCGAGGAATCTGCGTGCGTCGCACGATACATAAACATAGAAGGCACGGACGACAGGCGCGCATCCCATGCTCATTAAGCACACAAACCCGAAAGCAAGATTCGGACGACACGGGTGTAACCTGCGCCACACGAGCGAGGGAATATCGTAGCTTTGATGCTTTCCGACAGTTACAACGCGCACTGAAACGTCGCACACTGCACATGTGTACCTCAGAGATCGTTCCAACAATTTCTGGGGCTAAAGTTGACGTTAACGACATCAGGAAGTTATCTAGAAGGAAGGTGGTACACAAATCATTCAAATCACGCCCCAGCGATGGCTTTCAAAGGACAACATAACCCCAATCTCTAAGGCCATGCTTTTGCTGGCTGCAGACGGCAGAAGCAATTCATAATTTAAAATACATCATAAAATTTCTTTCTACGATAAACTATAGCGTAAAATATGGAGCGTTAGGTGGTTTGTTTTATCTCGCAACATAAATACGTAGCTGGGCGCAACACGACACAAAATACGAGTTTGGGTTAATGAAAATTACGGTCACTGACCAAGTCAAAAAAGTGTTTTGACGTTTCGGAGCCTGTACAGGTTCCTTGTTCACAATGCAGCGGACGTAGTAGCATCGTTGTCCAGTTAAATATGCAGTATATGACGTAATGAACGGGCATAAACTTGAGGCATGTTTCCATCTGTCCTGTTAACGGTATCTGGCGTCGTCTGTATCAGCAGAGATTCTAGCAGCAGTCTCGTTGTCGGATTTTTCTCTTTAGCCATGATTGCAGCATTTTCCCAAGCGATAGAGTGCTGACTCTTGTGCACATGCTCCGCCAGTGCGTTGTACACGTGGCGGTGATTTTGAACATCGCGCTTGTGCTCTTTCAGTCGTCGAATGAAGTTTCCTGTTTCGCCAATATAACAAAAGTTGCAGTCTTGGCACGGGATCTTATAGATTACCCCCGGGAACTTTTCGTCTTGTAAGCGGTCCTTCACGTTGACAACTTTGCTGCGGAGCTTGTGTTTCGTTGCAAACTCGCCGTATGCGTGGCGCGCCAGGCAAACATGGACCAACGATTTTTGTGCCGTGGCCTTTGTGTCGGGTTGTCGTGGAAAGTTGGGTGGACATCGCAAAGAAATAATTCCTATTGGTAGCGTGCCTCAGATCGTCCACTACGCAGCGGCATGTATGCTGGGAGTAACATCGTCGACGCAGCACCGGCAACTTGGAGAGCATCGTGCCATTGAAAAGGCAAGCAATCGTGCTTGCTAACTACACGTGTTGTGCGTACTCATCGTGTGTGCATAGGGTGCCTTGCGAACGTAGGAAACAACAGTGACGCCTGTGCTTATGCATGTTGCGTGCTGGTTGTCAGAATTTAGTTTTGCAAATGTAATGCCTCAATGCGCAATTGAATATCCTGATGAGCGTTTTCTTACGATGAGGGGGGGGGGGGGGGGAGACATTACGTTCTGAAATAATCGTGTTCATCATGTGCACCTGTGCGCGCGCTCCCGCTTTTCTGCTGAAATTGCATATAACGACCCATCAGTCTCTTCACCAATACTTACTGCAATTACGTTTCTTCGCTTATAAACCCTTCGACGTAGTAAATAACATCTGCTTACCAGGTTTTCGGTTTACGAGCAGTTTTAGGGGAAAGTAAGCAGTCACAGCTTGCCATACTAGTAGAGCTGTCTTTTCAAGACAAGGGATGTTGCCGTAACATTGACGTATCTAAACATGATAGGGGAAAGTTGCTTAAACCAAGTCATGAAAGCAAACCCTAGAATTGTTATGTAAACAAACATTTCTTGTAATGTGCTGCTGCTGCTGCTGCGTGCGTCTTCAAAATTTTACTTTGATGAAGGGGTCCCTATTATCATGACATTCATCAATGACTCGACCTTGTGCTCTGTTGCCACCTTGCATGTGTTCACAATATGACAGTTTTATTGTGCCAGTGCTATATACGTTAACACAGAATTCATTTTGTAGTGGTGAGGCCGTGACCCACAGCAGTGTCCACATGATGGCAGGGAACCTGTGGCCCTGGCTACAGCAGCACAGCGTGTAATCCGGATGTCACGTCAGGTATGTATGAAGTGTATGTGTACCTGAAAGTATGATCTCGGTATGATTTGTGTGTAAGCTAACAGACACATTACATAACGGAGCACTAAATAGGCTAAATATTTATGCAAGTATATTAAACTTACTGCTTGTTTGTGTTCGTAACATTATGCACAAATTATCGTGTTCTATATAAAACTAAACCTAACATGTCCTGATGTTGAGTATTTTTTTTCTCTCTTTGATCACTTGGCTGCAAAGTAAGTTTTATTTTTGCTTTGCATACAGTATATTTTACTTCTTATTTTGGTTTTATTGTTTTGAAACTGTTTCCGATGCTGTAGCTTTTATTTCTGTATTTTTTTCTGTTTTTATGCTACACGCATGTGCAGTTTTTGTGCATGTTAGTATTCGAAGTGTAGTGTGTCAAATGTGCCACAGGTCTAAGCATACAGCGTGCATACCTTTGTTTAACATTGCTATTTACAATTATTTCTGTCTTGTTCTCAGAATATTTGCCACTGGCAAATACACATTTGATGAGGTTGAATTTCTCTGAAACTGAAATGTGAAGGTGCAGCCGTGTGACAGCTGAAGTACTCCAGCAATGTCAAAGCTAGCTTGCATCCACTATTACTACAGTATGCCGACGGATACCCATTACTGTATTTGTTTGTACATTTTCTGAGAACCAGCCGTGTCCACTAGGTCAAATTTGTAGTGTCCTTTTGAGCATGCCGGTCAGTTCATTTAACTTTTCAGGACAAAATTTACACAGGCAGGCTGCAGAGGCCAGTGGGGCCCTGGACTGAGGGCTTTGAACACCGCTCCTTAACATATTTTCCAGTCAAATGAAGTTTCTATATGTATACACAGGGAGGGGAAGGGAAATATACAACTTGACCTCGGCTAACAACTGGCATTTTGATGGAAGGATTAAATAAAGTAAGACTGGATGTGTGCTTGCATTAAAACAGTATTTGCATAGAAAAAAGTAAGCAGACATAGACTAATTTCTATCCCTTTTTATCTACGAAGGATGGCCTTTTTCACGCATTAATAATGGGTCTGGCTCACACATGCGTTATTTATGCGGTATGCCTCACTGATTTCTCGTGTCAATTTTCCACTGTGGGTGACAATAGGTGAACGATCTTATCTGGCCTGAAGTCCTATGGCGGCAATGCACGACCGCATTGGGGAGGCTGAGGTTCAGGGCAAGAGCCTTTATGGAAAGGGCAGTAACAGGCACAAGGAGGACCCAGTGAAGGAGGGATTGGATCCAGTTCATCTGAATGCTGTAATTGGTATGTATTATTTTCATTGTGAAGACTGAATAATACTGGGCATGGGAAAGTTGTACTTTCAGGCAGTGTAGCGTACTTTCATAATTTCTGTAGATGAGGCTCACAAGCGGAAACCACCTTTGCACTCTCATGAAGGAAAGCCGCCATTTGTGTGGGTCATTCCACGCCAACCGTCCCAAAATCATCAGCCCTTGCTAAATTGTCGAGTTGCCACGGTCCATTGATCCTTGGCGAAGTCCTGAACGAGCACCCCTTCCCTAACTGGTTGTGTTTGTGAGAACTGTCGAAGGCAGAAATGGCTCACTGATAGCTATTTGTAATGATACATTTTTCTTTCTATCATGTGTGGGCAGCTGATGGTGAATAGAAAATGTTTATGGCGGAAATTTTGTCATCGCAGCATTTGTT
Organism: Dermacentor silvarum; assembly: GCF_013339745.2. NCBI lineage: Eukaryota > Metazoa > Arthropoda > Arachnida > Ixodida > Ixodidae > Dermacentor > Dermacentor silvarum. The sequence continues at coordinate 232,113,380 of NC_051157.2, forward strand.
GTAGTGTGGTGCGGCTGTAACTAGCTTTAATATTCGTGATGTATACGCACAATTTTACCTGAGCTGCCTCAGTGCACACAATGTGCAGGAATGAGGATTTTAATGTATTCCTTATGAACCATCCCACCTCTATTTGGAATGATATGCCTCTCTACACTCAGCAGTAATTTTAATTATTCGAAATAAACAGCCCCGGTGTTTCTTGCAGAAATCTGGAATAGTTGGATGCAATGACTTAAACAGTTTTGTGGGAAAATGTGTGTTGATGTTTGTTGTATACACCTCTTTGAGTGTTCATACAACAAAGCTTGCTGGCAAGACCAAGTGTAGCCAAACCGCAATATTGCATTCTATAACTGCATAGTTGTGCCCTCAATTTTGGTGGAGTGAAACTCTCCTGCATTTTAGCGCAGTGCACATCAATCCAGTTTCTTAACTTAAAGATTTCTTTTGCTTAAAACAAAAAGTACCTATGTTAAATTTCTTATTTAAATAGTCTTGTCATTCTCTGTGATGATTGCCATAAGCTCGAGGACAAAAATTACGGTGCGAAGCAGACGAGGACGAGATTAACAAAGAATGACATAATAGGGGCGCCAACATCCAGCTGTTTATTCGGCAGAAAACACGCTGTTTTATACATCACACTGTGCAAAGTAGTCATAGTAAAGATAAACGAAAAGGAGTGAAGGGATCCAACAAGGGCTCGTGAGGCAGTGATCATCACAGTAGAGAGGAATGCAAAGGTAACAGCAGGAACCTAAACTGAACTATCAGGCAAGCGCATAGGAACACGAGTCCATTACAGGCTCAAATCACACAACCAGAGCACCTGCAGTGCCCGCCCGTGTTACTGTTGACCACCAACCAGTGCTCCCTTGCACGATCGTTGAAGCATCGTCCTATTTGTCCAATACACATGCTGGTGGTCAACAGCAACACGGGCGGGCACTGCAGGTGCTGTGGTTGTGCGCCACAACTGGAGCAAATGCCCTTTCTAAGGAAAGCAAGAAACCGCACTGAAATGGAAATAATCGAGGCGTTCTTAATAAATAGAGCTGGCAGTCAGTGTGTTAACACGCAGTCAATAATATTAAGTGACAAAGAATTGTCGTTCTTAATGATAGCCTGTAATCACCTCCAAGATTAGAACATGCAGCTGTCGTGTTTGTATGCCACTTGATTTGAGCCTTTAATGGACGCGTGTTCCTATGTGCTTGCCTGATAGTTCAGTTTAGGTCCCTGCTGTAACCTTTGCATTCCTCTCTACTGTGATGATCACTGCCTCACGAGCACTTGTTGGATCCCTTCACTCCTGTTCGTTTGTTTTTACTATGATTACTTTGGACGGTGTCATGTATAAAACGGCGTGTTTTCCGCCGAATAAACAGTTGGAAGTTGGCGCCTGTAATGTCATTCCTTGTCTAACTTCGTCCTCGTCTGCTTAGCACAGTACTTTTTGTCCTGAAGTCATGAACCAAGTAGCTGCTACAGTGCTCTATTAGCACCTAAACTTTGGTAAAAATACTACTATATTTATATACAGGGTGTTTATTTTAGCTGCATCAAATTAAATACAATGCCTGTGACAGATAACACAGTTCTAATCCTTGATCTAAACTACTCGATGAGGTGGCCATTACGTAAGAAATCAAAATGCCTAATTGAATATTTAACCAAATTACAATAAATAACTTTAATTATTTACGGCACATATCTTAATCTACAAACTGTAGCTAATGAGTTTCCAAGGTGTATCCACTTCGAGGAAATTCTCTGGGCTGCGCTAGTTTCAAGATATTAACTTTCAATGTGTCTGACGAAATGCATTAGTGTTCCAGTTACTTTTGTGCTTCAATGCAGAAAACAGCGTTTTCTTTAAAAAGTTAACTGGAACGCCCATTCATTTCGTCGGACACTTTGAAAATTATCTCGAAACTGGTTCAGTCCCAAAAATTCATTCCAAGTGGATCGACTTGCGAACTTGCGGGCTATAATTCGTATGTAGAAATATGTGCTGTATTGGAATTAATTAAAATGTTAATTACCATAATTATTTTAATTTTTCAATTAGGCATTTTGATTTCTCATGGAAGTAATGGCTGTCTAATTGAGTAGTTTAGGTCAAAGATTGGAATTGTGCTATCTGCCACAGGCAATTTTGAAAATCTTGGTGCAGCTAAACTAAAACAAACTGTATAGCGCATTGTTTACTGAGGCCTATGCAAAATATGGTTCGTAAAGAAATGAAATTTTAGCTATACATTTTTCTGTAGATAGTGTCTAGAAAGGTGCTGCAATTTTATAATTATTTGCTAGTAAATGTTAGCATTGACCAAAATAAGTGCACAGTAAGTAGAAAAGTGTAAATGTAATTAGAACTGCATTACAATAGATTTTTTAAAAAAGGTGTAATTTACAACACACTTCATGTGTGCACATCCACTCAATTAGCTCGTATTGCACACTACTATCCATTGCTGTGCCTCTTGGTCCATTATCGCACACCCCTTGCTTTTTCAGGGCTGCGCAAGTGGACCCACACACACAGTGGCTATACACGCACCTGGTCATTCACAAACATATGCACACACTAGCAGGTCGTTCGGGAATTTTGCCATGCGCCATTCCTCTTCCCGTTAAGGCACTCCGCACGTATGACCACCAGGGGACACACTCTCGCTACCTTCGCGTGCACAGCCATAAATAATGGCAGCACCATGCATCTGACATTGGTTGAAGTTCAGCATCTGTTCGTTCACGTTCCACCGAATGATATAGAAAGTTAGTATTGTTCTGCTAGTGTGCTACAATGCTATGCTAAATTTTCATCTTGTTTCTTGCAGGTTACATCCTCCAGCAAGTTCAGGACGACAAATGTGCAGCTCAAAAGCAGCCGGTCCTCCATGCTAAGCAGGGAGATTAAGTAGCCTGGAAAGCAGGTGGTCCTGTAAATACAGGGTGTTATTTTTAGCTGCACCAAATTTTTAAAATGAGAAAAATATATACCTTGGTCACGTTAGCTTTACCATTCGAGTGTACGGATTGGCGGCCTCTAGATACAGAGCAATTTAGTCACTTAAGTGTGTAATTAGTGAAGTTAAGCTAATTAACTTTCTAATTATCAACTATAGGTGGCTACAGCAAATGAGTACTTTGGGGCCCGTCGTCGACACTACCTATCCCAACGATGAAATTTTGAATAGCGGAGTTCATGTGGGAGCTACACGAGCAATTAGTTCTCTTTGGCAAGCTTCTTGAAACCGAATTAGGCCGCAAAAAGAGCGTCTATGTCGTCGATGTCACCGCCCCCCTGCCTTTCGTAACATCTCCGAGGTAAGCGCCAGTCCGGCCCCGCGAGCAGCTTGCATTATTTCCTTGCTATCTGCGGCGTTCGCAGTCGACGCTACAGACTGATATGATGCCGTGCCTGCAGTATCTAAAAGCCCAATTTAAGGAGCAAGGTTGGCGCTACAGCGCAACATGATGCCCAACAGAATGACGAAGTAAATTTGGCGGCCCACCGTCATTGAAGCGCTAGGCCAACGCTGCAGACAGCCAGGAGATAATGCAAGCTGCTCGTTGGGCTGGACCGGCGGAGACGTGACAAAATGCGGGGGGGGGGGGGGGGGGGCGACGACACAGACGCTCTTTTTGCGGCCAGTTTCGGTTTCAAGGAGCCTGCCAAGGGGAACGAATTGTTCGCGTAGCTCCCACATGAACTCCGCTATTCAAAATGACTCAGTACTCATTTGCTGTAGCTACCTATTGTTGATAATTAGAAAATTAATTAGTGTAACTTCGGTAATTATGCATGTAAGTGCTGAAATTGCTATGTATCTAGAGGCTGCCAATCCGTACACTTGAATGGTAAAGATAACGTGACCAAGATTCACATCTTTCTAATTTCAAAAATTTGGTGCAACTAAAAAAAAAAAAACACCCCGTATGTGCTATCTAGTCACGTTTGCGATTTCTATGTCAGCACATTCTTAAATAAATATGAACCAACTCAACTATATATACATCTGCTCATTTATTACCCTGTTTAATTTATAGCTGGCTCAACGATGCAGCATTTGTATCCAAATGCCTGCATCGCTAGGCATCCAAGATTGATGGGCATGGGTAGACTCGCATATATAGAACGATGGATAGCCACTCATTGCCAGAAATGGTCTGCTGGAGTTTACATTACAACTCTTTGTAGTGACCATACTTTCATGTTGATGATTTGTGCCATGCCAATTGAGGAATGTTAATGTAGTGCATAGAAAGCCAAGTGTGCAGGCATTCAGAAGGGTTACTAATGCACTGTGTTAGAATAGCAATGAACCAAAAAAAAAATATCTATTGACCTGTGTACTGCAAACATTCGCTTGCATGACCAGCAATACAGATACAGCAATACAGATAGCACATCAGAAACTCATGCGTCAGGTGCACATCAGAAACTCATGCATCAGGTACTCTATAGAAATACGGTGGCCAATTTGTAATAGACTCACATTAGGAATACATCAGAAAGCGCATTAGACAGTCATTAGCCACTCAAATGATTCTGTTGCATAAAGACATCAGCCTCTCTATAGAAAGACATTAAATTTTTTCATAAGGGCAGACCTTGTAGCCCGCAAAAAGAATTTCCTCAATAATAGGCCATTTCCTTTCTCCTGTTTTCTCAAGTTTTACTTTGGCTGCCCTGGTCCAGCTGATCGATCACATTGGGCACGCGTCCTGAAAATGTTTGGAGAAAATTATCAGCTGCTAGCTCACAGTCACGGTAACATTTAGTATTTTCGTGTGTGTGGAAGATTGCGAGCGCGTGCTTTCATTTCTGGAACGGCTTGGACACGAGGGCTCCAGTGCACGCATGTTGGTCCAAGTTTATAACAGCATTAACCCCATAAAGTTCCAGAATTGAAAATCTTTTGAAGCACGCCTTTGTAAATGTCAGTGCACCTTTCGCGTCAAAAGTTTATGAGAACTTTACACCCATAAAATTTCGGAATTGAAATCCATGCGCTCCGTAGATTCCGCGGCCGCTGCGAGATGCCGCAACGCGCCCGCTCGCTATCGAAAAGCCCTTGAAAGTTTGTGCTCGGATAGGGCTCGAAATCCACCACAGGTGCCACGAAATCCAGCCCGAGTTCGCAATGTTCGTGCCGAAATGTCTTTCGAGCGTGAAAAAGACATTCTAGACAGAATGCAGAATGATTGAACATAGCTCGCCTACACGAACATGTCGCAGCCTATGAAACTAGCACACCTGAACAATGGAGAATTCTGCACTCAAGAACGAATTATGGTCAACAAATGCTTCGACATACACTTCCGACTTTACTCAGTAACCTCGCCTTACGAGAAATAGACCTTCTGTCCTTATGCAGCCTGCACAACTACTTTCAGTCAAACTAAACCTTGTTGTTTAATGAGTTTGTTCATATGCAATACGGTATGACTTTTCCCCCCTTTATTTGCTTTAGTTTATGCTGCACTGAATATAGTGCTATGTTATGTTTTTTTTTCTTTTTTTTCCTGTTTTCGCATAATAAGACTTTCGTTATGTAATCTATAATGCTCATGTATAAATTCAATATTTCCTTGTTAATGCAGACTACTTGTTTTTCTAATTGTTAAAGTGTATTACTACCTGTCTCGTATACACATTTTTTTTAATTGACACCTTCCCATCCGTTTACTCACATGTGAGCGCCCGACGCCCTCTCTTGCCTTTGATGGGTTTTTGGGCTGGTCAAGTTGCCTGCGCGCAACTTTTTATCCAGAACCCCACCATGTCATTCTTTTCATGGGAAGTAAATTATTATTATTATTATTATTATTATTATTATTATTATTATTATTATTCCCGGCGTCGGTGGTAGTTTTGGTCGGCGGTGCATGCCGGCACGAAAAAATTTCGGGGGAGGGGCTGAAGCCCCATCAGCCCCTCCCCCCTCCCCCCTGGCTACGCGCCTGTAAGCTGCTGATGTAATACTTTTAATCGGACAGTGTTTGTCATAATGTCGATTACGGTCACAGCACACGCTGTGCGACAGATACAACGGGCCCACGCACCAAGGACATTGTGTGCACACTTACGTCACGCACGTGTGCGGAAGTGCAGCATACACCCTCAGCCTCCGCCATCCGCCAAGCGAAAGTGCCTTATTGAACTAATTCAATTTGTCAAGGTCAACTGCGCCAGAAAATTCGTAAAGAACGACTCACACGCAAGCTGCAGACATGGTAGCTTCGGATTGTAATTTGAATATACGAGAAAACATATTTCTGTTAGGCGGGAACTCAAAAGACAAAGCCCTTTTCCCGTTGTCGTTTGAGGTCTGTCTGAGTGGGCGCGGCTGCTTGGTGGCGGTACTGTTTTCGGATGAGCACAAGCCGACGAAGAATCCCGAGCAACTAGAGGCTCACAGCTTGGCAGTATAAAGAAAGGAAACTGTCTAGCATATTAGCGTTTTGAAAATCACTAACAGGGTGTGGTACGGGGCTAACTGCTGTTCCATGGTATGGTGTGACTGCACCGTGCAAAACCAAGCACAGGCGAGAAGACAGCACTCGTTTCGCGACACATTCGACTGCTATGCCTTTCGGGGCCGCTCTCGGGGTGTGGTCGGCTCGTCGACATGGAGCGAACACATTCGCGTGGTGCAGCGCAGAGCACTCAGAGGGACCCCATGTTAAGCATACAGAAACTGTTAAACATATATACATGTTAAACATACATACACGTGGCTACTCCGGAAGCAGCTTGCACGTTCGGCTGGGGCAGGCTTTCATCATCATCGGCCTATATATATATATATATATATATATATATATATATATATATATATATATGACCACTGCAGGACGAGGGCCTCTCCCTGTGATCTCTATTTACCCCTGTCTTGTGCTAGCTGATTCCAACTTGCTCCTGCAAATTTCCAAACATCATCACCCCACCTAGTTTTCTGCCGTCCTCGACTGGTATTTCCTTCTCTTGGTATTCATTCTGTAACTCTAATGGTCCACCGGTTATCCATCCTACGCATTACATGGCCTACCCGGCTCCATTTTTTCTTCTTAATGTCAACTAGAATATCAATCAGGGCAGGCTTTACGTGGCTCTAATTTCCAGAAGGCTCCGCATCGCTGGAAACTGAGTAGGAGGAGCGCGGTAGGAACCAGTCGAAGATCTGCCATTGGTATCTTCGCCCCGGCCTGGTTGGGAGCGGTGACTAGTAATTCGAAATCGGCTCTGCACTGCAACGCGACCACACGCGTAGCAGCAGATCGGCTAAGCCGAGAACGCGGCGAAGCGCTACGAACAATCTGGAAGCAATAAATCATAACAAATCATTCAAGTGACATTCGTGCATTTCTCCTATTAGGACCCAGCTAGCATAATTGGAAAGTAGCTTAACACGCACACGCAAGAAAAATAAAAATAGAAGAAAAAAATGACCGCCATCCCGCCCTGCGAACGTGAATGTCCAGCGAAGCTGTATCAAACACGACACATGGCATTGCATTCACGCTGGTCTTCTGGGCCTGTAATTTGTAGCGATGCCTTTCCGATGTTAATGCCTTTTCGCGCTTTTCGCTCTTGGTCAGTGGTCAGAGCGACGGTCCGCTCACGTAAACAACGGGATGAACCGGCCGTGAGCGGTGGGTGATAAGAATAGTATCGCATCGCTACAAACTAACGCATCGCCACAAAATACCGGCCCTGCTGTCTTTAATTTCCGTGGTCTACCCATGGCAGTCTTAGAATGAACTGAATGAGTTGCTCGACAGGTCTCCCTTTTATATATGAAAGCGTGGTAACGCGTCACTAAGTATATATACGCAATTTTCCGACCAACTATAGGTATACAGCTTCGTTGTAAAAGAGTGGCGCTCTATAGACGTGGCCCAGCTCACAGACAGCGACGAGCAAGCGCGACAGAAGAACAGCACGAGTGGCGACCACGGGACGCGGCAAGAGTCGCTGGCCCCGGGGCGCTTTTAATTTCCGCCTCTTCGTCTCGCGCCTGCACATCGCTTGCCTTTCTTTCATTAATGCCGCCAGTGACAAACACGCCGCGAGATCGTATACAACAGCGGCAGAGAAAACGGCACGAAACATGGCAGAGATTCACGTCCGCGACAAAGCGACTAAAGCGGGGAAGAAATTAGAAAAAAAAAAAAGGGGGGGGGGGGGGGGCGAACCGGATGCACTGGGCAATTCGTGGAGAACCTGACAATATATATAAATTTTTATTCTATGGTCAGGTTCACGGGGACCCGCGAACTGTCACTTTGTCTGGCACACACAAAACCTCGTCGGCGTGCTTCCGCAAAGCCAAACACGGTCGTGTCCCGCAGGCCACGCGCCCAGCGGAGCGTGCTGCCGTGCGCGTCGCAGGGCTTCATCTCGCCCTGCTGGCCGCGCGGGATGGGCGGGGGACGAAGGCCAGGAATCACGCTGGCTGCGCGGGGGCGCTTCGTACCGCTTGGAAAAAAAAATTTGCAGCAGCTTCACACTAGTGGTGCGAAGACTGGGCAAACAGCGAAGCTGGCGACCCCACCTAGCTTTATCTCGGTACGGCCAAGCTTTTGCGGGGTTATACTTCGAGACTCTGCCACCTTTTGCACAAGATCACCCCGGAATCATAGACAGCCCAAGGAGCAACGACTAATCTGTCATTAAATATCGGTACGCCCAAACGCGTTTGCTCGGCTTCGCGGGCTCGTAACACCGGATCTTTTGCGAATCACCGACCCGCGTCCCGCAGTGGTCTGCACGCGCTCTCGAGTAGTGGCGCGGCGCCTTTCGCGCCGCGCGTCCTCTTTTTCTGGAGTAACGCTCTTCTTCGGCCGCCACATCTTCGCGGCGATGTGCTCGGCGGGGCTGTAGACGTTATCACGAGGGCGCTTCCGACGGTGTGGCGTCGAGAGTATGGGTCAGTGTTGCCTGTTTGGTCTGGACTCTGAGCTTACGCCTTGCGCTTGCGTTGCGCGCGGAGTGGTAGCTTTCTTTCGATGTATCCGTTTATATTTGTCACGAATGACTTACGCTCGTAAATAATGGCATATACTTATCAAAAGGCTGCAGCCCAGCACTGGGCAGTTTATGGGTGCACAAACAACCAGCGGAAAATAACGATCTTGGGGACTATAGTGTGTCCACAACACAGCACACCGCGAGATGCGGTATGTTCACGCTTCACCGGTTTCCTGCATCACCTGAGAACTTAGCATTTCAATCTAATATGAACCAGTGCACACATCGGTTAAATAACGCACTTTCGTAAACCCTTTTCGGCACATTTCATTATAGGTTGCGAGCATTGTCAGCTCTTCGATACAATGTTTTCTCGTATGTAGTGGTTTCTCGTATAAGCTACATTTGTTATTCTTTCAAACACGACTTAGTTCCAGTGCTTAATACGTGGGTCACACGGCGCACTTTTGATCATGATCGAGCCCGATCTGGATCGAATTTCTTGGTCGCGATTGGCTTCTTTGCTCAATCTGCGGAAGGGAGCCAATCGCGGTCGAACATTCCGATCCAGATCGGGCTCGATCGCTAACACAAGTGGCCGTGTGACACCGGTATGAGACAAATTGAAGCATTCTGCAAGATAACTAGTCGGTAAAAACACTTCGCAACGATCTGGAAAAATCGTGTCCTATAGAAGATGTATGCAGCCCCTGTGTCCGCCAATACATTGTCTCGGCGTTCACAGGCTCCTTGCGCGGCCCTGCACATTCAGGTAATTTCGAAATCTAGCACCTGGGCTATATCAGTTGCGCTGGCATCTGTGATCACTGTCGCGCATCGGTTCCCTGCGGGTACCGCGCTGCTCGAGCGCCACACTTTTGCTTTGACATTTGGTTATAAGCACCATGCGCTGCACTAGATCCAATAAATGTTACATGATTGAGCTGCTGAGTTGCGTCGGAAGCGTATGGAATAACCAAGGAAGGGGTGGTTTATCAAATTCCCCTCTCATGCCAAAAGGTTTACATTGGACAAACGGGGCGATGTTTGAATGAACGACTAAAAGAGCATGAACGCTCACTAGAGAAAGGGACTGGATCCAATATGGCCATCCATTGCAAAGAGTGCGGGTGCAAGCCTCGCCTAAGAGATAGCATTATCCTGGAGAGAAGTCGAGACAGCGTTGCCCGTGAGCTGAAGGAAGCCTTCCACATTAAAAGGAAGGGCCTGGAATGCGTCAGCGAACCGTCAAAAATATTGTATGGAAGTGAACTGTCATTTTTAGAAGCCCTTGGTTAGAACTAAGCACGTTGATGCGCCGCCTGCATGCATGCGCTTGAAAAAAAGTCTTAATCGTTAGCTTTCTTGTGGGGTTACAGGGCTGTTTTGTGTATCACTTAACCATTATATTTTATGGTCTTGTGGCTCTATACACCACGTGTTTTTGTCGCGAATGTCATCTTTTATTCGAGTTTCTTCATCGTTTACAATCCTTTTATCGCCTTTCTGCCTGGTTACCATGTGAATTTCGACAACGTGTGAGTTACGCCGCCAGATATGCCTATATATTGTGTGTTTCCTTCTATAAAACATCAGTTGTTAGTAAGCGCTCGTCCGTGTCTCTTCTTGTGTCGTCTGTTTGGCGCTTTCAATAATTCAGTCTATATATCCCATAGGTAGGAGCAGTGACATAACGCCTTAGCTCCACCTCTGCGCAGCCGCGGCAACCACTCCACCCGGAGCGGTGACGTCATGGCTCGGCAAAGCTCGATGCGGCGCGCTCAATGACGTCGCGGCTCACGCAGCTGTGGCGAGGCACGGCGCGGTCGGCGCAGCTGGGCAAAGCGTTGCTAGGCGACGCATGGGGACGTCATCGCCAGGCGGAGGTTTTGCAGCGTACAGTCGACGGACCATCCTCGACAGCTTCGATAGTTCACAGGGGTATGTGCCATTGCGCTTGGACCCTTTCTGCACGACCTCCAGGATCGGCCCGCATTTTTGGTCTATGTTAGACGGCGCAACGAAGAGCTTAAACAGCTCCGCTGTTCAAAAAGCTTAACCAGCATCGGAGCGCGCGCCGTGGCGTCGGCAACATAATGACAGCACGCAACGATTTCGGCCAGGGGCTACGGAAACGCGGATGGATGGATGGATGAGGAACTTTATTAGTGTCCTTTAGGGCGCGTGCTAGCGCGCAGCGGGCCGCTCCCACGTCGGGACAGAAAGGCCGAGCCTCTCCGCCGCGTCGCGGGCCCGTTGGACAGCCCATAACTGTTCTTCGAGGTTGGGGCTGCGTAGAACCGCATCCCAACGTGAAGAACTGTTGCTTTCATCGCCGCGTAACGCGGGACACCGCCAGAGCATGTGAGGTAAGCTCGCTAAGTCATTGCATAGTGCACATGTGTTTGTTGTCTGAATTTCGGGGTAAATTTTGTGAAGAAGTAGGGAGTTTGGGTATGCCCCCGTCTGTAGAAGCCTTAGTGTTAAAGCCTGAGGTCTATTGAGTTTACAATGCGGGAGGGGGTAGATCCTACGAGCCAAGTAAAAATGCTTAGTAATTTCGTTGTACGAGAGAAGAGAGTCCCGATAGTCAGTACCCCCAACGTCACGCTGCCCGGTGGTACTCGTAGCTACGCGGTTGATAATCCCTCGCGCAGCATTGTGTGCCGACTCATTGAGGTTGGGCGGGGCACCCTCGATCTGTCCCATGTGGGCTGGAAACCAGATCACTGTGTGTGGCTTGATCTGCTTGCTTCCTAGTATCCCTAGGGCCAGCTCGGATATGGTTCCTTTGGCAAATGCCCGAACGGCTGATCTCGAGTCACTGTAGATTAATGTCCTCTTGTCGTCCAATAAGGCCATCGCTATTGCAGCCTGCTCTGCGGTCTCAGAGGACGTCGTCCGAATCGAGATTGCGGTCGTTACTTTACTTTCATGGTCTACGCTAACCGCAGCGAAGGCCTGTCCGTCGGCGTAGCGAGCTGCGTCTACAAAACTGTTTTCCGAAGCCCGTTCACGAGCCTTTTCCAGGAGGGCCTTCGCGCGCACCCGACGTCTTCCAACGTTGTGTTCCGGATGGACGTTTCGTGGGATCGGGGCGACAGCGATGCGGTCCCGCTGCTCTCGAGGGATGCTGCAGAACTTTGTTTTGACTACTGTGGGGGAACGCCCAGCTCCTGCAGGATGTGTCTTCCAGCTTGTGTGGTAGATAGCCTGACGAACTGGGCCCTCTCCTGCGCTTCCGCCAATTCCTCGAGCGTGTTATGCATGCCGAGTTGAAGTAAGCTTTCCGTGTGTGTGTATATGGGGAGGCCGAGGGCTCTCTTGATTGCCTTCCTGATTAATGCGTTCAGCTTATCCCGCTCCGATCTTTGCCAGTTGTGCATAGCCGCGACGTAAGTGAAATGACACATTACGAACGCATGCACCAATCTCACGAGGTTGTCTTCTCCGAGGCCTTGCTGCCGGTTGGCCACTCTTCTTATTAATCTGATGGCATTGTCCGTCTTCTTAGTGAGACGCAGCACTGTCTGGTTGTAAGAGCCACTCGACTCGACCATCATGCCGAGAATCCGGATGGCATCCACCCTCGGAATATAGCCTCCGTCGTTTGTCCGTAGTTTGATGTCGCATTCGGCGAGTGGCTTCCATCCCGCTCCATCAACGAGTGGCTTCATCAGTCAACGAGTGGCTTCCATCAACGCGGAGGCATCCGCAAATATTTTCCGTAGATGTCGAAGATTATCGGTACCGGGCAGCGGACCGGCCGGCAAGAATAGGCCCAGCAGCGAGGAATCACATCGCTACGCTCTGCGTCACGGCATCTGCAAGCCGATGGAGTTGAAACTGCGGGCGGACTGGCAACGGCCGCCATTGCTGATCACGCTCGGTTCGCAAAGTTCGCTGCATTCGCAAAGACACCGAGGCCTTCGGCGGAGGCTCACCAGCCAAACCGCGAGCGTTATGACATCTCAACTGTCACCGCAACACGCGGGCACCGAGCATATACGACTTACCGCAGTACAAAGCACAGCTGCTCTTGGCATCTTCTTCTTTCTGGGGTTTTACGTGCCAAAATCAACTATGATTATGAGGCACGCCGTAGTGGAGGGCTCCGGATTAATTTTGACCACCTGGGGTTCTTTAACGCGCACTACAACGCAAGCACACGTGCGTTTTCGCATTTCGCCTCCATCGAAATGCAGCCGCCGCGGCCGGGATTCGATCCCGCCATCTCGTGCTCAGCAGCGCAACGCCTTAGCTGACTGAGCAACCACGGCGGTTTGCGCTTGGCAGCGTATCGCGTAGTGCAGAAGAAAGCGGATTTCGTCAGCGATGACGACATGCTAGTGACCATACGGATCGCCTTATACTGTATCCTTTTAGGAGGAATGACTATTCACGCAAGATACATGCGATCACTTCGAAAAAGGCGACGCAGTGGGCCCTCAATAAACTGAGGTGGCAACAAAAAGACGGCTCATACCCAGCCCACTGCACCCACGCAATGTTTTAAGCAATGCATTATAAACAAGTGCAATCTCTTCTAGGGCTGTTTTATTAAAGCTCCCTAGGCACTGCAGTGTTGTTCTCGCACACCGCGGTAGTTTCATTGTTTTACCTCAACAGCTTTCTAAACGACCCTGCCGCCTTGGCTCAGAAGATGTGTAGAGCCAGGGTTTCGTATTGGTACGGGACTGCATCAAGAGACTGCTCGAGCCTCCAGAGATTGAAGAAAAAGAGAAGAAAGAAAAGCAGCGCACGTGTGTGTATCATGTCAGGATGACAATCTCCTCAGCGGCTTCAAATCCTCTAATGCGAAAGCTGCCCCCAAACGATAACTCTAAACTTTAATGGAATATTATTCATACAAACTAACGATATATTTAGGAATTAGTTTTCGAATAATTGTTGTCTCTTGCTGTACAGAATAGCTTATCACCGCAAAGACGGTCTATGGCTTTCAAAACGCCATTAAGTATTACCAATATTAATTATTAATTAATGTCCGCCCGAATGTCTGCCATGTATACGTTCCGCAACACGAAAAAGGCTACTTGACCGAGAGCATTCCGTAGTTTTTATATACCCATCTAGCCGACGAACCGAGAGAGACAAATGGCCTCACGAAATCACCATTCACAATGACAGTTAAGTGCTGAATCAGTTTGGCAACACAGTGCATAAAAAAAAATCGAACAACTCGAAATCATAAGGAAAGAATTAGTAAGGCACAGTATACTGTTTTATAAATACAGCGCAAGCACGAGCGCCGCCTACTTTTAGAAGATGCGCGAAATCGTAAGAATGAAATGTTCACGCCACCTGAGCGTGGCAAAACGGCGCCATGCTTTCGAGCGCGATATTTGCACTTCCGCGAAAAATGCGAGCCCGCAAACGTATCAATTGTGCATAGGCAAGTCCTTATTAACCAGTAGCAAGGGCTCGTTTGTTGTGAGGGGCTCGACGGACGATGCGCTTGCTGTGATTCGCAGTGGCACGCAGGCGCAGAGAGGGAATGATCAAAGACAGAAAATGGAGCCGCCCTGCAATACGGCAGATACAAGGAAGCTCAACGATCCGCGTCGCTCTCTTTCACGCACGACGGCGGCATAATCGGCGGGAAGCAGGCGCGCGCCACGGCAGGTTGCCGTGTTGACACGGGAGCGCCGATTAACGCAGAAAGGGCAACACGACGACGAATTTGGCACGCGCATGTATGGGGCCGCCGCGGTGAACAGGCTCGTCGTGGCGGGCGGGAATAATCGATGCTGTGCAGCGGGAATTATCCGCAGCGAAGGCCTCAGCAGTACAGGCGACGCTGCCTCCGCACTGACGCCCAAACGAGAAAACGACAACACCAGCGACGGTGCGTGCTCGTAAAAAAGCGCCTTCCCGTTGCGTGATTTTACGAGTAACAGAGCGTTCGTTGCGGTGCCGTAGACAGACAGCTCACTAAAACCAGGCGCTGCATATTACGCACCAATGAAAGCCGCGGAAATGCGCAGCCCAGCAGCTACTTCCCGCCGCTTCTTTTTTCGCATCCAGTGTTTAGCGCTGCTTGCAACACATTATTTACCCACGTAGTGCAAGGCGTTACTCTAACAGGTACGCAGTCAACACTGAAAAAAAGTTGTCGCAGTTTCACCTGAAAGGTGAAGCATCAATTGCGATAGCAAATTTGTAGAGAGATATACGGAGTAATGATATTAGCTTTATCAGCTGTATAAACTTGGACATGCAGCAGCACCGGCAACGCGCCGAACTGTTGTCGACGCCGTCGGCATTTTGCCCGCGTTCGCTCAAAATGCGTGCGGCGTTGGTGACTGTTGCCGGAGCCTCTGATATAAATAGGCACTTGGTGCCGCAGCTAAACGTCGCCTCCCTTCCCTCCCCCTTCCCCCCCTCCCCCACGGCCTCTCGCGCATCGGAAGAAGGCGCGTTTGCTCTACATATATGGTGATTGTAAAGGAGGAAAGAGACGCCTACTTCTGCAGCCCTTAAGGAAGCACGGCGCAGAACGCGCGTTTGTTCTCCGCCGTGCGTTCACTCCCCGTGAAAGAGCGCGTCCCTCGCGCCCTTTCACTCGCACATACAGCGTTCGGCGGCGCGCGGCCACGATTTCATCTCCATTGACGTCATACGGAACCTCACGGCGACGGCGACGGCGACGGCGACGCCGACGCCGACGGCAGAAATCTGCTTTTGAGTGTCCATATAATTGCTATCGCAATAAAAAAAAAAAGCACGCCAAACACTTGAAATACGAGGATGCGAGAAATCCAAGAAATGCGGCGGAGTTGGATACAGATGCAGCACCATTAATTTTCTTCTTCAAAGGCTCTCGTGTGCCGCGGCGAAATTGAAACACGTGACACGAACGCCCAACAGAGCGCAATACCTCGCAGTGCCCAGTCCTTGATTTCACGCGGTGAGTTACGGTTAAGTGCTTACGCGGAATCCGGAGGAAGGAAAGGCTGTGATCGCGTGCTCGCTCGCCTCGGCACAGACAAACAAATTCCTCGCGCTCGCCGTTTCCCGCCAGTTCAGGCCCGGCAGTCAGATGGGCAGGCGGCGTTTGGTTCGTTCTGTCGAAGAGCAGGCTGCGTTGAAGGAACGACAGTGGGCCTGTGAGCGTCTCAAACGCTCAAAAAACTAACCAACACCTCCCCTAGGTTTCCACAATTAAGCTTCGCGTGCACCCTTGTTCCCGGCAGGGAAGGGGCTACTGAATTTTCACATGCAATGCATTTCTTGGCGAATATATGCCACTTTCACAGTATCTATCTATCTATCTATCTATCTATCTATCTATCTATCTATCTATCTATCTATCTATCTATCTATCTATCTATCTATCTATCTATATTTCTTGGCGAATATATGCCACTTTCACAGTATCTATCTATCTATCTATCTATCTATCTATCTATCTATCTATCTATCTATCTATCTAGCCGCCTAGGTCTTGGTGCTGCTCTCATGGTCGTTTCGTTAACTTGGTATGTACCAAAATTCGCATACTATGACAAGAGTATATGACGAACAAAAACGATACGTCATGAGATGAATGTCATGAAATGCGTGGCATTTAGGTCGTGAAACAGCTGCCTAAAATGACATCATCATCATCATCATCATCAGCCTATATTTATGTCCACTGCAGGACGAAGGCCTCTCCCTGCGATCTCCAATTACCCCTGTCTTGCGCTAGCGTATTCCAACTTGCGCCTGCGAATTTCCTAACCTCATCATCCCACCTGACTTTCTGCCGTCCTCGACTGCGCTTCCCTTCTCTTGGTATCCATTCTGTAACCCTAATGGTCCACCGGTTATCCATCCTACGCATTACATGGCCTGCCCAGCTCCATTTCTTCCGCTTAATGTCAACTAGAATATCGTCTACACCCGTTTGTTCTCTGATCCACACCGCTCTCTTCCTGTCTCTTAACGTTACTCCTAAGATTTTTCGTTCCATTGCTCTTTGTGCGGTCCTTAACTTGTTCTCGAGCTTCTTTGTTAACCTCCAAGTTTCTGCCCCGTATGTTAGCACCGGTAGAATACAATGATTGTACACTTTTCTTTTCAACGACAGTGGTAAGCTCCCAGTCAGGATTTGGCAATGCCTGCCGTATGCACTCCAAACTAGTTTTATTCTTCTGTAAATTTCTTTCTCATGATCAGGGTCCCCTGTGAGTAATTGACCTAGATAAACATATTCCTTTACAGATTCTAGAGGCTGACTGGCGAACCTGAATTCTTGTTCCCTTGCCAGGCTATTGAATATTATTTTTGTCTTCTGCATATTCATCTTCAACCCAATTCTTGCACTTTCTCGATGAAGGTCCTCAATCATTTGTTGTAATTCCTCTCCATTGTTGCTCAATAGGACAATGTCATCTGCAAACCGAAGATTGCTGAGATATTCGCCATCGATCCTCACTCCAAATCCTTCCCAGTCTAAGAGCTTGAATACTTCTTCTAAGCATGCAGTGAATAGCATTGGAGAAATTGTGTCTCCTTGCCTGACCCCTTTCTTGATAGGTATCTTTCTACTTTTCTTGTGGAGAACCAAGGTAGCTGTGGAATCATTGTAGATATTTGCCCAGATATTCACGTATGCCTGCTCCACTCCTTGATTACGCAATGCCTCTATGACTGCTGATATCTCTACTGAATCGAATGCCTTTTCATAATCTATGAAAGCCATATAGAGAGGTTGATTGTACTCCGCAGATTTCTCGATTACCTGATTGATGGCATGGATATGGTCCATCGTAGAATATCCCTTCATGAAGCCAGCCTGTTCTCTTGGTTGACTGAAGTCAAGTATTGTCCTGATTCTATTGGAAATTATCTTGGTGAATATTTTATACAATACTGAAAGCAAGCTAATGGGTCTGTAATTCTTCAGTTCTTTAACGTCTCCCTTCTTATGGATAAGTATAATGTTGGCGTTCTTCCAGCTCTCTGGTACACTTGAAGTTGTGAGGCATTGCGTATAAAGGGCCGCAAGCTTTTCAAGCATGATATCTCCTCCATCTTTGATTAAATCTACTGTTATTCCATCTTCTCCAGGCGCTTTTCCCCTGGTCATGTCTTTCAAGGCCCTTCTAACTTCATCGCTAGTTATAGAAGGAGCTTCTGTATCCGGTTCATCACTATTTCGAATGGAAGAAGCTTGGCTGTTTTGGCTACTGTACAGGTCAGTATAGTAAAATGACAATGACCCAGCAAAAAAAAATTACGCTCAAAGGCCACTGAAATGCATTCGGACGTGGGTACTAAGTGAAAGAAAAGGCTAAAAGCATGGTGGTAGAACTCGTAGTCATGAGCATGACTCAACAAAAATGACAATGACTCAGCGAAAAAGATCAACACTTAAAAACCACTGAAATGGGTTGGAACGTGGCACTATGTGAAGGAAACACCGAAAGGTGATGGTAGAAGTCATAGTCATGAGCATGACTAAGGCTTTCGCCTTAAGGTCTGTTAGGCGTAGCTAAAGGGACTCCTGAGAACATGACATAAATGTCATCACATGCGTGTCATGTAGGTCATGAAACAGCCGCCAACGTCCTGGTGCTCTAACGGTCGTTTCGTTAACTTGGTAGGCTCCCCCCCCGCACACTGCTTCGCATGACATCGATTCTCACAGGGCGTGAGATATGCCGGCTTTTTTTTTTCGCTCTCTCTCTCTCTCTCTGTCTTTGCACCCTTTCCAACTCCTATATCCCCTACCCCAAAGTAGGGTAGCAAACCGGACACTCGCTTCTGATTAACCTCTCTGCCTTTCCTCTCTCTCACGCTCTCTCTCTCTCTAAACAAGACTGTCTCTGGTGTCTGTGGACATGCCACATTGCAATTGTTTAGCGACACTCTCGAAAGAAAACATCAGGTATTGTTTCCCTATAGACAGTCTCCATCGCAAGACCAAGTTGCAGAGTTTCTTACTTTTAATCTAGAGAAGTTACCCTCAACCTTAGGTAGTAAGGAAATCAAGGATCGCATTTATCTTCAACAAGTGCTAAGGGCCCTTTAATATCTATTTCCGAATTCAAGGAGTTTCAAGCGGGTGCGGAACCCTGCGAAAGCGACTATATATTATTGTGCTGTGACTGCAACTGTAGCTGTTTTACCACCCTGTTTTGTAACAGAAACCAAGACTGGCTGAATAAATGATTGACAGAATGAGGGGGGATATAATACCACCCAAAACAGCACTGAGGCTCCGGATTTATTATGACCAGACGTGGTTCACTCAGAAACGAGCGTCATTTACTCCGCCGCCTGAGGGAAGTAGCCTCAGAATCAAACTCGAGTTCAGCAGCGGCTGGTGTCAAATCACCCGGGATTCATTCAAAACTCAAGCCTGTCCTTCCCCACTCTTTGCTTCCTTCCTTCAAGCGTGTCCAGTTACAGAATGGGTGCCAAGGAAAAGGAAGGCAGAAAAGTAGGTCGGCTGATCAAATTAGGAAATTTGCATAATGGAATCAGCTAGCGCCAGACAGGGAGATCACATCGTACTGCAGTGGACATAAAAATAGGCTGCTCATGATGATGCTGACGCGCGTGCTTCCCTTAGCCAGCATACGATATTTATCCAACGCAGGATCCAAAACAAGAGTAGCCGCAGGAGGTCAGCCTGCACGATCCATGCGTGAGAGGAAAAATGGCGCGAGAGGCCAGTGAGGGCAGCGCGTGGGATGCTCATGGAAAAAAGCACCTCGAAATTCTTAGTGGCTCAATCTCTAGGGCAACGCTCGCGCGCATGCATGCGTTCCGATTGCAAATCAACGGGGATATTCCAAGAGGGAATGTTTCTCGGTAACTTAGCAAGCTGTCGCAGTCACTCTGGGCACAACTTGGAATTTTAGGCAGGGCACAACAATTGCCGAGAGCAGACGCCGTTGAAAAAAAATTTTCGCTCACACGATAGCGGCGGCCATCTTGCGCTTTGCAGCGTCGCCACCGCTTAACTAATTGCCACGTCGCACGCAGCCGCACCCCGAAAACCAGCCGCGCAGGCGCACTGCGACGAACGCGCTGCGATCGCCGGGGAAAAAAAGAAGAAAGGAATAAGAAGACACTGGCGGGCGCAGTGGCAGCGCAGCCTGGGCGTAAGTGCCTGCGGTATACCAGCGAGGTTTTGGCAGCGCAGGGCACACATTCTACGTGCTAGGGAATCTCCCACGGAAAACCACGTCTTCGCCAGCACCGCTGTCATTTGTCTCTCGCGAGCGTCATTTCTCAACAACACCAGCTTCGGAACGCACCTGCACTTTTCAAGGCGTTCGGCGCACGTGGAGGCAGCTTGACGCGTTTCATGCAGAAACGGTGGAACTGAAATGCAGCCTGCATGAAGGCTGCATTTTCTCTTTTCTCGAAGCAGTTTGCTCTAGAGGAACAAGATGGCGCCTTCGGCGGGGCGCCATACGTTTCCTCAGTGAAATGCGCACGAATACGAAACCACTACTGCTTCTGCCATGCTACTGTTCGATCAGCTGACGGAAATGCAAGTGGGTGTGCGCTAATGCACTGTACCCAATTCATACAGCAAAATGTGCAACGATAAAGGGAAGACGTGCGCGGTAGTTAGCTGCAAAAATATTGATTCACATATTAAAGAATGGAATCAACCTGTGTCACCGCTGCTACATAAGGACTGCCTGTGTTGCCGGCCCTTCGCGATGCTGGCTTTCCTCGAGGATAAAAAAAGATAATTCATCCGCCAGCGCAGTATAGCTAACCTCCAAAGAGAGGACTCCGCAACGTCGGCACTTACGAGTGAGTACCGCTCGTTACAAAAGGGAGTAGTGCCACTTATTGGCACAGTAAGTTTCTCGCACGTTATTTACACATCTAACCCTACTCGCACGAAAACTTACACCAGCCCCTACCACCAACGTATCAATAATAAGTGAATGGACGCACACTTGAATCAGTGTGCCGAAGCATGAGGGACGGTGACTACACCGACAAGACATGAATGTCGGAAGCTGAACTTTTCGTGACGGTCCACAGAGTAAGCGAGGGACTAGCGATAATACGCCTTTGCTACAAGCTACCACTAAGTACAGAGCATTTACATTCCAAGCTTTGTGCGCAGAAAGAACAAATCTATTGCAGCAGAGCACACCAGCGAGCGAATAGGCTGAAAATAAACAATCATATAGTTGCCGCACCGAGGAACTTTACCGAGTCAGAAACATGACAAGCCGCCACTTCAAAATGTTTGCCAAATAAATAACGAAGAGTACACTGGTCCCGATTTAATTCATAAGCGGAAAATTTGGACAGGTTGGAATACATTTCTAGCCCCGCTTTTAGTACAAGCACCCTATACGCTGCTTGCGCCGTTTGGGCAAGGCGTAATGAGCTCTGAAAGCACTTACATGTCCTCTAAAGCTGGGGCCACAGCTTCGTGTCGTCCACATAGTCACCGCCTATATACGATATACGTCGAAACGGAGGTTTGCTCGCCGCACCGGCGTCACGCGCTTGCATTGTAAACGCGGAGGCAACGGAGGCAGCTGAGGCAAGCAATGGGCTCGTCACCACGTGATCAAACATGGCAGCGCCCATGCGAGCGTCCGGAAAAGGGTCAATACTCGCGGACAACTTTCTGTGGCCACGAAGGGATACGCAGGCAAAGCGCGCACAAGTGAGAGCGCTTCTGAAAAAAGCCCCGCGTTTTAATCCACGTTAGTGTAAGGTGGGGAAGAGACGTAAGCACTCTATTCATCATCATCATGTCCGCCGCAGGACGAAGGCCTCTCCCTGTGATCTCCAATCACCCCTGTCTTGCGCTAGCTGATTCCATCTCGCGCCTGCAAATTTTCCAACTTCGTCAACCCCCTTAGTTTTCTGCCGTCCTCGACTAGTTCAAATAAGCAATTACACCATCACATATTAATAGTCACAATTCGAAATACACAATTCCCATCATCGTACAGCTTCACCGGTCTTCCATCTCCACCCCAGTGGAAGGGCTGACAGTTTTTTTTTTTTTCGTTCCATCGTACTTCTTGCGGTCTACCACTTATTACTTAAGTACTTAGTGAATTCACGGCACATATTGCCATTTACGAATTCTAGCCGGAGAGCTCGCAAGGCGTATCCACTTAGAACGAATTTTCAGGATAACACCAGTTTCGAGATATTCATTGCCAACGTGTACGACTGAAAACATGGGTGTTCTAGTTACTTTTGTGCTCGACTGCATAACAAAAGGTTTTGTTAGAAAAGTTTGTGAAACAACAGTGCATTTTTACGGTTAGTTTAAAGGCGCATATCTCGGAACGCGTGCCATCCCCAAATTTTTTTTTCTAATTGGATAAGCTTTGCAAATTCACCGGCTACAATTCGTAAACAGCAATACGTGTCGTAAATTAATCAGGAAGGTTTTACTGAATTTTCGTCCAATAGTTGATAATGTATTTTGATTCCTTGTAAAAGTAATGTCCGCCTCTTGGAATTATCCAGCTCAAGGACTAGAATTATGCATCTGCCACAGGCAATTTTAAATATTCTGTAAGACTTAAAAATGATGACCCGCAACATTAATAAAGATTTAGTTGACAGTCTACGCTCGTGTGTGAAAAGCTACTTGAACTTCTTCGTACTCGTCCCTTTCAGCGCCCTTCGGCAAGTGTTCGTGCGGCTGTGATTTGGAAGATCGCAACTATACTGGACGTGCACAAGACGTATCAATTACGAGGCGCATAGGTATACAAGCGACATTATTTACTGGAATCACGCATGGAATCTTACATTATTTATAAGCAAAATGTATACGTGTAAAGAGACGTATTTAGAAGATAGACAGTGGCACGTAAACACCGGGAATGTTGCACAAATTGTGTTTTGAAAATTTATCGAGCTATGTTTCAGCCTCCGTTTTCGACATACGAGACACTTTCGCAAGACTTAATGCGTTGCGCAATGCGATGCACGTCACCACCGCTTATAGGTAAACAAGGATGGCATTGTTGCGCGCTCCATTAGGACTGGAAGTAGGATTAGAAAAAAGCCTTTTCTCCGCTTCAGACAGACAAGAAATGAAACCAGAAGCAAGCCCAACATTGCCGCAAAGAGCGACTGACATTGGGATCGTTTCTTGCGCACACGAAGGGCCTTCTCGTCGCATCTTACGGCGAACGCTAATTTGCTCAGGAGGAGCGTGGAGGGAGGGGGGGCTGCGACGCCTGAACGCTAAAGAAGCAGAATTTTCGGCAAGTATCGAGCGTCCACCCTTCGTAGTCAAAGAAACGCGGGTCCCGGTTGGGCTAACCGCCCGGAGACAGTGCTGACGCTTCAGGCGGGCTTAATGACTTCGGCAAAGCGCGTGGCAGAGCCGCCGCGACGGCCGAGGTACACATTTGAGATGAAAGGAACCCGCTGATGCAGGCTTGATTGAGTGGACACGACGGGTCCACCCCAAAGGTAAACTCGCAGCAAGTTACTGCAGCGGAGACGCAAGAAGCAGCGCCAAAGGCGGTGCTATACACCCGACATCACGCGAAATGTCAAAGCCGCTACGCTAGCGCGACACTGATGATTAGGGCGTCTATACTGATCGCCTTTCACGTCAAATAGCTGCTAAAGGGCCACGAGAAAGGCACGATCGTAGAAGATTGCTAATTATCTTTGACCACGTATACGCACCCTGCAGATGTACCTCGATTATGATGATGGCGATTTATTGGCATCCCCTTTGAAACGGGGCGGGGTCAAATCGTCACTTAGCCTGCTTGAGTTACTCAGGTATGCTTTTCCTTCTAGCATTCTTGTACACATCTCTTTCATCTTCTCTGTCGACCTTGCACTGCTGCCTATGCCTGTAATGGATAACCTCTTCCTCCATTCTGTGTCCACGCCTTTAAGGTACAGATACTTGAGCACTTTAGCCGCCAGTTTGTTCAAGCGAAGCTTGCATACGTTAGCCTGCGCCGGCGATGTAACGCTAAAAAAATACAGCTGCTCTCAGATCTGCACAGGTGGCTCGTGCTCGCCACGCGCTCATGCCACTCCCGCGTTCGTCGGCGTCTGCTCCCACAGTCGGCTGCGTTGCCGCTCACCATTGTGGTACGGTATGATGAACTTTACTCAGTTCCTGAAGATCAACCCTTAGGTTGACGCAGGCGGCTCCCACGTCGGGACAGTAAGGGCTCTGTTATACTCCGACGTAACGTCGACGCGCGCGCACGCTGGGCGCATCGACCCTACGCTAGCAAAACGCGAGCGCTCTATAGTCTGACGCGAGGCGTGACTGACGCGGCCAGCGTCCGTCGGCGCGGCCCGGCGGCAGCCGGCGCGAAATGCAACATGCTGCATTTCGCGCCGACGACGTTACCCAGACTGCACCGCGCCCGCGTTTCTTTCCACGCGGCGCTCACTTTCCGCGCGGCGCTCTGCTCTACTGAGCATGCGCTGCTTTGGCTCCGGCCGCTGCGTCGGGCCGCATCGCGTTGGACTATAGGGCAGGCGGATTTGCGCCTGGCGGGGCATCGCCGACGTGACGCGATGAAACGAACCCCGGCGCGCGCGCGCGTTGTGAACGCCGGAGTATAACAGAGCCTTAAAGGCCCGTTTATAGTCCGACGTTATGGGCGCGCGGGCTAGCGTCGTTCGCGGCCAGTCACGCTACGCCGGTTGCGCTGCTCCAGCCAAAACGCCACCTCCTTTATACTCCGACGCGCGCGCCGTCAGCTGTTATCTTCGGAGCATGCGCAGAACGATCCGAAGCTCGCGCGCCGCTTTGAACGGCTCTTTGCGAGCGTCGGCGAAGCAAGGGCGAAGCGGCGTGGGCGCCTTTATTTCTTCGCGCGAAATGCATTGTGGGTCGGCGCTTCCCCGGTGCGCCGACCAGGTTTCAACGCGATTTTCATCACCGGAACTTCAGAGCGAGCTGCAGTGCGTGTGACCGGCTGTGGTTACAGCACAACGTGGTACTCGTCAGTGCATTTCGTTCATAGGAACACCGAAAAAAAAAAAATACGACAAGCTTCGCTTACCCCCATCTCCTCGACAGAGGAGGGGCTACTGATTTTTTTTCCATCTATCTTCCTCAGTCTTACTTCAAAACTAATTTTGCTCTGCGCTACTATGACTTCAAACGAGGCCCAACCCATGTCTCCCTGCACTGCCGCATATGTGGTTTTACCGTGAGCTCCCAAAACCAACTGACCTACCGATCTTTGGTTAACTTCCAACCCCAACAAGATATCCGATTTTAAGCACAGAATAGCATTTGCGAACGTTAGCGCTGGCACCATTACTCCTTTCCAGATTCGACGCATTCATTCTGGCCCCAAAGTGCCCGATGTTTCATTATTGCCGCATTCCGTTTCCCTTTTGTTTTTAGATCAGGGTGCGTGCTTGAGTAAGTCTTTGCTTCGTTTATGTGTAGGCCGAGGTATTGCTTGGTTATGGGCATGACTTGTTGCTGAATCGACACCACGTAGTTATTCGTCTAAAGACCACCATTCCCGAGCTAAATTTGAGGCGTAGATTTGTCGCTGCGTTGCTACACTCCAGCCCCGACGAGGGCGCCTCTAGAGGCAGCGTCATTATACACACAGTCCGGAAGACGCCCCGAGCACGCTCTGCCCTTTGTTTTGTTCCGAATCATTTGCATTTGAACCGTAAACCGAGGCAACCGAGGTTCGCGACATCGACTGCACTAAGTCCGCGTCCAAACCGCAAAACCTGCTGTACTGTGGGGTGCAAGAATGTTTACAGCAATGTTCCAGGTACGAAGCCTTTCCCGGCACGGATATCGGAGAAGCAGCGGCCCAAATTTTCTACCCAGTTGGTTCGTTGAAGGAAGTCGGCTACATGCTCGGTATTTTCCTTCAACTTGTTCTGATGAGAAACGGGCACATCGCGGAGTACATTTGTTTTCCGCTAGGTTACGCTTGTTTTATGCTGGAAGCAAGGCGTTAATGTGCACGAGGTTGATGAAAGTAAATTCGGATGGCTAACGACTACATCGGACGTTCAAACCGTGATTTAGGCCAGAAGATATAGTTCCACTACAGTGCCAGAACTGCCATTAATTATTTAACAGGCGTTAATTATTTTGCATACGCTGACAGCGATACGGCGACGTCTTCCAGGCTGCCGCCACGTTCTACAAATTCCACTTTAAAAATCGCTTATGCGTTAAGGAGAGTAGAAAATTTCAAAATATGTGCCCTTGATAATCTGCCAAGCAGTTACTTGCACACATGACGAACCAAGTTTTTCAAAGCAACAGCCCATGTTTTGGGACGGCTGAGGCGGCACGTGTAAACGCGACGAATGTCCTTTATAGTATACTTCACCTCATAACAAATGTGTAATACGGCGCAGCATATAGATTAGACACAGGCGAACGTGGCACGTAAAGTCGAGGGCTCCGCTCGCCGTCGCCGCCTCGCGCGCCCTGTCAATCAGGCTAAGCTGATCGTCCAAGGCCTCGCTGGCCAGCAGCGGTTCCCACCGCTCCACGCTCGGGTGTTCGATGGCGGGTAAGGTATATTGATTGCACGACACGCCCATGTAATGTGGAATGGAGTGGCTTTCTCGGAACACCACGGGCAGCGTGAAGGGTATGCCGTGGGGTGAATTTTACTGAGGAGGTGGAGTAGGTACCTGCCTGGATAAGCCTCCAGCTGGTAGCCTCCTCTTTGGCGAGTGAGCGATTGGGGGGGGGGGGGGGGGGGAGTATTTGCTTCGGGTGCCCTTATACTAATTTAGAATGGACGCATAGTCCCACGGTACTGGAGCAGGTACCTCAGGGGCAGGGTGATCGGGTGCTCGGCTTGTATACCCTCGAGCGACCCTGTCCGCCGCCTGGTTTCCCTCCAGCCCCGCGTTGCCAGGTGTCCATATGATCTTATGCCTGATCGGAAGTGTTAAAATGGGCCGCTGTTCGCCAGCGTCATGTGCCCTTAGGAGGATATTGAGCGCAGGTTGAGAAACGCGTCCTTTCAGGTAATTGCGGCAGGCGGCCTGGCAGTCCGTGAGAACGTGAAACGACCGTCCTAGCTGGTTGCCCTGAGCGATGGCAAGTGCGATGGCAACTTCTTCAGCCTCCGTGATGTTCTGGCAGTGGAGGGAGGCACAGGCTAGCTCCCTGTGGTGGTGGTGGTCGAGGACGACCGCCACTGCTCGAGTGCGGGTGGTGTCATACAGTGCTGCGTCGGTGTAGCAAGTGGTGTTGTTCTCACCGTACGTGAGGGCTAAGGCCTCAACTCGCGCTTTCCATCGGCCCTAGAGCAGTAGGTGGTCAATGTTGCGGGGGATAGGCGCAAACATGATCTGGGACTAGGTGGAGTCGGGCTGCCTCCCGAAGGGTACCAGTGTGCCCAAGGAGTTGCAGAAGGGCGCGGCCTGTAGGTGTGAGCGTTAAGCGCTCGAGCTGAGTGGCCATTTGTGCTTCCCATAGCTCCGTGAAGGTGTTATGTGCTCCCATGGCAAGGAGTTTGCTCGTTGGGGCGCCAGGGGGGAGCTTTAAGGCCGCCCGATAGGCCCGACGCATCACGGCGTCAATTTGGTCGCGTTCTTGCTGATTTAGGTGATGCGTTGGATCGGCCGCAGCTGGCTCGCATTGAAAAAATAGAGGAGGCGCTGCCCAGACCAACCACTTCGATGGGAATTCGCGCTTGTAACTTCCTCGCCAGCCTGGCCGCAAGAAATAAATGCTCAAGTCAGCCATTGTCCAGTCTCATCTCACGCTGAGGGCAAACGATTTTACACGGCGACACCATTATGTGGCAGCGCAGCCAAAGCTACGGAGCCGAAGCACACATTTTTTTACTACGCATGCATGTAGTCCGCGAATGCAGTCAACTCGAAGCTACGTATACTCGCGGACAACTTTCTGTGGCAATGAAGGGAAAGCTACGGAGGCAAAGCGCGCACAAGTGAGAGCGCTTCTGAAAAGAGTCCCGCCTTTTAATCCACGTTGGTTTAGGCTGGGTAAGAGAAAACGTAAACAGCTAGCTTATTAGCAACAGTTAAATAAGACAGAACACACCACTGAGTGTAAAAGTTTACTTATTTTGCGGCTTGTCCCTTCCGCGTCTGGGCCACGGCCGCTGGATAAAAAGGTTTATCAAGCGGCCGTGTCTGGGCAAACGCGAAACCGTCGCACGTGGAACCTGCGTCGATTCAGCATCCGTTCCGAGCAACCAAAAGCACTGCCAAACGCTGCCGGACTACTTGGCGCGGTAACACATGTGCAGCAGCCACGCGCCCGTAGCTTTCCCTTCACTGCCACAGAAAGTTGTCCACGAGTATAGCGCAAAACAGATCGTACCAATTATTGTTAAATTTTTAACAGCGGAGCTGTTTAAGCCGACCGTCATTCCGTAACGCGTAAACAAAAAAACACCGCCCAAGCACTCCGTACAGATGGTTAACCAGCGAAGCTGAAACGTGCGGCCCCGGTGTTTAGCAGTGGGTTAATCCCGACGCTGTATTGAAGCGTTTCTCAATTATTGGTTACATGTGTGTATTTCTAGTGGGACGCAAGCGCCAATGGCGGGCGGATGCTGCTAGCCACGACGCCCAGCTAACTCGAGATATCGAACGCATGCGACGACGAGCCGAGGAGGCGGCGTTGCGGGCAGAGCAGGTAAGGAACGCAGAGAACGACGTCACTAACGGCGCTGCCAATGGCACGCGCGCTTGAGTGCGACGTAGAGAACCACGTAACTGACGGTGCAGCCAATGGAGACCTTTATCGAAACGAGTGGCGAACGGTTCTTCGTTTTGCCTAGCCATATATTGCTTTCGCTGTAAAAACGTCGCCGAACGATGACGTCACCTGCATTGCCTAGCAACCACATGCCACAGCTGCGCCTTGCTTATCCTAGCACTGGCAACGCTCCTCCGCCGCCGCGCCAGCGATGACGTCACTGCGCGTTGCATAGTGCAGCCTGCAACATTGATACCGCGTACCACCAGACCCGCTCCGTCAATGCGGTCGCCTAGCAATCACTTACCCAGGTTCGCCCAGCCATGTCATTGTTTCGCGCCGCAATTCTTCCTTTGCTTTGTCATGACAATACTTTGTGCAGCTTGGCCATGGCGTCACACCGATTATAAAGATCATGTCACCATGACGGCGACACACACAGCTCTCGTAGACTTCGCACTGAGTAAACATAACATGGGACGGCCGAAGAAGTACAAGACTCCCGAAGAAGAAGCCGCTCAGCTGAAGGCTCGTCATGCCACCAGCCGAGAACGAATGCGCCGATTGCGTGCTCATGCGGAGTATCATCCGAAGCCTAGCAAGACTTAGCCGAACGTAGCAAAACGTAGCCGAGCCTAGCGAAACTGGAAGAAGCTAGGCGATCACCAGCTACGCTGTTTCTCAAGTCTTGCAACACTTCGTGCAAGCTGCGCCAATTTTTTTTCAAGGTTTATTTCGTAACAAATAAAAAGCTTAGTTAGGAAAAGGATTTCCGTTACTTGCTGCCCTTAGTTATGGCTTTCCTGGTCCTGTAAACCGCCAGCAAAACCTCGGCACTACATAGCGTAGTAACACAAAAGTAGAAGCTCCGCACGTGCGCGTAGCTTTGGCTGTGCTGCCAGAGAAAGTTGTTGTCGGTTATAGGTATTTATTGGGATTTCCTGTTTGTTTCGAAGTTGATCGGCTTACAAAGGCGGCGCCGATCCGAAAAAGTGGTTTGATATCTACTTAGCAGATGGTGCCACAGCATTAGCGCTGGTGATGCGTTGACGATCCGGGACGCTTTAGAGGCGTAATTGTTCACCGCACGTAGTATAAATAATTTACTACTCCGGTATAGTACGGTATGTGATGACGATGGAGAGCAGACGCAAACTAAACGCCGAGCAGACGACGCGGCCCAGGTGAACATATTTAGAGGGGCGTTCGTCCCCCCCTGTTTGACTGAGGAAAAGCGTATAAGCCCCACCAATGCCTCCTAAAAAAAACTATGCCTGGGACGTGAGCCGGAGACGCCGCGCCCTACCCTTTCCGTTTTCCTCCTCTCCATACAGTACAACCCCTAGAGCCTCTCGCGGCGAACGCTTGCAACGCACCTGCGGCGGCGGCGGCGGCGCGTCGCCGTGCCATGGTAACTCGAGCAGACGACGCACGCCCGCCCTTGCCTACCGTGACCTTTTGCTTCACCAGACGACATTCATGCTACATATTGTCGCGTTGAAGTGACGGTTTTTGTCAGTTGGCAAAGAGAGGAGGTGACTTGGGATAACAGTAGCCTTTATTTGGACGGACTTGTGCCCATAAGCGAGCTTCTGGCGAAACTATTCGGCAGCGGCGAACACAGCATGCACGGTTGACCGTCGGCAGAAAGAATGCCAGCGTTCTTCAAACGCATCTCCAACGCGCTAGCGACGTGGCGCTGTACACGAGTTAAAGACGAGTTAAATTTTGAGCGTAGCTCTCTTCGCCATGCATTTTTTTTTACCACGATTTTACCAATCTTGACAAAATTTTAACTCTTCTTCGAAAATCCGCCAAGTGACTATAATGCTCAAAACTTCAAAACTCATTACACGGCATTGTCGAAAGACGGTCGAAAAAAGCTTATAAAAAAGCTAGGACTTGTACTCGGCTGGCATCTTCTGGCGGACGGCCCAGAGCTGGTCTTCCTTCGAAGAAAAATTTTGTCACGCAGCAGGCGCGCGCTCTACGCCGCACCTCAAATGCACGCCACGAGCGCGCAAGCAACCGCCTGCACAACGCGTAGTTACAGTGATTCTGGCCACTGTAGCGTACTTTCTGTACCGTAGTCAGCTGCGCCGACACAGCGTTGCCGACAGCGTCACTCCGGCAGTACAGTCGCTAGCGCCAACACGCGGCGTTCGCTCGCAACGCACGGCAGCGTACCTCCAATGGCAAAGCAAGCGACGTCCCAGGCATTGTTTATTTAGGAGGCATTGGCCCCACTTGCACGTTCACGTATACGTCGCTTATGGTTAAAGTGCCAAAGCGTTTGTTGCATCAACGCACTACACAGGGGGGCATGTATCGACAGGCCGGCGAGCAGACGACGAGGCGCGAAGAAACACACCTCGAGGGGCTGTCGTCCTTGCCATTGGCTTAGGAGTCCTGCACTTTCCACAGTGCTGCCAGGAACTACTGTGAAATAGTATGATTGTGCTTTGATAGCTAGCGTCATCGTATTTTGTTACAAACGTACCTTCAAATTGCACAGCATTTCCCTCAGGGTTTTCGAAACGCCACTTTTATATTATGATCCGGATTAAAGTATATAGAGTGTTGCTCAATATTCATGGCAAGGTACGACTTTAGTGCACCTCATTCCTCATGTAATACCACGCCCAAAGTTTTAGCTTTTAAAGAATTAAAGCTGTCTTGCCGAGGTGGAGGCGCTACTTCGTACGTATCTGGCCTCTGACACCAAACGCGTACAACGGGATGGTCGCGCCATCTAAGAACGGTGCTGTGAAAAAGTATACTTGATGATTTCACCGCTTCAAGAATAGGAGTTTCGTACAATAAAAACCAGCGGGAACTGTGGCGCCAGTGCCTATACAGGATATTCGAAACTGTAAATAGACAACCATGCAGGAGTCATCAGAAAGAAAGTGAGAGAAATAGAGACTGTGAATTGGATGCGAAGAATGGAAACAAAAAGGACAATGGAGATTTACATGAATGCGAAGAAAGAAATTTAGAAGGGAAAATCTGTACGATAACACAAAGGGCAGTGCCTTGCTATTTGAGGCTCGAGCCGGTTGCCTAAGGACGAAAACATACCGGAGAAAATATTCGGAACTAGATGAGGCATGTGTATGCTGCAGTAAA
Source organism: Dermacentor silvarum (assembly GCF_013339745.2). Lineage (NCBI taxonomy): Eukaryota > Metazoa > Arthropoda > Arachnida > Ixodida > Ixodidae > Dermacentor > Dermacentor silvarum. The sequence goes on from NC_051157.2 coordinate 232,145,182, forward strand.
GATGCAGAGACCACTCAGCACATCCTAACGGTATGCCAAGGGATTCACCCAGTGAGAACCGTAGGTAACGTGCAACTTCCAGAAGCGCTTGGGTTTCAAGTGGAAGGAAAGATAAACAGATCAGCCATAGAGATAAGCAAGAGACGATTAGAGTACTGGTGGAAAAAAAAGCAGGGAAAAGATGAATAGGACCTGATGTCTTAAAATCATAGGTAGCGGTACAAGGTAGATTTTGGAAAAAAAAAAGAAAAAGATTAATGAGAGGTATGCAAAAATGCTAGACAAAGAACATGTATAGTATACCCGATTAAATAAAACAAGCTAGGTGACTATTTGTCGCCGCCCCGTTTCAAAGGGGATGCCATTAAATTATCATCATCTATGGGACATGCAAGCAGGACGATTCAGCGAGCACGGTTGGTTGGAGCATGGTTAGTACTTAGATTTGCCTACACTTTGTCCTCTTGGCTTGAGGTGGCTTTGGGACTTTCCGAACTCCTCAGTACGGCGGTATAAATAGTTAAAAAATACGCATTATTAAAACTGTTCGACGACAAGATCGGTACACATGACTTGTAGCGCACGAGCCTGATATTGAAACCATTACGCCACGTACGCATGCGTCTACAAGCGAACTCCCGTTCTCGCGTTGAGACGCTTGGCGCGTTTCGATGTCGTCACCTCGTCAGGCGGTACCGGTGCACTCCCGTCTGTTCGCAGAGTCTTATTGGCAACTGAATTTAGAAAAGTATAGATGGCTTTTAAATTTAGGCGCAATGAGGCAGACAAGGTGGAAACATGCTGCTCGTTAACATTAATATTTGTAGCTCGAAAACCCCACTCCATACACGCACACGTGGTTCATGAGCTAATCACACCAAGGATGCTTCGCTTTACGTAGACGTCAAGTGTCTGCATGTTTTCTAATAAATAAACGGGGCTGAAGTGAAAGGCGATCCCCTTGTGCTTTCACCGCAGCGAAAAGCCGAAGCGGCGACAGCAGTCGCGCACTAGTGTTCGACACAAAGGAACACATGCGCTGGCGCCGAGGCTCGCAGGTGCCGTCTCGCCTAATTAAAAGTGCGGCGACAGCGTCGTTCGGTCCGAGTCTCGTGCATTCAGACGCGGAGTCACGGCAGCGGCGGCGCCCAACTCGGACGCGCGTAATTAGAATGTGCGGCCACCAACGAGCTTTCGAGGAACACCACGCGTTCGTCTCTGCTTAAATGTCGAGTGCGGCTCCATGTCTCTGCGCCTTCTGACAGATTGATTCGATAACAAATACTTCTATGCTATTGCAACTATCAACGCTTTCCTTGTGAGTGCGACAAGGAGACGCTGATGTCCTCTTGCCGATGGCCACGGACGCACGTCCGTTCGGAAACAAAAGCGAGAGCCGCGAACATATCTGCGAGCACGTCCGCCATGTTCTACTTATTTTCCGTCGTACGTAACTCTACTCGGATCGCCTCTAGCGTTCGAGCAACAAGGCAAGACCGAAAGGCCCTGTGTGCAGTGTGCATGCGGATGCAACCTACGTCATATTATGGAATCGCAATAAAACGCGACCGTCACTCTCTAAGGATTTTGCTGGCTATCGAAGTCACTCAGTGTGACATTCAGCCTGTCTCGAAACAAATTTCTGTTTGTGCAACAAAGCTTAATTGAAATCAATTTATGCAAATCACGCACACGCTGTCATGGCACAGTTCGAATAAATAACCAAAGCAATGTATTTGTGTCGCGCAGTGTCACAACCAGCATCAAAAGCACTAAACACCAACCTCTGATATTGCATATTTCAGAGAAATTCGCAGGTTAGAAAAGCGCCGAGTTGTACGCAGAGTTGTTCTGGTTATTAGGACCAGTCAAGTTGCTTGTGTTGTATAGCAGCTTTTTTCCTAATGCCTTGGCACTTTGTCTAACTTGTTTTCATGAATAAAGGTATTATTATTATTATTATTATTATAGTCAAATCGCGCATTTTGATGCGTAGCAATCTTTATATATGTGCCCGAGGTAATTTTCTGCTCTGTTCCGTTTGTATTTCCGTTTCGTGTCCCCAAAACCCCTAGCACCACCTATACTCTACCTCAGTAGTACCTTGTAGCACTGTGGAAGCTACACGACTGTTTAACCAATAGGAAGGCCAAACGCTCCTCAAGATGTCTCAATTCGCACCGTGTCGTCTGCTCAGCGTCTCCTTGCCATCCTGCCATGGGTTTCGCTTCACCTACACGCCGTCTCAGTAGCCCCTTGCAGCCTCCTTAGCCATTAGTAAGGACGATCGCACTTATAACTGTTCACCCTCACCGCATCGGCTGCTAGGCGTCTATTTGGTCTCCACCGTCTTCGCGTGCCATACCAGGACGGAGTAGTGAATTAAAAATTGGCAGCCGATCCACGAAGTGAATGCTGACGATGGAGCGAAGCTCCTTGGACGATTACGGCTGCTGCTCCAGCTTTCGCTTCGGGGTCTTGCTGCCGTTGCCGGCGTGCTGCTGCGTCGCGTGCACGTAGCTCGGGGTTAGCTTCGCGGCGTTACCGTTGGGCTGCCGCGTCTCGTTCTCGAAGTGTAGAATCGGAGTCACGACGTTTGCGCTTACGTTCGCGCTCCTACATACTGCAGTGCTAAGTGCAGTGCTAAGTGCAGCGGCGCGGCGCCGGCGCAACACCTGCGCGCGGTTGGTATGCGCGCTGCGTGCGCTCTGCGAACGGTTCTGCGCATGACGTCGTGCGCTTGCTCGGAGAGTGGTTTCGGAGCGGCGCCGGCGCGGCGCAGCGCAACACCTGTGCGCGGTCTGTATGCGCGCTGCGTGCGCGACGGGGAGCTACGACGACGACGGCGACAACGGACATCGTGAGAGCCTAAGGAGCTTCGCTCCTAATAATGCAGTGAACAACTACACTCTTAAAAAAAAGGTCGTCATATTCACTAAGTAAATACTAACACGTTACTAGTCCCAAAAAGCACTACCTTCTTAGTAAGTGCAGGTAGTAAAATGATGGTTAGTACTTTTCACTACCTGCTGAAGCTAGTAAAAAGCACTAACTTAGTAGTAACTAAATACTACCTCGGTAGTGCCGTTACTAACACAACTGAAATATAATTACCAACAATACAATGGGACCTATTCGATTTAGAAGTGCCGCTTGCATTGTCCTATGAAGTCGATGGTATTGTTAAAGCATAAAAAAATAAAATAATAAATATACATGAAAGGAACCGCGTCCTATTGCTATATATTAAGGCATTAATTGGTGGCACATACATATACGTAATGTAAATTTGCCAAGGACATGAAGCCGCACCGACTCCGGGTAAGAATGTACTACATATGTCCAACAAGCAACGACAAGCAAGAAAACATATAGAGAACGACCGAGGTGCTACGCAACTTTTTTTTTCTTTATTGCCGGTCTTTGGCACACACAGAAATATATAAATTCACAGAGAATAACAAAACAGAATCACAATCACAATATTCGTTAAATACGACCGCTCAACTTGTGCGGACGCGTACACGCTAAAATTGTCTCATCGTCAGTAATAATTCCACCCGAGGCAACCATTCTGGGATACATTCTAGCAACTTTTGTTCTTCCACAAAGTCCCTTATGCTTTCTTTAAAATACTGGCGAGCCGCTCTTGCGTCGAGATCAGCGTGCCTTACTGCCATTCTGCATTTCCAAATGCTATGCAGGGCCATGAGCATTACCATATCGAATGGGGTGCCGTCATCACTTTCTATTGGCAAGTAGCGAATGCCATACGCATCGAGGGGGAATTCTTTTTGATTGTGCGCTGGAGCCCATCCCAAAGAAAAACAGCATCCCAACAATCCAGGAATACATGCTCAATTGTCTCCTCCTTTCTGCATATTATACAATGGGTGCCCCAGGGAACAAAAAAACCCCTTTCAGCCATCCATGGTTTGACAGTGAGCGTGCCTGTGTGTAACTCAAAA